>NC_064850.1:17540575-18140575 GCF_024139225.1 Suncus etruscus | reverse complement strand
AGAATATTAAAAAGTAGCACACAAATAAAACAAATTTAATTGCTCTAGAAGATACTGGGAAAAAAGGAAAGACAGTTCACTTTCTAAATCAGATATGAAAAAGAAAGTTGGCTGGAGAAGACAGTGAAGGAGTTAAGGTTGTCTTGAATCCTGCTCTCTGGTTTAAATCTCAGGTACTACAAATGAACCCTCTGAGCACTGTCAGGGGTCACTCTTTTTTTTTTTAGGGGTTATTCTTGATAGAGCCAGAAGAGCCCCACTATGAACACTGCAGTATGCACCCACCATTTGTGGCAAATAAGAAGAAAGGTTGATGAGGGCTGAATAGCAAAGGAAGAATGAAAGTTCTAATATCAGACACTGATCAGAATTTATTAAACTTTATGAGTAAAATGAATTGTATGGACAAAATTAAGATGACGGGTGAGGTGTTGCAGGAAGAGCAAATATTTAAATGAAAACAGAGGAAGGTGTTTTGATAAGAAGTGAGCACAAAGGCTAGAATTTAGGAGCCAGAGATAGTACAGAAGGTAGAGGGGTTTGCCTTGTATGCACCCTAGCCTGGTTCAAATCTCCAGCCCTGTTTATGGTCCCACAGCACTGCCAGGGATCACTCCTACACACAGGGATAGGAATAGCCTTTGAGCACCGTCAGGTAGGGACCCTGAGTACTGCTGGGTATGCCTCCCCCAAAACAAAACAAAACAAAAACCAAGCTCAGGAACAGTCTGGGGCAGAAAGTTGAAGAGAAACATCAACATTTTTACACCTGCAAACTGGAACTAGCCCACATTCCCAACAAACAGTTACTAAATCACTTTTCAATCATTTTACAACAAAGATCATCTAGCCCATGAACTAGTAGTTAAAAACGACTGGTGTAGAGGATTTTTGAATATTATCTTAATGAGTAATAAATTATTACAAATGACATTCAAGCAAAGGACAAACTGAAGCAAATGGTACTTTAAAAATAATTAATCTAGGAGGAGGAGAGGGACACTGAGAGGACAATGGTAGAAGGAAGCAGACACTTGAGTGGAGGATTTGGTGCTGGAATGTCTATGTATGAGAAACCTCACCAATAACAGTTTCATAAACCAGAGTCTAAAATTAAAAAAGAAAAAATTAATCTAATAGTATGAACCAAAACTGACTAGAATACAGTAGTAGAGAGATTAGTTAGAAAGTATCCACAAGAGTTCCAGGGAAAGGACACTGAACTCTAATAAAAATAACATCCGTTAACACTGACTACTAGGCAATTTACCTTCTTTTTTGTTTCTGTATCTTTCATAGGACTTACATATAAGTTAATTACCCAAATTAAATCAAAGGTTCTAAGTCATGAGAAGCTAAAAATGACTACATACAAAAAAGCACTGCATCCCAAAAGGTTTTATCGGAGGCGAAGCCATAGGCCATAGAAGAGTACCTTCCAAAGGCCAGAAAACTAGAAGGTTCACACAATTTCTACACTAACATTTAGCAATGCTCTTGGGAAGTGACAATCATGCTTTGAGGACCAATTTTTTTTTGCAATTTTTTTTCTTTCCATCATCTTTATCAGTGTAGATATTTGCATAAAAACAGGATCACTGGTCCTTGGGGATTCATCAATTCTTACTGCTTATTTTTCACCCATGTCATCCTCTCAATTAATGCAAGATAGAGGATTGAGACATGGAAATACCAGATTAGAGTGTCAAGTAAATGTCAACTCCTAGAGTGGATGAATAATCTGTAAATACAATAAGAAAGATATTGCTTTTATGCAAATATACTACACATAACAAAGTGAAGACTGATCAAGGAGTCTGATATCTATCAGAGTAATTTTTTTCCATTCTAAATTTTTTTCTTTTTTTTTTTTGCTTTTGGGACACACCCGGCAGTGCTCAGGGGTTACTCCTGGCTGTCTGCTCAGAACTAGCTCCTGGCACGCACGGGGGACCATATGGGACACCGGGATTCGAACCAACCACCTTTGGTCCTGGATCAGCTGCTTGCAAGGCAAATGCCGCTGTGCTATCTCTCCAGGCCCTTTCATTCTAAATTTTAAATTTTATTTTCTGTATCTCAGCTAATTGCTGTGGTCAAGGGTTATAACAACTGCAAAAGAGCACTATACACTGTAAACATTTTAAACTGAATTTAAGCTGAATGTTAAACTAGAACTTTTGATAAATTGTAGCCATGTTCATGGGACTTGCCTGGCAGGAAAAAAAAAACATTAGAATGCATAATTTTAGTTCTGTTCTTGAAGTAGCTGAGTTAGGCAACTTCAAAATCCCAACCTCCAAAGCCTGAATTTTATAAATACACTTAACAGTAACAATGATTTCAATCTGTGGACTGTAAACTAAGACTAAAACAAACCACAAGTTTCTGATTCAGTGAAAAGTCATGAAAATACTTTATTGATGCTGAGAGAACAGATTCTTCTTAAAAAAGATAATGAGAAATAATAATTTGTTAGTAAAAATCATTTTTAATATAGTAAAAATTATTGATCAAAGTCCTTTATAGAAAATTCTAGATAGGGGGGCCAGAGAGATAGCACAGCGGTGTTTGCCTTGCAGGCAGCCAATCCAAGACCTAAGGTGGTTGGTTCGAATCCCGGTGTCCCATATGGTCCCCTGTGCCTGCCAGGAGCTACTTCTGAGCAGACAGCCAGGAGTGACTCCTAAGCACAGCCAAGTGTGGCCCAAAAACCAAAACAAAAACAAAAAAAAAGAAAATTCTACATAGGAACCAGAGAGATAATGTAGGTGAGGCACTTGTCTCGCATGCAGCTGAACTGGGTTTGATACCCAGCACTGTTTATGGTCCCTCAGGAGTGACCCTGAGCATAAAGCCAGGAGTAAGGCTGGAGCACTGTCAGGTGTATGAAGTCTGCTCCCCAACACTCGGAAGGAAGGAAGGAAAGGAAGAAGAGAGGGAAAAAGAAAAAAGGAAGGAAGGAAGGAAGGAAGGAAGGAAGGAAGGAAGGAAGGAAGGAAGGAAGGAAGGAAGGAAGGAAGGAAGGAAGGAAGGGAGGGAGGGAGGGAGGGAGGGAGGGAGGGAGGGAGGGAGGGAAGAAGGAACGAGAAAGAAAGAAAGAAAGAAAGAAAGAAAGAAAGAAAGAAAGAAAGAAAGAAAGAAAGAAAGAAAGAAAGAAAGAAAGAAAGAAAGAAAGAAAGAAAGAAAGAAAGAAAGAAAGAAAGAAAGAAAGAAAGAAAGAAAGAAAGAGAGAAAGAGAGAGAGAGAGAAAGAAAGAAAGAAAGAAAGAAAGAAAGAAAGAAAGAAAGAAAGAAAGAAAGAAAGAAAGAAAGAAAGAAAGAAAGAAAGAAAGAAAGAAAGAAAAGAAAGAAAGAAAGAAAGAAAGAAAGAAAGAAAGAAAGAAAGAAAGAAAGAAAGAAAGAAAGAAAGAAAGAAAGAAAGAAAGAAAGAAAGAAAGAAAGAAAGAAAGAAAAAGAAAAATTCTGGATAAGTAAAAAGTGAATTAGAATGTTAGCATTTTGTAATCTATAATAAAATAGTGAATCTAGGCAGTTATAAAATGCTGGTAAAATTTAGGTGTAAGGCTCATGAAGAATTTTACAAAATGAATAATTGACCAATTATCAATGCTTAAGTCAACTAATCTTATAAATCACGAAACAAGTAGACACAGGCTCCTCTGAGAGATGTACACAGTAACATTTATGAAATAGTCTTGGTCTTGTTTTAGCTTTGGGGCTACAACCTGTTGTGTTCAGGGGTTACTCCTGGCTGGAACCAGGGATTGACAATCTCCCACACCTGCCAGAAGCAAGCTTTGACCAGAGCCAGAAAATAGTCAATCAAATATAGGATATGAAACTTATTTAAATTTAATAAAATAAACCAATGATATTGGCAATTATGGATCACCCAGGGAAATCTTTTTTTTTCCCCCCGACCCTGGCCCGGCGCGGTTGCCAACCCAGTTGGTTTTTGGGCCACACCCATTTGACGCTTAGGAGTTACTCCTGGCTATGTGCTCAGAAATCGCCCCTGGCTTGGGGGGACCATATGGGATGCCGGGGGATCGAACCGCTGTCCTCCTACGCTGGCACTTGCAAGGCAGACACCTTACCTCTAGCGCCACCTCCCCGGCCCCCCAGGGAAATCTTAATCCCGATTGTCTATATAATTATATTAAGCAAATTACATTTTCTCAGCAGGATAAAGAAATCAAGTTCTTATTTATTTACTTCATTTTATTGGGGGAGGTGAATTTCTCCAAAAGATGATAGCTATCAGGCTACCAGATCACAGCTAGTGGTGCTCAGGAAACCATGTGGTGCCAAGATTGAAACCAGATTCAGTTTCCTGTATCTTTCGTTAAAAAAAAAAAAAAAAAAAAAGGATGCTATTTGGTAACATGAAGCCTGAGATTTGACTTTAAATAATTATGAAGGGCTGGAGATTTAGGGGCTTGCTTTGTATACTACAGAAGCATGATATATAGTCCTACAAGTACAGACAGGAATGATCCCTCATCACACAGCCAGGAGTCAACTTGGAGCACAGCAAGTGTGCCCCCACAAAATCCTAATTCATTATGCAAAATTAATATAAGTGAAAAAAGGTTCACTTTACACTAATCATGGATAACATGAGGCCGCTTCTTCTAGTCTCTGTTCTGTTCTTCGGTATCTTTTTTTTTTTTTTTTTTTTTTTTTGGTTTTTTGGGCCACACCCAGCGGTGCTCAGGGGTGACTCCTGGCTGTCTGCTCAGAAATAGCTCCTGGCAGGCACGGGGGACAATATGGGACACCGGGATTCGAACCAACCACCTTTGGTCCTGGATTGGCTGCTTGCAAGGCAAACACCGCTGTGCTATCTCTCCGGGCCCCTCTTTGGTATCTTTTAAATGTTTCCATAATAAATACTAAGGAGGTTATTTCATTGTGTTTCTTGATAGGAAACCAGAAAAAGATGCCACATGTAAGTAAACACCTAAAGTTTACAACCCCCAGCCAGCACTGCATCTAAAGAAACATGCACACCACAGCCAGCAGTTTAACTTCCAGCGAGCATACATGTAAGCAAACACTGGCAACACCTCATCACAACTAAATGAGTATAACCCCAGCAAGCACTGCAACTGGATGTGTGACTCCCCATGAGCACCACAACCAAGTGTGTGTGACCCAAACTGCCACAATGACAACAGCAACAGAGGACAGGGAAGGGGGGAAAAAGTAATAAGAAGGAACATAGCGGGCCGGGCGGTGGCGCTCGAGGTAAGGTGCCTGCCTTACCTGCGCTAGCCTAGGAGACGGACCGCGGTTCGATCCCCCGGCGTCCCATATATGGTCCCCCAAGCCAGGAGCGACTTCTGAGCGCATAGCCAGGAGTAACCCCTGAGCGTTACCGGGTGTGGCCCAAAAACCAAAAAAAAAAAAAAAAAAAAAAAAAAAAAGAAGGAACATAGCAATCTCAGTATAACTAACTATAGAATGCTGTTGATAAATACATTTGGTAATATGATATCTTAATTTAACAAGCATAAAATTTATTTCATTTAAAAATTGACAGAGATAAAAGTTAGTCATTGTGATCATTCAACATTTATTATCCAGAGCCAAAAGCAGACACAAGTTCTAAACTATACAAGCCTCACATTCAAGAATTTAATAATCACAGGTTTATCTTTTCATTATAAGCCCTGGAGGTGTATGATATACATGGTAATTAGTAATTCTGCTGACATAACTTTAATCACAAGAAATAAACAACTAGTACAGAGGCATTAGATAATAATGAATGAATGCAGAGCATCTAGTAACCTATCTCAAAATGGCCTGTTGTTTTTAGCAACTTGATTCATGAAAATAATAAAAACAAACAAAGGCTATCTTGGGGCACATTTTCCACCTTGGAAATTCACTTGCACCTTGACCTATCATATTGTTAGTTTTTTTCCCTTCTGGAAAAACCTGTGTTCTTTCCCTTTGGAGGGTTGTAGGTTCAGAGCCACATCAGGCAGTGCTTGGTGATTATTCCTGGCTCTGGAATGACCCCTGGCAGAACTTGGGATGATATGAATTTCCAAAGATTGAAAAAAAGGTTGGCCATATGCAAGACAAATGCCCTCACCTCTGTATTATCTCTCCAACCCTCTCTGTTGAAAACTTATCTCTTTGTCTTTCTTTATCCTACATACACCTCTAAGCAAATTTATCTAATAAAACTTTAAATTTATTTTTGGTCTTACTACTATCTTAGGAGGATGAGGGATAGCTGAGAGGTAGAGCACCTGCCTTATAGGAATGAAATTACAAGTTCAAATCTAGTGTGCCGAGTGCAATCCTGGGAATAGCACCGTTTGTGACTCCTAATTGCCACCACAAAATGTGCAATCTCCGGCACACCATAACTGAATGTGTGTTCCCATAAGTGAAAAAGTGTGCAACCCCTAGCAAGTAATAAGACTAATATGTGTTAACAGGACAAATAAAAATGTGTGTGACTCCATGACCAAGTATATTTAACTTCTTGTCATTAACACTATAACAAAGGGAAGGAAGAGAGGGTAAAAATAATTAAATCTTTCCTTGGTTAAAAAAATCAAATCAGGCCGGAGAGATAGCATGGAGGTAAGGCGCTTGCCTTTCATGCAGGAGGTCATCAGTTCGAATCCTGGTGTCCCATATGGTCCCCCGTGCCTGTCAGGAGCAATTTCTGAGCCTGGAGCCAGGAATAACCCCTGAGCACTGCTGGGTGTGACCCAAAAACCACAAAAAAATAAATAAATAAATAAAATCATAACTATAATAAAAGAAACAAGAGATAGAGAAGTAAAAAAAAGTTATAATTACTCCAAAATTAGAGAAATTTAAATTAACTTTCATAGTGTTAAATTTGGCAGTAACTGGGGCCCGAGAGATAGCACAGAGGTAGGGCCTTGCATGCAGCCAACCAGGGAGGGACCCAGTTCGATTTCTGGCATCCATATGGGCCCTCAGTGTGCCAGCGGCGATTTATGAATGCAGAGCCGGGAGAACCCCTGAGATCCGCTGGGTATGGTCTAGAAACCAATCAATCAATGAATCAATCAATAAATAAGGTTTAAAAAATATTTGATAGGAACTTAAATCAATGATATGAACAAATCGACTCTATGCTCAGCCAAAAATAATTTTTAAAAATATCAAAAATAGGGCCCGGAGAAATAGCACAGCGGCGTTTGCCTTGCAAGCAGCCGATCCAGGACCTAAGGTTGTCGGTTCGAATCCTGGTGTCCCATATGGTCCCCCGTGCCTGCCAGGAGTTATTTCTGAGCAGACAGCCAGGAGTAACCCCTGAGCGCTGCCAGGTGTGGCCCAAAAACCAAAAACAAACAAAAAACAAACAAAAAATCAAAAATAATTTATAAAATTACTTTTTTAGGATTGCTCAAAGAGGTAGAAAACTTGAAGAAAATTATATGGTAAAGCAATCTTTCTTTTCTGTCAATCTATAAGTCTCAGGATAATTGAGAACAAAGCCCTACCTACTGTATGGTTTAATCTCTTCCAATAGGGGCCGGGCGGTGGCGCTGGAGGTAAGGTGCCTGCCTTGCTTGCGCTAGCCTAGGACGGACCAAGGTTCGATCCCCTGGCGTCCCGTATGGTTCCCCCAAGAAGCCAGGAGCAACTTCTGAGCGCATAGCCAGAAGTAACCCCTGAGCGTCACAGGGTGTGGCCCAAAAACCAAAAAAAAAAAATCTCTTCCAATTACAAAAATTTCTATTATTTTTCCAATCTTAAAATTAATATATGAGAAAATATTTTATAAATTTTTTGTTGTTTTGAGGCCATAACAGCAGTGCTCAAGAATTATTCCTGGAGATGCACAAGGGACTATAGGGGGTACCGAAGATCAAACCTCCGTCAATTGTGTGCAAGGTAAATGCACTATCCACTACTATTATTCAGGCCCTAAAAAATAATTTCAACTAAAAAAGAAGAGGGCCAAGGATGTGACAAAATGGTGGAGAACATGCTATGCACCTGGAACACCACCAGGCCTGAGTACTATCGGATGCGGATAACTGTCCGGTAGGGTTTCCACAGAAATAAAATATATAGTGCTCGTTTCGGCAGCACATATATTAAAACAGAGAAGATTAGCATGGCCCCTGCGCAAGAATGACACGCAAATTCGTGAAGCATCCATATTTAAATAAATATATGAATAAAAGAACAAGAATAAATAGGTACTGTTTGTTTTATTTGGAGGTCACACTTGGAAAAGTTCAGGGAGGGGCTATGCCTGGCTCTGCACTCAGGAATTACTTCTGGAGGAGTTCAGGGGACCATACTGGATGTCGGGAATTGAACCCCGGCCAGCTGATGCAAGTCATCCACTAAATTATCTCTCTAACCTTATAAATGAGCTTTATTTTTTTCTGGAAGATTTTGAGTTTTATAGCAAATGATATTGTACAGAGAGGCCCATGGCCCAGCCTGGCTGGGTCCTACTCTAGTCTCTTGCCGGGCTGCCTCCTCCCCTCCCCCAAGCGGGCCCATCCTCAAACCTTTGTGACCCCCAGGATCCTCTCCCTATGGCCTTTGGTCTGCCCAGTCCCCTCTCCCCCAAACCCAGGCACCTCCCTGGTACCCACAGTATGGGGTATGTGAATAGATACTCAATCCCAAGGTGCAACCCGGATCCCCTCTGAAGCAAGGACCAAAAAAGTGGGGCCTGGCTTCAATCCACCGCCCCCCCACAGCCCTGCTCCACAGTAGAGGCCAGGGAGGGCAAAGAACCTGTTACTAGGTTCCCATGGCAACTAAAACGTAAACCGGCTTTGGGAGGTGTCCATTGGCTGCTATTTCCATAGCAACCAGGAGTGGCAGTTCCCATTGGCAAACGAGATACAAGTTTCCATGCGGATGAAAGAGTAAAGCCAAGTTGAAGTGCACTCTTCCCCATTATTGGGCTGGCACACTACCATCCCAAGTCAGGAGGGCTGGAGTTGCTCAATACAGTAAAGCAACACAGAGCCTGGGGTGGCACAGTCCAAACTGGGTGTCCGCCAGTCCAGTCTCAGTCCAATCTGGTCCTGCCCCTAAATGAGAATTTTTAAGTATGACTCATAGGAGCATGAGTTCTTGATACGCCATGTATCTGTTCCATTAAGGAACCAGACCTCCCCTCCCATTTTATGTGATGAGTCTTTTGGGGTTTTGTTTTCTTGGTTTTGAGGCCACACCTAGTAGTGCTTGGGTCACTTAGGGCAGTGTGTGAAGGATCAAACTCAGGCCTCCTGAAGGGGAAGCATATATTCATCCCACTGAGTTATCATGATGTGTCAGGAGCCCAAGTGCTCCCTGATCAGAAACCAGTTCTGGGACAGGTACTTGAAACCAAATTAAGCAGAATCCTCCCTAAGATCTTTCTTTAAGAACTTTTAGAAAATATGGTCTTCCCTTAGTAGTATTTTTTTTTTTTTTTGGTTTTGGGACCAAACCCAGTGATTATCAGAGATTACTCCTAGCAGTGCTCTGAAGACCATATGGGATGCCAGATTGAACCACATGCAAGGCAAGGGCCCTATCTGCTCCAGTAGTGACATTTAAAGTAGTGACATTTAAAGACTCATAAGCTGGAGATGCTCTTGGCAACCTTCCCCAGTTACAGATCACAGAGCAAGACTATAACATCAGTAAAGCTGAGCCTTAAGATGTAAAACAAAAAAAAAAAAAAATGCGACACCCCAATAACATCATTAAGTGTCATGAATTTGAAGGCTGAGGAGGTCTCACAAAGGGATGGAATTCATGACTAGTGTGAGCAAGGCCCTGATTTGAAGTTCAGTCTCCAGTAACCACACTGCCTCCTTCCCCGCCAAGCACTGAGCCATCAAGCCCACCCAGTGGCCTCAAAAAATCCTGAGCACTGCTTAGAAGGCTGGTGGGAATGGGGGTGTGGGAGGGGAAAGAAGTATCAAGGATCTGGGCAGGTTCAAAGCTACTCCTGTTTCTAGAGCTAGAGAGACAGTATAAGGGTTAAGGCATGTGACTTGCATCCCACTAATCCCAGGTTGAATTCTCAGCACCAAACAGAATTTGTTTCCCGGGGCCGGGCGGTGGCGCTAGACGTAAGGTGCCTGCCTTGCCTGCGCTAGCCTTGGACAGACCGAAGTTCAATCCCCCGGCGTCCTGTATGGTCCCCCAAGCCAGGAGCAACTTCTGAGCGCATAGCCAGGAGTAACCCCTGAGAGTTACTGGGTGTGGCCCAAACCAAAAAAAAAAAAAAAGAATTTGTTTCCCAAGCACTGCCAGGGGTCATTCCTAAACACAGTGCAAGAACAGTCTCTGAGCATTGCTGGTGGTGTGGACTAACTGTCCCTCCTAGTGACCAGAAAAAAAAAAGAAATTTTATATTTGAATGTTTGGAGGTTTATTTGGTGAAGAAAAATTTTTTGTGGAGAGAAATTTACTTAGAGAAGTGTGGGAGGAGAGAAAAAGAGGATATACATATTTAAGCCAGAGGAGGGGCTTCTCCAGAGTAGAAAAATTTATATCTACAATCAAGACCCACTTTTACTTAAGCTGGTTTGTTTTGGCATTCAATGACTCAAAGCCAATTACTATACCAAATAAAAGAACATTACATAGTAAATTATGCAATTATTCCAGCAAACTCTCTTATCATGAGAGAATGCTAACTTCTAGGAAGCATAAAATATTAACCAGGAAACACAAATAAATGTGATCTGGTACTTACACTCATCTAGCCCCAGTTGATAGGCAAGGTTCTGTAGGCCTCGTACTTTCTCCATCAAATTAGCTGTGGTGAGACTCCCCAGTTCTGAAACACAATCGTTTATTTCTTTTTTTAATAATATTTTTATTAATTTTTTTTAATTATGAGAACAATGATGCAAAGAGGAGAAGGTAAAGTTACAGTGGAAGGACAATCGCCCATAAACAGAGTTCTCAAAAGAAATCCCCTTGCTGATGCCTAAATATTGAACTTACAGTCAAAGAACATTAAGAAAAATAAGGCAGAACCCATGTACAATTACTTTGTCCATAAGTCCCCCGATTGTAGTACATTATAACAATTGTTTATTTCAATGCCATTTCTTCCTTCTGTTTTCTAATAATAACATATGAGTTTGGAAAATTTATTGTCAAAGTTTTCAAGCTTAATTCCTAATAAATGAGTAAAGAGTAAAATTAAGTTTCTTCTCATTCAATCACTCCCCATTCCCCTACACATAAGTATACATACTGATTTTTCCACTGCTGCTCTATCTCTGATAGAGCTCTGTCTTGAAAATATGCATGGTTTCTATTACTTAAGTCCTCATTCTTTTTTTCTTTCATTTCTTCTTCAATTGTTTTTTGTTTTTTTTGAGAGAAGATAGTAGTATCAAAAGTTAAGAAGTCCATGGGGCTGGCGAGGTGGCGCTAGAGGTAAGATGTCTGCTTGCAAGTGCTAGCCAAGGAAGGACTGCAGTTCGATCCCCCAGTGTCCCATATGGTCCCCCAAGCCAGGGACAATTTCTGAATGCTTAGCCAGGAATAGTAACCCCTGAGCATCAAATGGGTGTGGCCCAAAAAACAAACAAACAAAAAAAATTAAAAAAAGAAGTCAAAAGTCACGAAGTCCATGGCTTCTTCATATATATGAGGCATGAACTCTACTACATATAGGGTTATATCCCTGGACAAATCCTCTCTTATTTCAATTAATAATAAAAGAGCAATAAAGCATATACTGTTCCCCTACTTCTCTAAGTTTAGAAAATAAGGCTAACTATTATTCTAAATTTGTCCTTCAAGATAAATTTCTATTTAAAAAAATTTTTTAAGCTTATGAGGCTAGGAGATAGTACAGTGACTTGGATTCTATTCCTGGTACCACCTGATCCCCTGAGCACTCCTGGGTATGATCCTAGAGTTCCCGCATCACTAAGGTGGCCCAGGTATCCTGGGACCCAAAGAGCCCAAGAAGCATCACATCCTTGGGCCCTCCAGCCTGATTAGCTTAAAATCACCAGCAAGCCCCTGCTTCCTCCTCTATCCCTGAGCATTTTATATGGGAGTCTGGGGGTCAAACCTGGTTTGGTCTCCTGCAAGACAATCTATTCTCTGTATTATCTCACTAGCCCTACACATTCATTTTGGTAACATTCAGCACCTTTTAGGCTCAAGACAAAGGTCAAATCACATAAAACATAGTGCCATGATCCCTTAATAAAAAAAAATTAGAGACTGGAGTGTTAGAACAGCAGATAGGGCATTTGTTTTCTAGATGACTGACCAGAGTTCAATCCTTGGCATCCCAGAATGCCCCCTAAGCACTGCCAGAAGTAATCCCTACATGCAGAGGGCCCGGAGTATTGCCAGGTATAGACCAAAAACTAGAAAAGAAAAAAAAAGATTACGTTTCTTTAGGAAAAAACATACCGACAGGGTATCATAAAAATGCCTGTCTGAAATATTAGAACAATGAACCCAAGATGCCCTTGAGACTTAATTTTTTCATGGTTGGAGGAGGGGACCTGCAGTTAAGCATTTCTTGCAGAACAATGAATTACTTTGGAAATCAAATAAAGGTGTTATTCTCTTCCACTTATCATATCCTGCTCATTATTTCTATCTGGCATACAAAGACTTCCTTGATCTGTTCGGCTGCTTAAACAGCTTAAGAATTCCAGATTTTTAACCGTAATTTTAGTCTATTACTTCCCAACTACCATGCATCTCACTACTTGAAGGATGATAAAAAAATTAAATAATGTAGCACAAAATCAAGGAAAATTAATGTTTTTAATTTAAATTTCACCTTTATGGCTGAGTTTAAGTCATTTATCAAACAACAATATACACTACTTATAACATTCTTTATGGGACAAATTGAAGGGCTAGAAATAAATAAATGACAGATCATAACCCACAAAGAGGCTGTCAGTTAACAACAGTGACAACATTTTATGTCAGTAGTAAATTCTAAATGTGTATCATAGTGTTATCATAGTAGACTTAGATGACTGGTATTTAAATACTCTTTTTAATAAAAAAATTCTTTTTATTTTGTTTTTGGCCACATCCAGCAACACTCAGGGGGTTACTCCTGGCAAGCTCAGGAAGCCATATGGGACGCCAGGAATCGAACCCAGGTCAGTCACATGCAAGACAAATGTTCTGCCCGCTGTACTATTGCTCAGGCCCTGTATTTTAATAAAATCTTAATTAAATTTTAAGACATTAAAATTCCCTGAGACATTACCATTCCTAACCTTAGATATAAGTCTATACACCCTTATGAGAATTAAATGAGAAAATTTATGAGTTTTTTTCACTATAAGTTTCAAAAAAAATTATATTAAATTAATTTAGCAGAAGAACTCATTATGAGTGAGTCTTGAATTGGCAGAAACTTTACACACGGAAAAGTACAAAAAAAAGTATTCAAACATGAATAACTGTGACCAAGAATAGTTAAACAGGTAAAAAGCTCCACATGCTGTGATTCAAACATGGGGAAATGAGTCTAGAACTGGGTAGCCATGAAGAATTAATAATCCAAGCTACACTTAGGGTGAAAAACTTCAGATTAGAAGACTTCCGTTTTCATGGTGGTGAACCCACCAAAACTACTTTTATTCCCAAATTAATCCACCCTCAGGCCAGGGGGAGGATCCAGTAACAGCAAAGTACCTAATGGAGTTAAAGCCACCTCGGTGGATATTTACATTTCAAAAACCTTATGTGAAGTGCAGAGGGAGAAAGGGCAGAAGTCTGTATTAGAATTAAAAAAACGGTGTGACCTAACAGCAGGCAATGGGGCTGAGAATACTTGAAAAGAAAAAGAGAGAGAAAGGAGGCTTGTGGAGGATCATAAACGGAGTTTCAAGTGAGAGGTCACCAACACTGCTTACCTTTCAACATGTCAATGTCATCACGCTCTATTTCAGCCATCCATTTGGGTGGAGAGCTAGTAATGGGCTGTCAGAAAAAAAAATCCATTCAAATAAGGAGCAGAAAGAGGCCCTACTCTTGCTTATATATATATATATATAGTTTTTTCTTGTTTTGGGGCCACACCTGGTGACACTCAGGGGTTACTCCTGGCTATGAGCTCAGAAATCAGGGGTAGGGAGCAGGGCACATTATGGGACTCCGGAATCAAACCACAGTCTAGGTTAGCATTTGCAAGGCAAGTGCCCTACCGCTTGTACCACTGCTCTGGCCCTATCCTTGCTTCTTTAAAAGAAAAGTAGTTTGTTTTACAAATGAGTTTGTTTGAAATACTGGCAAATTATTACTTCAAAGACCCAGATTCCATCAGATTTGGCTATACCAGTCACCTTACAAAATACCACTGCTGGGGCCAGCGTGATGGCGCTAGAGGTAAGGTGTGTCTGAGCGCATAGCCAGGAGTAAACCCTGAGCGTTACCGGGTGTGGCCCAAAAACCAAAACAAAACAAAACAAAAAAAAATACAACTGCTTGGCTTTAAAGTTAAAACATAAAAACTGATTTTAGAAGAAGTAGGCCTGATTACTGTTACTATTTCATACATAACAAATATATATAGTCATAAAGGAAATTACTTGAGGGATCAGAGAAGAGAGTTCAGTGGGAATGGTACATGCCTAACACCACAAGACTGAGATTTGATCCACAGAATCACATTTGGTCTTATCTCCTGTGCCAAGAATGATCCCTGAGCACAGAGAGCCAGGAATAAGTGTTGAGCACCATTATGTGTGTGGCCCAGACTCTCCCCCCCACAATGTACAATAAATAAATCACCTCTAGAAGCCATTAAATCAAAATTTCACCATTTCTACCTTCATGTCAAAGGGCTCTTAAAGTACGGACCTGAGATGAAAAGGTGCAGTTATTTAATCAAATTTATTTATTTTGGGTTTAGGGTAATACCTGGCAGTGCTCAGAGCTTACTTCTAGCTTTATGATCAGAAATCACTCCTGGAAGTGCTCAAAGGACTATAAGGAGTGCCGGGAATGAAATGCGAGTTAGCCACATGCAAGACAAATGCCCTACCTGCTGTACTATTGCTCAGATTTCTGTCAGATTTATTTTAAACTAAAAAACATTTTTAGGTACCAGAGTGAAAGTACAGTGGGTAGGGCATTTAGCATGCACTCAGATTCCATCCCTGGCTCCTCATCTGATCCCAAGCATTGCCAGAAGTGATCCTAGTGTGACCTCCCAAAAAAAGTTGTTTAAAAGTGGGGGATATGGGTTGCGGAAAGGGAAGGGGGAAAGGGGGAAGACAAATTTGGTGGTGGGTATACCCCTGATTCAATGTTAATATGTACCTAAAATATTAATGTGAAAGTTATGTAAGCCACTATGATCAAAATAAAAATTAAAAAAAAAAAGTACTTGTTTAGGGGCCAGTGAGGTGGCGCTAGAGGACAGCGGTTCAATCCCCCAATGTCCCATATGGTCCCCTCAAGCCAGGGGCAATTTCTGAGCGCTTAGCCAGGAATAACCCCTGACGTCAAATGGGTGTGGCCCAAAAAACAAAAAACAAAAATAAATAAATAAAAGTACTTGTTTAACTTTTTTTGTTGGTTTTTGGGCCACATCCGACAGCGCTCAGTGGTTATTCATGGCTCTGTGCACAAAAATCGCTCTTGGCAGGCTCGGGGGACCATATTAGATGCCGGAAATCAAATCCAGATCCTTCCAGTGTTGGCTGCGTGCAAGGCAAATGCCCTACCACTATGCTATCTCTCCAGCCCACTTGTTTATGCTTTTGGTTTTATTTTGCTATGCCCAGTTGAGAGCTATATTACTACAGTCATCAATAGCATCATGGAAAGCATATGGGTTTAGGACTCAAACAGACCTGAGGTCAACTCCTGTCCTGTCACTCAGGAGGACTTGGGTTTCCAAGTTTCTGCAAATCTTTCAAACATTATGCTCAAATATTTCTAAGTATGGTGTTAAAAGCATGAATATAGGGGCACAGTGATAGCTCAAAGGGCTGGATTACATGCTCAACATCATAAGATCCACTCTGGATCCAAGCACTCAACTGTAGCTGCCCTGCAGCGTTAAGCTAAGTATTACTGGGAGTGGTCCTCAGTCCCCTGGGCAATACTTGGGAGGCTCTAACTAGTTCACTAGTTAAAAATCAGTGTCTGATTTTTTCCACTTACAGTCTATCACACTTGGTTAACCTCACAGTGTCAATTTCCTTAATGTAAATTAGGAATAAATTAAATGTAAATTAGGAATAACAATTATACCTAGATCTCATACAGTTTTGTGAAGATTACATTATATATGTTAAGAATTTACTGGCACATGGTAAGCACTATGAAAGTTAATAGTTAACAATCATCAGATGTTCATCTGTATTGCTTCTCGGCCTTTTGGCTAAGATCAAGTGTGGTATCTGTTCTTATCAGTTTAATATCTGTTACGTCGTCTATCCAATGACAATATATTAAATGGATTTTTGGCACTAGGAACTGGAATAGGAGCTTACTCCGTCCATTCCACACATCGACCTGGGATTGCAGTAGCTCCAGGAACAGTGCACAAAAAAAAAAAAAAAAATGTTTAACTGTGAGAACACATGAGAGAATATACACAGAAAACCTAGTAGAATGCCTGCTGCCCTGAAGTAGAAGAGCTGTGGTTCTAATGGATATCTTCCTTTGGTCTGGGATAAGTTAATGAGAATTTTCAGAATCTTCCAAGGATCTAAAAAGCCATTAGGCATCACATGAAGCCAGAGCAATAGGACAGCAAATAGGGAAACTGGCTGGCATATGGCTGACCTGGGTTTAATCCCTGGCACCGCATATGGTTCCCAGTCCCTACCAGGAATGATCCCTGAATGCAGAGCTATGAGTAAGCCCTGAGCACAGCCAGGTGCGGCCCAAACCTACCAAGTGCCCAGAAAAAAGGCATCACATATAAAAGAAAAAAATTGAAATAATAGGTCAAAAAGAATATTAGTATTCATTAAACATTTCAACTATCTTGCCTTAAAAACTTCCAAATTGAGAAAGGTAATAAAAAAGGGGCTGGAGTGGCAGCACAGTGGTAGAGGGTTTGCCCTGCATGCAGCTGACCCTGGACAGACCCAGGATGGATCCCCGGCATCCAATATGGTTCCCTGAGCCTGCCAGGATCAATTTATGAGCACAGAGCACGGAGTAACTCCTGAATATCCAAAAACCAAAATAATAATAATAATAATAGAATAATAAATGAATGTTAAAATGCCAAGACAGGAGCTGGAGCTACAGTACAGCAGGTAGGGTATTTGCTTTGCATATGGCTAATCCAGATTCAATTCCTGCCATCCCACAAGATACTCTTAGCCTCAGGAGTGATTCCTGAGTACAGAGCCAGCAGTAACTCCTGCATATCACTGGGTATTGGCCCCATCCACCAAAAAAGGGACAAAATAGAGCATTTGGACAGAAGAAAACTTAATAATCAATTAATGTAATTATAATATAAACAGATTTCTAAGGATGCAGTTCTAAGTTTTACTGAAGGCTTTAACTATACGAAAATAAATAAGAGATATTTGAGATTTGGCCAGTAACAAAACACTAACTAAACTTTATAATGGAGAACAGAGCAATGGTACAGTAGGCAGGGTGTTTGACTTGAGACAGTCAACTAGGGTTCAGCTCCCAACACTTTGCATGGTCTCCTGAGACCCATCAGGAGTGATCTCTGTATGCAGAGAATGGAGTAAGTCCTGAGCACTAGCAAATAGAGCTCTAAACAAACAAAAGTTTTAATTCAAATAAATAAAAATCAACTTTATAATGGAAATAAATTATTACTTACACTTTTAAAAGACGCTGCAAATTCAGCAACTCCTGGTACTAAACAGGAAAAATATAGCATGATTAATTCAATAAACATTTTGGTATTTCCACAGAGGATTTGAATTAAAAGAAAAAAGCCTTATCTTCTGGAGTATGTAGTCTACAAGTGAGAGAGCAAATCATTAAATATAATATTAAATGCTCTAAAAAAAGAAACTAGGTGCAAAGGAGAGGGAGGAATGGAGGGAGGGAGGGAGGGAAGAAGGAAGGAAGGAAGGAAGGAAGGAAGGAAGGAAGGAAGGAAGGAAGGAAGGAAGGAAGGAAGGAAGGAAGGAAGGAAGGAAGGAAGGAAGGAAGGAAGGAAGGAAGGAAGGAAGGAAGGAGAAAGAAAAAGTCCGTTTAAATCAGATTGAGAAGGCTGAATGAAAAATATCTCTTGGGGTTAAAGAGAGAGTAAAGAAAGTATGGAACTTGCCTTGATCCCCGGCATCCCACATGATCTACCAGGAGTGATTCCTGAGTACAGAGCCAGGAGTAACCCCTGAATACTGCCAATTGTGGCACAAAAACAAAGCAAAACAAAAAAATAAATATCTCAAAGAAAATGATACTCAGAGAAAACTTGGTGGCCTGGGAGATGTGCTTGTGCACATGGACTTGTGCTTAACTTTTTTTTCTTACAAAAATTAATTTCTATTTTCCCATCAATATTTTTACTTTAAGGAACTAGGACCAGTTTGTTTTGGGTCTTTTTGCTGAAAATTTTTCTCATTTAAAAGACAGCTAGGGGGGTCGGCGAGGTGGTGCTAGAGGTAAGATGTCTGCCTTGCAAGCACTAGCGAAGGATCAGGACAACGGCGTCCCATATGGTCTCCCCAAGCCAGGGGCAATTTCTGAGCGCTTAGCCAGGAATAACCCCTGAGCACCAAACGGATGTGGCCCGAAAAAAAAAAAAAAAAAAGAACAACAAAAAAAAAAAAATGTGTGGTAAAAGGGAGCTAGGATCTTTACCATATATATAAATTTGTATAATTTACATTTGGAATAAGGATAAACTTTTGCTTCTGATAAACCCCAGGTTTATCTCTGGTTCCCGAGAGCATTGCATGTTTGTTTGTCTTGCTCTGGCCCCAAAAAGGTGTTGTTGAAAAGTTCTAGTATGACAAGAAGCTTTGCCATTTTTGAAAAAGTGCACGTATAAAAATCTGACCATTATCATCAGTGGAAATCACTACAGAAGAAGGCAGCAGGAGGAAGTAGGTGGGTGGAGAGGTCAGGCAGAGAAGCCAAGGTGTGGCTCTGGGCCTGGCCTCTTTGATAAAAGATTATCCAAGCCCTATTTATAAACAGAAACTCCTCTAGCCTCCACCAGCTGCCTGCAGCCATCCCCTCCCCACATTCCCATCACCCAGAATGTCAAGTATACTTTTATCTGAAGCCACTGAACCACCTGAGAGACATCTTTCTCTCCCACCTGAAAAAGGCCAGAATTGCTCTAAGAGTAGTTCAGTTTGTGATAATTGTAATCAATTTCTGTTTTTATTCTTTGGGTTCATCAGTCTCCCTACCCCTTCCTGCTACTTTACTCTTTTTTTTTTTTTTTTTGGTTTTTGGGTCACACCTGGCAACACTCAGGGGTTACTCCTGGCTCTATGCTCAGAAATTGCCCCTGGCAGGCACGGGGGACCATATGAGATACCGGAATTTGAACCACTGTCCTTCTGCATAAAAGGCAAACGCCTTACCTCCATGCTATCTCACTGGCCCCTCCACTTTCCTCTTAACATGTACAGTAACTATACAGAGACTGATTAAAAGCTTGTATATAGTTTTTGGATCAAATAGCACAGGATATGGGGAACTATTGAAAATTCAGACTTCTCGTGCTCGCTTCGGCAGCACATATACTAAAATTGGAACGATACAGAGAAGATTAGCATGGCCCCTGCGCAAGGATGACACGCAAATTCGTGAAGCGTTCCATATTTTAAAAAAAAAAAAAAAAAAAAAAAAGAAAATTCAGACTTCTCCTTTGCTTTGTAAATTCTAAGTGGGGGAAGGGGATTGTTAAAATATTTTCAAAACTAGGGGCCGGAGAGATAGCACAAAGGTAGAGCGTTTGCCTTGCATGCAGAGAACCTAGAATGAATGGTGGTTCAAATCCCGGCATAAGCATATGGTCCCCTGTGCCTGCCAGGGGCAAATCTGAGCACAGAGCCAGAAGTAACCCCTGAGTTCTGGCCTAGGTGTGAACCAAAAACCAAAATAAATAAACAAACAAACAAACAAGTAAATAAAATGCTTACAAAACTTTAAGCTACAGAACTTTTGCCAGTGTGGAGGAAAATAAAAAGAACTTAAATTTAAAAGAAAGGGTCTGGAGAGATAGCACAGCGGCATTTGCCTTGTAAGCAGCCGATCCAGGACCAAAGGTGGTTGGTTCGAATCCCGGTGTCCCATATGGTCCCCCGTGCCTGCCAGGAGCTATTTCTGAGCAGACAGCCAGAAGTAACCCCTGAGCACCGCTGGGTGTGGCCCAAAAACCAAAAAAAAAAAAAAAATTAAAAAGAAAGAGGGGCTGGAGTATAGCACAGCTGTAAGAAGTTTGCTTTGTATACAGCCAACCCGAGATGGACCTGGGTTTGATCCACAACATCCCATGTGGTTCGTGAGCCTGCCAGGAGTGATTTCTGAGTGCAGAGCTATGAGAGCCTGAGAGCCGGAGGTGTGGCCCAAAAACGAAGGAAGGAGGGGGGATGAACGAAGGGAGGGAGGAAAGGAAAGTTTAATCTCCATCATCTGATATTGTCCCCTGACCGCTAAGTGCAGAGCCAATAGTAAGGCCTGAGCACTGTTGGTTGTGGTCCCCTCTCACACACAATATTTGTTTTCAATTTGTTTTATTTGTTTTCAAATAGAGCATAAAGTCATAATTTTTTCTTTTTTTTTTTTTTTTTGGTTTTTGGGCCACACCCTGCGGTGCTCAGGGGTTACTCCTGGCTGTCTGCTCAGAAATAGCTCCCGGCAGGCACAGGGGACCATATGGGACACCGGGATTCGAACCAACCACCTATGGTCCTGGATCGGCTGCTTGCAAGGCAAACACCGCTGTGCTATCTCTCCAGGCCCATAAAGTCATAATTTATAGCACATTTGCACAAAAAGTACAAATAACAAATGCAGTAGATTTACACCTACCAACATGGAAAGAGCATTAATAAATAGTAGGTATTTTATCATAACTAGGTAGAACCAGTAAAAATCAATAGGTTATGTACATGTGGCCTCATCATTATACACAAAAGTCTATATGTATAAATTCAAAGATATATTTATTTGCCTATCTGAAGGGCTTACTCCTGGTTCTGTGCTCAGGGAGTTTTCCTTTTTTTTTTTCTGTTTTGTTTTTGTTTTTGGGTCACACCCGCCAGCGCTCAGAGGCTACTCCTGGTTCTGCACTCAGAAATCACTCCTGGCAGGCATGTGGACTATATGGGATGCCATGATTCAAACCACCATCCGTCCTGGATTGGCTGTATCCAAGACAAATGCCCTACCGCTGTGCTATCTCTCCAGCCCCAGTTTATCATTCTTATAACTAAATGTCTTCAGAAACCTCCCCATACAGTATCGTGTTTAGCAAAATAAGTCTGAAGAAAGTGACACCCAGATGATCTCACTCACATGTGGTAATAAAGAAGAAAAATAACAAAATAAGGGAAAGGAATTTACAGCATTTTTGTGAGTAAAGCAAGAAAATTATTAATGAAACTCAATTAGAAAGATTTCTCTCCTCAAAAAAAAAAAAAAAGAGAGAGAGAGAGAGAGAGAAGCACATGTTCAAGAAGGAACAAGATTTCTCAAGAGTAAAAAATAGTCAAGCAAAGAAACACAGACAAGCAAGCGAGATGTGAGTTCAAGGGAATACATGGATTTGAAGAACAAAACAGAACTGACAGTACTGAATGAGAAACCCTTGGACTTTGACTACAGAGCTGAGATTATTAATTGGTGGGTTAGGATGGAAGAGATGAACTAGATGTGATTTAGGAATAGAGGTAAGAAGAGTTCCAGTTCACTGGTGGTGATGGTGGTGGTACAATAAATGTGTATATCAAAAAAATAAATAAATAATTATGTATATCAAAGGCATAAACATTAAAAATACTGTAAACTATATAAAAGCCATATGGTAAACCATTAAAAACCATACCTTTAAAATTTTACATTGCAAGCTAGAGAGATATAGTGGGAAAGGCACTTTCCACTGGGAAAGTCTACGAATCAGACTTGGGTTCAATTCCCAGCACCCCATATGGTCCCCCCAAGTCTGTCAGGAGTGATCCCTGAGTGGAGTAAGCCCAGAACATTGTTGGGGGTAGCCCTCAAAAAAAAACAAAACAAATACATATGTATTTGTTATATATATGTATTTCTTAGGGGGCTAGAGAGATAGTACAGCAAGTAGGATGTTTGTCTTGCACTTGACTAACCTGGGTTCAATTCCCAGCACCCCATACTAACCCCCAAGTTCATCAAGTGATACCTAGCACAGGACCAGAAGTAAGCCCTTAGAACCATTTGGTATGTATGAGCTAATGTCCTCACCAACAAATATATTTTATTTTAAATTCTCCCTCAAAGTACTCCTGTATAAATGATGATATAAAGAAGTTCAAAACTTACATTGTTCTGGCCAAAGGTCTGGTGAGGCACGGTCAAGCTTTTCAAAACTTAGCAAAGATGCTTCCAAATCTGTCCCTATGAACAAAAACACTCAGTTGATTCAAGAAAACACAAAACAGATTAATTTTTTTTACCCTATGACACTTCAATCGTGAAGAGTATAAAATTGTAACATTCACCTGAAGACCTAGATTTGAATTCTATAACTACTGCTACTACTAGACTATGATGTTATACAAATAATTATTCTCCAAGCATTACTTTTTTGATCTCTAAAACAGGAGCAGTAATTGTATGTTGGGAGTATCAGCAAACCCACCAACAATTTAACTCATATATTTTGCCAGTTAAAATCATCCAAGTGACTCTACCCTCAACAAAACAAACAACAAAAAATGGTAAGATTCCCAACACCCAATACAGTCCCCCTAAGTACAGTAATCCCTGAGGGCAGAGCCAGGAATAAGCGCTAAGGATTGCTGGGAGTAGTTCCCAAAACAAAAAGAAAAGTAAAATAAAAAACATCCAAGAGGGTCAGAGCAATAGCAGGTAGGAACCCAAACAAACAAACAAACAAATCCAAGACTGGTAAGGAAATGGCTTCGTGCTAAGCACCTGCCTTGAAAGTATGAGGTCCAAGTCCCTGATGCTCACATGAACAAATGCAATACTGTCAGCTCTATTGTTTATGTCTGGTAGCTCTTTTATCTGTGGGTCCCACCTCTAGGAGTGACTTTCCAATCTCAATGTAGCCAAGGGTATGCAAACATAGCAACTAAAAGATGGCACCTACAACTCAAAAGTGCCACCTCCAGTGAGCACCACAGCCAAGCATCAGTGCAATCCTTGTCATCATCAATCAGTGCAATCATGTCATAATCAGAGGGGAGAAATTTCTAAAATATGTGCCTCAGTAAAATTTGAAATATATTATTTATGCATCTATATAATCATTCTTTCAGTAAATGTCAACTGAAGGCTTACTGCTTACGAGGGACTAAGACCAGAAATTCAACTATGAACAAATTGGGATTATAATCTAGTGGGATTTATAATCTAATGTGAAAGGGAAAACATTTCAGAAAAAAAAACAATGATAGAATTCATTAACAGCACAATAAAGTACTGAATTAATTAAGCAAATTAAGTGAGGAGTAAGGTCAGAATTAAGTGAGGGGCAAGGTCAGATAATGTAGTCTAGGATTACCTCTCTAGGAGGCAACATCTAAAGTCATACCTGAGGAGATAGACAGTACAGGAGGTAAAGCACTTGCCTTACATGCAGCTGATTTGGCTGCCATCTGGTAGAATCATCAACAGTACTGGAGTACTTCTAGGTCACTCTCAGGAAGACTGCTGGGTACCACCCAACAGCTCAAAAATAAAACCAGTGATAGAAGTGCATGCAAAGATACCCCAGGTTCTATAGTTGGCACCACATAACAGGATGTAGCCCTGGAGGTCCACGACATTTTAATCTAGCTATGCATTTGCCCAAGCACAAAATCCTACCTTGTTGGTTGAGCGGGGCCACAAGTGACCTTGTTCTCCCCCAGGGTAACCACTCCTCCAAAAGAAAAAAAAAAAAGATCTAAAACTGCAAAACTCTTTGACATGCTTAAGCTTTCACCACCACCCCCAAACACCTAGTTTATGCTTTCTATATAATAAGCACTCAAAATTAGTTTTCCAGGTCTCGATGTGCTCATTTCTGATATAAGCTTCCAAGATTTCTAACAAACAAAAATGTGGGAACAGTGGAAACAAAATTCAAGTAACTTAAGAAATACCTGCAACGCCAATACTCTTTAAAGCAAAAAACACTACTTACAAAAGACAAAGTTGCAACTTGTGCAAAACTATGTTAAAACTATCCATTCTCCTTTTCCCTTTTGGAAGTTTCAACCAGGAGAAGACCAGAAAGTCCCTATACATCTATGTGAGCCAAGGCACCCCTCTGAGAAGACACAAGAGAATTAATTATGTTTCTCTTGATGGTTCGGTCCAGGAATGAGATCAAGGGACCCAAATCTGGCTAGGGTTCAAGAGAAATTGTTCCTGATGCTTCTGGAGAGAAGAAAACCGACTCTGGGACCTGGAGGAGCTCAGAAAAGAAAAGTTCACAAGAAGGAATTAATTGTCTCCCCCTCAGAAAGATCTCCAACGTGATCCTTCAACCTGTCACCTACACAGGACTACGGAAGAGAGGGCCCAGGAAGAAGATCCCGTCCCTTTTGCCAGGAGTGGGTCCCCTCATGGGTGCCCTCTTCCACCCGCCTGGGTATATATACATATATATAAATATAAACATACATATATACATATATATTTCTCAAGTCACTATATATAGTGAGAAATGCCTGCAAGGCCAATACTCTTTAAAGCAAAAATCACTACATCTCGCCAAGATGACTTGCATCTTAGACTACCTATCAGCAGAAATGGGCCATTCATCCAGCCTGAAGAAAGACAATACAAAGAACAAAGTTACAACCTGTGCAAAACTATGTTTAAATCATCAATTCTGGGGCCGGGTAGGTGGCGCTGGAGGTAAGGTGTCTGCCTTGCAAGCGCTAGCCAAGGAAGGACCGCGGTTCGATCCCCCGGCGTCCCATATGGTCCCCCCAAGCCAGGGGCGATTTCTGAGCACATAGCCAGGAGTAACCCCTGAGCGTCAAACGGGTGTGGCCCAAAAACCAAAAAAAAAAAAAATCATCAATTCTCCTTTTTTCCTTTTGAAAAATATATAGTTATATATTATATTTATATAATATTTATACATATTCATATATTACACTTATATATTATATATATTCGATATATATAAAATCAGCTGCATGTATATATACCCCATATATATAAATATATACATTTATATATGGTGGGGTGATGTGCTGGCCAACTCAGCACCTGACGCTCTCCAATCACACCCATACCCCAAGATAAAAACATTAAAAGGGAAGGGAGGGAGACGGAGCCAAGAAAACAAGGTAAAGCTCCAGGGGGGAGCAAATGGAGAGGAGGAAATCCGCAGGAGAGCGAACAAGTCCGGGATGCTTATGGGAAGCACTTCGCAGCCGGCTCTTACCGTCCGTGGGCGACGCCATCTTCCGACCCATGTCACGTGACGGGACCAACGGTTGGCGGGAAAGCAGAAGCTCGAGGCCACGCCCCCCGAGGAGAAGCCCAATCGCCACCTCTCCACCTTCTCTTTTCCCCGCCTCCCGGGGGAATAAATTTGCTTAACCACGCCCCTTGGAGATAACCACGCCTCTCGTGCTGTGAAGTGGGTGGGGCCACCACCAAACATTCTTATTTACCTTCTTCCGTGAAAGGGGGTGTGGCCGCGGTCCAGGTGTGTAGCCAATCAGCGTTCTCCTTTAGGGGGCGTCTTCCCTCCGGGTGCCCAAAATAGGGTACGCGTGTCGGAGGGGGCGTTTTCCCTCCTTCCGCCAACAGAACTGGAGCGTTCGAGAGTGACAGCGCTGTAAACCAATCGCGTATTTTCTGACCCGGCCCTGAGGGGGCGGGGTCACAAATAGTAGAGGGTGATTGGCTAATAGAGATGTCATTTCCACCAATAAGGAGGTGATCTAGGGTGGAGGGGCGGGACTTGGAGGGCCCTGGACTTCGGAGGCGTTCTTGGGCAGCAGAGTCCGCCTGGAGGCGAAGAGGTGCGAGCCATGGCGGCTGTGGTGTCTGCGGCTGCGCTGCGGTCCCGGATCCTGCAGGTATCTAGGAGTTGGGGTTCACCCTGTTCAGTCTCTTTGAGTAGACTACAACGCCCCTTCTTTTGGCCAAGCCTCCTGGACCTAGCTAGCTCACCCAGGCCACGCTGTGTGGACTTCTTTGGGTCCCTTTGCACAGATCTGTCATTCCTAGCTCTGCATTCCTTTGCTTTGGGGCCTCTCTTTCTCCTTCTCAGGTTCTGGGCCACCCTCTTGCAGCCCTACCCCGTCCCTGAGGTCCCTTGCCTTCTCTTGTCCTCTCTAACTTTCACCTCTGGGCCAGCCTCATCTCTCTCTAAAACTCCCCTTTCTCTTTATTACAAGTTTTCTCCATATCTTTCCATGTCCCCCAATTTATTTCAGAGTCTTTAATCAGAGTTTTTTTTTTTAAAGGGGAGGAAAGGAAACACATGTAGGGCCAGGGTCAGTAAAATGGACTTTGAATCTTCTTCTAGAACTGTGCACCAGCCCCCCCCCCCATCCACCCACCCAAAAGGAGCCATTTGCTGAATGAGCTCTTTTTCCCAATTGTGGACCTTCTTTGCATTTTCCACCTATTGCAAGCTGTCTCTATTCTTGCCAAGACTTTAGTTTCAACCTCACACAACTTTCTGTGTTGGTTGGTGACCTTCTGTTAGTTTAGTTAACCTACCCAGGACATTGCAAGCACAGGCAAGGGGCTAAACCAGCTCTAAAACAGGCGATGGAATGTGGGAGTTAAGGAAGGCCTGAAGTCTAAATTCCAACTTCCCGCCCCAAAGTTGGTTCTTCATGTGCCAGCACATTGCCAGCTCTCCAATGAGGGAACAAGGACAGCCATGGCCGAGCCTGGGAACCCTCGCTGCAATGTGCCTCTCTCCTATCGCTTACAGACTAAAATTTAGAATAGGAGGCAAGTTGTATCACAGGCTTCAATCTTCAACTTGCCAGAACAATATGTATTAACTTTTAAATCATATTACTGTTTCCCAAGTATCAGTGCAGAATGTACTAACAAAGTCAACTAAGATGCTTATCTAAAGACACTATTTTTTTTTAGTGGGACAGTATGGAGAGTGGATTGGAAAAGTGTCAAATTTTCTGGTTTCGCTTTGTTATTTCTTGTGATCCAGCTGTTTTTCTGGCCTCTTTTTTTTTTTTTTTAAGGAGTAGGGAAACAGAATGTCTACCCTGTATTTTCCATTGCTAATGTATCAGTCTTTTACTTAAATTGACTTTTTTTGTTTCTTTCCTCCCAATTACAATGAGTCTTGGAAGACCATAAGATAACATTTTGTTTTTTGCAACAAGAAGAATCTGCCTTGCTATGTACTATTTATTTATTTTGGAATTATCTTTCCTATTCATTTGAAAACATTTCTGAGCTGACTTTGAGAAGAGCAGAAATAATTATCCTTAATTGATTAGGAGATTAAGAGTAATCTATAGGCTGGCCAGAGAGATAGCATGAAGGTAGGCTGTTTGCCTTGCATGCAGGAGGACAATGGTTCGAGTCCCAGCATCCCATATGGTCCCTGAGCCTGCCAGGAGTAACCCCTGAGCGCTGCCGGGTGTGACCCAAAAACCAAACAAACAAACAAGCAGAGTAATCTAAATCTGGCTGTCATTGATTTTTCTTTAATGTGTATGGGTTTTTTCTTTTTTTGTTTGTTTGTTTGGGGGCCACACTTGGTGGTGCTTGGGGCTTACTCTTTTTTTGGGGGGGAGTCGCACCCGGCAGCGCTCAGGGGTTATTCTTGGCTCTACACTCAAAAATCGCCCTTGGCAGGCACGGGTGACCATATGGGATGCTGAGATTCGAACCACTGACCTTCTGCATGGAAGGCAAACGCCTTACCTCCACGCTATCTCGCTGGCCCCGGGGCTTACTCTTGACTCTGCAGGCAGGAATCATTCCTGGCAAACTGGGAGCACCTTATGGGATGATGGAGATTGAACCCAGGTTGGCTGCATGCCAGGCAAGTGTCCTGTAGTGCTATATTATTGCTCCAATTCCTGTCATGAATTTTAGAAAACTTAAAATAATCTATAGAGGAAAGGGATCAAAGTTTTTTATTAAGTTTTCCATTTTTATCATCTTTGCATGTTAGCAAGTAAATCTTATTTAATACTCTTTGTATTATTATCCCTACCATTCAGAGACAAGAAAAATCAGTCTTGAGGCCAGAGCAATAGCACAGCAGGTAGGATCTTTGCCTTGCACATGGCTGACCCATGTTTAATCCCTGCATCCCACATGGTCCTCCAAGCACTACCTGGAATCTCACCACTGGGTGTGCCCCCCCCATCAGAATCAATCTTAAAGAGACTCAATGATATGGTGGAAAGAACACAGACCTAGTAGCCCAACCAGCTCTCTCACTTTTATAATATTTGTGAGGAGTAAAGTTAATAAAGATAATCAACACTTAAGGTGATTTCAAGGTTTCCCAACTTGCAATCATTGGAGCTGAATCTTGGCATCTCTTTCTGTGTCTGATTTCTCTTTGCCCTGACTTGGAGGAGGAAAGTTAAGTAAAACACTGAAAACACCCATACTGTAATGCACTAAACAATGGGAATGTGTAGGGTACTGCAGAACATAGGAACATAGGAGGAAAACCCCATACTTAATTTCCATTCTAGAACCTTCCAAAAGACGTTGGCCTGAACTTGAGTCTTGTGAGCCTAGTAGGCCTTTTGCCAAGAGAAGAAGGAATTTCCTGGTAAGGGAAATGGCAAATACTAAATAAGCATTTTAGAGAGGAGAATTTCTTCAGCCATGGTGCTTTTGGGTACCATGTTTCTTTGTAAATGAAAAGATAAAAGAAGTAAACTGTCAAACTGTTTGATAATATTTTGTTATACCAGATACACAGTGTGTAGTGCCCTCTTGACAACAGGAGACTTATACAAGTGAATGAGTAAAACTAAGTGGAGGCTAGAGAGATTGTACATTGTGTAAAGCACATGATCTAAGTTTGATCCCCAGCACCCAAGTACTGGGTTTCCCAAGCACTGCCAGGTTTGATTCTTGAGCATAGAGCCAGCAGCAAGCCTTAAGTACTAGTAGATGGTGCTCAAAAGAAAGAAAAAAATCACAAACAAAACCAAAAACTATGTGGCCTGGGTTGGAGAAATAGTACAGAGGGAGGGTGGTTGCCTTGCATTCTGACTGACCTAAATTCTATTCCTAGCATCCCATGTAGTCTCTAATACCGCCAAAAGTAATTCCTGAGTACAGAGCCAAGAGTAACCCCTGAGCACTGCTGGGTATGACCCAAAAACTAAAATAATAATAAAAAACTGAGAACACCAAAATAAAAAAACTTAAGTGATTTACAATAATGAAATTGGCTGATATAGGCTTTTCTGCCTTATATGAGGCTGTATACATGAAATAAAATTAATTTCAAAGTTTACTGAGTACTCATTCTTTCATTCTGGAAATATTACTGAGTACTCAACTCTGTTCTAGGAATGCTGCTAGGGTCTGGTGACACTTTATAATTTCAGGGGAGAGAGTCAATTAAGCAAGCTATTAGATGCACGAAATAGAAAAATTCAGGTATTCATGGCCTTCACCACTCAGTTGTCCATACAGACTTAAACTTCCTAAAGAAAGTGATAAGAGCAGCCAGAGTGGTGCCACAAGCAGTAGGGCATTTGCCTTGCACGCACTAGCCTAGGAAGGACCACGGTTCTATCCCCTGGCTTTCCATATGCCAAGAGCGATTTCTGAGTGTAGAGCCAGGAATAATCCCTGAACGTCACTGGGTGTGACCCAAAAACCAAAAAAAAAAAAGAAAGAAAGAAAAAAGAAAGTGATAAGAGATAAGGAGTTGGAGGGAGTGAAACAAATAGAATGAAACAGTTGTAGTCAAGGGATAGCTGCAGGAGAGAATATAGAAAGCATGGAACATGCTTTAAATGGCTGAAATTTAGACAGCACAGAGGAAGTTCCTAATATGAAACTGGAGAAGTAAAGATTCTCTGTAAGTTCCTCTAAGTAAACATGAACTTAATTATTATCCTAAAGATAGAGTGGAAAGTCTTGGCAAGGTCATGGAAATGTTCTGATTAGATAAGGGTTTTTTTTTTTCCTATGGACATAAGCAGTAGAAAGTAGATTAGAAGTCTGTAATACATTTTATGAAACTCTATGAAGTCCCAGTGATAGACCAGGAAAGTATAGGCTGGGCTTAAGGCTAAGGAAATTTAGGAGGAATAAAAAATTGTGTTCAAAGATTTTAGGAGAACCAAGTATCAGGATTTGGTTTTTTGTTGTTGTTTTTTGGAGTCATACCCGGTGGGGTGCTCAGGGAGTTACTTCTGGCTCTATGCTCAGAAATCGCTCCTGGCAGCCTCGGGGGACCATATGGGATGCCGGGATTCAAACCTCCTTTCAGCTACATGGAAGGTAAATGCCCCACCGCTGTGCTATCTCTTCGGCCCCAGGATTTGTTTGCTTCACTGCAGTATAACGGAGGAGTCAGTGATGTTCAGGTTTCTGCTTGAGCGATTTGATTTTTCTGACCCTTAGATTTCACTGTAAGATGGCTTACCAGAAGCAGTCAGGTTGCAAGAAGGAAAATGAAGTCAGCTTTTTTTAAAATCAGATATCCAAATAACATCTAAGTAGAAATATGGTACAGTCAGTTATGCATCACCTGAACAGCAGGATTTGGGATAGGACTGCAGATTTGAGCATTGTAAGGATCTAAATAATAAAGCCTTGTGAGTCAATGTAACACAGGGAGAATATAGGCTAGAACAAATGCACTTAGGTTGTTTTACTATAAGATTCATGAGGGGAGGGGCCAGAGTGATAGCACTGTGGGTAAGGCATTTGCCTTGCAAATGGCCAACTGAGATTGGATCCCCAGCATCCCATATGGTCCTCTGAACCTGCCAAGTTTGATTTCTGAGCACAGAGCCAGGAGTAACCCCTGAACGATGCAGGGTATGCAAACACCTCAAAAAAAAAATTCATGAGGGGAAAGAAAACCACATTGCATTCGCAGCCAAGGCCATGGTGTGGAATTTGTACACTGACCCCAGGACTGCCTGAGTTTTCTTTGAATACCACAGGTTCTGCCTACATTCCAAGGGTGGTCACTTTAGATTCTTTGGCTTGTCTAAGTAACCCCAGACCAAAGCAGTATTACTGTGTGTGTGATTACACTGATAAAATGGCTCCTGGGGCTGAAGAGATAGCATGGAGGTCAGACATTTGCCTTGCATGCAGAAGGACCGTCGTTTGAATCCTGGCATCCCATATGGTCCCCTGAGCCTGCGGGGAGCGATTTCTGAGCATAGAGCCAGGAGTAATCCCTGAGCGCAGCCAGGTGTAACCCAAAAACAAAACAATACAAAAAACAAACAATAAAATGGCTCCTGTTAGGGGCCAGAGTGATAGCACAGCCTTAGGACATTTGCCTTGCACACAGCTGACCCAGGATAGACCTGGGTTCAGTCCCCAGCGTCCCATATGGTCCCCCAAGCCAGGAGTGATTTCTGAGCGCATAGCCCGGAGTAACCCCTGAATGTCACCAGGTGTGGCCCAACCCCTCCTCCCCCCCAAAAAAAGGCTCCTGATAAAGTGGCTGATTCTTGCATTGGGCTTCTGCTGCCAGGGGGTGGACTCATGCCTATACTCACCTACCACCCTGAAATGGAATAGGGGAGTTAGAAAATGAATGAGTGAATCCAAATTATTGCTTACTAATAATAAGTTTTATTTAGAAGGCTAGTGATTGGGGCCAGAGGGATAAGATTGTACAGTATTTGCCTTGCACACTGCCAACTGGATTCAACATCCCTACATAGTCCTCTGAGTACCTCCAGGAGTAACCCTAAGTGTAGAGCCAGGATTAAACTCTAAACACTGAGGTGTGTCCCTCAAACCAAAATAGATAGAAGCTTGGTGATTGTGTGTATGTGTGAGTGTGTGTGTGTGTGTGTTTGAAAGAGAGAGAGAAAGAGAGAGAGAGAGAGCAGAAGTATGCTATAGGAATGCAACTCTTATTTATGTAAATGAATCTGTGGTAAAATTGGTTTCCTTATATATTGAGTGGAGAAAGGGCCAGCAAAAAAGCTAGAAGAAATATGAGTGCATTATAGAAGACAAGTAAAGAACCACCACTCATCTGCTATAAGATCAAGTGTAAGAAGGACTGGGAAGACTTCATGGGATATAGGAACTCTCTAGTTTTCAGTCATAGAAGTTGGAATGTATAGAGAATTTAATGAGAAATAAAATAGAGGTAACTAGTACAGAGAATTATTTTTTAGATGGAGAAAGCTTTAAGGTACAGAGGCAAAAAGAAGGAGGGCTTGCAATGTAGCTTATAGTTGAGCACTTGTCTTGCATAGGATCCTCACTGTTGCAAAACATTATTATTATTATTATTATTATTATTATCATTATCATTATCTATGTATGTCTGAGGCAGCTGCAAAGTGTGGTGCAGAGATTGTTTTCAGAGTGGAAGACAGAGAGATATCTCTTCAAACTGTCTACCCATATTTTGTAGCATTTACTAGCACTCAAAGTTGGTGTTGGACACCAAAAGCTATGCCCAGTTGTTCACTGCTGGAGTATGAACAGCATGCAGTGCTGGAGATCAAATGCAGAGACCCACACATGCAAGTCATTCTTTGAACTATCTCACTAGCCCATTTCATACTTCTGAAATCAATTTTGGGGGACAGAGGGTTGGGCACACTCTGCTCCTGGTTTATTCCTGTCAGTTGTTGGGGGGAGGAACACATGTAGTGCTGGGGATTGGGGATCAAACCAAGGTCAGCAGCAAGCTAAGCAAGTTCCTTATTCCCTATTCTATTCTATTCTATTCTATACTATACTGTAACAATTTTTAATGTCCTATTGATGAAGCCAGAGCAGTTGTACAGCAGGTATGACTCTTGCGTAGGCTAACCTGGGTTCAATCCCAGGCATTACACATATGGGATGAGCATTTCCAGGAGTGATTCCTGAGTGCAGAGCCAGGAGTAACCCCTCAGTATCACTGGATGTGACCCCCCCAAAAAAAAAACACTTAAAGAAAAGTTCTATTGAAATAAAACTGACCAAATAACTTTATTTTTCTCTTTCCCTTTTTTAACTGCTGTTTTTTTTTTCTTTCTTTTTTTTTTTTTTTAATTTAATTTTAGCTTTTAAATCTAACTCTTTTAGTGATGTCAAGTTGCTTTCTGTAAGGGAGGAGTCTTTATTCCGTGTGTGTGTCTGCGGCTGAGGGCTTTTCCAAAGCTGGAAATGAATCCGTGGATGTGGGGTTCAGGCTCTAAATTCCTAAATTCCTAAGGGATGTTGGGTCCCCGTGTGTGTGTGTGTGTGTGTGTGTGTGTGTGTGTGTGTGTGTGTGTGTGTGTGTGTGTGTGTGTCTGCTGCTGAGGATTTTCCAAAACTGGGAATGGATGTGGATGTGGGGTGGTCCGTGTATGTCTGCCGCTGAGGGTTTTCCAAAGCTGGGAATGGATGTGGATGTGGGGTTCAGGCTCTAAATATCGAAGGGGTGTTTGGTCCCCCTGTAGGGTGTGCGTGTGGGTGTGGGTGGGGTGGGCTGTCTGCGACTGAGGGCTTTTCCAAAGCTGGAAATGGATATGGATGTGGGGTTGAGGCTCGGGAGGGGGAGGGAGGGAGGGAGGAAAGAAGAGGAGAGAGGAGAGAGGAGAGAGAGAGGAGGACAGAGAAAGGAGAGAGAGGGAGAGAGAGGGAGAGGGAGAGAGAGGGAGAGGGAGAGGGAGAGGAGAGAGAGAGAGAGAGAGAGAGAGAGAGAGAGAGAGAGAGAGAGAGAGAGAGAGAGAGAGAGAGAGAGAGAGAGATGTCAAGTTGCGTTCTGTAAGTTTAACTGCTGTTTTGATGTCTGGAAATTTCACCTGGTTGATTGTGGTGCTAGAAACGCCCACTTGACTGAGTACTTGGAGCTCATCATTCTATATCGGTGCCAGAACCACACTTGATTTGTCATTGATTGAGGCTGACATATTTTTAATGTAAACTTGATTGTGGGGGCCAGAGAGATAGCATGGAGGTAGGGCATTTGCCTTGCATGCAGGAAGGATGATGGTTCGAATCCCAGCATCCCATATGGTCCCCCGAGTCTGCCAGGAGTGATTTCTGAGAGTAAAGCCAGGAGTAACCCCTGAGCACTGCCAGGTGTGACCCAAAAACCAAAAAAAAAAAAAAAAAAAAGTATGCTTGATTGTTTCAAAAGTTAACTGTGAAAACATGGTAAGATACTGAACAGATCTCACTCCAGTTTCCCTCTTCCCCAGACAACTATTTTGTTTGATTTTGGCATTAGATTAATTTGCATTTTTTCACTTAATATGAAGGGATTTACAGATTATGTTCTTTTTTATACCTGTGGTCACTCACTTGTAATTATTAGAATTCTTCGTGTTGAGGCCAGAGCAATAGAATAGCAAGGTGGGCATTTTTTTGCCTTGCATGCGGCTGACCCCGGTTCAATCCCAGGCACCCCATATGGTCCCTTGAGCACTGCCAGGTGTGGCCCAACCCCCCCCACCCAAAAAAAGTATTCCTTTTTATTGTTTTAATAATATTCCAGTATCTGGCTAGAGCCCCTTAAATGTTGAGTTTCCTATTTCATCCATTGGTGAACATTGGATTGTTTACAGGTTTGATAATATAGAAAAATCGTTGTGACTATTCATATTGAAGTATTACATGGCGTATTACATTTAGGCTTGGCATTTGGTTTTATAATGTCTTCTGTTCAATGCCTATACTTTCTGACTTTCTGTTTCCATAGTGTTTGACTTTTGCTAACTACATTTTCAAGCCAAAATTTAGGAAAGCCTGGCTCTGGGATATTGAGGACATGACTGTTGTGACTTACTGTTCTAATAAGTGTAATTTTTTGTTTGTTTTGGGGGCCCACACCTGGTGCCACTCAGGAGTTATTCCTGGCTGTGCACTCAGAGATGCACCTGGCAAGCTCAGGGGACCATATGGGATGCTGAGGATCAAACCCGAATCTGTCCAGGGTATACAAGGCAAACACCCTACCACTGTGCTATCACTCTGGCCCAGAGTTGTAATTTTTATTTTTTGTTACACCCCGTGGCACTCAGGGATTACTCCTGGCTCTGTGCTCAGAAGTTACTCCTGGTAGGTATGAGTTTCCTGCCATTTGGGTTGCCTGGATTCGAACCACCTCTGTTCGAATCAGCTATGTGCAATGCAAATGCCCTACCACTGTGCTATCTCTCTGGCCCCGAATGGTAATCGTATAGCTCTTCTCAGACTATTATGATCCGTGAGAGCAAATACCAGTCCTATTTCACATACCCAAAATAACCAATTTAGTGTAAAGCATATTAACTATTAGTAAAGTTTAGTGCTTTTCTGCTCTTACTGAAATGGTCATTCTTTTTCTTCATAGATTTCTTCCAAGGTGAACTCCACTTGGTACCCAGTATGTTCCTTCTCTTCTTCAGCGGTAAGTTATTTTATTCTAAAGTTTGACCTCTGAAGTCAAGTCTAATACTATTTGGGGCCTTTTCCATTTATTTTTTGTATATAATTGTTGTCAGAGTGCATATGAAATATTTGATCTTGTTTTCTTATCCAGTATTATATCTTTTATATGCTATAAGCCTTTTGTTGTTGTTGGTTGTTTTTTGGGGGCCACATTCGGCAGTGCTCAGGAATTACTACTGGCTATGTGCTCAGAAATCGCTCCTGGGATTTCGGGGAACCATATAGGATGCCGGAGATCAAACCCGGTCCATCCCAGGTTGGCAGCAAGGCAGACACCATACTGCTATGCTGTCACTCCAGCCCCCGCTAAAAGCAAGCGAATGTCCTACGCTCTGCTATTGCTCTGGCCCCTCTGCCAACTCTCCAGATAAAATATACACTGTATCTTTGATTCACTAAACAACCACAATTCCTTCTTTGTGAAAGTGAGAGAGAAAAAAATGAAATACATAAATACTAATATAAAATTTGGATTTTTCTTTCTCCCCAGCCAACAGTAAAGCTCTTCATTGATGGAAAATTTATTGACTCCAAAAGTGATAAATGGATTGACATCCACAATCCAGTAAGTGAAGCTACTTTGGGATTGAAATGGACTAGACAAAAATTCTGGGGCAAAAAATGATACACTGCTTTTTCCCATTAGGCCACCAATGAGGTCATTGGCCGGGTTCCCCAGGCCACCAAGGCCGAAATGGATGCGGCTGTCGCTTCCTGCAAACGTGCATTTCCTGCATGGGCAGACACTTCAATATTAAGCCGTCAGCAGGTCCTGCTTCGCTATCAGCAACTTATTAAAGACAATTTGGTGAGAAATCTGAAAGGCATAATTTTCCAAACTGTTCCCTGGGAGATAATTATCACTCCCACCAAGACCTTTTTAGCTGTCTCCTTAACTGTAATCCAGAGAGACAAAGAAGATGGTCTCCTTTGTTCTGCTCTTCCCCAAGTTTACTTTCTCTCTAACTAAAAAGTGGCTTCATTACATTGGTTTTACATCTTCACATTGGTTTTGGTTTTGCTTTGTGTGTTTTCTCTCTAGAAAGAAATTGCCAGGTTAATCACGTTGGAGCAAGGGAAGACCCTCGCTGATGCTGAAGGAGATGTTTTCCGAGGCCTTCGTAAGCTGGGCTTTTCTCCTGGGGAGTTCAGGGACCTTTGAGAAGGAGGAAATGGAGATCAGAGGGGTAGCACAGTGATAGGGCATTTGCCTTGCACTTGGCTGACCCAGGACGGACATGTTTCGATCCCCAGCATCTCCTATGGTCCCCAAGGCCAAGAGCAGTTTGTGAGCGCAGAGCCATTAGCAACCCCTGAGATTGCTGGGAGTGCCCCCACCCCCAAAAAAAGGAGCAAATGTAGATTGAATGGTAAATATGCCAAAATGGGAGGCTACTTCTTCTGTATCTGTGGCTAGCTCACTATTAGTTCTTATGAAAAAAGGCAATATTTTCCAACTACCAATGAGACTGAATTCCTTCTTTACTTGACCTTCCAAGAAGGTCATGCATTTCCCTCTATCAGACAAGGTTTCTCTCATTCAGAGAAGGTTATTTTATGCTGAAAGAGCAAATCAGTGTTTCTTCCCTTTGTGATCGACCTCTCTGTCCTAAGGGCTAGTTCTAGCATGATTAAGTTATTGTCCTGCCGAATGTGGAGAGCTCTGGTCTGACTACTTTTTCTTCATTCCAGAGGTGGTTGAACATGCATGTAGTGTGACATCGCTCATGCTGGGAGAGACCATGCCGTCTATCACCAAAGACATGGACCTTTATTCCTACCGTCTGCCACTGGGGGTGTGTGCAGGCATCGCTCCATTCAATTTTCCTGCCATGATCCCCCTTTGGATGTTTCCTATGGCCATGGTGTGTGGGAATACCTTCCTAATGAAGCCATCAGAGAGAGTCCCTGGAGCAACTATGCTTCTTGCTAAGTTGCTCCAGGACTCCGGTGCCCCTGATGGAACACTGAACATCATTCATGGACAACATGATGGTAACTATCCTTCTTCTTACTGGACTTTTATCTGGCTACTAAAAAGCAAGGTCAGGTTGAAAGTTAATGGGGACAGAGGACAAGTATTAGAGGCTGAGGAAACAAGGAAGGACAGGGTTTTTTAATAATATGGCTCATGTTTGAAGACATTGTTTGCTCACTGTCTTGTCATCTTTGTTAAAGTTTATCAGCAAACCGTAGTTTTTGTCCTCTAGACTACATTGGGATAGAATGAGAGTAAAGAAAAGGTTAAAGAGAAGCCCTGTGCTCAGTGATTACTCCTGGCAGTCCTACGGGACTATATTGGTGCAGGAGATTGAATCCAGGTTGGCTCTGTGCTTTACCTGCTACACTACCTGGCCCTTAGACTAGGACTCTTAATTCATATACTACTACTAAAATATTTATATAATAGCTAATACTTAAGGGGCCGGAGAGATAGCAATGAGGTAAGGCATTTGCCTTTCATACAGAAGGTCAGTGGTTTGAATCCCAGCATCCCATATGGTCCCCTGTGCCTGCCAGGGGCGAGTTCTGAGCATAAAGCCAGGAGGAACCCCTGAGCGCTGCTGGGTGTGACCCAAAAACCAAAAAAAAAAAAAAAAAAAAATTACTACTACTACTACTACTAATAATAATAATAGTTAATACTTGGGCCCGGAGAGATAGCACAGCGGTGTTTGCCTTGCAAGCAGCTGATCCAGGACCAAAGGTGGTTGGTTTGAATCCCAGTGTCCCATATGGTCCCCCGTGCCTGCCAGGAGCTATTTCTGAGCAGACAGCCAGTAGTAACACCTGAGCACCGCCGGGTATGCCCCCCCCCCCCAAAAAAAAAGTTAATACTTGAAAAAGTTCTCTCAGACCCAGGAAAGATATCGCAATGGACTCAGCATGTGGAAGCTCCAGATTTGATCTCCAGTTCCATGTGGTCCTATAGCATGACTTGAAGCAACCCTGAGCTAAGAACTACTTAGTGTGGTATAAAAATCTATACAAGCAAAAAGTGCATCTATGTTGTAGGCACTGTTTTTAGTGCCTTTCATATTTATCTCATTTAATCTTTACAATAACTCATTATAGGTTTTATTTTTTCATTTTATAACTAAGAAAACTGAGGCATAATGTTTTTCTAAAGTCACATTGCTAGAAACATCAGATTGTGCCCCAGAGGAGTATGATTTTTGCCTTTACTTCCACACACACACACACACACGTAATATTTTTATTTTGAAGAGTACAGAACTTTTGCAATGATCTCTCCCTATTTATATTTCTATTGATGGGAGGATTCCAGGAGGGCAGGAAGTGGAGGATAGTGAGCTGACTAAGCTCTCATCTGGGCCTCACTGTTTTCTTTCACCACCGGAGTGATAAGGAAATGAGGCAGTCAGGCAGGAACTCTGGAGAGTCTGAGAAGGTGGGATGTAGCAGAGAGTAGTTAACAAAGTAGAGCTATTTAGTCTCAAAGGGCATCCATTCTGCTAGTGATTGGGGAAGACCAGGCCAAACTCCTTTAGCATTAAACTCCAAGGAATCATCTCTAGCCACAGTACGGCTTGCTTCTCATAGCCCAGTCACACCAGTTCTTTTCAGTAGAGTCCATATAATGGGGGGGAGGGGGTACCACACCTAAGACTGTTCAAAACTTACTCCTGCCTTTGATTGGGACCACATGGGATGCTGGAGATCAAACTTATGTTGGCTGTACGCAAGGCAAACTCCCTACTCCCTGTGCTATTTCTCTGGCCCCCATATAATTCTTTTTTTTTGGGGGGGGGGTCACACCTGGCTGCACTCAGATTACTCCTGGCTCTGTGCTCAGGAATTTCCCCTGGCAGGCTCGGGGGGACCATATAGGATGCCGGGAATCGAATGGCTGTCTGTCCTGTGTTGGTTGTGTGCAAGGCAAATGCCTCCATCATTTTCCCTTCTGATCCCAAGTATTCTGTGATGATATAAACCTGTGCCAGGGTCTTGTGGGGCTCCAGAACATCCTTTGGGGCTACACCTCTCCCCTCAGAACTCTAGAACTAGGATCCATTTCTTTCTTTCTTTTTTTTTTTTTTTTTTTTTTGGTTTTTGGTTTTTGGTTTTTGGGTCACACCTGGCAGTGCTCAGGGGTTACTCCTGGCTCCACGCTCAAAAATTGCTCCTAGCAGGCTCAGGGGACCATATAGGACGCCGGGATTCGAACCAATGACTTTCTGCATACCTCCATGCTATCTCTCCGGCCCCAAGATCCATTTCTTGGGCTTACTTGCACAGTACCCAAGATTCAACAGGGTCTTCAAGCATTGGTTTTACAGACTTGCCCTGCTCTTTCTCAGAGGTGGGACGTTGGGGCAAGCAGGATGCAAGATCTTGGCTTCTCCATAAGGGTTCTGGGAACTCTCAGGCCCCTGACTCCCCCATATGTAATTCCTTGGTTGTTATTTTCTTTTTATTGTGGGGCCATGCCAGACTATGTTTGGAGGCTGCATTTACTTGGGGATCACACCCTATGGTGTTCAGGGAACCATGTACCCCTGGAGACTGGAGAGGGTGGTTAAACTGAGTGTCCTATATGAAAACCATGCATGCTAGATTTTTGAGCTATCTCCTCGCCCCAGACTTTATTTTTAAATACTTTGTCATGTGCCTTACACATGAACACACGATAATATAAATCTCCCAGTACATCTTGAGAATTAAGAACATAGGCTATTTTTGTATGCAGGCCTTGCATATAACCGAACCCTGAGTTCCACCATCAGTGATCCTTGAGCACAGAGTTCGGAGTAAATATTGAGTACCTATAAGTGTGGTCCATAAACAAGGGAGAATAATAGGGTGGAAGGGAATTAATTCATAAAGGACTAATGGGAAGAGTTGAATATTGAAAAGTCTGTTGTTTTGGAAGTAAATAGGAATTGCCCTCAGATTTTGAAAGTAGAAATCTGATACGAAAAGAGAAAAAACAATGAAAAGGGAGAAGCTTAGTTGAGTTTTTTTTTTTTTCTTTTTGGGTCACACCCGGTGGCACTCAGGGGTTACTCCTGGCTATGCACTCAGAAATCACTTCTGGCTTGGGGGACCATATGGGACACTGGAGGAGCAAACCACAGTCCATCCTAGGATAGCTCGTGCAAGGCAAATGCTCTACCACTTGCGCCACCACTCCGGCCCTTAAATTGAGTTTTTAACCTAATTTGAGAACAAGGGAAGAATTTCAAAATGAGAAAAACAAATACAGGGACCAGAGTGTTAGTACAGAGGATAGGGCGTTTGCCTTGCACGTCGAAGACCCAAGTTTGATCCCAGAACCCTATATGGGTCCCTGATCCCCCTCAGGAGTGACTCCTGAATGCAAAGCCACGTGTAGCCCCTAAGCATTGCCAGATGTGACCCCAAACAAAAGAAGTTTAAAAAAAAACTTCATTCATAGTAGTGGGAAATAAAAATTTGTTATGTAAAAGTCTATAATCATGTGTTCCTTTTGTGGTAATCTCGTTTTTTTTGTTCTTTCAGCTGTAAATTTTATTTGTGATCATCCGGATATCAAAGCAATCAGCTTTGTGGGATCCAACCAGGCAGGAGAATACATCTTCGAGAGAGGGTCAAAACATGGCAAGAGAGTTCAAGCCAATATGGTGACTTATTCTTTTCTCCCCAAACTGTGATTTCTGTATTAAAATACCCTACCACCAAGGGGTCCTCATCCCACTCTTAAGATCAGGGTTTGATACCATTTCATCCTAAATATCTCCCTTTTAACCATAAACCATCCTCGTGAGGAATTTTAAGTCATTTTAATTACATTTTAGCTGCTATTAATCTTGATAATCAAGGGTATTTCTCCCTTTGAATGTTACTCAGATTCTTTTGTGTTGAGCAATAACAGCCCCATACTTGTTCTTGCTGTTTCTTCATTTCATGCTTCTAGCCTTTTATCTTTTCTTCTTTTAAGAAGTAGCCTAAATACTAATATCAAATATATGGTCTTTCCTTAGAGTTCAAGTTATATATAATATCCTCAAGAGAACCAAATATCAGGGCCAGAGCAATAGCACAGTGGGTAGGGCATTTGCCTTGCACGTGGCCAACCCAAGTTCAATCCCCGACATACCATATATCTTCTGATCCTACCTGGAGTAATTTCTGAGTGCAGAGCCAGGAGTAACTCCTGAGTACCACAGGGTATGGCCAAAAAAAAAACAAACTAAAAAAAGAACCAAGTATTTCTTGTGATAGATTTGGTTGTATATATTTGCTCTTCTCTTCCTAGTCTCTTTCCAAATATTTTTAAATACAGAAACTATAGAGTGATAGTACAGCAGATAGGGCGTTTGCACATGGCCGACCTAGGTTCAGTTCCCACCATCCCATCTGGTCCCAAGCCTGCCAGAAGTAACTTCCGAGCACAGAACCAGGAGTAAACTCTGAATGCCACCAGATGTACTCCCCCACCCCCCCCCCAAAAAAAAAAAACTTTCAAATCCAGTTGCCACTTTCTCACCCTTTGGCTAATGTTGCAGGAGATAACCTCCTATGCACAGACTTAGAAACTATTCATGATATACTCATTTCTTTTCATGGCTTGATGTTTTTATTAATTTGACTTAAGTCCCTACTAATAGTCTACATATTAATTATATATATTAATAATATATAAATTATTGTTATATCTAATATTCTCTGTACTGCTTTCAAACTAATTCGTGGACATGATATCTGTCCACATATTTCATTATAATTGTATCTGGAAATAACTGTAAATACCATCATTAGTTATCCTATTATAGCACACATGTTCTTGGTCCTCAGAAAGCAGAAAAAGGAAGAGATGGCCTAATACAGTAAACTCTGAGCAAAGAAAGGAGGGAAGGGCAATGATGTTGGGCATGGGAATTCTCAAGAAAAGGGGGAAACCTTCTATTTTTGACTTCACTCAGGAGGATGTGTGAGCACTTTGCATTAGGTTTAAAGTATGCAAAATTATAACAAAGGAGCTGGAAAAGAGCATCATGTTTTAGAGGATTATCATCTGTATATCTTGGGTATATATCCTGGGCCTGCTTTCATAACATTTTATACCAGAAATTTTTTGGGTTTTGGGTTTTTTTTTTGTTTTGTTTTTGTTTTTTGGTTTGGGGCCACACCCAACAGCGCTCAGGGGCTATTCTTGACTCTGAGCTCAGAAATCACTCTTGGCAGGTTCTGGGGACCATATGAGATGCCGGAGATCGAACCCAGGTGGCTGTGAGCAAGGCAAATGCCCTACCCGTTGTGCTATCACTCATCCCCCATACCAGGAAATTTTCACTAAAAACATTCTTTTCCTGGCCCTGTATCAGTCCTACATGAAAAAGACATATATTTTCTTTATTTGAGGCTATGTTTTTAGAAGCAAGGGAGTTTGAGAAATTTCTAGAATAATATGTATTGTTCTGTCTCCTGTTAAGTCTAACAGCTAGCTTTTGGAGGCTGTTAACAGTGCTTTTAATTTAGCTGAAAATTTCTGCAGACAAATTCATCTTAAAATTACTTTTCCTTAGTGCCTGGATATAGTGTTTAGCTTGTAAAATAAACTGTGAGGTTACTACTTTATTGTTGTTAGCAAATATTAGTTTTTCAGCTGGAAAGGTTAAAAAAAAATAATCTTGAGACTTTCTCAGTATTACCAAGACTTCAGAGGTATAAAAATGATAATCTGGGGCCAGCACCGTGGCACTAGAGGTAAGGTGTCTGCCTTGCCAGCGCTAGCCTAGGACGGACCACGGTTCGATCCCCCGGCGTCCCATATGGTCCCCCAAGCCAGGAGTGACTTCTGAGCGCATAGCCAGGAGTAACCCCTGAGCATCAAACGGGTGTGGCCCAAAAACCAAAAAAAAAAAATAAAAAAGATAATTTGTCTTCAAAGCAACAAAGGACAAATAGATAATATTCTCTAATTTTTCCTAACTGGATTTTGCCAAATGGTCCCCCAAGACAGGGATGACTTCTGAGCGCATAGCTAGGAGTAACCCCTGAGCGTTACTGGGTGTGGTCCAAAAACAAAAACAAAAAGATAATTTGTCTTCAGAGCAACAAAGGACAAATGGATATATTCTCTAATTTTTCCTAACTGGATTTTGCCAAGGAAAATGCATGTACTTTTATTTATCCCTAGGGTGCCAAGAACCACGGAGTGGTCATGCCTGATGCCAATAAGGAAAATACCTTGAATCAGCTGGTTGGGGCAGCTTTCGGAGCAGCTGGCCAGCGATGCATGGCTCTTTCCACAGCGATCCTTGTGGGTGAAGCTAAGAAGTGGCTGCCTGAGTTGGTGGAACGTGCCAAAAACTTGAGAGTCAATGCAGGTAAGCAAGTATCAGCTTGACTCCTTGAGAATAACTTGTTTGGGCATTGGCCCTCACCCTCTTTTTTATGCTAAGCTCATCTAAAAATTCATCTTTCGGTGGCAGTCATGATTGATACTAATGACTTTTTTTTAAACACTTCTTGTTGACTTTCAGGAGACCAACCTGGAGCTGATCTCGGCCCTCTGATCACCCCCCAGGCCAAAGAGAGAGTCTGTAATTTGATTGATACTGGAACTAAAGAGGGAGCTTCACTTCTTTTGGATGGTCGGAAAATTAAAGTCAAAGGCTATGAAAATGGCAACTTTGTTGGACCAACCATCATCTCGAAAGTCAAGGTGAATAGCTAGGTTATTTGACAAATATGAGAACTTAAGACATCTTAGATTGTCTTGCCTCTAATTTTTAAATGAGGATTTTTGTTTTGGTTGGGTTTTTGGACCCAGCAGCGTTCAGGGGTTACTCCTGGCTCTGCTCAGTAATCTCTCCTGGCAGGCTCAGGTGACCATATGGGATGCCAGGAATCGAACCCAGGTCCATCCTGGGGTCCGTCCCGGGTTGGCCACATGTAAGGCAAACACCCTACTACTGTGCTATATAGCTCTGGCCCCAAATTTTTAAATGAAGATATTTAATGACTAGAGAACTCCTTTCTTATAGGATTGTCCACTTACTTTATCTAGATTTTATTTTGGCTTTGTTTTGGGGCCAAACCTAGTGTTGCTCAGGGTAACTCCTGGCTCTGCATTCAAGAAATAGTCCTGGCGGTGCTTAGGGGATCATATTGTGATACCAGGGATCTGGCCTGGATCACCTAGATGCAAATCAAGCGCCCTACCCACTGTACTATTTCTCCCACCCCTAGACTTTTTTATGGGGTACTGTGTCTTCCATGCAATGTTGAGGAAGCATAAGGACTACTCCCAGTAATATTCTTCTGTCCAGTCTGGAGCTACTTAATGTATATTTTATACCATTGTTTGAGAGAACTCCTAAAATAGTAAATATAAGATTCTATCTATCTTCAACAACTACTCAACCTTAATGTTTTTGTGAGAAAGCAGCCACTAATGTGGTTATTTTCCAATAAAGCTTTATAAGGGGTTATGTTGCTTGCTTTGCACAGTTGACCCAAATTCAATCCTGGCACTGCATATGGTCCCCCAAACACTGCAAGGTGTGGCCCAAACCTTCCTTTAAAAAAATTTATGATCTCGTCTGATCTCGGAAGCTAAGCGGGGTCAGGCCTGGTTAGTACTTGGATGGGAAACTGCCTGGAAATACCGAGTGCTGTAGGCTTTAAAGTAGTTGGGGCCGGAGAAATAGCATGAAGGTAAGGCGTTTGCCTTGCATGCAGAAGGACGGTGGTTGGAATCCCGGCATCCCATATGGTCCTTATGCCTGCCAGGGGCGATCTCTGAGCATAGAGCCAGGAGTAACCCAAGTGCTGCTGGGTGTGACCCAAAAACCAAAAACAAACCAAAAAAAAAGAACCAGAATTAGACCCTGGGTGCCACCATAAGTGGTCTGTCCTTCCCCTTATGAACCATATTTGCTAGTACCTATCTTACATAAGTTCTTTGTTTACCTTCATTGTTTTGTTTTTGTTTGTTTCGGGCCAAACCTAACAATGCTCAGGGATACTCCTGGCTCTATGTTCAGAAATCAGTCCTGGCAGGCTTAGGGGACAATACCCAGGTCACCCACATACAGGGCAAATGCCCTACCTGCTGTGCTGTGCTGCAGCCCTTTTTGTTTATTTTTTATTTTTCTCCTTGCCCTTCTTGTCATCTAGATTATAGCTACTCTAGAATCTGCATTAATCTATCATCCAATGTTGTTGTTTTTTTTGTTTTGAGTGGGGGTACTTTGAGTGGCTGGAGACCACACCAGGCCAAATACCCTATCTTTATTAAATACCTATTCTGTGCTCAAAATTTAACTACACCTTCACCAGAAAGTAACAAAAGGATAACTGATTCATCGTTTTTTATTTATCAAAAATGTAGGTCTATCAGTTAAAATTAATGACTAAATTGAATTTAGGAGGCTTTTTAAAGATGTATATATCCTCACTAGTCCTTTCACAATCCTGAATAATTGAGAACTAAAGAGGAAAAAATTCCACTTATCAGCAGCTAAGACAACTAGCTATTGGTGACAATGAAAGATGTTTCAAATGTCTTATGTAATCTGGTCTCAAAATGTGTGGACTCATTTGGGAGGCAAAGGAAGGATGAGAATAAATGTTTGTGTTATAGGAATATTAGCACAGTTTCTTCAAACAGGAAATTCTGTTGTGTCTGATTTGATTTATAGATAAAAATTTTCTCTTTTTAGTAACAACAGTTATATACACAAGCTTATGGATATTAAAAAGAAACCTAGTGATAGGATCTGAATATACAGTGCTTAACAGGAGTATAGATGTGGCTAAGAGAAATATCAAGTTATTTATATGATTGCTAGAGCTTGGAACACACAATAAATGATTTTTTTAAGTAGGTGGTTTAAAGTGACAAGAGATTGCTAACTTGAAAGCTGCACTTGTATGTAATAGGTAATAAAATACCAAAAAAAGCATGAAACACTGACTTATTTTCTGGATGCACTGCTCCTGGCAGCCAAATATGACTTGTTACAAAGAGGAGATTTTTGGTCCAGTTCTTGTGGTTCTGGAAACAGAAACTTTGGATGAAGCCATCAAGATTGTGAATGAAAATCCATATGGAAATGGCACTGCCATCTTCACCACCAACGGAGCCACAGCTCGGAAATATTCCCACCTGGTGGATGTAGGGCAGGTTAGTATGCCATTTTTAAGAAATTCTTATACTCATTTGCAGTTTCTTGCCTAAGGAGAGATAGTAAACAATGATCAGTCTCTGGCCTCCTTGTCTCTCACAGTCTCCTATTTCTTCCTCGGGGATAGAAAATTTCTGGGGTGGAGAGAAAGGGATAGAAGGTAGATATTTAAAATTGGTTTCTCTGATGCCAGGCCTCTGTGCTTCTAAATAGAGGGTTCGTTTGTTGTGATCCTTCTCTTACTATTGGATTTTTTTTTCTGCTATAGGTGGGTGTGAATGTCCCCATTCCAGTGCCTTTACCAATGTTCTCATTCACCGGTTCTCGCTCTTCCTTCAGAGGAGACACCAATTTCTATGGCAAACAGGTAAATTTAAGTTTGAAATAAGAATTTTTTTTCTTTGAAAAGCTTTCTTGGACATATTCAGGAACAAGGATTCAGCAAGAAGCCTGCCAATAGCTTTTGTGGGATCACATGGTTCCAAGGTGCTTGTTAGTAGGTCCCCTAGGGAAAAAAATAAATAAAAGATCACTAAAATTCTCTATTAATGATTAATCACTTTTTTTGGGGGGGGTGGTTTTTGGGTCACACCCGACAGCGCTCAGGGGTTACTCCTGGCTCTACGCTCAGAAATTGCTCCTGGCAGGCTCTGGGACCATATGGGATGCCAGGATTCGAACCACTGTCCTGCATGCAAGGCAAATGCCCTGCCTTCATGCTATCTCTCTGGCCCCTAGTCACTTATTAAAAAATGCATTTCTTTCCCTTTGTATCAAGCACTATCCTAGGCACTATAAATATAGCAGTGAAGGGCCTGGATTAATAGTATAGTGGATAGAACACTTATCTTGCATATGTTTAACCAAGGTTTGATCCTCAACACTCTATATGGTTGTTCTCCAAGCCACATCCAGGAGTGCCACAGTCCACTCAGGGATGGGCACAGGAACAACAGCGGGATCGTCTAGGAGAGTGGGAACAGGAGTCGGTGAATTGAGACCAGACCGCACTCAGGAAAGAGTTTGGATCTAGCTGTTTATTCACTCAAAGAACAGGGTTTTTATACATTTACTTTAGCAAGTCATTCTGAGTTAGCAAAGAAGAAGCGAGTGGTCAGTAGTTTACACAGTAGGAAAACATGTGGCTTCTGTGAGGTATAGATAATCATCAAAACATTCTGTGGAATTCATTGACTTCCATTCAGTGGAATTCATTGTAATACAATGATTACAATATGTATTAATCTTTACTAGAGACGTCATTTATTTTTGGCCTAAGATTCAACAATATCCTAAGTTCCCAAAATCTCATAAATCTGCCAAAACAGCTTTGTGGCTTGAATGCCCAGTTCCTCTTTTCTAGGGGATGGGGGTCTTTTGTGTGGCTGTTTACTGCATGCCTAAATTGGGTTTTGTCTTTTTTTTGGGGGGGGGCACACCCGGCTATGCTCGGGGGTTACTCCTGGCTATCTGCTCAGAAATAGCTCCTGGCAGGCACGGGGGACCATATGGGATGCCGGGATTCAAACCAACCACCTTAAGTCCTGGATTGGCTGCTTGCAAGGCAAACGCCACTATGCTATCTCTCTGGCCCCCACCCCGTTTTTCTGGCCCCTTTTTTTTGCTTTTTTGGGTCACACTCGGTGATGCTCAGGGGTTACTCCTGGCTATGCGCTCAGAAATCACTCCTGGCTTGGGGACCATATGGAATGCTGGGGGATAGAACTGCGGTCCATCTTAGGTCAGCACATGCGAGGCAAATGCCCTACTGCTTGAGCCACTGCTCCGGTCCCTGGTTTTTGTCTTGATGTAAAGATTATCTTTAGAACCAAGTGTCCTTGTCTCAGGGCTGGTTTTGCAGTAATTTTCATGTGCTTATCTCCTATGGCTTTCCAATACTGATTAGGGCTAGAATATTCAGCCCTCAGCACATTTGCTTGGTAACTAGAAAATAGTTTTGATTTACAGAAATCTTTTTTTTTTTTTTTTTTTTTGGTTTTTGGTTTTTGGGCCACACCCGGCGGTACTCAGGGGTTACTCCTGGCTGTCTGCTCAGAAATAGCTCCTAGCAGGCACGGGGGGACCATATGGGACACCGGGATTCGAACCAACCACCTTTGGTCCTGGATTGGCTGCTTGCAAGGCAAACACCGCTGTGCTATCTCTTCCAGCCCGATTTACAGAAATCTTGATGGTCTTTTGAGGGAATCAGAGAAAAGTCCTTAGGATGCTAGTGAAACTATTTCTCAAATGAAAGGGGTGAATTTATGCCACAATCTCTATCAATTTCCCCATTACCCTGAGCATCTCATGGCAACTGTGGGTACAGGCAACCAAAGGCTTTTTGAGCCTAATGCCCTCCCCTTAGCCGTGGGCTCTAGGGTAGGGTTTCTTACACAGAGGTCATGACACAAGTGGTTCCTGAATTCAGAGCTAGGAGTAACTCCAGGACACTGTTGGCTATGGCCTCACATCCCCCACCCCCTGCCCAAATGTAAGGTTTATTAAGAATTCCTTTGAAATTATGCAATAGAGGGCCAGAGCTGTATGGAGTTTTCCTTGCATGCATGTGCCCTGGGGTTTTATCCTCGATACCCCTTATGATTTAGCTCCCCAGAAAAGACCCTAAATACAGAGCCAGCAATAAATACTGAGCACAGTTGGGTGCAGCCCAAAAAAACAAAAATGGAGGAGCCCGAGTTATAGTACATGGGTAGGGCATTTGCCTTGCATGCGGCTGACTTGGGTTCAATCCCCAGTATCCCATATGGTCCCCTGAACACTGCCAGAAGTGATTCCTGACAGTAGAGCCAGTAGCAACTCCTGAGCATTGCCAATTTGGACCCAAAAGAGTGGGGGGGGGGGGAGTATGCAGGGAGAAATATGCAATAATTCCTAATATGTTATGATGACTACATTTAACAAGTAGAGGAACTTACTTAAGTCACTACTATATTTCTAATATTATCTTTCATAGATCTTAGAAGTTGGGTTTTTTTGTTTTGGGGGGGGTTTGTATTTTGTTTTTGAGGCACTGCTCAGGTACTATTCCTGGCATGGTGCTGGGGGTCACTCCCAGTAGTATGTTGGAAATGTGCAGTGTTGGTTAAACCCCATTCTTCTGCATGCAAAGGCATTTGCCCAATGTACTATTTATTTTTTTATTGTTTGGCTTTTAGATCGCACCTAATGGCACTCAAAAATCACTTCTGGTGGGCTCAGGGGACTATATGGGATGTCAGAGATCAAACCCACATCAGCCACATGCAAGGCAAATGTTCTACTTGCTTATGCTATCGCTCTGACCCCCAGTTTACTGTTTCTACAACCCCCAGTTTTCTTTTTTCTTTTTTTTTTCTTTTCTTTTTTTTTTTTTTTTTTTGGTTTTTGGGTCACACCTGGCAGTGCTCAGGGGTTACTCCTGGCTATGCTCAGAAATTGCCCCTGGCAGGCACAGGGGACCATATGGGATGCCGGGATTCGAACCACCGTCTTTCTGCATGAAAGGCAAGCGCCTTACCTCCATGCTATCTCTCCGGTCCCCAGTTTTCTTATTTACTGTGCTTGACTTTCAATATAATGAGATCAAGTTTGACTGAGATATTATTATATCAAAATTATTTTTACATAGATTGTCTCATGAGCAATAATAATGAGTTCCTGGGCTGAAGTGGTGGCGCAAGCGATAGGGCGTTTGTCGCAGTTCAATCCTCCATGTCCCATATGGTCCTCCAAGCCAGGAACGATTTCTGAGCGCATAGCCAGGAGTAACCAATGAGAGTCATCAGGTGTGGCCCAAAACCCGCCCCCCCATGGGTTCCAGAAAACTAATACACAAGTTAAGTCTCGGGCCTTAACTTTAACCCTGATTACCACACAGAGTGACTCCTGAACACAGCCAGAAGTCCTAAGAGCAGCTCGGTATGGCCTCAAACTCATTACCCCATCACCACCTAAAAAAAAAAAAAAAAAAAAAAATATATATATATAGATATGTATACACACACATAAATATATATATCTTAGTTTTTTGGTTTTGTGGGGTGTAGTTTTTGGATGTACAAGAGACCATATGGTACAAGGGATCAAAATAGATAGATAGATAGATAGATAGATAGATAGATAGATAGATAGATAGATAGATAGATAGATAGATAGATAGATAGATAGATAGATATGTATACACACACATAAATGTATATATATGTATATATATATCTTAGTTTTTTTGTGTGTGTGTGTGGGGTGTAGTTTTTGGATGTACAAGAGACCATATGGTACAAGGAATCAAAACCAGGCCTCCGACACGCAAAGCACACATTTTAGCCCACTGAGATATCACTTCAGCCTATTGAATTTTAGTTATACCTATTCCTCAAGCTTAAAAATGTATTGCATTTTACACCACCTCCTTCCAAAAGTAATTAAAAGAGGAATAATGAAATCCCTCAATGTTAACTCTCCCTTACCCTCATTCTCTTTAGGGCATCCAGTTCTATACACAGCTAAAGACAATCACTTCTCAGTGGAAAGAAGAAGATGCTACTCTTTCCACACCTGCTGTCGTCATGCCTACCATGGGCCGTTAGGAACGAGATGGTTCCAGACTCAACCCATCCTGAGTGCTCTCCCTGTGTGCTCTTCATTTGCAACTTTGCTCAAAGCAAATACCTAGGACCGGAATACCACATAACTAAAACCTGTCTCAGGACCATTAGTCCCTGAAAGTTGGTTGCTTGAGGGAGAAACCTAGTATAACTTTAATAGCAGATTTTTCCCTTGCTCTTTATACTTTATTTTTTAAGATGGTGGTTATAACAGTGAAATACTTATCTGGAATGAGAGCTTAGATCTGTTTTCTAAAAGTTCTCCTCTCTTCTATTGTCTTGAAGGAAGGGAATATTTGTATATTGGAAGACAAAAGATCTTCCAATTGGAAGAGGACCTCGGTATCGATAGGAAAATAGGAAAGAAAGAAATCCTACTTTAGTCGATCCACAAATACAATACTATATATATGCCAGTGGAAAGACCCTTCTATAACCCTTCCTGAGCCTCTCATTATCTTATAACACACAGAATTCATTTCTACTTATCCCACAATTGTGACAACTGCTTCTCTATTTTCCGACTGCCACTGTGTCTTCAATGATTCATGACCGTTGATTTTGTCACTGTCATTGTACTTGTTATTCAAGGATACCTCAGTATATGCTGGATAAAAGTTTTTTATATGTGCCAAGGGTTCAATTTCAGATTTGAATTGGTGAACAATTAATATGTAATTCATTAATTTAGATCCAAATAGGGTTCTTGTTTTCTCTCTCTCCTTATCTTTCTTTGGAAAATTATTGTGAACATTTGAGGCCTACACACTATATGGATTTCATGAAAGTGGGCAATTGTCTTGCTTTAAGCAAGTCTTAATCAAAACATTACTTGTTTCCTTCTTCCTGCATTTCTGCTTGGTGACACTTTTTTTTTTTTTGTCACACTTTTTAATGAAAGAGTGCTTCATGTATGTAGGCCCTCATTAGGGCCTAAGAAATTTTAAAACTTTTCATGGCATAAAGGAGTAAAAATGAAATATTTTTGGCAGGTTTTCTGTCAAGAATTCAGCTGTTCTTATCATTTTTATTTCATTGGTACAGTTAAACATCAGGTTCACACAGATATAACTTGATGTACTAACCAAAACAGTTCCTCCTTTTGTTCTACCTGCCTTTCTGACAGTGAACTAGGAGAAGCCTGCTGGCTCCGAGAGTCCTCTCAGCTCTCAGTCAGAAGACACAGATCATTTATTTTTGTTTCCTCATTAGTCATATGGATGATGCTAACCTAATCCATGGAAGGTTATTTAGGGAATTAAGGATAGTGAAAATCATGAAAATATCCGTGCACTCTATGGATTTAAGCTAATTATTACTACCTGTGGATAGAATTCAGATTAATGAAGTAACCGGAATTTAATAAAAAATATATATGATCCTCATAAGTCTTGTATTTGCTTTCTTTCTTTTTTTTTATTTTTTTCAAGGTGAGGCAATAAAAACTTTTAACTTGGTAATAAAATTCCCTTTATTTTATCTTATCACATCTGGCTGGTAGTAATGATCGTCGGTTTTTTTTTTTTTGGTTTTTGGGCCACTCCTGGTTATGCGCTCAGAAAAAAATGCTCCTGGCTTGGGGGGCCATATGGGACACCGAGAATTGAACCCAGGTCTGTCCTGGGTTAGCCGCGTGCAAGACAAACACCCTACTGTTGTGCTATCGCTCTGACCCCTAAATAAAATAATTAAATAGTTAAGATGTTGGGGCCTGGGCCCGGAGAGATAGGACAGTGGTGTTTGCCTTGCAAGCAGCTGGTCCAGGACCTAAGGTGGTTGGTTCGAATCCATATGGTCCCCCGTGCCTGCCAGGGGCTATTTCTGAGCAGACAGCCAGGAGTAACCCCTGAGCACCGCCGGGTGTGGCCCAAAAACCAAAAAAAAAAAAAAAGATGTTGGGGCCAGAGCAATAGCATGGCAGGTTAGGTGTTTGCCTTGTATACAGTTGATCTGGGTTCAATCCCCGGCAACCTATATGGTCTCCCAAGCCTACCAGGAGTGATTTCTGAGCTCAGAGCCAGGTGTAACCCCTGAGCTTTGCTGGGTGTGGCCCAGAAACAAAACAAAACAAAAAATTAAATGGAGATGGGATTTAGCTTAGTAGTTGGGATATTCATCATAAGTAACATGCACACACACACACACACACACACACACACACAATGTCCACAATCTCATACTGTTATTACTTATTTCACTGGTTGGTCTCTAAGTCTGGATACTAGAGAACAAAGACTTAGCAAGAAGCAGCTTGGAAAAAGAATAGCATTCATGCATTATTGCTTAGATTTCAAATTCCTTACTATGCTAGAATCCTGTGATTCTTTGATCCCTGGTTCATCAGAAGAGTGTGAGAGTGACACTTGTTGGGTGATGAAGGTTTGATCTTGAAGCTTGCTTTCATCCCTGCAATGACAAAGTAAGAGGCCTGACAACCACACACACTTGATTCAAACAATAAATACATTGTCTTTTTCTCTATTTTTGCAAGGTTAAATAGTCCACAATAATCACAGTGACTAGACTCATGTTCATTGATTTGCCAAGAGAGCTTCTTACCCAGTGTCCTTTGTTCCTACAGTTTCAGGATCAACGTAGTCTGGAACTGAAGGCCTAGAAATCTGGTTGTTTTTCCTGTGATGGTAAAAGTTAACAATTAGGCAATGTCTTCTTGAGCCATACATTTCAATTATATTTTTTGTTTTTGTTTTGTTTTTGCCACACCCAGCCATGCCCAGGGTTTACTCTTGGCCTGCACTCAGGAATCACTCCTGGCAGGCTTGGGGGACCAAATAGGATGAACCCAGGTCTGTCTTGGTTGGCAATTTCATCATGGCCAGGTTCAATTTCATTGTATTAGTAGGAAAGATGTCCAATTTTTTGTTTCTCCAGTGTTTATAGTAACACTGTATAATACTGGAATATTATATTTAAGTCAGGACTCTGGCTGTTTTTTATTTCCTGGTTACAGAACAGTTAACCCACAGTGAAAATGACATTGAGGAACTAGAAAGTACAGCAGGTAGGACATTTGCCTTGAATGTAGCAGACCCAGGTTCAATCTCCAGATCCTGTTTGGTCCTGAGCATGCCAGGAGTGATTCCTGAGAGCAGTTAGGAGTAACTCGAGTACAGCTGGGTGTGGGCCAACCCCCTCCAAAAAAAAAAAAAAAAAGAAAGAAAAAAAAAAGAAAATGCTACTGAATACCTAGTCTGGATTCTACCTTTTTAAGTAAATTTTCTTTTTTTGTTTGTTTTTTTGGGTCACACAGGCTGTGCTCAGGGGGTACTCCTGAGTAGGGAGTACCTGACTCTATGCTCAGAAATTACTCCTGGCAGGCTCAGGAAACCATATGGATGCCGGTCCGTCCTAGGCTTGCGCTGGCAAGGCATTACCTCTAGTGCCACCGCACCAGCCTCAAGTAAGACCTTTTTAAGTAAATCTTTTTTGACACCTACTGGGGCTTCAAATTTTTTTCAAAGTTCTTTCTTTTATTTTTTTTTAATTTTTTATAATTTTTTTATTTTTGGTTTTTTGGGCCACACCCGTTTGATGCTCAGGGGTTACTTTTGGTTATGTGCTCAGAAATCGCCCCTGGCTTGGGGGGACCATATGGGACGCTGGGGGATCGAACCGGGTCCATTCCTTGGCTAGCGCTTGCAAGGCAGAGACACCTTACCTCTAGCGCCACCTCGCCGGCCCCATCTTTCTTTTATTATTTTTTTTTTTTTTGGTTTTTGGGCCACACCCGGTAACGCTCAGGGGTTACTCCTGGCTATGTGCTCAGAAGTTGCTCCTGGCTCGGGGGACCATATGGGACACCGGGGGATCGAACCGCGTTCCGTCCAAGGCTAGTGCAGGCAAGGCAGGCACCTTACCTTTAGCGCCACCGCCCGGCCCCTATTTTTTTTTTTTTTTTTTTTTTTTTTTTTTTTTTTTGTGGTTTTTGGGTCACACCCGGCAGTGCTCAGGGGTTACTCCTGGCTCCATGCTCAGAAATTGCTCCTGGCAGGCACGGGGGACCATATGGAACGCTGGGATTCGAACCAATGACCTCTTGCATGAAAGGCAAACGCCTTACCTCCATGCTATCTCTCCAGTCCCCGGCCCCTATTATTTTTAATATGGAAACAATTCAAAGTTCTCCACCTTCCATTAACCTACAATTGTTGGTGTACTTGCTATTTGAGCGTCTGCAGAAGTTCTGGGGGTCACCAGGATAATACCTGACAGAGATGGGGAGATAAAGCAGTGCAAGGGAAATGTTTTTTTAGCCCTTTGAGCTATGTCCCCAACTCATAGCCTATGTTTCTTTAAATTTCTCACTTTCTTGTATATTTCTTTAAAGGATATAACCATAATTCCTAAAGATTGGGGGTCGGGGGAAGCTCTTTTACTCTTCTATTTTCTTTCATTCAATGATCAGTAGGTTATATTAAATTAATGGATGGATTAAATAAATTTCTGGGTTTGAGGGGATTGTTTTGTGGGCTAAGCACCAGGTAATGCTTGAGAGATGACTCCTGGCTCTGAGCTGGAGGTTACATACAGCCATTTTTAGGACACTATATATAGTATTGAAAATTGAACTGGGTTTGGCTGCATTTATGGTAAACACCCTAACCCTTCCACTATATCTCTTTGTCCCATAAATAAGATTCAAAAATTTCCTAAACTTGCTTTCCAAATTTTCACTTAGCCTTTTATACCATTATCTCCTCCCCATCTTTTTATTTTTTGAGTCACACTCACAGTGCTCAAGGTTTACTCCTGGCTCTGTGCTCAGGAATCTCTCCTTGTGGTATTCATAAAACGATATGTGGTGCTGGGAATCAAACCTAGTTTGGTCACTTCCAAGGCAAAACCTTACCTGTAGTATCTCCTGCCCTCACAATAGCTTTCATTTAAGCTAAAGCATGTAAATAAGTGTTTTTATTATGTATTTTTATTCCACTGTCCTGGTGGTACTCAGGGGACAATAGATGGTTCTGAGGACTGAACCTGGGTGAGCTGCATGCAAGCAAAGTGCCTCACCCTGTACTATCTCTCTGACCCAAACCTTTCATATTTTTATGTTCCTTTCCCTCTTCTTTAATTTTAAGCAAGCAAAGTCCATTGCATCTATGTGGCTTTTAGATTTGATAATAACATGGTATTTCACTTAGTTACCTAGAGACAAGACCATTCATTTTTGCAAAGAGTAATCGCAAGACTTTCTCCTTTTGCTCCCATGTCAGATCTCCAATATCCACATCTCCTTGGATGTTTATCCTGAAAATTAAAAATAAAATGGAGGGAAAAAATGTGGTCAGAGTAGGTATCTTGTCTATTTAAATTAAATTATTGGTTTGGGGGCTATAACAAGGGGCTGGAGAGATAGCACAACGGGTACGGTGTTTGCCTTGCACAAGGCCAGCCTAGGTTCTATCCCCATCATCCCATATGGTCCCCCCAGCCTGCCAGGAGTAGTTTCTGAGTACAGAGCCAGGTGTAATCTGTGAGTGCCATCAGGTGTGCCCCCCCCCCAAAAAAAGAGTTGAGATAGCTAAGCAAAGAAATAGAGACAATCAAGCAAGATACATGTTCAAGGGAAAACACAGGCTTGAAGAGAAAACCTCATTAAATATTTTAAATATATTTATCCACTCTACCTCTCAATAAGAATCTTTTTATTGTTTTATGGGGTCACACCCAGTGGGCTTCTAGCTTTCTGGCTCTGTGCTTAGGGGATCACTCCTGGCAGTGCTTAAGGAAACATATGTAGTGCCTGGGATCAAACTGAAGTTGGCCACATGCAAGGGAAGCACTTTAACCCCTAGACAAACTCTTGGACCCAACAATGTTGTCTTTTTTTTTTTTTTTTTTTTGGTTTTTGGTTTTTGGGTCACACCCAACAGCGCTCGAGTTACTCCTGGCTCTACGCTCAGAAATCGCCCCCGGCAGGCTCGGGGGACCATATGGGATGCCGGGATTCAAACCAATGTTCTTCTGCATCTTTACCACTGTGCTATCTCTCCTGCCCCAACAATCTTGTCTTTAAAAAGCCATTGACCATGCCCAACCCACCCAAAAGCTATATATAATATATATATATAATACTGTGAAAGAATTTATAATTCAGGGACAGAGAACTAATATGAGATAAGGCATTTCTCTTATGTGCTTATAGTGCTGGTAAAACTAACTCAAATCTCCAGCATGGTTCCAAATACTTCCAGAGGTCACTCCTCAGCATAGAGTTGGGAGTAGCCCCTGAACACTGCCAGGTATAGCCCCCAAACTGGTACATTGATAAAATGAAAATAATTTAAAGTCAGGCTAGGGCCTGACTCAAATGATAATGCATTTAACTCGTATGCTTGAGTTTCCAGGTTCCTTGGCACCACTACAATAAAAAATTTAAGAAGACTGCAGAAGACTGCAGAGGTGACATGGGTATTTAAGCAGGTGATTATATGAGATTGAGCTCTGTTCAATTCCCAGCACTACAAAGTCCCTGAAACATCACAGATGCAGCCCTAGAGACCCCTCAAGGTGTGGCCCTCTAGGTTTCCAAGCAGTGCCAGAATAATCTAAGTGAACCCTAGCACTTGCAGGGCCTTGCACCACTTATCCCTAGGCCTATTATTGAACCATAGGACCTCCTGAGCACCACTTGAGAGATGTTAAAAAAAAAAACTTAAGGGACATACCCTAAGTACACAAAAACACGATACAAATATGCCTTCTGCACAGCTATATTCATTGCAGCACTATTTACAATAGCCAGAATCTAGAAACAATCCAGATGCCCTTCGAGAGAGGAATGGTTAAAGAAACTGTGGTACACATACACAATGGAATACTATGCAGCCATCAGGAAAGATGAAATCATGAAATTTTCCTATACATGGATGGACATGGAAACTATTATGCTGAGTGAAATAAGTCAGAGGGTGAGAGATAGACACAGAATAGCCTCACTCATCTATGGAATTTAAGAAAAATATAAGACATTATTGTAATAATACTCAGAGACAATAGAGATGAGGGCCTGAAGGACCAGCTCATGATGTGAAACTCACCACAAAGAGTGCTGAATGCACTTAGAGAAATAATTACACTAACAACTATCATGACAAACGTAATGAGTGAGAAAAGTAGAATGCCTGTCTCAAATATAGGCAGGGGTGGAGGAGGAGGGAGATGGGTGGGAACATTGCACTCATGAAGGGGGGTGTTCTTTTTATGATTGAAACCCAACTACAAACATGTTTGTAATCATGGTGCTTAAGTATATATTATTTAAAAATTAGAAAATAAAGCTTAACCAATAAAGGAAAAACAAAGAAACATGTAAAAAAAAAGTGCTACAATGGGGATCGAAGAGATAATACAGAATGCAGGACACTTCAATCTGTGTTCTATCCCTGGCATCCATATGGTTCCCCTGAGTAGCACCAGAAGTGATCACTGAGTGCAGCACCAGAAGTCTTGAGCACTGTTAGGTGTGACCCAAAAGCCAAAATCAAAACAAAAAGATACTACAATGACATGCCATGAGACAAATAATCTAGTGTCTTTAAAAGTCTGTCATAGGGGCCAGAGCAATAGCCTGGAAGTTAGGGCACTTGCTTTGCAAGCAGCCAATCTGGATTTGGTCCCAGAAACCCCATACCATCCCCTGCACTGCCAAGAGTGATTCCTGACAGCAGAAGTAGGAACAACCCCGAAGAGATAGCACAGCAGTAGAGCCTTTGCCTTGCACCCAGCTGATTGAGAACAGATGGTGGTTTGAATCCTGGCATTCTATATAGTCCCCCAAACCTGCCAGGAGCAATTTCTGAGCACAGAGCCAGGAGTAACCCCTGAACACCTGAATGCTACCTAGTATGATCCAAAAAACAAAAACAACAACAACAAAAAATGGAGGGTGGAGGGATCATCTGTCAGGGTAAGGTACCTGCCAGGCCCCGACACACTCTGCCGAGCATGAGAAACACGAAGGCCCTGTCTTCCAGGAACTTCCTTAATAGACTATTCAATACTTGATAGCTTCCAACTGAACTGCCACATATAAGTTTTCTTTTTCTAAAGGATTTAAGAATAGCCATACAAAAGACACAAGTTTTAAAACATCAGTAATACCATTTCTCAGCCTCCGAAAGATCCTGGTGCACACTATTGGTACTGTGCTCTCTGCCATGGAATGTCCGGATTTTGGGATACTCCTCTCTTCCTGCACATGCCTCTCTCATTTTGAAATTGAAAGCAGCTTGAGCTACTTGTTTATAATGCTTCTGGTGCAGTCGGATCTGTTGCTTCACTTCGTGCAGCGCATCCATAAAGAATCTTTCCACTTCTGTTCTCTCATCCAGGATACTCTTCGCCAGCTTCTTCACTCGATTCATTTCCTTGTCCTTCATTTCCAGAAGGTGCTGCAGGTTGTAGATTTCATAATGACCTGCTTGGTTCTCGATCATCGACTGGTGCTGCACTTTTAACACTTCAGTCTCAAACTCTTTGGTCATACACGTCAGGGCATTCTCTAGAGCCACTACCTTCTTCTGAAGAGTCTGTATCTGTGATCTCTGCTGAGTAAGCTGTAAAACCTTTTCCTTAACCAACAGATCTTTGGTTTCCTAAAAGCCAAAAAAAGGAGATGAAAATTTTTTTAATTAAAGAACATAAAAGCGCCTCATTAAGTTACCCTCCTTTCATGAGATTTGAGTGCGATGGCAGATTGAGATCAGCGGTATTTGGGCAACCTGTGAACAGGATGTAACAAATTCCCCAGGGTCTTTGTCTGGATTTATGATATACAGTGATTTCACTGATACTTTCCTTCCTCTAAAATTCTGAAAGATCAGGATTTTTTCATTATTAAAAGATACTTGGGGCCGGGCGGTGGCACTAAAGGTAAGGTGCCTGCCTTGCCTGCTCTAACCTTGGACGGACCGCGGTTCGATCCCCCGGTGTCCCATATGGTCCCCCAAGCCAGGAGCAACTTCTGAGCACATAGCCAGGAGTAACCCCTGAGCGTTACTGGGTGTGGCCCAAAAACCAAAAAAAAAAAAAAAAAAAAAAAAAGATACTTAATGGAGGCCGGAGAGATAGCATGGAGATAAGGCATTTGCCTTGCATGGAGAAGGATGGTGGTTTGAATCCCGGCATCCCATATGGTCCCTAGAGCCTGCCAAGAGCGATTTCTGAGCACAGAGCCAGGAGTAACCCCTGAGCGTTGCCGCTGGGTGTACCCCAAAAAATGCAAAAACCAAAACCAAAAACAAACAACAAAAAAAAGATCATCACTGGGCCATACAGATAGTATAGAGATTAAAGTGTGTGATTGATCCTGGTTTGACCTCCAGCACTTCCAGAGGTGACCCCTCCCAAAGCAATATCCCCCAACCCTGCCAGGTGTGGCCAAACACATTCCCAAACTCTCTCCCACCCCGGGCCTGCCAGGAGTGATTTCTTTTTTGTGGGGAGCCACACCTGGCAGCCTTCAAGGGTTACTTCTGGCTCTGTACTCAAGACACTACTCCTGGCAGGCTTGGAGAACTATATGAGATGCCAGGGATTGAATTCGGGTTAGCTGCGCATGACAAACACCCTACCCGCTGTGCTATTGCTCCACTCCCCACCCCCAAGTGATTTCTGAGCACAGAGCCAGAAGTAATAATGCCTGAGCGCTGCCAGATGTGGCCAAAAACCAAAACAAACAACAACCAAAAAAACCCAATTATTCAAAAAGCATTAAGCTCAGTTGAAATTTTCCTGTTATCTCCCTTGTGAATCAGCATAATGATATGATTATGCTATGATCAATGAAGTAGAAATGTAGGCAGGCCCCCAAGAAAACTTTTGTTATTTTTGGGCCACACCCAGCGGCATTCAGGGGTTACTCCTGGCTCTGCGCTCAGAAATCACTTTAGGGGGCCCGGAGAGATAGCACAGCGGCGTTTGCCTTGCAAGCAGCCGATCCTGGACCAAAGGTGGTTGGTTCGAATCCCAGTGTCCCATATGGTCCCCCGTGCCTGCCAGGAGTAACCCCTGAGCACCGCCGGGTGTGGCCCAAAAACCAAAAAAAAAAAAAAAAAAAAAAAAAAGAAATCACTTTAGGGAGGCTCGGAGGACCATATGGGGTGCTGTGGGTCAAACCCAGATTGGCCACATGCAAGTGAAACACCCTACCCGCCATGCTATGGCCCTGACTTCTCCAAAAAGATCTTTAAAGGGACAGGCATACTTTTCCCCTCTGGTCTTTCATCCTGCTATTGTAGTTTTGGTTATGGTTGAGTAATAATTAAGATGCATTATTAATTAATATTAATTAATTAATTAATTAATAATTAAGCCACTGCTATGAGCCTGGGGACACAGCCATATGTTATAGACTTTAGGAACCTGAATCTGCTACCGTTCTAACTCTGGCTTGTTTACCTTCAAACTTCTCTTAGACAAGCAAATAAAGTTGTACACAGTGAATCCATGGTTATCAGGACAGTTACTCACAGCTGAAGTAATTCAGACACCAACCAACCAAGGCAAATTGGTAAATCGGTATTCTAAGACAGTAGAAGATAGAAGTTATATTAATGGTTCTGGAATATTTACACATAGTTATTGTTTGAGAATCACCCATCTGCACCCTTCAAATTATTCCAGGCTTGGTATTCTGAGGTTGCTTGCTTTGTGTTTTGGGAGACCATTGGTGCCAGGGATCAAACTCATGGTTCCAGCCTATATACATATATACCCTTAGCATTTTTTGTTTGTTTGGTTGGTTGGTTTTGGATCACACCCAGCAGTGCTCAGGGGTTACTCCGGGCTTTATCCTCAGAAATCACTCCTGGCAGGTTCGGGGGATTATATGGGATGCCGGGATTCAAACCACTGTCCTTCTGCATGCAAGGCAAATACCTTACCTCCATGCTATCTCTCTGGCCCCAACAAATTATTTTTTTTTTTTTGTTTTTTTTTTTTTTTTTTTTTTTTTTTGGTTTTTGGGCCACACCCGGTAACGCTCAGGGGTTACTCCTGGCTATGCGCTCAGAAGTTGCTCCTGGGTGGGGGACCATATGGGACGCCGGGGGATCGAACTGTGGTCCGTCCAAGGCTAGCGCAGGCAAGGCAGGCACCTTACCTCTTGCGCCACCGCCCGGCCCCCCAACAAATTCTTAAACGTTCTTACACTGAGCACTGACTCCCCCAAAAAGGTCTTTAAAGGAACAGGCATACCGGCCCCTCCTTAGCATTTTTTTCTTTGGTTTTTGGGTCACACCCGGCAGCGCTCAGGGGTTACTCCTGGCTCTACACTCAGAAATGGCTCCTAGCAGGCTCGGGGGACCATATGGGATGCCAAGATTCAAACCACCGTCCTTCTGCATGCAAGGCAAATGCCCTACCTCCATGCTATCTCTCCAGCCATACCCTTAGCATTTTATATATACCAATTTGTTTTGTTCAAGCACACCTGTCTGTCCTCAGGGATCATGCCTGGTGGGGCTCATGGAACTATAGAAGGTGACAAGGATCAAACCTGGTTGGCTGCATGCAAATGTCCTACCTGCTGTTTTATCTCTCAGCCCCCAAATTCTTTATAAAACCAAATCAAATGCTTATTATAAGTCACTATATAAGTAATATTTCCTCTATAGATAGGAGAGGTAAGTTATACATACAGAAAAATTTGTCCCATTTTCCTTACTTTCTTTACTAATTAGTATTCATCAACCAGATCCTTAAAAGAAAATAAGAAGGGACTGGAGAGAAACTCAAAAGGCTGAGTCCAGGTTCTGTGTGCAGGAGGAGCTGGATTCAATCCCTCAGCACACCACTGGGAGTGACCCTTGAACACAGAATAGAAATAACCCTTCAACTTCAAGTTGAAGCCCCCACAAAGAGGAGAAATAAAATCTAAGTGAAACTGGGTACCTTTTCCTGTAAAAGGAAAGACTGATTCTTTTGCAACCTCTGGGAGTTCTTTTGTAGAGCTTCAGTTTCCTTCATGTGGTATGAGAGGGCTTTTTGGAGATAAATATTCTCTTTAAAAACACTTCTTCCCACATTGTTCAATTGCCTAAAATAGAAACATTCAAGCACGGATTTCAGTCACAGATATGACTGAACTAAAACTATTACCTTATCTGCCTTATTCCCCCAACATTAACATCAACACTTTCTTAGTTGGGGTTTGTGATCCCCAAGTTCTTGCTATTGGTAAAATCAAAAATTGTTTTTTTTTTGGGGGGGGCTGGAGAGATAGCATGGAGGTAAGGCGTTTGCCTTTCATGCAAGAGGTCATCGGTTCGAATCCCAGCGTCCCATATGGTCCCCCGTGCCTGCCAGGAGCAATTTCTGAGCATGGAGCCAGGAGTAACCCCTGAGCACTGCCGGGTGTGACCCAAAAACCACAAAAAAAAAAAATTGTTTTTTTTTCTGAAGCAGTTAAGAACATGACTACGCCGTGTTCTTGCCCATGTGACCAAGTTCAAAGATAGAACAAATCCAGCTTCCTGAATCACTGTAGAAGAGCAAGAAACAAGTCATCAAAATTTGAAGTTTACTTAACACAAGATAATGAAGAGTTAATTTTCACTACCCTCCATCATGACATCCTGGCAATGTTGCTACTATTAATTTCATTTTGAGATGAATAAATTTAATTTCAAATAATTTAAGGACAGGGGCCGGAGAGATAGCATAGCGGCATTTGCCGTGCAAGCAGTGGTTAGTTCGAATCCCTGCGTCCCTTATGGTCCCCCGTGCCTGCTAGGAGCTATTTCTGAGCAGATAACCAGGAGTAGTCCCTGAGCAATGCTGGTGTGACCCCCCCCAAAAAAAATAATTTAATGACAGCAGAGATAGGGGTTAAGGGGCTTGCTTTGCATGTGGCCAAGGCTGGCTTCATTCCTGTATGGTTCCCACTCCTAGAAAAAAATCCACGAACACAGAATTAGGAATAGCCTCTAGAAATGCTCAACCTCCACTCTCCCCAAAAGACTGAAGAAGGGGCTGAAGAGAGAACACAGTGGTAGGGTGTCCGCCTTTGCATGCTGCCGACATGGGATAGATCCAGGTTCGATCTCTAGCCTCCCATCTGGTCCCCCAAGCCTGCTAGGAGTGATTTCTGAGAGCAGAGCTAGGAATAATCCCTGAGCGCCACCAGGTATGGCCCCAAACAAAACAAAACAGAATACTGAAGAAATCTTCCAATAGTCAGAATATGTAGTGAAAAACCAAAACCTAAGAGACTGGAGTGACAGTACAGCGCCTGCCTTGCACGTGGCCAACCTGGGTTTGATCGCCAAGTACTACCAGGAAGGATCCCTGAATGCAAAGCCAGGAGTAAGCCCTGAGCATTTTTGGGTGTGGGTCTCCCCCAAAAATAAATTCTCCTAAACCAAAACCTACTTCAGAGCCCACAACTTTTCCTCCACATCTTGCTGCTTCAGAAAAAGTTGAGGCAAAAGGGACAGAGATACAAAAGAATAAAAAGAAACAGTCAGAGAAGTCAGAAAGTATGAAGATAACAGAACACAAAAGAGAAAAAGAAAGACCAGCCAAGAGGCAGCTGGCTGTCTTACACAATAGCTTCCTGGTGGGCTCTCTCAGCAAGTGTTATTAACTTCTTCTCAGCTTCTTGCTCTAGTCGGCGCTAAAAAAAGAAAATAGGTGTTTTAGTTTCAATTTTTTTCTTTGTTGGGTAGTACCTGTCAGTGCTCAGTACTTATTCCTGTCCTGAGCCCAGGGATCACCCCTGGTACGGCTCAGGGAACCAAGAGTGATGGTAGAAATCAAATCTGGTTGATCACGGCTGGAGCGGCGGCACAAGTGGTTGGGCGTTTGCCTTGGACGCGCTAACCTAGGACAGAACACGGTTCGATCCCCGGCATTCCATATGGTCCCCCAGGAGTGATTTCTGAGTGCATAGCCAGGAGTAACCCTGAATGCCACTGGGTGTGGCTCAGAAAGAAAAAAAAATCAGCTTGACTACATGCAAGGCAAGCACCTTAAGTGCTGTGTTATCTCTCCAGTCCCAAAACAAGCATTTAAAAAAAATTGGGTTTTTTGGTCACACCCAGTGGTACTCAGATGTTACTCCTGGCTCTGTATTCAGGAATCACTCCTGGTGGTGCTTGGGGGATCATAGGGATATCAGGATCAAAACTGGGTTGGCCGCATGCAAGACAAACACCCTCCAGCCCAGGAAATAGGCAGTTATATTATTAACAAAAATTTTTAAACATCAAAAGGTTAAGTAAAGTATAATTTTTGTTCCCATGAGCTGAAATACTTAAAAGTATTTGTAGAGGAGCCAACGAAGAGAAGAATGTGAACACAGAAACTTAGGGCAGCCCCCTCTAAGAAAGGAAAATAAATTTAAAAAATAATGTATATATTGGGCCCAGAGAGATAGCACAGCGGCGTTTGCCTTGCAAGCAGCTGATCCAGGACCAAAGGTGGTTGGTTTGAATCCCGGTGTCCTATATGGTCCCCCGTGCCTGCCAGGAGCTATTTCTGAGCAGACAGCCAGGAGTAACCCCCTGAGCAATGCCGGGTGTGGCCCAAAAACCAAAAAAAAAAAAAAAAAAAAAAAAAGTACATATAAAGGATTACAGAAAGTGGAGTTGAAGAAAATTTTGCTAAATACAATATGGTCAGAGTCATTTATTTATTTGATAAAATCTTACTGAATAGTAGTGTACCAAACTATTTAGATTGTAGAAATTTGTAGTGAACAAAGTAGATTAGATAATTTTTCTCATGGGAGCTATATTCCAGGATATGATTTAAATAATAAGAATAGCAAAAATAGGGTTCAGGGAGATAGTACAGGAGGTAAGGCGCTTGCTTTGCATGTAGCCAATCACTGTTCAAATCTCCAGTATCATATACGGTCCCATGAGCACCACCAGGGGTCACTTAGGAGTACAGAAAGCTTGACATGTATTATTTCCATCTCCCAAGCCTGTGAATTAGATGCTATTATCATTCCCCAAAACAAGGACTGAGAAAACTAAGGGCAACAACTAGTAAATGAAAGAGCTGAGACTCACATGCAGGGAAACTGACATGATATAATATCCCTAACAAGTAGAAAAAATAAAAGATAAAATGAATAATCTGTGGTAAATGCAATATATAAAATAATGGCCATGGGAAATGGCTCGAAGGGTTGGATTCCTAAATTAAATCCCCACCACAGCATGGTCCCATGAGTCTTGTCCTAGATTACTGTGTTTACCACCACCACCACCACCCCCGCAAGCGGTCCAGCACCAGCCATAAAAGGGGTCGCCCCTTTAAGAAAGACCAGTTCCAAGTATCATTTGGCTGGTTGGAGTTAAAAACACCTTCCACAAGTGAGGTTCAGGGTGGAGAGTTCAGGGTGGAAGAGGCAGTTGAAGCAGCAATCTGACCAAAGGGTCTCTACTCCTGGCTATTTTTGCCCTGATTTCAAGAGACCTTCGGCTGTATCTTTATGGACTATGCTTATCCTTTACTTTGTATACCTGTTCCTTTTACCTGGCCCTCAATCTGACCATACCCTGGTCCCAACCCCAGCTCTCTCTCTCCCTCTCTCTCCCTCCTGTGGCCTAGGGGTTTGTTATAAGGCCCTTGGCATTTCTATTTAAAATAGGTTGAAGTATCTTGTCAGAGTCTTGCCTGCTCAGCCTCTGACAGGTCTAGCAGTCCCACAAACTCTGGGACATGAGCAGTACTACAAGTGACTTCCAAGCATCACACTAAGCCTAAGTCCACCAGAATTGCCAGGTACAACCCCAAAACAAACATAATGATAAATATGTAAAATAATGGAATAGATAGTGATAGGGCTGTGTGTAAATGCATTTTATTTGAGAGGAGAGATTGGTTACACTTGGCAGGAGCCAGGAGCTATTCTTGACCCTCCCCCACAGGATCACTCCTGGAAGTGGGGAAATTGTATGCAGTGCCAAGGTCAGCTTTGTTCAAGGAAAGTGACTTAATCCTTTTTCCATTTCTCAGCAGAAGGTAATTAGAGTTTGGAGTTTAGGAAATCTATCTCTGAGGAAATAACATTTAAGCACTAAAAAATGAAAATAAGCCAGAGTAAGGAATAAAAAATACAAAATACAAAACCATGGAGGTGGGAGTGTTGGAGAGATAGCGAAGAGTTAAGGCCTTTGCCTTGCATAAGGCTAACTCCAGTGGGATACCTTGCAGTTGGATCCCCTCCAGTTGGATCTCCCACAAAGTGGAAAGTAAACTTCAGAAACACAGAGACATGGAATTTTGTGATATACCAAGGAAGATTTGAGCTCCCTCCTACCCTATCATGAGCATCCTAAATTTAACCTGATCAAGGGCGCATCTTAATGCACAGCAGAATGGGCCACTCCAGTTACAGCTTTCTTGAAGCTTTAGTTTCATAGAAAAAGCCAATGGATGTGTCCTGAAATCTTTTTTTTTCTTTTTCTTTTTTTTGTGTGTGTGTGTCCTGAAATCTTTTTTTTTTTTTTTTTTTTTTTTTTGGTTTTTGGGTCACACCCAGCAGCGCTCAGGGGTTACTCCTGGCTTCATGCTCAGAAATCGCTCCTGGCAGGCTCGGGGGACCATATGGGACGCCGGGATTCGAACCGATGACCTTCTGCATGAAAGGCAAACGCCTTACCTCCATGCTATCTCTCCGGCCCCGTGTCCTGAAATCTTAAGACAAATAAGCTCCCTTGAGTCCGGAATCCCTAGAGGAAATAACAGACTAGACTTATAAATATCCAGAACAGAATAAATTCTGTTTATAGATTTTTACCCTGCTGTGATTTAATAACACTTTGAGCTTTTAGGCCACACTGGTGGCTTTCAGAGTTTACTCCTGGCCCTGCACTCAGAAATCGCTCCTGGCAGGCTGGGGGTGGGGACCATATGGGATGCACCACATGCAAGGCAAAAGAAAAGGCCTCCTGCTGTGCTATTGCTCTGGCCCTGATAAAAATCTTTTAAAAGTACCAAGAAGATGTTTGTATGTCTCCTAATGTATGCAAATGCACTTGTTTTAATAAAATCTTTCTTAATTAACTTTAAAATGCCAAACCTTTTCTTCAAAAAATCTGCCTTCCAATCTTCTCAGAGTCTCCTGATGCTTTTGCTCTGTGATCCTTAAATTCTCCTTCAGCTAAAATTAAAGGAACAACAATTGAAGAGTGGTTAATAGGAAATGGAGTTGATTGTGGCACAATATAGAAAACATATAAAGAAGTATCTCTGTTTACCTCTTAATATTGAACACTGAAAAATCTATGTCCTTGACTCATATTTACCATAACCTTATATGCATTTATAAAATGAGTATTTGTTTCTGAAAAATATTTTTTTTTTATTTTTGGCCCACACCCGGTGATGCCAGAGGTTACTCCTGGCTATGCATTCAGAAATCACTCCTGACTTGGGAGATCATATGGGACGCCGGGGGATCGAAATGCAGTCCATCCTAGGTTAGGTTAGCGTGTGCAAGGCAGATGCTCTACCACTTGTGCCACCACTCTGGCCCGTTTCTGAAAAAATTTTAGTGAATAGGAGTTCTAGAACATTCAGACAAGTTGCTCCTATAATCATATTTTCCAGATATTCTCATTTTTTTTTGTTTGTTTTTTGGGTCACACCGGCAGCGCTCAGGGGTTACTCCTGGCTCCATGCTCAGAAATTGCTCCTGGCAGGCACGGGGGACCATATGGGACACCAGGATTTGAACCACCGTCCTTCTGCATGAAAGGCAAACGCCTTACCCCTCCATGCTATCTCTCCAGCCCCCAGATATTTTCTTTTTTTTTTTGTTTTGTTTTGTTTTGTTTTGTTTTGGGGCCACACCTGGCATTGCTCAGGGGTTTACTCCTGGCTGTCTGCTCAGAAATAGCTCCTGGCAGGCACAGGGGACCATATGGGACACCGGGATTCGACCAACCACCTTTGGTCCTGATCGGCTGCTTGCAAGGTAAACGCCGCTGTGCTATCTCTCCGGGCCCCAGATATTCTCATTTTATACAAGCTCACAGAATCTTAAAGTTGGAAAGGATATTAGGAACTAGATTATATAATTCCTATATAATAAAGGAATTCTTTCTATGAGAGAAATTTCTAGAAAGGATTATCAATGATTCATATCTCATAGTTTAATAGCCTGCCCTTTTATAAAAGTTCCCATTTGAGCAATAACACAGAGAGTAGGGCATTTGCCTAGACACAATTGACTCGGGTTTGATCCCCAATACCACATATGTTCCCCTGAGCACTTCCAGGAGTGATCTCTGATCACAGAATCAGGAATAACCTTGAGCACTGCCTGGTAGGCCCCCCAAACAAACAAACAAACAAACAAGCAGAACAACAACAAAACTTTGGAGCCAGAGTTATAGAATAGAGGGTAGGGCATTTGCCTCATATGCAGCCAACTAAAGTTCAATCCCCAGCAGCATGTAAGATCCCCTAAGTACTAAAAATGGTTGATCCAAAAGTAGAGTCCGAAATAAGCCCTGAGCATAGCCGGGTATGAGCCACAAACAAACAAACAAACAAAAAAATGTCGGGAGCCGGAGAGATAGCACAGCGGTAAGGCGTTTGCCTTAGATGCAGAAGGATGGTGGTTCAAATCCCGGCTCCCCATATGGTCCCCCGAGCCTGCCAGGAGCGATTTCTGAGCATAGAGCCAGGAGTAACCCCTGAGCACTGCCGGGTGTGACCCCCCCAAAAGAAATGTCAGAGAGGGGCCGGAGAAATAACAGAGCGGTAGGGCATTTGCCTTACATGAGGCTGACGCAGGAGGGACCTGGTTCAATTCCCAGCACCCATATGGTCCCCAAGTCTGCCAGGGGCGATTTCTGAGTGCAGATCCAGGAGTAATCTCTGAGCATCGCTGGATGTCGCCCAACAACCAATCAATTAATCAATAAATAAAGTTTTTTTTAAAAAATGACAGAGAGGATCCAGAGATGTAGTCAGTGGTAGAACAGATATTTCACATGTAGAAGACCCTGATATGATTCCTAATCCCACACAAAAATAAATGAATGGCATTTGGAAATGGGAAAAAGGAAACCAACAAGTATAAGCACTACAGCCTACAAATATGTATTTGTTTTATTAGATAAAACTAGTAGATGAAATTAGTAGATAAAATTAATCTTTCCAGGGCCAAAGCAATAGTACAGTGGGTAGAGGGCTTGTCTTTCTCCTTCCAGGCACAAACAAATTTGCTTCAAATTTTTCATTACAACACAAAGGTAAACAGAATTATCAAAACTTAGATCATGAGGCTGGAGCAGTGGCACAGCTGTAGGGTGTTTGCCTTGCACGCAGCTGACCTAGGATGGACAATGGTTCCATCCCCTGGCCTCCAATATGGTTCTCCAAGCCAGGAGAGATTTATGAGCACAGAGCCAGGAGTAACCCCAACCCCCCACCCCGAGCATCACCAGGTGATGGCCCAAAAATAAAATAAAAAAACACTTAGATCTATGAGGGTCAATTTGAAACAACAGTAACATCTCTCAATGATGTTAATAAAGTTATTGTCTGAGGATTTACTGAGCTATTGTTGAACCTTCTTACTGGGCTTAGTGGTCTTCTATGGAACTTTCCTATCAGGTTTATCCATGATTCTACTAAGCTGACATTCTATGAAGTTATCAGCCCAGGCTCAATAGATCTGGAACAAAAGTTGATAGCTTGATAGGTTATTGTGAAGCTAGGCCAAGACTGTCGGGTGTGGCGGTGGGGTATCATGAAGAAAAGGGAATCTGCCTTTACCCATTCTGAGAAGGTCCCCGAGTTTTCAGCCCATAACAGATTACCTGGGAAAAATCAGCGGCCATTATTTCTTTTAGAGTTTAGTAAAGGAGCTGGGCCGGTTTCCTCCCTTCTTTTTTCTTAAAGTATCTTTTGGGAACCGGAGAGGTCAGTGGATAGGAACCTTGGTGTAAGATATGGTTGGCCCAGGTTCGATTCCCAGCGTCCCATATGGTCCCCCTATCTCACCAGGAGTGATTCTTCAGTACAGAGCCAAAAATAACCCATTAGCATCATTGGGAGTAAGCAAAACCAAACCAAAACCAAAACAACCATCTTGGCCTTCCCACAGCTCTCTGAAATATATTTCACCACTAGGTGGCAACATTACCATTAAGGAATACCACATCAAGGTGGCCTGTATTCCAATCTGTTCTAATCTCTTGATTCAAAATGTACTGTATACTATACTGAAGAAGGCTATTTTGAGAGTTTTTAAATGGTTAAGGAGCTTATGTTGCTTCCATTTTCATGATTTTTCTTAGGAGAATATTCAGCTTGATTCAGGTATAATTCACAAAATTTTATAGCATATGTTTTATGAAAGAATTCCTCACCTCTAATTAGAAACCTTGGTACTTCTTCAATTTCTTTTTGTTGTTGCTGCTGTTCTGGGACCATATATGGCAGTGTTCAAAACTACTATTCCTGGCCCAGTGTAGCTTGAGGGACCATGTGGTGACAGAGATCTAACCAGGCTACATGCAAAACATGTTCTCAGCCTCTTGAGCTAGCCCCTTCAATGATATTTTTTTATAAAAAAGATCCACTTCGCATTTAATAAAATTTTATTGAGCATCAATATCTTTGTAGATTTTGTATCTTTTACAAGGAACAATTGTTCATGTATCCAAAAATATATAACAGTATGAAAGATAAAACAAATGAAAAATATAATATCAAGATGGGTTAAGTGAAAAAAGATTCACAAAATGCTCAGGAAACAAGGAAAAGAAAATATAGTAAAGGGTTAGGCACTTGCCTTGCATATGACTAAGTCTAGTTTCATCCCCAGCAATGTATATGTTCACTGAGTACAGAGCCAGGTGAAAGGCATAAGGAAACTGTAAGTTGTAACCCCCCAAAAAACAAACAAAAATCCACACCACATTTCTAAAAGAAGACAATTAATTTGTTGTTGTTATTTGCCACACCCAGCAACGCTCAGGATTTACTCCTACTCTGCACTTAGGCATCATTCTTGGTGGGCTCAGAGGACCATATGAGATGCTGGGGATTGAACCCGGGGACCACACAGGTGGTGCTCAGGGTTTACTCCTGGTTTTGCAGTCAGGTTTTACTTCTGGGAGGCTCTGTAGATCATATAGGTCATACCAGGTCATTGCAATACAAGGCAAGTGCTCTACCTACTGAACTATCTTTCCAATCCCAGAAAGTAGTTGATTTATTATTATTATTATTATTATTATTATTAACCATTATTATTTTAATTACTTTTTTCAAACAAGGAATCTCAGATCCAGAAAAGTGAAGACTATCAAGACCTATATAAGGCCTGTGCATGAAATCCATGGTCTTGACCATTATATCTTATCTCCTTTACTCCTGTGACTAAAATACCTTCTAAATCTAGCAGTCAGCTAAACTATTCAGTTGCTTATACCACTACTACAATAGTAGTGGTGGTTGTTGTTGATGGTGGTGGGGTTGTGGGGGTGCTGGTGGTGGAAGTGGTGGTTTTGGGGGTGGGGTGATGGTGTCTGTGGGGGTTCTGGTGGTGAGGATGTTGATGGTGGTGGGGTTGTGGGGGTGCTGGTGGTGGTAGTGGTGGTTTTGGGGGTGAGGTGATGGTGATGATGTGGGGGTGCTGGTGGGGGTGGGGGTGCTGGGGGTGCTGGGGATGGCGGTGGTGAGGATGGGGGTTGAAGGGGGTGATGGGTGGTGATGTGGTGGTGGTGTGCTGGTATTAGTGTTGTTGTTGGTGGTGGTGTTGGTAACAATAATAGCAGTATTTGTGTAGATTCATTTGTGTATTACAGCCTACTAATTCCAGGAAATTTCCTAGCAGATTGTTAAATGGTTAGCAGGTTGAAACTAGGCACGATCCAAGTTTTATACTAAAGAAATCATTAAATGCTACAGATCAGAATCATTTTTTTTTGAAGAGCAACACAGCAATACATTTTATGTTGGAGAACAAAATAGAATTCTATATGACATAATCTAAGACTTTACATATATTGAACTCAGTTCATTCTTACTACAACATTATGAGACAGTAATTTGTATTCTCTCCATTTTAGAGTTGAGAAAACCAAAGTAGAGAGGTTAATTACTCGAACCAAAATCTCAAAGTTGATTTCAGCATACATCTGTCACATCTACATCATTATTATTAATATAATAAAATTATATTCTCTGCTTAGGAAATGTAAAGTAAGGAAAAGATCATAGCCAGGTCAGAGACAAATTTCTGAAAGCACTCAGTTTTCCTCACTCCATCGTTATATTCCCTCTATGTTTCCTAAAATTAACATTCACCACACAGTGTGTGCCAGGAGTGACCCCTGAGCACAATTGACAGGTATCCCTGTGTACACAATCAGGTATACCATAAAAGAAATAATAATAATAATAACAACAATAATAAATTTGTTCTAAAAATATAGGAGTTTTCCACTTTTCCCCTAACATTTTCCAAGAATTGTAGTTTGTTTTTATTGCAGTCACACTAAAGGTTTCATCACCAATAAACATGAGAAGAGTATATCAGCTAAGATTTGAGTACATAAATAAACCAATGATTGGGAAACGAAAAGTTAAACCCTTAAGACCTTTGGCATCTATCCTTATTATTCGGAGTGAATGGCTATGAAAGTTTATGCAATCATAAGTAGTTGATTCTAATTTCCCTTAAATAAAATAAAATAAAATAAAAACTTACATCATCTAATTCTTTCTCCACTTGGATTTTTCTCCTCTGGAATTGTTTTATTGTTTTCAGTTCTGTCTGAATCATGCCAATTTCATTGGCTTTTTGATTGAATTGTGTTTCCAGCTCATTTATTTGCAAAATATACATTTGTTCCTGTATGCATAAAGACAGGACAATAGGTTAAGAAAATGAAAAATCTCACAGAGTCATATTCTATTTTAAGACTTTTAATTTGTCTTTATAAGCAGAGCTCCAAAAGGAGTATCTGGTAAGAGGCAGGTCTGGAAGCAAATGTTGATGCAGGACATAAACACATTGAAGAGGTACAAGAACAGGTTCAGGAAACACAGCACTCATTCAAGGATTTCCACTACTTAAGCCTTCTGCTCCAAGAAGGAAAGCAGCTTAGAAGAGGAAGAGTGAAGAATGAGCGCCTGCTTTCCTCAGACCCTGCTTTTATTGACAAGAACCAGGCCACATTCTTGGGTGAAAGAGGAATACCAAGTAAGGAATAATCCAATAATCCCATCACCAGATCACACACGAGGGTGGAGTATGAATACTGAGCAGTCATCCAACAGTCTATGATATTTGCAGCAATATTTCCTTTATATTTTTGTAAAATTTAATTTTTTTTGGCTTTTGGGCCACACCCAGAGGTGCTGAGGGGTTACTCCTGGTTCTGCACCCAGAAATAGCTCCTGGCAGGCTCGGGGAATCATATGGGTTGTTGGGGATCAAATCCAGGTCGGTCATATGCAAAGCAAACACCCTTACCCACTATACTATCACTTGGCCCCCTACATATTTTTCTTGGTGTTTTTTTTTTTTTTTTTTTTAATTTTTTTGGGCCAGAGCGGTAGCGTGGAGCAGTAAGGCGTCTGCCTTGCCGGTGCTAGCCTAGAACGGGTAACACTTTGATTCACCGGTGCCCTGTATGGTCCCCCAAGCCAGGAGTGATTTCTGAGCACATAGCCAGGAGTAACCCATGAGAGTCACTGGGTGTGGCCAAAAACAAAAACAAAAAAAAATTTTTTTAATTATTTTTATGTATTTATTTTTATCCCTACATTTTCTTTTAAGTAAAAGCAAATTTTATTTGGAGGTACTGAGAAAGAGGAGGGAGAAAATAAAAATAAAAAGAAAAAAAGAGGGAGAGTAACAAGTAACATGCTCAAGAGAGAATATGACTTTGGGTTCTCCCAAGGCAGAGAGCCCTGGTATATAGCGCAGAATAAAAAGGAAAGTCCGCATCTGAAGAAGGGAGATGTGGGCCACATGTGCTCAAGTACCATATACCCAGGCATCATATGTGCCATGAAATTTATTTTTAAAAACAAAACTAAACAACTGTCTTGAGTTTTGAGGGAGAAATCGGAATGAGTTTATCGTTATAGAAAATACAGATATTTTGTACTAGAGTATCACAGGTAGGCTGCTTTGCCTTGCACTGGATGACCTGATTTAATCCTGCCATCCCTTATGATTCCCAGAGTCCTCTAGGAGTAATCCTTGAGTGTAGAAGCAGGAGTAAGTCCGAAGTGTAGAATAAATCCCCAAGTTGTGAGATCACACAGCACACTGCATCTCTCTCTCTCTTCCCTCTCTCTCTCTCCCCCCCTCTCTCTCTCCCTCTCTCTCTCCCTCTCCCTCCCCTCCCCCTCTCTCCCTCCCCCTCCCCCTCTCTCCCTCCCCCTCCCCCTCTCCCCCTCTCCCTCTCCCTCTCTCCCTCTCCCCCTCCCCTCCCCCTCTCCCTCTCCCTCTCCCCCTCTCCCCCTCCCCCTCTCTCTCTTCTCTCTCTCTCCTCTCTCCCCTCCCTCTCTCCCCTCCCTCCCTCCCCCTCCCCCTCCCTCCCTCCCCCTCCCTCTCTCTCCCCTTCCCTCCCCCTCTCCCCCTTCCTCTCCCTCCCTCCCTCCCTCCCCCTCTCTCCCTCCCTCCCCCTCCCTCCCTCCCTCCCCCTCCCCCTCCCTCCCTCCCCCTCCCCCTCCATCCCTCCCTCTCCCCCTCCCTCCCCCTCCCCCTCCCTCCCCCTCCCCCTCCTCTCCCTCTCTCCCCCTCTCTCCCTCCCTCCCCCTCCCTCCCTCCCCTCCCTCCCCCTCCCTCCCTTTCCCTCTCTCCCCCTCTCCCTCCCTCCCTCCCCCTCTCCCTCCCTCCCCCTCTCTCCCTCCCTCCCTCTCTCTCTCTCCCTCCCTCTCTCTTCCCCCTCTCCCTCCCTCCCTCCCCCTCTCCCTCCCTCCCTCCCCCTCTCCCTCCCTCCCTCCTTCTCTCTCTCCCTCCCTCCCTCTCTCTCTCCCTCCCTCCCTCTCTCTCTCCCTCCCTCCCTCTCTCTCTCTCCCTCCCTCCCTCTCTCTCCCTCCCTCCCTCTCCCTCTCTCTCTCCCTCCCTCTCTCTCTCCCTCCCTCTCCCTCTCCCTCTCCCTCTCCCTCTCTCTCTCTCTCTCCCTCCCTCCCTCTCTCTCTCTCTCTCTCTCATTTTGTTTTATTTTGTTCCTGGCTCTGTACTCAGAAATTGCTCCTGGCAGATTCAGTAGACCATAAGGAATGTAGGGATCCAACCCAGGTCTGTCCCAGATCAGCTGAGTGCAAGGCAAATGCCCTACCTCTGTGCTATTGCTCCAGTCTGTTTTCTCTTTTTACTTTTGTTTGTTCTTTTGTTTTATTTTGGGGATACACCTAGCAATGCTCAGAGCTTACTCCTAGCTCTGTGTTCCTGGCAATGCTCAAGGGACCATATGGATATTGGGGATCTAACACAGGTCAGCTGCATGCAAGGCAAGACCCCCTACCTGCTGTACTATTACTCTGGTTTTTTGGGGTTTTGGGGGGGTTTTGGGTCACACCCAGCAATGTTCAGGGGTTACTCCTGGCTCTGCACTCAGAAATTGCCGTTGGCAGACATGGGGGATCATATGGGATGCCGGAATTCAAACCACAAGGCAAATGCCCTACCTCCATGCTATCTCTCAGACCCCTGCACTATTACTCTGGCTTCTCTCTTTCCTTTTTACAGAGAAACTCTAAGCCTAAAGTAAGAATTGGAATTTATTTCTTTTCTTCTCAGGGCTAACTTTACCTCAGCCTGAGAAGCTTGTCTCTGACCCCTTGGTGTGTGTGTGGGGGGGGACCAGTTCACCCACCATGTAAGTCCAGTGGGTCTCAGGTGCACCTGGCTGAGGTCTTCACAGGCTGGGAGCACTTTAGTGTCTCTGCCTTGTAGAAGTAGTCTGTGCCAGCTTTTACCAGGAAGGACTTCCCAGTCACTCACCCTATTGACAATAGGCACAGGAAGAAGAGGACTGGGGAAGTAGAAGAAAAGAGGAGGAGAGGGGGCCGGAGAGATAGCATGGAGGTAAGGCATTTGCCTTTCATGCAGAAGGTCATCGGTTCGAATCCCGGTGTCCCATATGGTCCCCCGTGCCTGCCAGGAGCAATTTCTGAGCATGGAGCCAGGAGTAACCCCTGAGCACTGCCGGGTGTGACCCAAAAACCACAAAAAAAAAAAAAAAAAAAAAGAGGAGGAGAGGAAAAAGACAAGGAAGGAGAAAGAGGAAAAGTGGAGGAGAGGGAATAAAGGGCTAATCACACCATATAAAAAAAATGACATGAACTAGCCAAAAAAGTGAAAAGGCCCTCACGCATGAAAAAAATGTTCAATTTACCTCATCATAAGAGAAATGCAAATTTAAATAGACTACAATGCCATTTATTTTATTTTTTTTTGGGGGGGTGCATACCTGGTGGTGCTCATGGACTACTCCAGGTTCTGTGCTCAGGAATCATTCCTGGAAGTCTCAGCTAACTTACATGAGATGCCAGGGATTGAACTCGGGTTGGCTGTATGCAAGGCAAACCACCCTCCCTGCTGTACTATTGCTCGGGCTCCGTGAACTACCATTTCTAACCTAGCATGCTGATTCAAATCTAGTTTGATCCCTGGCAATGGGCAAAGAGTCACCTTATTGGTGGTGCTGCTCTTCTGTCAGTAAGGCTCTTGCATTCGTCCTAGCTTGATACCTGAGTTGGTGGTCAGAGCTATTACATGCTTGGGGGAATTAAATACAAAATAAATAAATAGTAAAATCAAAATTTTAAATTAAATTAAAATGAAATCTAGCTTGGAATGTATGCTTTTGCATGCAGTAGTTATGGGCTCAGTCCTTGGTCTCCTTAGCACCACTGCTGGGAGTAGCACCAAATACTGCCCTGAGGGACTCCCAAATCAATCAATTAATTGTATTAGAGTATTATAATAGAGATTTTATGTCAGGTAAGCTACTTCTACAAGCAGTAAACCCAGGTCTAATCACTGGTATCCCATAGTCTCTCACTTCCTGCCAAGAATAATCCCTAAGTGAGAGCCAGGAGTAAGATCTGAGCATTGTTGGTAAGAAAGACACATACTCTCTTCTAAAAAAACCTCCTGGGCCTGGGCCAGAGCGATAGCACAGTGGTAGGGTGTTAGCCTTGCATGCAGCCAACCCAGGACAAATGGTGGTTCAAATCCTGGCATCCCATATGGTTTTCTAAGCTGGCCAGGAGTGATTTCTGAGCACAGAGCCAGGAATAACCCCTGAGCTTCACCGGTGTGGCCCAAAAAATAAAAAACAAAGAAACAAACAAACAAACAATAACAAAAAAAAACCTCCTGGGCCTGAGAGATGAGCTATATCTTTTGGATGTGATCCCAAAATCAAATAAATATAATCAAATGAATAAAATTACCTCTAAGGAAAAATATGTTGTTGAGTGGTGGCATAATCATAAAAAGGAATTCTAATTTTATCCCTATTGGTATCTATCCTAAGAGGATGGGTAAGTGACTTGGAAATCTGCACTATTTTCACTAGTCTACGTTGATGGTAGTGTAACTATTAGTATGCAGTGTGAAGGGTGGGTTGAGAGACTGCCACATAATACCTTAAGCATCAGGATTTTGGGTGAAAGGCAAAGGAGATAAAACAAAAGCCCTGTGTTACTGCATTTGAAAGTATTAATATGAGGGCCAGCACAATAGCACAGCGATGGTAAGGAGTTGGCCTTGCACTCGGCCAACACACGACCAACCCAGCATACCATATGGTCCCCCAAATCTGCTAGGAGCAATTTCTGAGCATAGAGCCAGGAGTAACCCCTGAACGCTGCTGGGTGTGACCCTCCCAAGAAAAACAAAAAAAAATCCCCCCCAAAGAAATCCCCCTCCCAGGAGCCAGAGCAGTTGTGCTAGAGGTATGGCCTCTGCCTTGCAAGTGCTACCCTAGGACGGACCACGGTTTGATCCCCTGGCGTCCCATATGGTTCCCTCAAGCCAGGAGCAATTTCTGAGCATCAATGGGTGTGGTCCCCAAATAAAAAACAAGCAAAATTTTTTTTTTTTTTGGTTTTTGGGCCACACCCAGTAACGCTCAGGGGTTACTCCTGGCTATGTGCTCAGAAGTTGCTCCTGGCTTGGGGGACCATATGGGACACCGGGGGATCGAACCGCGGTCCGTCCAAGGCTAGCGCAGGCAAGGCAGGCACCTTACCTTTAGCGCCACCACCCGGCCCCCACAAAATATTTTTTAAAAATATTTTTTCTAGACGTTTACTGAAAAATTCCATGAAGATCAAAAACTCCAGATTAGTAAGTAAGTACCAATACTATCAAATTTGTTTCTAATTTTTCTACAATAATCTATTTTTTGTTACTTTATTTTTTGTTTTGGGGGCCACACCCAGTGGTGCTCAGGGGTTACTCCTGGCTATTCACTCAAAAATAGCTCCTTGCAGACTTGGAGGACCATATGGGACGCCGGGGGATGGAACCCAGGTTTATCCTGGGTTAGTCGCATGCAAGGCAAAAGCCCCACTGCTGCACTATCAATTTTTTTTTTTTTTAACTTTTGAGCTTCAGTTCAATCATATGTCAGATTTTAAATCAGGGAGTTTCTGAGAGGCCCTATTCATATACTCTCATTGTGTATGAGCTTGTCAGAAAACTGACCGCACAGTAAGGCTTACTGTATATAACTCACCAATTTGTCCTTTTCCTCTTGTGCTTTTTCCTTGGTTTCATTTAACTGCTGTTTCAACTTTTCGATCTGTAGGAAATGAAAATACAGGAAGTAAATTTACACACGGCTAACCTGGATTTAATCTCTGGTACAATATATGGTTCCCAAACCCCACCGGGCATAATCCCTGAGCATAAAGCAAGGAGTAAATCCTAAGAACCACTAGGTATGACCCCTCGCCAAACAAACACTGAAACTCTAGAGACTGGAGAGATTTCAAAGAGCTAGAGCACTTTCTTTGCATTCAGAAACCCCAGCTTTAATCCCCAGGACAACATGGTCCCCTGAATTGGACCTGAAGTGACCTCAGAGCACTGATCCTGGAGTAGCTCCAAGCATTGCAGGTGTTCCACAAAAACAGAACTAAAATTTTGCACTCCCAAAACTTGAGTTTCTCCTACCTTCCCCACTCCTCCTCATCTCTGTCCCTGGTAACCATTGTTCTGTTTTGTTTCTAAAGAATTTCCTTTGGTTTTGGGACCATACCTATTGGTATTAGAGATTACTCTTGGCAGAGCTTGGGAGGAATGTTGCCAAGTGATGAAAGCCTGGACCTCCAGCATGCAAAGTATAAACCTTGCATGCACTTCAACTATCTCACGTCCCAATTTCTGTGCTTGACTATTATTTATGTACTTCAAGAATTCATCAGACATGAGGCTGGAGCGGTGGTACAGGGCGTAAGGCATCTGCCTTAGGCACGCTAGCCTAGGACGGACTGTGGTCCAATCCCCCGGCATCCCATATGGTCCCCCAAGCCAGGACTGATTTCTGAGCGCATAGCCAGAGCATCACCAGGTGTGGGCCCCCCCCCCCAAAAAAAAAAGAATGCATCAGACAGTACTTCGGTGACTGACTAGTTCTTAAGTTTCATTCATATAACCCAGCTTCTAACAAAATATCCCTCTTAAGGAAAGTTAGTATATGGGGCCTGAGAAATAGTACAGTGGTAGGGTATTTGCCTTGCATGCAGTGGTTCTAATCCTGGCATCCCATATGGTCCCCTGTGCCTGCCAGGAGTGGTTTCTGAGGGCAGAGCAGGAGTAACCCCTGAGCAAGGCCAAAACAAATAAAGTTAATATAGTGATAATATGAGGCAATACAGATGAGTGCTGGAAGGACCAGTTTATTGTAGGAAGCTCCCCACAAGTAATGTAGTAGTGAAGTTGGGATAGAGAAGTTATCACTATGACAATGGTAGTTGGAACTGATCATGCTGGACAAAAACAGAGATAAAGTGATAGGCATCGGGGCAGGGCGGTGGCGCTAGAGGTAAGGTGTCTGCCTTGCCTGCGCTAGCCTTGGACGGACCACGGTTTGATCCCCCGGCATCCCATATGGTCCCCCAAGCCAGGAGCAACTTCTGAGCGCATAGCTAGGAGTAACCCCTGAGTGTCATCAGGTGTGGCCCAAAAACAAACAAACAAACAAACAAACAAAAAAGTGATAGACATGGCACATCTTCATTAACAATAGTGCAAACCACTAAAGGGGAAAAGGAAGAGAGAGGAGAGAGAGTGAGTGAGAGAGAGAAAGAGAGAGAGAGAGAGGACAGAGGGAGGGAGGGAGGGAGGGAGGGAGGGAGGGAGGGAGGGAGGGAGGGAGGGAAAGAGAGAAGGAGGAAAATGGGAAATTAGTGGTGGGGAATGTGCACAATGAAGGGTCTGAACCCCAATCATGAACAACCTTGTAAGCATGGTGTCTAAATAAAAGGAGAAAATATATTACTTTATTTTTGAGGGGACTGCATAATATTATGCTGTATGCACAAGTCAATCATCTCTTAATAACATTTATTGAGAGGGCCAAATCTGAAGTTCTCAGGAGCCACTCCTGGCTCTGTGCTCAGGGGACATGCCCAGCCATAGGCTAGGCAAGCACCATAACTCTGTATTACCTAACTAACTCTCTAATCTAGACAATAGTGATCCCAGTAAGCTCTAACTGCCTTAATGTTGCAGAGAATACATCTAGTTTTAGAGAATATATTCTGCGATACTTGCAGAATAAAATATATCCTTTTCACTAAACGACAGATTGGAATATAGATGAGGACTTCTTTTTTTTTTGGGGGGGGGGCACACCCGTTTGATGCTCAGGGGTTACTTCTGGCTAAGCACTCAGAAATTGCCCCTGGCTTGGGGAGACCATATGGGACGCCCGGGGTCCTTCCTTGGCTAGCATTTGCAAGGCAGACACCTTACCTCTAGCGCCACCTCGCTGGCCCCAGATGAGGGCTTCTTTATATTTTTTTCTACTCACAACTCCTTTCCACGAACATTTTTATGTAATTCAGGGGTATATAGACATAAAACTATATATATATATATGTATATATATATAAATTAAACATTTACTGACAAATCATAAATTTATTTTAAAACAATTTGTTTGTTTTTGGGCTACACCCAGTGGTGTGCACACTGTGCATACCTAGCTCTGCATCCAGAAATCACTCCTGGCAGGCTCGTGAATGGGATGCCAGGAATTGAGCCCATGTCTGTCCCGGGTGGGCTGTGTGCAAGGCAAGGCAAATGCCCTCTCTCTGTGCTATCGCTTTGTCCCCTTATTTTAAAACAAATTCTAAGAATGCTCAACTAGTAAACTTCCAGGAAATGACTTAATGACCCTATTGTATATGTCCAAAAAGAACCCAAAATATATAAGTAGATAAGTAAGATTTGAGGGTGCCAGAGAGAGACCATGGAGGTAAGGTGTTTGCCTTGCATGCAGAAGGTCGGTGGTTCAGATCCCGGTATCCCATATGGTCCCCTGAGCCTGCCAGGAGCAATTCTTGAGCATAGAGCCAGGAATAACTCCTGAGTGCTGCCGGGTGTGATCCAAAAACAAACAAACAAAAAATAAGATTTGAGATGCATGACCAGGTTGGAGCAACAGCACAGAATGGAGGAGCTTTGCCTTACACACAGCTGATCCAGGTTTTATCCCCAGCATCTCATAGTGTCCCCCAAGCCTGCCAGGAGTGATTTCTGAGCACACAATCAGGAGTAAAACCTGGTCCAAACATATGAGTGAGTGAGTGAGAGAGAGAGAGAGAGAGAGAGAGAGAGAGAGAGAGAGAGAGAGAGAGAGAGAGATGCATGACTTATACATACGAACCCAGCTTGCTGCATATAAGATATATGTTCAGTCTATTGATCTATTTTCTGCTCTGAGTCTGGTGCCTGGCTCCATATAATCCTTTAAGCATGGCCAGTGACCTTCTTTCAGTACTGACCTAGTAGTCAAACCTCCTCCCTCTTGGTGAGAGATACCCCACCAAAAAATATGCTTAAATAATAAAAAAAAATATACAATTCAAAATAATGCTTTTAGGACTGGAGCAATAACGCAGTGGTAGGGTGTTTGCCTTACATGAGGCTGACCCAGGACAAACAGTGGTTCGATCCCTGGCATCCCATATGGTCCCCAAGCCAGGAGCAATTTCTGAGCGCATAGCCAGGAGTAATTCCTGAGTGTCACTGGGTGTGGCCCAAAAACCCCTCAAAAATGCTCTTACCCCATAAAATTAAACAAATAATAAGATATTAAATTTTAACCAAAAACCAAGCAACAGGGCTGGAGTGATAGTAGAGTGAGGTCAGGTGCTTACTGTGCACACAGACTAGATCTCTGGCACCCTATGTTCCTCTAAGCCAACCAGGAGTGATCTCATAGTACAGAGCCAAAAGTCAGCCCTGAACACTGCCAGTTTTGGCCCCAAAACAAAACAAAAAGCAGGCAACAGTACTCTAATATCACTTATGATGGCATAAACTAGAATACCCCTATAGAATTCCATTTAAACCCTTCTGAGATTGAAACTACATTTCCCACAGTATAGAACATTTAGCTAAATGCATAACAATAGAGAACATCTCAGCATGGGCATTATCAGACATCATGTTTATGAAGAAATAAAATCTGAAGTGGGGGGCTGAAACGATAGCTTAGCAGTAGGATGTTTGCCATGCATGTGGCTGACCCAGGATGAACAGTGATTCGATTCCCAGTGTCCCATATAGTCCCCCGAGCCAGGAGTTTAATTTTTACTGTACAGATTAATTTTATTGTAATTTTTGTGACTGTATTACAAAAGTACAATATTGAGAAAAGGCAAGCTGCAAAAGATAGATATAATATGTGATAATAAGAATAATGTATGTATATCTTGGGACTACATGCATAATGTATGAAGAGTAACATTCTTGGGAAAGAAGCATACCATTTTCCATTTGGCAAAACTTTCCTTGGGTGACCATGGGAAAAAGAATTTGGAGTTACTTATTTAACATCCACTAACTACATGACTGTTGAGCAAGTCAGGGCTTACTTCTGGCTCCATTCTCAAGGATTATTCCTTATGGTTCTTGGAGTACCATATGTGGTACAGGAAATCAAACCAGGGTTCACTGCTTGCAAGGCCTTAACCTCTGGACTCTCTCTTATAATAAAAACAGTTCTCCCTTATAATCTTTAACATTTGTTTTAGATAAAAACATGGGACAAGAGCTGGAAATAAAGCCACTTTTGGCAGTAAAGCCATTCTAAAATGGAATCTTGTTTCAAGGAGAGTTAAAAATCAACTGAAATGAGTTAACTATCTGATGCAATTTAAGGAATTAAAATTCTAGAAATATCTAACGAGACCGCAATATAATCATAAAGGTAAGTATAGAGGTATAGGAGGGTTTCTAGCCAACATACCATATTATCTTTCTCCTGATCCTGCTTCCTGAGATAGTTTAATACAGACATTGTGTCCTTCTCCAACTTATACTGCTGCTTCTTTAACTCTTCATTACATGTTGCCAGTCTCCGGGAACTATCTCTATACTCTATCCTGGAGAGTTCTGTGATTTCAAGCCTGGACTCCCAAAGGTCGGCATTGGCCTTAGCTTTTTCCACCACGGTTTCATCCGATATTGCCGTCTTCCTGTGTGGGAAGAGGAAACTGACAGTATTAACTGTTTCTCTACTGCATCAACATTATACCTATTATTGTTTTGTTTGGAATTGGGTAGATGGATGAATGTATTACTGAGAAATGTCTATATTTACTTGAAAGAGGAGTTAAATTTTTTTTTTATTATTTTGTTTTGTTTTGTTTTTGGGTCACACCCGGCAGTGCTCAGGGGTTACTCCTGGCTCTATGCTCAGAAATCGCCGCAGGCAGACTCAGGGGACCAGATGGGATGCCGGGATTCGAACCACCGTCTTTATGCATGCAAGGCAAATGCCTTACCTTCATGCTATCTCTCCGGCCCTAGGAGTTTAGAATTTACTTCTTGGTCTTTGGTAGAATAATCCAAAGAACTAGAAAAATAAGCTGGGATAAAGTTCAGTTGGTAGATCACACGTCTCCTATATCTAAGATTAAATTCCCGGGCCCGGAGAGATAGCACAGCAGCATTTGCCTTGCAAGCAGCCGATCCAGGACCTAAGGTGGTTGGTTCAAATCCCGGTGTCCCATATGGTCCCCCGTGCCTGCCAGGAGCTATTTTGGAGCAGACAGTCAGGAGTAACCCCTGAGCACTGCCAGATGTAGTCCAAAAACAGAAAAAAAAAAAAAAGATTAAATTCCCATCACTTTCCAAAAGAATAAGAGCCCTTAAAGGAGTAGAAAAAGAAAAAAAGAAAAAAAAACAAGGGCTGAAGAATCAAATTTATTCTATGTACACACACACACACACACACACACACAATATGTAGACTATACATAATGTAGAATAGAATATAAGTGTATATACAGAATAAAGGATAGAGATTGCTTCCTTTAATGGTCATCATTTTCGGGTGTTTGGAAATACATAGCTAAAAATAGAAAACACCCTTTTGTGAGCCCAAAGTGTGATAAGCCCTTGGCACTTAGTAAAAGTGCTAAACTAATTATGCAGCTATGTTGTTGGAGCTGGGATAAGACACAGGGGAATTGCAGCACAGAGAAGGCAGAGTAAGTATGTGCATGGGACTGTCTGTTGTTGTTTTGGACTACACCTACTGGCAGTGCTCAGGGATCACTCTTGGGAGTGCTCGATGAACCCTAGGTGATGCTGAGGTTGATTAAACTCAGTAACAAAGAATCTTAGTAATATAACTCTGGCTGTAGATCAGTCTGGCTTGGGGTTATTATTTTATGAAAAAAAAAAAAAAGGGGGGGGGTGGGTCTTGGTGCTATAGCTCCAAGGGCTAGAGTGTATGCTTCAAATGTGGAAGGCCAGATCTATCCATAGCACATATGATCCCCTGGGTCACACAAGGAATGACCACAGAGCATCATGCAAAGAGTAGTCCCTGGCACTGTCAAATGTGGTCCAAAGTGAAATTATCCTCAGCACTACTGGGAGTATGTCCCAAACCAAACCAAGTCCAAGTCAAAAAAAAATTATAGAGATCTGCAAATGAGTCCAGAGCAGGAGCGTCACTTGTACTCTTTTGACTACTGGAGTAACTCCCTCCCCCCCCAAAAAAAAAGCTAGAAAGTACCTAAGCACCTCAGTGTGTTACCCTCCCCTTAAAAAAATGCCAAAATGACAGTTGAATGGTGCTGATTTCTGCCCCCATTGTTAAATTTTCTATGTTTTCTCATTTTTTTCCATTTTGTTTGCTTTTACCATACCCAGAAATGCTTGGTGTCCACTCCTAGGGACAGGGGTGGGGAGTGGGGGTTTGTAGGATTGTGTGCTCCTAGGAATGGAACATAGGCTAGTACTTGCAAAACAGGTGCTCCAGTCCTTTGATGTAACTCCTTGGCCTCCTCAACTTTCTGTGCTAACATGTTAATGAATATTTGATAAAACTTTATACTTTTTAATGATTCCTTAGGCTTTTCATTGTTTTATTTGCTTTTTCCATTTTTTTTTGTTTTATTCGGCCACATCCATTTGATGCTCAGGGGTTACTCCTGGCTAAGTGCTCAGAAGTTGCCCCTGGCTTGGGGGGACCATATGGGATGCCGGGGGAGCGAATCGTGGTCCTTTCTTGGCTAGCGCTTGCAACCTTACCTCTAGCGCCACCTCACCGGCCCCTTCCAAATTTTAAATTAAAAATGTCTTATGTAGGGCCCGGAGAGATAGCACAGCGGCGTTTGCCTTGCAAGCAGCCGATCCAGGACCAAAGGTGGTTGGTTCGAATCCCGGTGTCCCATATGGTCCCCCGTGCCTGGGAGGAGCTATTTCTGAGCAGACAGCCAGGAGTAACCTCTGAGCACCGCTGGGTGTGGCCCAAAAACCAAAAAAAAAAAAAAAAAAAAGTCCTATGTAAACCGTAGAAAGGGTATGACCTCACACCTCTTCAAGATAGCCTACTATACCACATTAACCACCACAAACCAAAAGGGTTGTTTTTTTGTTTGTTTGTTTTTTGTTTTGGTTTTTGGGCCACACCTGGCGGTGCTCAGGGGTTACTCCTGGCTGTTTGCTCAGAAATAGCTCCTGGCAGGCACAGGGGACCATATGGGACACCGGGATTCGAACCAACCACCTTTGGTCCTGGATTGGCTGCTTGCAAGGCAAACACCGCTGTGCTATCTCTCCAGGCCCAAATAATTAATTATTCTTTTTTTTTTCTTTTTGGTTTTTGGGCCATACCCGGCAGTGCTCAGGGGTTACTCCTGGCTGTCTGCTCAGAAATAGCTCCTGGCAGGCACGGGGGACCATATGGGACACTGGGATTCGAACCAACCACCTTTGGTCTTGGATGGGCTGCTTGCAAGGCAAACGCCACTGTGCTATCTCTCCGGGCCCTAAAAGGGTTTTTGAGACCAAACTAAAAGGTTTTCCATCATCCAGTGATCTAGATATTCAAGATCATCTCAAACACACAGCAAAGATCTTACAAACTAGTAGTAAGAAAGAATAAAGTCAGAGTAAAGTTCTTGTGGGAATGGAGGGCAGAGATTGAAACTGAGGCCCACACAAGCACCTTTCTTAATTTCTTTTGCTCTGGGCTCACACCTGGCTGTGCTCAGGGATTACTCTTGGTTCTGTGCTCAGAAATCATAGCTGACAGTACTCTGAAGCCATTTGTGATACAGAGGATGGAACTTAGGTCTCCAGCATGCAAGTCAAGTGCATATTACTAACACTGTACTATATTACTGTACTATTTTTCAGACCCCTAGCTTGATTTGTTTGCTGAACAAATATTAAGCCTCTGCTAGTATGTCCTGGACTTTGTTAGGGACTGGAGATCTAGTAACAATAATATTTAGTGTTTATTTTAGAGAAGCTGGAAGTCCTGAATATGCTTCCCTAACTCTGCCACTACAAATTGAGACAAATGAGCCTTTTAAGTAGGGAATGGGGGCCACTAGGCCCTGCATGTTATATTTAAGAGAATCCTTGGTCTCCAAGCTAGAAAGACACAGCATGTATGGCAGTTGGGACTAACCAGGTTCAATGTCAGACACCCCAGATGGCCTACCAACGGTCATCCCTGAGTACAGTCAGGAATTAACTGACTAAAATCTGAACTCTGAACTTTTTTTTTTTTTTTTTTTTTTTGGTTTTTTGGGCCACACCCATTTGACGCTCAGGGGTTACTCCTGGCTATGCGCTCAGAAGTCGCTCCTGGCTTGGGGGACCATATGGGACACCGGGGGATCGAACCGCGGTCCATCCTAGGCTAGCGCAGGCAAGGCAGGCACCTTACCTCCAGCGCCACCGCCCGGCCCTGAACTCTGAACTTTTAATATACCCTGAGCACTGCTGGGTATGGCCCCCAAACCTAAATAAACAAACAAACGAACAAACAAAAGGTTTAAATGAAAAAAGTCCAGATCATTTTGAAAAAAAAAAAATAAGATCTGGACTTTTTCATTTAAACTTTTTTTTTTTTTTTGGTTTTGGGGTCACACTCGGCAGCGCTCAGGGGCCACTCCTGGCTCCACGCTCAGAAATCGCTCCTGGCAGGCTCAGGGGACCATATGGGATGCCAGGATTTGAACCACCATCTTTCTGCATGAAAGGCAAACGCCTTACCTCCATGCTATCTCACCAGCCCCTAAACTTTTTTTTTTTTTACTTTTTTTTTTGGCTACACCCAGCAGTGCACCAGACTTGACTCCAGGCAGAGCTAGAGGAACCATATAGGATGTGTGGCATTGAACCCACATCGGATTCCCAGTGCACAAGACAAGCCCCCTACCTGTTGTACTCTCTCAGCTCCTATCATTTAAACGAATTTTAATAGCCATGCATGGCTGGTTAGATCAATCACCATAGAGAACCTATGGAGCTAGAGGACCTCAAAGAGCCAAGAAACGTGAACCTGATCTTCAAGTAGAGGGCCAGAATAAAGTCACTCTCTCTCCCCCAATTCCCAGATCTTTGCACCTCCACAAAGACACTAGTATCCCCCATAGTGCATGACACAAAGGCAGAAGAACTGCATCCAAATGATTTGAAAATCCAACCTCACATCCTCTGCTCTAAGATCAAATAATTAAGCTCAACCTGCATTTTGGGAAATTCAGGCCCAGGAAGGCTTGCAACTTGGCAGCAGCCTGGAAGTGCAAGGAAAACCCTAAGGAAACCCCCATGGACACCCCTTTCCCAATCTCAGTCTCAGAATTTCCAGAGGTCCAGGGGGAGGCTCGTCTTCACCTCTTTTCTTTGCCTCTTTTACTTTTGCTCTTGCTTTTTTTGTCTTTTTTTTGGGCTTTCAGCGGCATCTCCAGCGGGTGTGTGGAGCCAGGAAGGCCTCGCAGCTGCCACCTCCAGCCCCAAGCCCGTTTCTAAGGAAACCGGGACGCCAAATGAGTGGGCAACGTTGCCAGCAGCTGGCTGGCTTCAGCGCGCGGAGAGCGCATGCGCATGTAAATCAACGTCACGTCGCGACTGGGGGCGTGGCGAAACCACGCGAACGCTAAGTAGGCAACGTTGTCAACAGCCGGCCGGCTTCAGCGCGCACAGAACGCATGCGCGTGCGTGACATAGCATCTTGGCTACGGGGGGCGTAGCTACCAGAGGGCGTGGCGGAACCACGCGGACGCGCCCGGAACGCCAAGTGGGCAACGTTGCCAATAGTTATGCGGCTTCAGCGCGCGGAGAGCTCATGCGCCGCGACGTAGCGTCGTTGCCGGGGGCGTCGCTACGGGGGCGTGGCGGGGTTAAGCCGAGGGCGGCGGGCGGCCGCGCCGTGGCGCGCGCACGGTGAGTGAGTTGTGTGTGTGTTCTCAGGTCCGTTTAGAGGCGTCCCGGGGGCTCCAAGTCGTTTCTGGGGTTCTTACAGAGTGCTAAGGTCCAGCGAGTGGTCACCCCTACTTTGTCCCTTCTGACCCTCGCTGCCCTACACCTCCGTTTGTACCACTTTTTTTGGGGAGCGGAGGTCAGACCCGGCTGTACTCAGGGGTTACTCCTGGCTCTGCACTCAGAAATCACTCCTGGCAGGCTCGGGTAGGGGGACCAGAGGGGATGCCGGGGATTGAACCCGAGTCTGCCTTGGGTCAGCAACATGCCAGGCAAATGCCCTCCCACTAGTGCTACCATTCCGACCCCAGGAGGCCGCCCTTCTCCCTGGGTAGGGCCTGCCTTCTGCACCCCAAACATCCCCAGCGCCTCCTCCTCACATCCTCACTGCCAGGCAGACTCCTCTGGTCCTAAGGACTCTCCCCCTGGTTCTCCACGGGCCCCCCTGGTTATGGAGACCCCCTAGATTCTCCAGGCCCTCTCCACAGGACCCCCAGTTCATAGCACACATGCCTTCCAGGGCCCAACTGGCCTCTGGATCCCACGGAATGAATACCCTGCCCTTCTCCAAAAAGGCAAAAAACTCTTTTTTTTCTTCTTTCTTTTGGGTCACACCCGGCTGCTCTCAGGGTTTAAACCTGGCTCTATGCTCAGAAATCACTCCTGGCAGGCTTGGGGTACCATATGGGATGCCAGGATTCGAACTACCAACCTTCTGCATGAAAGGCAAACGCCTTACCTCCATGCTATCTCTCTCCCCAACCCCCTTTCTGCCACTTTTTTTGTGTGCACTTGCAAAGCTTTTCTGCCTTTGGGGCTTCTTTGCACTCTTGAGCGCCTCATCTCCAACTTTTCCAAAGTCACTCTGTCTGTTTCTGGGGCTTTCTGCGAGCCCCTGCATCTGGGAGGAGGAGGACTTTTAGAGATTTGGGAGTCAGGCTTGACAAGTGAGGCTCGCCTTGATCAACTCCCATTTGCTAGCCAAGTGAAGTTTTTCTGGGAAAACTGATGTTGTGGGGGATCCAAAGTGATGGTGCATCGAGGAAGGCCCCTCCTGCCTTGCACACGCAGCTGATCATGGTTTGATCTAACCCCCACTCTCGCCCCCCACAAAGCGAGCTTCATGCAGGAGTGATTCCTGAGCACCCACTGATGTGCCCCCCTCCAAACCCCGCAAATAATATAAGACGTTGTTGAGGCTTTCATTTATCTAGAGACAGCTTCATCGTTGGCAATAACCCTTTCAGGACTGTTTTGACTTTTGGTGCCCTTTGCCAGTTTTAAGCAGTTTTATTTTATTTTTATGTTTATAGAGTTTCTGTTCCTAAATTATGTGGTTAGAGGGCACATGCTGGTTATTGAGCACTGGAAATATTTTTTGAACCACTTTTCAATTGTTCAGAAATTTTTTTCTCAACACCTGGCAGTGTCCAGGGCTCTCATTCCTGGTTCTGTTTGAAGTCTAGTGGGTTTGGCAAAACTATATAGGATACTGGGAATTGAATCAAGGTTGGCTGTGTACAAAGGGCCCCTTCCCACTGAACTATCTCTCCAGCCCTGGAAATGTTTTCTTTTTTTTTTTTTTTTTTGGTTTTTGGGCCACACCCTGTGACGCTCAGGGGTTACTCCTGGCTATGAGCTCAGAAGTTGCTCCTGGCTTCTTGGGGGACCATATGGGATGCCGGGGGATCGAACCGCAGTCCGTCCTAGGCTAGCGCAGGCAAGGCAGGCACCTTACCTCCAGCGCCACCGCCCGGCCCCCTGGAAATGTTTTCTTAACCATCTGCCATCTGAAGAGCTGCTCGCTCTGTTGCATTTCCTTCCTCCTCTATTTGTATCTCGTTCTTTCTTGGGTCCCTGGTGATGTCACTCAACTGCATGGGTTTTCTTCAGATCTTGAATCTTTAACGGTACCGTTAATTTTGCATATAGAAGGTTCTGGAAATGCATCTTGTCAGTGACTTGCAGAAAAGAGAAAGTAGGGCATTTGTAATACCACCTACATATGTGGAAGGCTTTGTAAAAACTGGTTGCATTATAGAAAAGTTCATATTATTTACATAAATGTTAAAATGCTGGAGATCTAACTTGTGTCAAAGGCATAAAAGACAAGCACCTTACTTGATGTGCCTTTTCCTCTGGACCCTAACTTTTGTTTTGGTTTGGGGCCACACCCAGTGGTGCTCAGGAATTACTCCTGTTTGGTTGGTTTTTTTTGTTTTTGTTTTTTTTGTTTTTTTTTTTTTTTTTTTGGGTCACACACCCGGCCGCGCTCAGGGGTTACTCCTGGCTCTATGCTCAGAAATCGCTCCTGGCAGGCTCAGGGGACCATATGGGATGCCGGGATTCGAACCACCGACCTTTTGTACGCAAGGCAAACGCCTTCCTCCATGCTATCTCTCCGGCCCCAAGAATTACTCCTGGCTCTGCACTTTGGAATCAGTCCTAGCAGACTCTGGGAGTCACTCGTGGAGGCGTTCTGGGGTTCAGAGTGCTGGGGATCAAAATCACTTCAGCTACTTAAGTACCCTTCCAGCTTTACTATCTCTGGCACCTGGCAAAGAGCTTTATTAGCATCAAGTTGTTAGGTTTGAAGATTTTTTTTTCCCCACAATCTAGAGAACCATCTAACTGCATACTGATAAGCAGTGAACATAAATAACGGAAAAGTCATTTTTGTAGAATAGGTTTGCAGACTGGTGTGTATCAGGGTGTTCAATAAATTACAGTGTGGAAATTTTTGCTGAGACATACTCTATTGTATCTGTAAATTTGTAAATCTAAACAATTATTTTTTGGTTATGAGTTCAGCATGTGAGGAGCCAGAGAGATAGTACACCAGGTAAGTTGCTTGCTTTGCATTTGTTAGACATGGGTTTGATCCCCGGCACCCTATATAGTCTCTGAGTCCTGTCAGCAGTGATCCCTAAATGCAGAGCCAAGAATAAGTCCTGAGCATCAATAGCTGTGACCCCAAACAAAAACAAAATCAAATGAGTTCAGCATATGAGTTATTTATGTTAGTTATTCCAGACTAGGGCTGAAAGTCAACATAAGGGAAATGGTCTTTTTTTTTTTTTTTAATAATTTTTATTGTGACCAATGTGAGTTCCAAGTCTTTCACAGTAATATTTAAGGTACATAATGTCATTGAATTAGGGTTATTTCTACCACCAGTTTTGTCATCCCTCCAACCCTGTTCCCAGCACCCACCTCTTTTATCCCCTGGACTACTAGTATAACTAGTCCCCTCTGTGTATAGCTTGTTGAAAATGGTCTTTTTATTCTCACATAGCCCAGACTTTGCAGGATTTTCATTTCTTTTTTTAATATTTTAGGCTACACCCATTTGCACTTGTATTTCTCCTGGCTCTGCTCTCAGAAATCACTTCTGACAGACTCAGGGACCATATGCGATGCTGGGGATCAAACCCAGGTCTACTTCATGCAAAGCAAACACCCTACCTACTGTGCTATTGCTCTGGCCTTGGGTCTTTTTTTTTGGGGGGGGGGGTCTACACTCAGTGTGCTCAGGGGTTACTCCTGGCTCTGCGCTCAGAAATCGCTCCTGGCTTGGGAGACCATATGGGATGACAGGGATTGAACCTAGGTTCACCCTGAGTTAGCCACATGCAAGGCAAACACCTGACTGCTGTACTACCACTCTAGCTCAAGGGTTTTTAATATTTTTGGGAGGGGAGGGTCATACCCGGCAGCGCTCAGGGGTTACTCCTGGCTCTATGCTCAGAAATCGCCCCTGGCAGGCTCGGGAGACCATATGGGATACTGGGATTCGAACCACCATCCTTTTGCATACATGGCAAATGCCTTACCTCCATGCTATCTCTTTGTCCCCGGGTTTTTAATTTTTTAATCCAGATCTTAATTTCCTCTGGGCCTATTTCAGATATTGTTATTCAGCTATTGGTTATTAAGAAAATTTCAGGCCTGGGCCAGAACAATAGCATAGCAGGTAGGGTGCTTGCCTTGCATGTGGTTCACCCAGGTTTGATCCCTGGCATCTTCTTATCCCCTGAGCCCGCCAGGAGTGATTCCTGAGTGCAGAGCCAGGAGTGACTCTTGAGCATTACGAGATGTAGCCCAAAATCTTCCCCCACAAAAGAAAATTTCAGGCTGGAGCTACTGTACAGTGGGTAGGGCATTTGTCTTGCACGTGATTGTCCTGGGTTTGATCCCCAGCATTTCATTATGATCCCCTGAGGATTTCAGGAATGACCCCTTAGCGCAGGGCCAGGAATAAACCCTGGGCACTGCTGGGTGTGTTCTGGGTATGGCCTAAAATCTTTAAAAGAAAAAAAGGAAGTAACTGATGATACAGATAGTATAGCAGGAAGTTGCCATAGCATTTTCTTTCATAAATTCTGGCCAGTAGTTTTATTATGCAATTTCATGGATTACTTTGATGAGTGAATGAGCTTTGTTTTGTTGCTTAGAATACAAAGACTTTTAAAACAGAATAAGGCACTTTTGCTTTCTTTTTTTCACTTTTGTTATTTTTCCCTCTAGTGTGCATAGTTCCTGGTCAACATAGACATGTGGAGGATATTGGCTGAGTCCTCATGCAGACAAGATCGTTATAGTCTCGGTAGTAGGGCAAGTATCTTGAAGTGAGGTAACGTCTCTGCTAACCGAAAGCTGCAAATACACTTTCTGCACTCCTGGGGGTTTGATTTATGATTATCTATCTTTTTACTAATGGATGCTAACTTTTCTTTCTTCTCCCTCTTGTGTCTCCAGACAAAATCCAATGAGAAGACGTACAATCTCACCTCTGGGTTTGTTTAATTTTTTTTTTGGGGGGGAGCCATGTCAGTGTAAATTCAGGGCTTATTCTTGACAGGCTTGGGGACCTCATGGCATCAGGGATCCAATCCAGATTGGTCATTTGCAGGCCAGATGCCTTGCCTGATGTACTCTCTTACCTGTCATCTCTGGGTTTTATGGCTACTTTACCCTTTTGTCTGCCTCTCTCTATCTCTTTTTTTGTTTGGTTGGTTTCTAGGCCACACAATGCTTAGGGCTTGCTCCTGCCCTGCCTCAGGGATATGGATGCTTGGCCTCAGAGGCTGACCTGACTCCTCCCCTGATACTAACCATTCAAGTCACTTTGATCTTCTTGCCTACTCAGTAACTTTTCATAGCTCCTGGCTATTCCTAAGAGGTTGCCCATTGAGGGCTGACTTGGGATGTCAGCTCTTGGCAGATGCTGCTTTCTTCTCTACCTTCTCCGACCTCCCTCTCCATACCTTGCCACCTCTCAAATACCTGTGCTTCTGCATTCCTTGCAGCCCTTTTGTTCTTCCTTCATACTCTGTGACTGGAGGAGAGATCCATCTGGCTGGGAAAACCCACTGGCCAGTCTTCCCTGCCAACATTGTTCAAGTGTCCAGATGAAAATTTCTGAGAATGGCCTTTTTTTTTTATTGAAATGTTTTCTTTCTATATGCTATTTTCACAACAACAAATACAGGGCTGGAGAGAGAGTGTGGAGGTAGGGCATTTGCCTTTCATACAGAAGAACGGTGGTTCGAATCCTGGCTTCCCATATGGTCCCCCAAGCCTGCAAGGGGCGGTTTCTGAACCAAGAGCCAGAAGTAACCCCTGAGTGCTGCTGGGTATGACCCAAAGCCATAAAAAAGAAAAAAATAAAAACAACAACAACAACAAAAAAAAAACAAACAACAACAACAAATACCCCAACTCCTGGCAGTGTTTGGGGGACCATATGCAGTGCTAGAGATTGAAGTTTTATTGGCCATGTAAGAGGCAGATACTTTATTCATTGTAAAATCACTTTTTTAGGGACCAGAGAGATAGTACAGTGGAGAGGGTGCTTGCCTTGCATTCGGCCAACTATGCTTTAACACATGACATCCTATATGGTTCTCCAAGCACCACCAGGAGTGATTCCTGAGTGCAGAGTTAGAAATAAACTCTGAGAACTGCCAGATATGACTCTAAAACAAACAAAAATGATTTTATGGTAATTATTTAAATTATAATTTTTTTGGGGGGCCACACCCGGCATTGCTCAGGGTTTACTCCTGGCTGTCTGCTCAGAAATAGCTCCTGGCAGGCATGGAGGACCATATGGGACACCGGATTGGAACCAACCACCTTTGGTCCTGGATTGGCTGCTTGCAAGGCAAACGCCGCTGTGCTATCTCTCCGTTAAATTATAATTTGAGAAGAAAAGAGCCAAGGGATATTATTTTGGAAGTTGGAGAGATAGTTCTATGTGCTGAATGCATGTTTTTCAAGTGACAGACCAAGATTCTATCGCATGTATCACATGTTCCCCACCTTACCTTTCATTTTGGATGGGACCCAGAAGCCATTAAAATAAATAGTGCAACTGGAGCAGTAGTACAGCTGGTAGGGTGCTTGTCGTGCACAACTCCAAACCTGGGTGCAATTCCTGGTTTCCCCTATGGTGTCCCAAGCCTGCCAGGAATGATTTCTGAGCATTGCTACATAGCCCAAAAACAAATAGATTGATAAGAACATGAAGATTTGATACCCAAAGCAAAACCTGAAGAGATAAAAAAAATTCATAAAGATATTTGCATCAAAATTAGACTTACTGAAAAGAAAGAACTTCTCTCTCTCTCTCTCTCTCTCTCTCTCTCTCTCTCTCTTCTCTCTTCTCTCTTCTCTCTTCTCTCCTCTCTCCTCTCTCCTCTCTCTCGGCCATGGTGACACTCCTGGCTCTACGCTCAGAAATTGCACCTGGCAGGCTTGGGGGACCATATGGGATATGGGGAGTCCAACCTGGGTCGGTCCCAGGATGGCCATGTGTAAGGCAAACACCCTTACTCCTGTGCTATCACTCCAGCCCTGTTTTCTCTTATTTTTAATATCCATCTTCTACAGGTTAAAAAAAGTAACAAAATAATTGAAGAAAACAAAGGAGAAAGTCCAAAAGGAAAAGAAAAAATTGGTAAGTAACTTATCTAAAATTTTAGTGCTATTTTTTAAAGGATATAATTCTGTGAATTTAGATTCATTATGTTTAGCTAAGAGCTTATAATAATTAAAAGCTATCTATTCACAAATACCATCCACATTATTTACTTTAATGGATAGAGGATCTCATTTGCAATAATTAAAATAAATTATAGTAATTATGGTCATTGAATTATGGTTGCACAGATTTTTTTGTTGTTGTTGTTTGCTTTTGGCCACACCCAGCAATACTAAGGGGTTTCCCCTGGCTCTGCATCCAGGATTCACTCCCAGTAGTGCTTCGGACCATATGGGCTTCTGGGGACGGACTCCAGGTTGGCCTCATGTAAGGAAAGCATCCTACCCACTGTACTATCACTCTGGCCTCTGCACCAAAGTTTTGAATTTTTGGGGGGGTGGGTGGATAGGGATCACAGCTGGCAGTGTGCTCCTCTCAGTAGCTCTTGTGGACCCATATGGTATGGGGAATCAAACCATGGTCTGCCACATGCAGGGCATATGCCTTAATCCCTGTTCTTACTGTCTTTCTGGCACACCAATATTTTTAATTAGATAGTGGCTTTGCTCAACAGGCTGAACTTTTGCTTTGCATGAAAGACAGAAGGACATGTGGATGTGATACATAGCATCGTGTGGGAGCTACCCCAAGCACAGGACTGGGTATGGCACAGAAGCCCCAAAAGTAAAACAAAACTGGATACTGGCAGCATATTGAAGGTGGATAGTACTGATAAGTGATAATAGAGAGCTTTATGGTGAGGCAAATAATCTCACACAGCATAACAGGAACTGGAGATATACTCACCTGAGTACCACTCTGTTGGTACACAGACTGTTGAGTGTGGCCAAAAAAAAAAAAAAAAGGCAAAACATAGCAATCTAGTACTCTTTGGTAGCAAAGGGCAAACAATCCTATATCTTGTCCCTGAAAACATAATCACAATATAGGGGCCAGAGAGAGAGCACAGCAGTAGGGCATTTGCCTTGCACGTGGCCAACATAGGCCACCACCTGTCGACGGTGATCAATTCCCAGCATCCCATATGGTCCCCCGAGCCTGCCAGGATCGATTTCTGAGTGCAGAGCCAGAAATAACCCCTGAGCATCGCCAGGGTGAAACCCAAAACCCAAAATATAATTAAGTAAAATATAATTGGTTATCATCATGACACTAAACTATAGCTAAACACATAGAACACACACTCTGCTTTCCCCTAACCTGACCGGCTGAGGCACATTTAAGTATCTCACTCTCACCTAAAATAAACAGAATAACCTCCCCGAAGTTGCTCACGAATGGTTTGGATCTATAAACACTCTAAGGCGCCTGATTGCAAACTCACCCGGAATCCAACATCACTGGCTTCATCTACACTAAACCATAATTAAAATTTTACTTTAAAATTTTTTTGTTTTGTTTGGGCTATGCCCTATGGTGCTCAGGGTTTTCTCCTGGCTCTGGTTTAGAAATTATTCCTGGGGCCGGGTAGGTGGCGCTGGAGGTAAGGTGTCTGCCTTGCAAGCGCTAGCCAAGGAAGGACCGCGGTTCGATCCCCCGGCGTCCCATATGGTCCCCCCAAGCCAGGGGCGATTTCTGAGCACATAGCCAGGAGTAACCCCTGAGCGTTTAACGGGTGTGGCCCAAAAACAAAAAAAAAAAAAAAAAAAAAAAAAAAAACAAAAAAAAAAAAGAAATTATTCCTGGCGTTCCAGAGATTGAATCCAGGTAGGCTGCATGCAAGACAAACATTCTACCACTTTACTATCTCTCCAGCTCCTAGAACTTTTATGATTACCTTTATTTTGATAATTTTGTTTGTTTGTTTGTTTTGGACCACACCCGGAGGCACTCGGGTTATTCTTGGCTCTGCATTCAGAAATCGCTCCTGGCTCGGGGGACTGTATGGGGACCAGATGACGGGGATCGAACCCAGGTCCATCCTGCGTCAGCCACGTGCAAGGCAAATGATAAATTATTTTTGTCTTGGGGATACATCAGGGAGTGCTCAGGGGCTACTTCTTATTTTGTTTTGGGGGGTTCCTGGCCATGCCCAAGGGACTATGAATCTAAGCCCCCGAATGCCAATCTTGTACTCCAGCTATAGTGCTTTGTTTCTTCTTGACCTTTTATGATTAATTTTTTTTGTTTTGTTTTTGGGTCACACCCGGCAATGCTCAGGGGTTATTTCTGGCTCTACGCTCAAAAATCACCCCTGGCAGGCTCGGGGGACCATATGGGATGCCGGGATTTGAACCAGCGACCTTCCGCATGTAAGGCAAACGCCTTACCGCTGTGCTGTCTCTCCGGCCTCTATGATTAATTTTAAAGATGTGGGTTTTTGTGTTTGTTTGTTTGTTTTTTGGCTTGGTTTTGGGACTATATTCAGTGATGCTCAGAGGCTGCTCCCTGCTATGTATTTGGGGGGTTACGGGTTGCTTCTTTTGGGCAACATTGTGATCCTGAGGATTAAATATTGTCCTCCTACATACAAAGTATGTGCTCAGTCCATCGAGCTCTCTCTGTCTCAAGTGTAGTTCTTTGCATATGCAACTTGCCGGCTCCTGTGCATCTTGAATATATCTTTTATAATTCACCTTTGATTCTCTGGAACTAAGTACTTAGTAAAAATAGTGAACTATAAATGAGTTGGACAATTGAAATGAAGCCTACATGAACATTGGTGCTTTTCAATCTGTTTTACATGTAACTGCTAGGTTCAAATCTTAACATTCCCTTGTTAAAAGTCTATGGGGGGGGGGCAGAAACACCCAGTGATGCTCAGGGATTAATCTTGGCTCTGCGCTCAGAAATCACTCCTGTCTCTGGGGACCATATGGGACACTGGGGATCGAACCCAGGTTTGTCCTGGGTCATCCTCTTGCAAGGCAAATGCCCTATGGCTGTGCTATTGCTCTGGCCCCTGTTCAAAATCTTTGTTGACTCACTTCATAAAATAATCTTAACTCCTTAATTGAGAATCTGGTATTTTGTACTATCTGACTTCAGTTTGCCTTTCTCACTTTATTTTCTATTAGTTTGTCAAGTTGTCTCTTTGCTCAGTGTTTGTTAGCTCCTGGTGATGCTCAGTGTACCATGTCTTGCTGGGAAATAAATTTAGGCCTCCTTCATGAAAAATATGTGTTCAGTCTGTTTACCTATGCCTCCATCTGTTGTCATAACTTTTTTTTGTTTTTTGAGCCACATCCAGTGATGCTCAAGGTTACTCTTGGCTATGAGCTCAGAAATCGCTCCTGTCTCGGGGTACCATATGGGATGCTGGTCATTGAACCAAGGTCCGTCCTTGATTGGCCACCTGCAAGGCAAATGTCCTACCATTGGGGGCCAGAGAGATAGCACGGAGGTGTTTGCCTTGCATGCAAAAGGACAGTAGTTCAAATCTCGGCATCCCATATGATCCCCAGCCTGCCACGAGCGATTTCTGAGTGTAGAGCCAGGAGTAACCCCTGAGCACTGCTGGGTGTGACCCAAAAGCCAAAAATAACCAAACTAATGTCCTACCACTGTGCTATCACTCCAGCCCCATGTTGTTGCAATTTTTTAAATTTTGGGGCATACTCAGTGCTGGTGGTGCTCAGGGGTTACTACTGGACCCACACTCAGAATTTACTCCCGCAAGCTTAGGACCATATGGGATGCCAGGGATTGAACCCAGGGTAGCTGCATGCAAGTCAAATGCTCTACTTGCTATGTATGCTATTACTCTCTCTCCTGTTGTCACATTTTAACTTTATAGTTATTACTAACATATAGTCCACCAACATTCTCTCATCCCACCATGTTGTTTCCTAGAGTTTGCAAAACGGGCGGGTCTAAAATGATTCATCTGGGGCCCGGAGAGATAGCACAGCGGTGTTTGCCTTGCAAGCAGCCAATCCAGGACCAAAGGTGGTTGGTTCGAATCCCGGTGTCCCCATATGGTCCCCCGTGCCTGCCAGGAGCTATTTCTGAGCAGACAGCCAGGAGTAACCCCTGAGCACTGCCGGGTGTGGCCCAAAAACCAAAAAAATAAATAAATAAATAAAATGATTCATCTTTGTAAGTGCCATTAGACGATTAATACTCCCTGGAATCACTAAGTGAATGATTTAGTATGTGAATAAATAAGCCTTCTGAAGTTGCATTTCTATTTATGTACTAGCTTGGAAGGAGAAGGGGGAGTTGGCAATGTAACATATAGTTGAAGTAAGTTTTGGAGATGGAGATCTCCCTGTCCTAGTGCTCCTACCTGCCGATAAACATTGGTTCAACGGTACCAAGTTTGTTTGGGACAAATTGATCGATGTTTAACATTTGTTGGGCTTATATTTTAGCTTTGGAAATACAGAAAAATGTTATTTTACTTTACCTTAAATGACCTTCAAATAAAAAAGTGTTCCAGGGCTCAGTATGCCCCCAACTCACTGGTATTGAGTATGTGAGTCTTGAATTCTATTCCCAAATCTCATGGTACTGAAATCTCTCGTGGACTTCTTTTATTAGAGCCATCTTGGTTTTACTTTGTTTGGCTGACCTATTCTCAGAGGACAATTTACTGTTCAATTTTTTTTATTCTGAAGGCCAGAGTGATAGTTTGATGGGTAGGACGTTTGCTTTGCATGTTACCCAGGTTCGATCTCCGGCATCTCATATGGTCCCTGAAGCCTGCCAGGTGTAACCTCTGACCACCAATAGGTGTGGCCCCAAACCATTTTTTTATTCTAGTTATATATACATATATATACAAATATATTGCCTTTTGTTATATTTTAACTTTGTTAAATCCAGCTTTGCTGCGAATCTCAGATAAATTGGCGTTGTAAAACAATTTATTTTCAAACTTTATGGTAGCCATTCTGTCAGCTATCTCATTGTGGCCCCAAACAAAAACCAAATCAAGAATTGAGATTATTTGTAACAGGTGTCTCTGCAAGCAGTGCTGGTGCTCTTGGCAACTCCCAATGTGGTTTGACCCTGCAATTATAAGTGTGATTATTTGGTGCTACTGGGCCAACAGGTTCACACCTGACAGGTGGTCAGGGACCACCTGGCAGTGCTTGGAGGACCACAGAACTTAGGGTCTAAGGTAGAACTTACAGCCTCATGCATAAAAGGCATATACCCCCCCCCCACTTGGGCTATTTCCCAAAATATTTCAAAAAATATTTTGATCTATATTTGTTATGGAGACATTTATTTTTATTTTTTTGTTTTTTTGGGTTATACTCGGCGGTGCTCAGGGATTACTCCTGGCTCTACGCTCATAAATCACTTCTGGCAGGCACAGGGCGGACCATATGGGATGCCGGGATTCGAACCACCATTCCTCCTGGGTCAGCTGCTTGCAAGGCAAACGCTCTACCGCTGTGCTCTCTCTGGCCCCTGGGACATTTTTTTTAGTACTTGGGGCCCACCTGTTTGGGAATCTACCATGTTGTGGTAGGATTAAATTGAGGCCCTCATTTCTAGAACGTTGGCCCAATACTATGTTGTTTTATTCTAGATAATTTATGTTTGCTTTGGGTAAGAATAGAAAGAATAGGAGGCCAGAGTGATAACACAGCGGTAGGGCATTTGCCTTGAATGCCACCGACCCAGGACGGTCCTGGTTCAATACCTGGCATCCCAGATGGTCCCCCAACCTGCCAGGAGCAATTTCTGAACACAGAGCCTGTAGTGACCCCTGAGTGCAGCTGGGTGTGGCCCAATACCACCCCCTCCAAAGAATAGAAAGGCTAAAAATAATAGGTATCACATGACCCCTCTTTTATTTTTGAAGGGGTAAGAGGTATCCCCAGGAGGGAGAATTTGGTGATTGGACTGTCCAGTGCTGCTCAGGCTTGGCAGGGGTGGAAGCCATCAGTGCTTCATCTAGCAGGGTTCTGGCAGTCATTCAGTGTCAGGATTAAATTTAGGGCCTCAGGCTAGAAGGATAGTATAAGAGAGTAGGACACTTACTTGCCTTGCACACAGCTAACACATGCTCAATCCCTGACACCACATATGGTCCCTGAGCCCTGCCAGGAGTGGTCCTGGAGCACAGAGGCAGGAATAAGCCCTGAATACCACCTGAATAGCACATAAACAAAAAACAAACTTAGGATTTCATGCATGTACTGCAGCCCTCTGGATTGTCTCCCCCATGCCCAACTGGTCTTTTCTTGGTTGAGCCACACCTGGTGATTCTCAGGGGTTATTCCCTGCATTGCATTCTGGAATTAATCCTGGCAGTGCTAGGGACCGAACACAGTTTGGCTGTGTATAAAGCAAGTACCCTGCCCTCTGTGCTATTGCTGTGACTTGCAGAAATATACCTGATTTGATATAGACCCATTTGTTTATTTTTGGTTTTGTCTGACCAGTCCTTTTGAAATTTCATTTAATTTTTTGTTGTTGTTGTTGTTTGGTTTTTGGGTCACACCTGGCAGCACTCAGGGGTTACTCCTGGCTTTATGCTCAGAACTTGCTCCTGGCAGGCTCGGGGGACCATATCGGATGCTGGGATTCGAACCACCGACCTTCTGCATGCAAGGCAAATGCCCTATCTCCATGCTATCTCTCTGGCCCCGAAATTTTATTTAATTTAATGCCTCTAGAACCATCCTTTTTAATGCTTGCCCTCTTTATTTTGATTATTTACCCTAGTCCTTAACCTCAAAAGAGCTGTAGCCAACCACTTTATGGGGTTTTTCCTCTGTGTCAGTTTTGCAGAGGTTGACTCATTCCCTCCTACTTTTATTTGTTGTTGTCAGCCATAATTAGGTTAATCCGGTGTTCATCACAAAGGCCTCCATCAACTTGACATACATAGGTACATCACAGTTGGATGCAAACACACAAAAGATGGGTGTGGGGCCTTTTCTCTAGATATAGAACAAGTTCCTACAGCTGCCCAATTTATTTTGGGACTTTTGTTTTTGGTTTTGGTTTTGGTTTTTGAGTCATGCCCAGCAGCGCTCAAGGGTTACTCCTGGCTCTGCACTCAGAAATCGTCCCTGGCAGACTCAAGGAACCAATTGGGATGCTGGGATTCGAACCACCATCTGTCTGGATTAGCTGTGTGCAAGGCAAACGCCTTACTGCTGTGCTGTCTCTCCGGCCTCTATTTTGGGACATTTCTATATTTCTTATATGTATTGAACTCTTAATACTTGAAGTTCTCAGAATTCTTGTAGCATATCATTAGGCTAACTCTTTCTACTACATTTTTTTTTTTTTTTTTTGGTTTTTGGGCCACACCCGGTGACGCTCAGGGGTTACTCCTGGCTATGCGCTCAGAAGTCGCTCCTGGCTTGGGGGACCATATGGGACGCCGGGGGATCGAACCGCGGTCCGTCTCCTAGGCTAGCGCAGGTAAGGCAGGCACCTTACCTCGAGCGCCACCGCCCGGCCCCCTTTCTACTACATTTTTAAGTAAGTGTTGACTGAATACTTGTTATATACCAGTAAGTTAAAAGTACTATCTTTCAATCTCTTATTCCTGAAGAAGCCTCACACTCCCTTTTCAATTTCATCCTTCCTCTCTAACCAAGGATGGTTAACCTTAACCGAGGTTACATTACAACTATTCGTTTACTTGTTTCTTTCTTCTCAAGGGTAGAATATTTAACATTTTTTTTTACCTCTATGATAGCATTAAAATAAAATAATCTGTGATCTTTGAGACTGGAGCTAACTCATGCATAGTGAGTGATCGATAGAGCTCCTCCTGACTGGCATGCCTGAGGCTGTGAGTTTGATCCCTGGCACAGCCCAGATCACAATAAAAATCCCAACACCACAAGAATGTGCTATCTCTCACACATGACAACCAAGTGTGCAATTCTTGAGCATTGCAACAACAGCAATAAAAGGAAAGGAATGGGAATAGCAAACCATGAACTACAAGAGGATTAATAAAGTTATCACACTTATCTCTTTTTCGTTGTTGTTGTTTTTGGCTTTTGGGTTACACCCGGCAGCTCTCAGGAGTTACTCCTGACTCTGCGCTCAGAAGTCGCTCCCTGGCAAGCTCAAGGGACCATATGGAATGCTGAGATACAAACCGGGGTTTGTCCTGTGTTGGCTGCGTGCAAGACAAATGCTTTCCCGCTGTGCTATCGCTCCAGTCCCACACTTCTCTTTTGCAATTGTAACTTTTGTCTTTTTGTTTTGTTTTGTTTTGTTTTGTTTTGAGGCCACCCTGGTGCACTCAGAAATTGCTCCTGGCAGGCCCAGGGGACCATATGGGATGCCAGATCAAACCTGGATCCATTCTCGGTTGTCTGCGTGCGAGGCAAATGCCCCACTTGCCATGCAGTCACTCTGGCCCCCTCTTTTGCAGTTGTAAATATTACATTATTAGATATAAAACTAGATAAAAATTGGTAAATAAAAATACAGAACTTAGTTCCTTAGCAGCTGCTGTCATATATAAGAAACATTTGTCCCATTTGGATCTTAACTGTATACATAAAAGTAGATGAGCCAGACAATCCTGTATATCCAGGGGGAAAAGTGGGTAAGGGAGGAGTAAAGACTAAAGGAGTGAGTTAGCTAATACTCAGCAGTTAGTAGCAAACCAGCACAAAGGTGAATGGGGTTCATAAAGTTATTGATTCAGAGGGACTGAAATAAGAGCAAAGAGCAAAAGACAACCAACAGTGAAAGCAATGATTCACCAGAACAGTGCAGACCAGAACAGGTGAGTACCCAAAGCAGGACCCAGATCCTCTGGAATCGTGATTCTCTGAGACTTTGGGTGACATGGAAGAAGAGAATTCAGAGTGTGATGCTCTGGGAGTGATGAGTGGGGAGGACTAATGCTTGCTACAGAGACAAAGATACACTGAGAAGAGATGGAGTTAGTGACAGTCACCAGCTGACACCACGTTCCAAAGAAAGGAATCTCAGAGGGACCTTTGTTAGGGGCAAATAGGAGATCAAGCATAACAATTCTAAAAGGAATGACTTGAATATACTGCTATCTATAAAAAGTTAACTTGTGGGGCCAGAGAGATAGCACAGTGGTAGGGCATTTGCCTTGCAAGAAGCCGACCCAGGACCGGCATTGGTTTGAATCCTGGTATCTCATATGGTTGCCCGTGCCTGCCAGGAGTGATTTCTGAGCACAGAGCCAGTAGTAACCCCTGGGTGCTGTAGGGTATAGCCCCAAAACCACACACACACACACACACACACACACACACACACACACACACACACACACAGTTTATTACTTTGACTAATATATAAATAATGGATATTTACAGGGAAAATCCTTTCTTGAAAGTTTGGAATTATGATCTCTCAATCTTCTGTGATCTTTTGGAAAGAAGTCAATTCTGCCTGAGTTGCCAGATCACTATTAAGTCTTTTTTTTTTTTTTTTTTTGGTTTTTGGGCCACACCCGGCGGTGCTCAGGAGTTACTCCTGGCTGTCTGCTCAGAAACAGCTCTTGGCAGGCACGGGGGACCATATGGGAAACCCGGGATTTGAACCAACCACCTTAGGTCCTGGATCGGCTGCTTGCAAGGCAAACGCCTCTGTGCTATCTCTCCAGGCCCACTATTAAGCCTTTAAGAGTTTTTTTAGGGCCCAGAGAGATAGCACAGCGGCATTTGCCTTAGTATCTAGAAGTAAAGCACATGTTTTGTGTTCTAGAGGCCTGGATTTGATCTCCAGCATAACAGACTCTCCTGAGCACTGTACCCAAACCCCTCGATGCCTCCCCTTGAATCAGTAAATTTTATACTGTTTATTTATTTAGGGGGGCATACCCAGCAGCCCTTGGGTTTCTCTTGGCTCTGTGCTCAGAAATTACTCCAAGTAGGCTTGGGGGACCAAATGGGATGCTGGGGGTTGAACCCAGGTTGGCTGCATACAGAGCAAATGCCTTACCTGATGTGATATCATTCTGGCCCCCATTTTGTACTATTTTAAAAAGTAAAAAGTACCATGGAGAAAAACACTTCTTTATAGTTGATGGCAACCTTAAACAGAGGGGAGAAAGAAGGTCTATGAGAGCATGACATTTAATGAAAGGCTGACAGGGAGCAAGCTGTGACAGTTTTTGTTTTGTTTTTGGGTCACACCCGGCAGTGCTCAGGGGCTACTCCTGGCTCTATGCTCAGAAATTGCTCCTGGCAGGCTAGGGGGACCATATGGGATGCCAGGATTCGAAGCACCGTCCTTCTGCATGCAAGGCAAATGCCCTCCCTCCATGCTATCTCTTCGGCCCCATTAGGGGTATGGACAGCACTGGGCATTGGGCTCTCCAAACACCCTGGGTATCCAGATCTTACTGGCAGATTCAGTTACTTCTGCCTTGGCTTACCTGGTTATTGGTTCTGCTTCCTCACTGAGACTTAGAGGCTCTCTCTGTGGGACTCCAAGCTTAGAAAGTGACAACTGAGTTTCATGATGAGAGCAAGGCAGCAGGAGTGATTCCTTTGACTCCCACATTTCTTTTTTTTTTTTTTGCAGGGGGAGAGGTCACAGGAGTTACTCCTGGTTCTACATTCAGAAATCTCTCCTGGGAGGCTCAGGGGACTATATGGGATGTCGGGATTTGAACCAACGTCCCTCTGCATGCAAGGCAAACACCCTACCTCCATGCTATCTCTCCTGCTCCCGCTATGACAGGTTTTTTTTTTTTTTTTTTTTTTTTTTTTTTAAGTTTTTGGGTCACACCCGGCTGTGCTCAGGGTTACTCCTGGCTATCTGCTTAGAAATAGCTCCTCGCAGGCACGGAGGACCATATGGGACACCGGGATTCGAACCAACCACCTTAGGTCCTGGATCGCCTGCTTGCAAGGCAAATGCCGCTGAGCTATCACTCTGGGCCCCGGCTATGACAGTTTTATTTATTTTTATTTTGGTTTATTTTTAGGCCACACCCAGTTGTGGTCAGGGCTTAGTTCTGGCTTTAAACTCAGGGATCATTCCTGGCAGGCCTAGGGGACTGTATGTGGTACTGGGGATTGAACCATGTGCACTATTGCTCCAGCCGGCTTTATTTTTATTTTTTTAAATTTATTTTTGGGGGTCACACCCGGCAGTGCTCAGGGGTTACTTCTGGCTCTACACTCAGAAATCGCTCCTGGCTTATGGGATGCTGGGATTCAAACCACTGTCCTGCATGCAAGGCAAATGCCCTACCTCCATTCTATCTCTCCAGCCCTCCAGCAAGCTTTAAAATAAGATTCTAGGGCCAGAGAGATAGCACAGAAGTAGGGCGTTTGCCTTGCACACGGCTGACCTAGGACAGCATCCCATATGGTCCTCCGAACCTTCCAGGAGTGATTTCTGAGTGCAGAGCCAGAAGTAACTCCCTGTCAGGTGTTGCCTAACCTCCCACCCTCCCAAATAAAATAAGATGTTGTTTCCTATGCAAAATTGTCATTCTTTTTTTTTTTTTTTCTTTTCCTGGCAGTGCTCAGGAATTACTCTCCTGGTGGTTTGTAGGTTGGCCCTGTGCAGGGCAAGCATTTTATCCACTGTACTATCGCTCTGGCACTAATTGTCATTATTTCTCATACCATTTTTGAAATGTCTAATCTTAAAGAAAACTTAGATTGGCAGTGACGTTAGGAGGTAAGAGTTGAGAAAATGGGTATTTTAGGTGTTCATCTTACACTTTGTCTAAAAAATAACCTGTTTAGTTTTACACTGAATTCCTGGCATGACTCTGCAATTTTTATAGCATGAAAACAGATACGTAGTATGCATTGTTTTTTTTTTACCCTTGAAGTTTGTTTTGGAAGAAAAATAAATGCTTCCTTAATTGAAATAGAAGCTGGCAAGGATTTTCAGAAGCCACAGTAGTGGTAGAAGTGATCTGTGAAAACACTCCTAAGTATGCATCATAGAGATGGAGGAAGGCTGATTGCTGGGGAGCCCTTTAATATACTTAACTGGAAAAGGGACCCAGTGCTGAGCGTGACTTGCCCTGGACTAGGGGAGGATTGCTAATACTTAGAAAGTCTGAGAAGATTGTTTTCTGATTTCAGTTATTTAGATCGATCATATTTATATGACCTGCCTGTTTGCTGAAAAGAAGAATCAGCCACTGGGAGTGATTTAAAATGTGAGTACAGATATGGTAAGGTAGATGCCCTGTTTCAGTGATGGGTTTCTGGGGATGAAATTTTCTTTGTATGAGATTCTAAAACTCAAACAGCTTTGTTTATTTCTGTCATCATTTTTATTTTATCTGTGTGAGAGATACTTAGCCTTGAAGAGTGTCCAAATTAATAATTCGTTCTCTCCCTTTTAGAATGATTTTAAGATATTTTCCACTTTTTTTTTTCCGTGCTGGAAATCAAACCATGGTCTCATGGTTGCAAACCATGCACTTTATTACTGAATAACTTCCCTGTCACAGCTTTACATATTTTAAATTGTTTTATATTTCAAATACATATTAATTTGCTTTATTTTTAATATGTTATCTGTAGGGAGAGAGAGTTTTTTTTTGGTTGTTGGGCCACACCCTGTGACACTCAGGGGTTACCCCTGGCTATGCGCTTAGAAATCACTCCTGGCTTGGAGGACCATATGGGACGCTGGGGGATCGAACCACGGTCCATCCTGGTTAGCGGCGTGTAAGGCAAACGCCCTTCTGCTGCGCCACCACTTGGGTCCCGAGAGAGGCATTTTTGACAGTAAAAACCCTTGAAGACCAACAATCCTGAGAGTGATTAAAAATTCTCAGTTGTACTTGAAAAAATGCTGAGTAGTATGTAAAAGATAAGGGAACTGAGAAACTTTGGAACTGTACCTTGTTAACCAGTAACTATGACTCAAACAAGGGGAAGTCCAGATCAGGGACTAGGCAGAGAGCTTAATGGATTGGAGCTCTGACTCTGCATTCAAATGGTTTGGGTTTAACCATAAGTAGTTTATGATCCCCCAGATACTAGGGGGTTGAGTTTAGGCCTCCAACCATTGATCTTGGAAAATTCCCTGAGCACACTAGTATGACCCTAAAACAAAAAAAAATTTAAAAAAGAAGAAAGATAAAGGGACTGGAGTGATAACTGGTAAGGCATTTGCCTTGCATGTGGTTGACCTGGAATAGACCAAAATTTGATCCCTGACATTCCATGTGGTCACTCGAACCTGCCAGAAGTGATTTCTGAGCTCAGCCAAGAGTAACCCCTGAGCACTTCTGGGTATGGCCCCCCTAAAAAAACAAAAAGAAGAAAAGAAAAGAAAAGAAAGAAAGATCGGGGCCAGAGAGATACCACAGCGATAGGGCGTATATCTTGCAATCGGCCAACCCAGGACCAACAGTGGTTCAAATCCCGACATCCCATATGGTCCCCTATGCCTACCAGGAGCAATTTCTTTTCTTTTTTTTTGGTTTTTGGGCCACACCATATGGGATGCCGGGATTCGAACCAACCACCTTAGGTCCTGGGTCAGCTGCTTGCGAGGCAAACCCTGCTGTGCTATCTCTCCGGCCCCCGCCAGGAGCAATTTCTGAGCACAGAGCTAGGAGTAACCCCGAGTGTGACCCAATAAACAAAAACAAACAAACATAAAAGGAAAGATAAAGGTCAGGAATGATAGTATAGTGGGTAAAGTGCTTGCCTTGCACTAGTCTTACTGAAGTTTGATCCCCAGTATCCTATATGGGACCCCCCCCCCCCAGTCCACCACAATTGATTCCTGAGTACAGAGCCAGAAGTAAGCCCTGAACACCAGTAGGTGTGGCCCACAAACAAACAAATATCACTTAAAATTTTTCTGTATTCCTTTTGTTGTTGTTTTGTGGAGTCACACACTTCAGTTAAAGAACTCATGAGATAGTAGGAAAAGGTATCAAATACTTGATTGTCGTGTTCCACACTTTATTGTGATGCTTGCTGGCAGCCATACACTAGTGATGCCAAATATCCTAATAGTAGTGCTTACTTGGATCTCTTTTGGCATGAGGGGTTGTGCTCTGGATGGAACTCTTGGCTTTATGCCTAAAAGGCAGGTTCTGAGCCATCACTAGACCCCTGGACCTTTAATTTAGAAATCAAATCCTCTTAATGATCTAAGAGGAGAGATAGAAAGAGGGTGAAAGTATCAGTGTATGATTTAAGAACAAATTGTTGAATTGGAAAGAAAAAAGGTAGAATTGACCCTAGGAATTGGGTGGTGCAGAGAGCCTTTTACTATATGAGATCTGCCCGGCAATTAAAAGCAGTGCACGGGAAAGCAGATTTAAAATCCTTTGCAACCAGATACCCTTCAGAAAAGGTGCTAAGAACCTCGGTTACCTTGGTCTAGCTTGTTATACTGGTTATTAGAAATAGAGAAGGAAATACCATGGGAAAAGGGGTGGGATTGCTGTAATGGATTTTTCTTCTTTTACAGGTCTAAACAAAAGGCTAGCTTGTCTCATTGTGTGTGTTTTTGTCATATAAGTCACTGCAGGTGTATGAACAGCATTGCTTCTGCAACCAAAGCCTTTACTCACCACATCTTAGGAAGAGAATGGCCACTTCCTGGGGGGCAGTCTTTTGCATGCTGGTGGCATCCTGTGTTTGCACCACTGTCTTCCACAGAGACCAGCAGACATGGTTTGAGGGTGTCTTTCTGTCTTCCATGTGCCCCATCAATGTCAGTGATAGCACCTTATATGGAATTATGTTTGATGCAGGCAGCACTGGCACGCGAATTCACGTTTACACCTTTGAGCAGAGAATGCCAGGTGAGTACCACTACGCCCCTCACCAGAATCTATAATCTATGCTTTCGCCTCTCTTTTCGGAAACAGATGTACTGAGAATGTGTGATGTGATTTAGAGAATCATATAGTTACCACAGTTCTTTCTTCAGAGAATTCTTCGGCTTCTAATTAAACATATATGACTTAGGTGTGATAATTGTGATAATAACAGAGACTTTGGTTATCTGTAAGTCTGAAATCTGTGTTTTCAAGAAGGATAGTTAAATGGGGAAGAGGTGTTAAAAAATAAAGTATAGGGGCCAGAGAGATAGCATGGAGGCAGGGCATTTGTCCTGCTTGCAGAAGGATGGTGATTTGAATCCAGGCATCCCATATGGTCTTCTGAGCCCTCCAGGAGCGATTTCTGAGCGTAGAGCCAGGAGTTACCCCTGAACACTGCTGGGTGTGACCCAAAAACCAAAAAAAAAAAAAAAAAAAAAAAAAAGAAGAAGAAGAAGTATGACTATAATTTGATTTTACTCTTTTTTTTTTTTTTTGGTGGTTTTTGGGTCACACCCGGCAGTGCTCAGGGGTTACTCCTGGCTTCATGCTCAGACATTGCTCCTGGCAGGCACGGGGGGGGGGGGGGGTGAAGGGAAATATAGGATGCTGGGATTCAAACCGATGACCTTCTGCATGAAAGGCAAATGCCTTACCTCTATGCTATCTCTCCGGCCCCAATTTTACTCTTTTCTAAACATGGTTAATTCTCCAAGATACAGAATATTGATTATAGAACCCAGAGAGATAGTAAAGCAGGTAGGGCATTTACCTTGTAGCTGATTTGGTTCAGTCCCTAGCTCCCTATATAGTCCTCCAAGTCCACCAGGAGTGATCCTTGAGTGCAGAGCCAGGAGTAACCCTTGAGCATCACCAGACATGGCCCCCAAAACAAAAACAATATCAATTTTACATTGGGAGAACTATCTTGGAGAATGGGATAAAGGGACTCTGAAGATAAATTTTGTGTGACTTTTCAGTGTTCCTTCTCAGTTTACATTTTAAAGTCTGAGAAAAGAGTAGGAGTAAGCAGAGAAATGGCTGAAAGGACCCCGAAGGATGGCCTATCATCATCTGTCTCCCAAAGAGAGTACCCAGTAGTACTCTTGCAAGTCATCCAAGCCATTCAGTTTTACGAATGAAATTCGTTGGAGTAGTCAGGAAATAGCAGAGGAATCTAGCAGATCATAAGATACAGATTCCAGCATCAAAAGAAGTTTCACATGCTATTCAAGTCATTTCTCATCTGTTTTACTCCTTGCAACATAGGACAGCTTCCAGTTCTGGAAGGAGAAATTTTTGATTATGTGAAGCCAGGACTTTCTGCTTTTGTAGAGCAACCCAAGCAGGTGAGTTTCTTTCAGATAATTATTTAGACCATGGATGCAACTTGATCATGCTGCTCAATAGTTCCTACTGTTCTCTGTTGGTATTGAGATCAGATGTGAGATCAGTTTTCTATCCTCAGCCAATCTGAATAACAGTAATTGTACATCTAGCCTTGCTGGGGTCATATACAGTACAAGAGAAAATGGATTGTGTGTTGGGGCCGGAGTGGTGGTGCAAGCAGTAGGCCGTCTGCCTTGCACATGCTAGCCTAGGACGAACCAAGATTTGATCCCCTGGTGCCCCATATGGTCCCTCAAGCCAGAAGAGATTTCTGAGTGCATAGTCGGAGTAACCCCTGAGTGTCACGGGGTGTGGCCCAGAAAAAAAGAAAAAAAAAATGGACTATGGCTTCGCAGATGTGCACCATTTTTAAAGAGATTGCTCTTAGGCACTTACTATTTATGATTTTAAATGAATGCCATCAACTTCATTAATATACATGCAGAAGATAAACATATTTATTTAGGATATGAGATATAAGTATATAATTAAAGAAATGTAGTCCAAATGAACTCTATTTGAGAGTTCCCTTAATCAGGATAAAACTGTGCTCTACTACAGAAAGTATGTAAGAATCCATGCTAACAACATTTATTATAAAGTATGACTATAGAGGTTTCGTTTTGGTTTCGGTTTTGGTTTTTGTGAGACACCCAGCAACTCCTGGTTTTGCGCTCAGAAATCACTTCTGGCAGGCTTGGAAAACCATATGGGATGCCAGGAATCAAACCAGCTTGGCTGCGTGCAAGACAAACACCCTACCCTCTGTGCTATCGCTCCAGCCCCTGTCTATAGAGTTTTATCATGACTGTATTTCTTTTATTGTTTGTTTGTTTTCTGGCTGCACCCAATGGTGCCCAGGGGTTACTCCTAGCTCTGCACTCAGGAATCACTCCTGGAGTTCTCAGGGAATTATATGGGGTACTGGGGATCAAACATATGTGGACTGAGTATAAGATAAGCTCTCTATCTGCTGTATTATTTCTCCAGCCCCTGATCATGACTATATTTTATACTTGAATACCCACCACATAGACTATTGCCAGAGGAAACACTGAGATAAAATAGAATGAAGTAGAATGTTGAACTTTGGCTTAGATGTAAAGTTCAGTGTCATAAGCATAATCATTAACTGAAGGGAAACATGATATTAAGAATGACCTGATGAGGGCCAGAGCACAAGTGGTAGGGCATTTGCCTTTCATGCGGCTAACCTAGGACGGACTGTGGTTAGATCCCCCGGCATCCCATATAGTCCCCCAAACCAGGAGCGATTACTGAGCAAATAGCCCTGAGCGTCACTGGTGTGGCCTAAAAAACAAACAAAAAATTAAAAATAAAGCCAATGGTTATAGGAGCTGGAGCAATAGTACAGTGCATTGCACACTTGCCTTGCATATAGGTAACCTAGGTTTGTGTCCGGCATCCCATATGGTCCCTTGAGCCCTTCCAGAAGTGATTCCTGAGTGTAGAGCCAGGAGTAACCCCTGAACATTGCCAGGTGGGTCCCAAACCTAAAACATTGGCACCACCGAGAACAACCTGAGCTCCCTAGCATGGTGTGTGTAGCCTTCCCACAACAAAGAAGGTTGGAGCCCTCTAGACTCTGCCTCTCATTTGTATTGCTCTCAAATTCCAGGAACATGTTAATGGACAGGGGTCTCAAACTCGAGGCCCTCAGGCTGTTTGCGGCCCTCCGTACAACATTTTGTGGCCTTGCCCTAGAGCCTAGACGCAGGGGTCTTTAAACTATGGCCCGCGGACCACATATTGTATTTATTCCCATTTTGTTTCTTCACTTCTAAATAAGATATATGCAGTGTGCATAGAAATTTGTTCATAATTTTTGTTTTTACTATAATCTGGCCCTCCAACAGTCTGTAGGACAGTGAACTGGCCTCCTGTTTAAAAAGTTTGAGGGCCCCTGCTAGAGGAATCTTTTTTTGTTTTGTTTTGTTTTAGTTGTTTGGGTCACAACCCCCAATGTTCAAGGCTTACTACTGACTTTGCACTCAAGGATCACCCCGACTTTGCCTCCTGCGGCCCCCAGGTAAATTGAATTTGAGACCCCTGGACTAGACCAATGCCACTAAAATGACTGATTCTTGCATGGGTGGTTTTTCTCTCGAAGGGTGCTGAGACTGTTGAAGGACTCTTGGAGGTGGCCAAAGAGTCAATCCCCCAGAGTCACTGGAAAAAGACCCCAGTGGTCCTAAAAGCAACAGCGGGACTCCGCTTACTACCAGAACAGAAAGCCGAAGCTCTTCTCTTTGAGGTAATTTTCAAATCTTTGTGTTGGCTTGTTCTTTTCCCTATATCAATTGTGAGTGTGTATGAGTGCGTGCGTGCGTGCGTGTGTGTGTGTGTGTGTGTGTGTGTTTGTGTTGTGTGCGTGTGTCTACAGAATTTGATGGGAAAGCAGTAGCTTTTCTATTGCTACAGGAGCCATCCAGAACTTTTACTTTTGAGTTTTGTCTACTCATCTGAGAAATGGAATAGAAAAAGGCCCTCCAGCCTGATTGTATCTCCTAGTATAATTTATTTATATATATTTACATATGTATGTACATATATACATATGTATATGTATATATATATATATATATATATATATAAACACTAGCATACCCTATTTGAGCTGGCAAGATCAAATATATTTCTTTTCTTGGGTCCAGACATCTAGAAATTGGATATGAGTCTGTTCAAGGTCTTTTTTTGTTTGTTTGTATTTTTGGGTCACACCTGGCAGCGCTCAGGGGTTACTCCTGGCTCTATGTTCAGAAATCACCTCCGGCAGGCTCAGGGGACCATATGGGATGCCTGGATTCGAACCACTGTCCTTTTGCATGCAAGGCAAATGCTTTACCTCCATGCTATCTCTCCGGCCCTGCCACAATATATTTTTATAACCATGGAAATCCAGAGTTTTTCTTTTTTTCTAGGTAAAAGAAATCTTCAAGAAGTCACCTTTCTTGGTACCAGATGACAGTGTTAGCATCATGGATGGATCCAATGAAGGTGGGAGAGATGTTGATATATGTATTAGAGGGACGGGTTGGGGTAAATTAAAGATGTGATTAAAGAGAAAGCTGGTGTGAGATAGCTTGAAGGGCTGGAGTGCATGATTTCTATACAGAAGTCTCAGATTCAACCCATTGCACCACATGATCTGAGCACTGCATGGAATGAACTCTGAGCACTGAGCCTAGAGTAATCCCTGAACACCACTATAGGTGGCTTCCCTCAAAAAAGAAAAAGAAATAGAATATGGGAACACAGCTAAGACTCTAAAGAAAAAGAAAATGGGTAAGGGAGAATGGGATCAAGGTAAAGGGAAGGATGGGGAAGGAAAGTATTTATGGATTTAGAAAAGACAAAATGTGGCCAGGGAAGGCCAGAGTATGCTCTAGAAGGTCATTCTTGTCTTTCTTTCTGTTTCAGGCATCCTGGCTTGGATTACTGTGAATTTTCTTACAGGTTAAATTTTCTCAAGTTTATCTTAAGACCTCAATTACTGGTTTGGGACTAGGAATATGGATCAAGTGGTAGAGCACCTGTCTGAGTTAAGGCCCCTTTAACTCATCATATCTGCTGGGTTTGGTCCCTTCCAACCCACTGTACCCAGTACTGCTCATATAGGATCAGAAAATATAATATGGTTTTCTCCATACTGTTACTTGTTAAAAATGGAAAAGGAGTCTGGAGCCATAGAATAGGGGTTATTGTGTTTGGTTACCTGTGACTTACCCTGGTTTGATCCCTAGCATTGCAGTATAATCTCCAGAGCACCACCAGAACTGACCCCTGAGGATCACTGGGTGTGGCCCCTTCCTGTTCCCCCCCAAAAATTAAAAATGAAAGGGAGGGCCCAGAGAGATAGCACAGCGGCGTTTGTCTTGCAAGCAGCCGATCCAGTACCAAAGGTGGTTGGTTCGAATCCCGGTGTCCCATATGGTCCCCCGTGCCTGCCAGGAGCTATTTCTGAGCAGATAGCCAGGAGTAAGCCCTGAGCACCACTGGGTATGGCTCATAAACAAGAACAAAAGAAAGAAAAAAAAAAGGGGGAAAGACAAATGGGAAGTTTTAGAGGTTATAACTTGCCTTCAGTGCTTTAGCTGTAGCAGGCTTCCCTTTGAGTTAAACAAGAACAGAAGAGAAACTTAGGAGCAAACGGGTTGAGCTACCCAAGAAGCAGATGTTCAGAGCTGACTCTCATTCACAGGTCAACTGCACGGTCACGGCCATGAAACTGTGGGCACTCTCGATCTGGGGGGCGCTTCCACACAGATCACGTTCCTTCCTCAGTTAGAGGTGAGTCATGTACAGAAAGTGCTGGTTTGCAGTCATTGGCTGACCCATAATGGTGCACAAGGCAGCAGTCTTCTGTATTCAGATAGCAGCAGATCTGCTACTTAAGTCAGTTCATTATTGACCGGACTTGCCTTGTCCACTCATTGAGTAGAATCCCTCTGTGAGAATAGCAATTGATCTCCATCATCTTTGATTTTGGGGGAAAGAGGGGGAGATGGTGTGGATCACATCATTAGGTGATTAAGATCCTATCTTGTATTTTTGTTTTTTTCTGATTTGCAGAAAACCCTGGTTCAAACCCCACGGGACTACCTCACTTCCTTCGAGATGTTTAACAGCACTTATAAACTCTACACTCATAGGTGAGGAGAGGGACAGGGAGGAGGGAGGAGTAATCTTCCATGTGGTATGATATTTCAAAATAATTGGAAACTTCACTTATTGCGTCTGACCAACCTTACAGTCTATGCCAACCCCCAAAGGCCTATTACTGAAACATTAGCCACTTATCAAAACCCAAGGAACCAAGGAATTTTCTCCATTTTTGTTTTGTTGTTTTGGTTTTGGCCACACTTGGCTATGCTAAGGGCTTATTCCTGGCTCTGTGCTCAGGATCACTCGTGGTGGGCTTGGGGAGCTCTAAATGGGATACCAGGAATCAAACCTGGTGAGAAGTGTGTGAGGCAAAAGCCCTACATGCTGTCCTATTGCTGCTGCCTCTTCATTCTTTGCTTCACAAGGTTATCATTTAAGGAATTAAATTCTCCCTGAAGAAAATATGGAAGGGACTTCTTCCTAGAGAAGACAGCCTTTGAACTGGTCTTCAGTTGTTTAAAATCCAGCCTGGCATTTGTTAGATCCTAGTGCAGGGCAGGGAGCTAAGATACTCAGCTTTTCTGGGGCTGATTCCCAGGTGCTCACAGTCTTTGGTCTTTAAATCATAGCTCTGAAAAGTTCTTACTCTGTGGCCTTGATCTAAACAGTGGGAATTACTGAATGAGACCAATAGGGCAGAGATCAAGGTTTTCTTCCCTCCAGAAGGAGACAGAGCTTGAGTTTTTTGTTTTGTTTTTTTTTTGTTTTTGGTTTTTGGTTTTTGGTTCATACCCGGCAGCACTTAGGGATTACTCCTGGCTCTATGCTCAGAAATTGCCCCTGGCAGGCACAGGGGACCAGATGGGATGCCGGGATCTGAACCACTACCCTTCAGCATGAAAGGCAAATGCCTTCTCTCCATGCTATCTCTCCAGCCCCGAGAATAAGTTTGTTACTCTGAAAAGAATTAGCTTTAGGAGAACTCCAGGAGCAGCATGAAATAAATCAGTCCTGTATTTTACAGTTACTTGGGATTTGGATTGAAAGCTGCAAGACTAGCAACCATGGGCGCCCTGGAAACAGAAGGTTTGTCTGGGTACTTGTGCTTGGGGATGTGTGTGTGTGGTGAAAATGATACCAACAGTCAGATTGCTTTTTCCCAGAACTGGGCAGTGATTCTGTGGAGGATAGGATTGATCTGAATTAGGAAGCGTGCTGTATACTGAATGTAATAACCAAAAATTCCTTTTATTTTAGGAGTTCATATATTTAGGTATATATATTATAAGCCTTTTCCAGAATAGAGTTTATATAAATCTATACATATATTGGGAAGAGTATGTGGCAGCAGGCTGAAGTGTGTGCAGAAATTCATGACTCAATAAGTTTTACAGGAGCTTCCTTTGGCTTTTTCTGGGAGGGGTGAGAGCAGCCCTGCAGGGGCCGGGCGGTGGCGCTAAAGGTAAGGTGCCTGCCTTGCCTGCGCTAGCCTCGGACGGACCGCGGTTCAATCCCCCGGCGTCCCATATGGTCCCCCAAGCCAGGAGTGACTTCTGAGCGCATAGCCAGGAGTAACCCCTGAGCGTCACCGGGTGTGGCCCAAAAAAAAAAAAAAAAAAAAAAAAAAAAAAAAAAAAAAGAAAGCAGCCCTGCATAGTAGAGAGACTCACCTTTTCTTTTTTTTTTTTGGGGGGGGTCCACACCCGGCAGTGCGCAGGGGTTACTCCTGGCTCCATGCTCAGAAATCACTCCTGGCAGGCTCGGGGGACCATATGAGATGCCAGGATTCGAACCAATGACCTTCTGCGTGAAAGGCAAACGCCTCACCTCCGTGTTATCTCTCCGGCCCCAGAGACTCACCTTTTCATGAGTGAAGGAGTCAGGGCTCAGCTTTTGGGGTCAGGTAGAACTGGATTTAGCCCCAGTTTATAATTTTTGGCAAGAGGACTAACTTCTTCAGTCTGTCATGATCTTAACTGAGATTTGGCATTGAATATACTCGATATTCTGCCTGACTTGTGAAGATGAATATGTAGTATTCCCATTTACAGGCATCTATAAAGGTATTTCATTTAAGCTTCACAAGAGCCATTGAGGAAAGCAGAATCATATTTTTCTGTTTTAAGAAAGGGGGAACTACTCTTGTAGTGTCTGAATTAGTCTGAAATGTGATGGAAGCCATGGATCCTTCCACCATCAGCATAAAAATTTTTCTGTTAGTTTCAGGGGATACATCAACTGTGGGCAAGTCACATACAATTCCTCTCAGAAGCCAAGAAGATGGCTCAAAGGGCTCGTTTAATCTCTAGAACCACAGAGTCTCCTGAGCACCACATGGTGTGGCCTCAAAACAAACAAAAAACAAAAGAATTCTTTCCCCACCTCCTTCCCCACAAAAGAATTCTTTTCATAAGATGTAGTCATGTAACAAATTTTATTATTTTAAGACCCATTGGCCTGGGTGATTTCTTTCAACTTCACTGGCTTCTTGTTTTTCTTGGTTTTTTTTTTTTTTTTTTTTTTTTTTTTTTTGGTTTTTGGGCCACACCCGGTAATGCTCAGGGGTTACTCCTGGCTATGCACTCAGAAGTTGCTCCTGGCTTGGGGGACCATATGGGACACCGGGGGATCGAACTGTGGTCCGTCCAAGGCTAGCGCAGGCAAGGCAGGCACCTTACCTCTTGCGCCACCGCCCGGCCCCCGCTTCTTGTTTTTCTTCCTCCTGTCTCACACCTTTGCTTCTCACTTTGGGTCTGATTTCTTTCAGGGATTGATGGACACACCTTCCGAAGTGCATGTTTGCCAAGATGGTTGGAAGCAGAGTGGGTCTTTGGGGGTGTGAAATACCAGTATGGTGGCAATCAAGAAGGCAAGTGCTACTTCCTTACCCTCATGGGTTGATGTTGTTAATTTCCCAATAAGACTCTGGAAGTTATTTACGGGGGACTTTTTCCTAGAGCTCATGAGAAGCTTGTCAGGTGGCAAAGACTCATTCCAAAATTGACCTTGGTCTCCCTTCAGGGGATGTTGTGAAGTAACTGTCAATATGATAGGCATCACTCTGTGTCCTGCTGCTCCTATGGCCCATTGGGGTAGAGCCATTCGGCAGAGTGAAACTGATTCAGATTCAAGTTCATTTTTAGCTGCTTAAGTTACCTAAAATTGGGACCTTAAGATCAAAGAAAAAGAAAACTTGATTATTTCAATGAAATAATCTTCTAGATTCCTCTCCTACATTCTATGGAACTTAATGGCTGCAAGCAGCTCAATCTTATTCAGCACCAGTGAGGGACGTGGGTGCATTTCTTCAGAGTGAGGAGGCAGCGATAGTTTGTCCAGCTTTTGTCAGACCTTTGTTCTCAGCCTCAGCTTCTGCTTTACTTGATCCTCCTGCTCCTCTCATTAGTTCTAGCAGCTTATCTACGAAGGAGGTCCCTTCCCCTGCTTTCTCACCTGGTCCCCGGTATCCCTTTGCCCTGGCAGGGGAGATGGGCTTTGAACCCTGTTATGCTGAAGTGCTGAGGGTGGTCCGTGGAAAACTTCATCAGCCAGATGAGATCCGAAGAAGCTCCTTCTATGCCTTCTCATACTATTATGATCGAGCCGCTGAAACCAACCTGATCGGTGAGTTTTCGCCAGGTATAAGGCTAGGAAAGAAACTGGGGAAAGCCCAGAGAGAAGCTGCTGCTTAGCAGGTGACGATCTGTTGTTCTTCAGACATGGTTTTTTGGGTGATAATCCTCACCCAAATGGATGTGGGAATATTGATTTAGAATCCTTGGGAAATAGAAATATGATCCCTCTTGCTTGTCTATTGGAAAGGATTATCTACCCAGCTGTGGGGTTCTTAGCTTGGAGTTTTGCACAAGAAATCAGACAGAGTCATGGTAAAAGGTTCATTTCAGCCAGGGTTCGTCGAGTTGCTGCTTGGATCTTACTGAGCCAGCCAACCTTCTTTTTCTTTTCTTTTTCTTTTTTTTTTTTCTTTTTGGGCCACACCCGATGACACTCAGGGGTTACTCCTGGCTATAAGTTCAGAAGTTGCTCGTGGCTTGGAAGACAATATGGGATGCCGGGGGATTGAACCATGGTCTGGCCTAGGCTAGTGCATGCAAGACACGCTTTACTGCTTGCACCACCGCTCTGGCCCCTAACCTTCTTTTTCTGTTGCATTCCCTGCCACTTTTATTGGCCACAGTTTAACATAAATCACCTGAGGAGTAGGGTTGACTTAATTAAGGGTAATATGTAAAAAGGTAGTAAGTAAAAGGGTAGCAAGTAAAAGGGTAGTCGTGCTAATAATTAATTCAAAAAATATGAAATGAAAAGGTAAAGTGATTTTAAAGGTGCATAACAGGGGCTGGAGAGATAGCACAGCGGCATTTGCCTTGCAAGCAGCCAATCCAGGAGCTAAGGTGGTTGGTTCAAATCCCGGCGTCCCATATGGTTCCCCGTGCCTACCAGGAGCTATTTCTGAGCAGATAGCTAGGAGTAACCCCTGAGCACCGCCGGGTGTGGCCCCCCCCCCAAAAAAAAAAGGTGGAGAACAACCTGCAGGCCTAGGTGCCATTCCCAGTAATATTTGGCTCAGAAGAAAGGACCTGGCAGTTCAGTGCTTGGGCCTAGTGAGCAGTGCTTCTGGGTGCTATAAGTGCTGGGAACTCTACTGTATAGTGCTTGGGATTGAATTCAGGGCCTCTAGCATAAATTAACTCTTTTAAAATAAATTACTGAGGGCCGGAGAGATAGCATGGAGGTAAGGCATTTGCCTTGCATGCAGAAGGTCTGTGCTTCAAATCCCAGTATCCCATATGGTCCCCCGAGCCTACCAGGAGTGATTTCTGAGTGTAGAGTCAGGAGTAACCCCTGAGCGCTGCCAGGTGTGACCCAAAAACCAAAAATAAATAAATAAAAATTTTGACGTATAATTGACAAAAAATTATAAATTATTGAGGTATAATTGACAAAAAATACATACAAAATGTACATTTTGTTGACATTTTTGTTTTTGTTAGCTTTTGTTTTGTTTGGGGGTCATACCTGATGATGCTCAGCGGTTGCTTCTCGAGGTGCACAGAGGACCAAGTTGTTCTGGGAATTAAAACAGGTCTTCAGAATACACAGCCCTTGGAGCTATCTCCCAGGCTCCAGTTTACTAATTTGTTTTTTTTTGGTGGGGGGAGCTCAGGGGTTACTCCTAGCTATGCGCTCAGAAATTGCTCCTAGCTTGGGGAACCGACCATATAGGATGCTGCGGAATCGAACTGTGGTCTGTCCTGGGTCAGCCGCATGCAAGACAAATGCCCTACCGTTGTGCCATTGCCCTGGCCCCTAGTTTACTAAGTTTTAACATATGTAACATTCACAAAACTATCACCAGATTAAATAATAAACTTAAGGCCAGAGAGATAGTATAGGAGATGCTTGACTTGTATGTGGCTGATCTTGGTCCCATCCTGATTTTGCATATAGTCCTCCAAGCAAGACCAGGAGTGATGTCTGAGCACAGAGCAGAACTAAGCCCTGAGCATTGCAATGCATGAATCAACCTCCATCTGAAATGAAAAATAATGAGCATATTCATAATTCCCAGTGGTTTATTTCTTTCTAATATATATATTCATAATTCCCAGTGGAATTATTATATATATTTGGTTTTTGAGCCACACCCGGCACTCAGAAATCGTCCCTGGTAGGCTTGGGGAACCATATGGAATGCCTGGAATCGAACCCAGATTCATCCCGGGTAAGCCATATGCAAGGCAAACGTCCTACCTCTGTGCTATCACTCTGGTCCCCTTTTGATTTCTTTTTTTTTTTTTTTTTGGTTTTTGGGCCACACCCAGCAATGCTCAGGGGTTATTCCTGGCTGTCTGCTCAGAAATAGCTCCTGGCAGGCACGGGGGACCATGTGGGACACCGGGATTCGAACCAACCACCTTTGGTGCTGGATCGGCGGCTGCTTGCAAGGCATACGCCACTGTGCTATCTCTCCGGGCCCAACTCACATTTTTTGATTTCTTTAAAGTCACACTAGTAATGTTTTATTTTTACCTATTTGAATGTACTTGTGTGCTAATTTCCTCATTTCTTTTTGTTTTTGGTTTTGGTTTTGGTTTTTGAGCCACACCCAGTGATGCTCAGGGGTTGCTCCTGGCTCTGTGCTCAACAATCGCTCCTGGCTTGGGGGACCATATGGGATGCCAGGGGATCGAACTGCCATCAGTCCGAGGCTAGAGCGGGCAAGGCAGATGCCTTACAGCTTGTGCCACTGCTCTGGCCCCTAATTTTCTTATTTCTGATGTGTTTTCTTATGTACTGATGTTTTTAGAGACTGAAGCAATAGTACAGTGGGTAAGACAATTACCTTGTATGGAGTCAACCTCAGTTTGATCCCTCTCACCCCATCTGGTCCTCTGAGCACTGAATACAGTCAGGAGTATGCCCTGGGGCCAGAGAAATAGCACAGCGGTAGAGCATTTGCCATGCACGCAGCCAACCCAGGACATACCTAGGTTCGATTCCCAGCAACTTATCCCGCCAGGATAAGTTACTCCTGTCTCTACTAGGCTCAGAAATTGGCAGGCTCAGGGGACCATCTGGGATGTCGGGATTCAAACCACCGTTCTGCATGCAAGGCAAATGCCTTACCTCCATGCTATCTCTCCGGCTCCATGGAAACTATATTTTTATTGTGATTAAATATACATTATATAAAAATTTAGATGAATGGTGGGGCCAAGAGATAGCATGGAGATAGGGCATTTGCTTTGCATGCAGAATGTCGGTGGTTCGAATCTCGGCATCCCCTATAGTCCCCCAAGCCTGCCAGGAGCGATTTCTGAGCATAAAGCCAGGAGTAACCCCTGAGCGCTGCTGAGTATGACCCAAAAACAAAACAAAACAAAAATAGATGAATGATATAGATTGCATTGAATGGTATGGATTTTTTAATGTTATCACATTTATTGTTAAAAATTTTATTTTGAGTTTTTTGTTATGAATATCCCTAAAGTGACTTCGTTTCTGTTCTGTTTAATTTCAGATTACGAAAAGGGGGGAGTTTTGAAAGTCGAAGACTTTGCAAGGAAAGCAAGGGAAGGTGAGTATTAGTGGCATCCCTTGAAGTTGAGCCTGTGAGGCTGCACCTCTCAACTGCAGTGCCCTTACCTGGAGTCACAGTGTCACAGGAAACTTCTCAGAAGACTGGCTTTCTGTCTGCTAGGAATTAAAAACATTGAATGCGGGCCCAGAGAGATAGCACAGCGGCGTTTGCCTTGCAAGCAGCCGATCCAGGACCAAAGGTGGTTGGTTCGAATCCCGGTGTCCCATATGGTCCCCTGTGCCTGCCAGGAGCTATCTCTGAGCAGACAGCCAGGAGTAACCCCTGAGCACCACAGGGTATGACCCAAAAACCAAAAACCAAAAAAAAAAAAAAAACATTGAATGGAGGCTCAGCCAAGCTGAGTGCTTGCTTTACACAAGGGAAACCCAGGTTTGATGTCTAAGCAACACTAGGAGCAACCCCCAAGACAGAGCTCAGAGTAGCATATACCTGAGAAATCCACAAAAACAAAGACATTTAAGTGGCATTGAAAACTGTAGGAGGGACAGGAGCGATACTACAGCACAAAAGTGCTTGCCTTATATACAGCTGACTAGAGAATCTCCAGGACCCCATATGGTTCCCCGAACCCACTAGAAGTGATCCCTGAGTACAGAGCCAGAAGGAACCCCCGAGCACTGCTGGGTGTGGCCCAAATACCCCATCCGACCCCCACACCCCAAAAATTTAGCAAATATACTGGCATTCATGTACATTAGATTACATATGCTGTGGCACCAGAAATATGCAGTAATAAGAGCTATAAGTGTAAGAGTTTAGGCCAAGCCTCTAATATTCCCAGGCATCTGGGAGATTTTGGTTTTTCTAATCTACACTGAGAATCAATTGACTTTCAACAGTCAACCCAGTTGATTGCTATGTAGAATTCCACTCTTTGCTCTGTCACCCTCTCAGTGTGTGATAACCTGGAGAACTTCAGCTCAGGCAGTCCCTTCTTGTGCATGGACCTCAGTTACATCACCGCCTTGTTGAAGGATGGCTTTGGCTTTACAGACAGCACTGTCCTACAGGTAAGAGCCATGGAACTGTTATCTCGTTTGGGAGTTGGAAAGAAAGTGCTAATAGCTTGTTCAGTGAACTGGAGTGATAGTACAGTGGGCTAAAGCACTTGCCTTGCATGTGGCCAACCTGGGTTCAGTTCCTGGAATCCCATATGGTCCCCCAAGCATGCCAGGAGTGATTTCTGGGTGTAGAATCAGCAGTAACCCCTAAGCATCACCAGGTGTAGTCCCAAAACAAAAACAAACCAGAAAAAAGAAAGGTGTGTAATTAGAATTGTCATAGGTGGGATTTAGAGGTATTTTAATATGATATGGGCTTTGACCAAGATTATACAAGTAAGTAAATTGTGTTTTTATCTCTCAAGCTGCTGCTCAACTCCACCATTTCCCCTTCCTGTTGTCCCAGTTGCAGAAGTTTGTATTGCTTAATTTCTGTATTATACAGATTTCACAAGCTCATTGGTATCAAGACATTTAGAATTAAAATGCATTTACAGGAGACCAGAGTGATAGCACAGTGGTAGAGTGTTTGCCTTGCACATGGCCAAACCGGAACTGACCCGAGTTCAATCCCCAACATCCCATATGGTCCCCCGAGCCTGTCAGGAGTGATTTCTGAGCACAGAGCCAGAATAACCCTTGAGTTGCTGCCAGATGTGGCCCCAAAACAAAACAAGAAAACCCCCAAATTTTATCTACCTAGAATATTGTCATTTGGGAGGAAGTGGTGATCCTGGCTAGGCTGGTGGGGAGGGGCATCGAAAAAGGAGGTGGACAAAGGATATTGTCATTTGTATACTTAACACAGACACATTAGTTGCCAATAGAGTCTAGTTTAAGCTTGCTTTTAACTGGTTGGCTATCAGATCTGAATTTTAGCATAGTTGGCCATCAGATCTGAATTTACAGTTCTATAAGCCTACTATTCTTTGATATTTGTTTCCCGTATCAAATTTTAAGGTTCCTCACCCAAAACACAAATATTTACAGTACCTATTTTGTAAGGCTATTATGAGAATTGAGATAATGCATACAATATTCAGTGCCTCGCCCTTGGTAAATCCTTGATTTTGGTATTGGTGTTTGATCAGGAATTTTATACAAATTGCGGATATTTTATAGATAAAAGAAGTCCTTCTGGAGGACAGAGTGATAGTACAATGGTCAGGGTGCTTACCTGTAGTGGTCAGGTGCCTGCATGTAGCCAACCTGGGTTCAATCCACAGCACCCTTTATGGTCTCCCAAGCCTGCCAGATGTGATCCCTGAGCACTGAGTCAGGAGTAACTCCTAAGCACAGCTGGTTATGTCCCAAGAACAAGATAAAAGATAAAAGAACAACAAGAAAAGATAAATCATTCTCAAGTCTTAATTACTTTCTTCTACTTAAGCCTCAGTAATAACCAAGAAATCAAAGTACTACTTCTGCCATTTCCATATTGACATCCTTTTAGTTTTTATTATTTAAGTGGCAGCAGAATTTCAATCAAGAGTAGAGAAGGGCTGGAGCGATATAGCACAGCAGTAGGACGTTTACTTAGCACTATGACCAATACTGGACAGACCCCAGTTTGATTCCTGGCATCCCATATGGTCCCTCAAACCTGTTAGGAGCGATTTCTGAGCACTGCTATAGTGGCCCAATAACAAAACAAAACAAACAATAAAGCATAGAGGGTCTGGGAGATAGTTCAGTGGTGATGAGTTCAAATACTAGTACTACATGGCCCCTTGAGTACTACCAAGTGTGCTGGCAGCCGACCATCCCCAACAGGGCAGGACCCACGAAGCTTTGCATCCTTGGGTCTACCATTGAATTGGCCAGCCTGGTTGGCTCAGGGTCATCAAGAGTGTCTCCTGAGCATCCTCAGCACTGCTTTGAAGGATTCCCCCCAGTAAATAAATAATCAAGCACTCTGGGGGAGACAGTATACCTAGTCTGCCAGCTCAGTCCTCAGGGCAAAGGAAAGACATTTGGTAGGGGCTCTTCCAATTTGATTCGCATGTCACATGTCTGAGATTAAACTTAAGACCATAAATTATGTGTTCTTATTCTAAGTTTTTGGCAGACTGGTAAAATTTTATCAGATTAGCGAAACAGGTGTGTTATAAGAAGCAAAAATTAATCTACCAGTTTTCAATTTTTTTTTATTTTTTTTTTCAATTTTTTTTCAATTTTTTTCAATTTTTTTTTTTAATATGGAATGCTTTACAAATTTGTGTTGTCATCCTTGTGCAGGGGCCATGTTAATCTTCTCTGTATTGTTCCAATTTTAGTATATGTGCTGCTGAAGAGAGAACTGTTTTTTTTGTTTGTTTTTTGGGCCACACCTAGTGGTGCTCAGGGGTTACTCCTGGCTCTCTACTCAGAAATCGCTACTGGCAGGCATGGGGGACCATATGGGTTGCCCAGATTCCAATCACCACTGGTCTTGGGTCGTCGCTTGCAAGGCAAACACCCTATCATTGTGCTATCTCTTCAGCCCCTCGGTTTACAAATTTTTATATATGATGGTAATGGCATCTTCAACAGATATGCAGAATGCCATTGAAACAGATGACAGGGGTCAGAGAGATAAGGCAGCTGTAGGGCATTTGCCTTGCATGCAGCCGACCCTGGAGAGACCTGGTTCAATTCCCAGCATCCCATACGGTCCCCCAGTCTGCCAGGGGCGATTTCTGAGTACAGAACCGGAAGTAATCCCTGAGCACTGTTGGGTGTGGCCCACCAACTAATCAATCAATCAATCAATCAAGTTGAAAAAAAAAGATGACAGTAAACAATCTGGTTGAGGTATAGAGGTTGGGAGCCTGAAGTGCCTTCATTTTTTTGGCCTTTTTCCTTTGAAGCACTGAAGAAGTCTATTATAAATTATAAAGAAACAAATTAAAATTATAGGGGCTAGAGCAGTGGCGCAGTTGGTAGGGTGTTTGCCTTGCACGTGCTAACCTAGGATGGACAGCAGTTTGATCTCCTGGCATCCAATATGGTCCCCAAGTCAGGGCGATTTATGAGCGCATAGCTAGGAAAACCCCTGAGCATCACTGGGTGTGGCCCAAAAACCAAAATATTTTAAAAAATTAAAATTATAAAGACCAAAAAAAACACAAAAACGAAAACAAAAAAAGGGCCTGAGAGATAGCATGGAGGTAAGGTGTTTGCCTTGCATGCAGAAGGTTGGTGGTTCGAATTCCGGCATCCCGTAGGTCCCCCGAGCCTGCCAGGAGTAACCCCCGAATGCTGCTGGGTATGACCCAAAAACCAAAAATACAAAATTATAGAGAAAAAAAATGTGATGAGCACTAATCTAACCCCCTTGTTATGAGGAAATTGGTTCTAAACTTTTATCTAAGGTTATTGTACTAATTGAGATATAAATTGAGACACAAATTGACCTAGAGGGGCTGAAGTAATAGCACAGTGGGTAGTGCATTTGCCTTGCACTTGGCCGAGCAGGGTTCGAACCCGGGTACCCCATGTTGTTACCCCGAACCTATCAGGAGTGATTTCTGACACAGAGGCCAGGAGTAACCCCTGAGCATCGCCGGGTCTGGTTCATAAAACAAAACAATAATGACCTACAATGCCATCAATACCTTTGTTGGTCATTCATGCTTAAGAAGAAGCAGTTGGGGCCGGTGAGGTGGTGCCTTGCAAGCGCTAGCCAAGGAAGGACCGCGACTGCGGTTCGATTCCCCGGCGTCCCATATGGTCCCCCCAAGCCAGGGGCAATTTCTGAGCGCTTAGCCAGGAGTAACCCCTGAGCATCAAATGGGTGTGGCCCAAAAAAAAAAAAAAAGAAGCAGTTGCTTAAATATAAATTAAGATTTTAATATTTTCGGGGCCGGGCGGTGGCGCTAAAGGTAAGGTGCCTGCCTTGCCTGCGCTATCCTTGGACGGACCGCGGTTCGATTCCCCGGTGTCCCAGATGGTCCCCCAAGCCAGGAGCAACTTCTGAGCGCATAGCCAGGAGTAACCCCTGAGCGTTACCGGGTGTGGCCCAAAAACCAAAAAAAAAAAAAAAAAGATTTTAATATTTTCTTTCCTATCTCTGAATCTCTTCCCAACTTTTGGTCTTATCTGTGCTGTCCTGTCCATTAACATTACTTCATTGATAAATAGGTGATTTTGGAAAAGAATACAGGATATTATTTTTAGGATTAGTAAAAGAAGCTTTCTGGGGGCCGGAGAGATAGCATGGAGGTAAAGCATTTGCCTTGCATGCAGAAGGTCGGTGGTTCGAATCCTGGCATCCCATATGGTCCCTGAGCCTGCCAGGAGCGACTTCTGAGCATAGAGCCAGAAGTAACCCCTGAGCACGGCCCAAAAAACAAAAAAACAAAACAAACAAAAAGCTTTCTGTCTAGAAACTTCTATTATAAGGCCTGAGCATAAGTGTGTCCTGGGTCAAAAATTTAGGGATCATGGGGCCAGAGAGATAGCTTGGAGGTAGGGCGTTTGTCTTGCATGCATGGTGATTCGAATCTCAGCATCCCATATGGTCCCCTGAGCCTGTTAGGAGTGATTTCTGAGCATAGAGTCAGGAGTAACTCCTGAGCACTGCTATTTGTGACCCCTCCCCTCAAAAAATTAGGGATCAAAAAGGTAGGCTTAGGAGCCAGAGTGCTAGAACAATAGGTAGGGCATTTAGCTTGCATCCTGCCAACCTAGGTTTGATCCGTGGAATTCCACATGGTTTCTAGAGCACTGCCAGGATTGTAGAGCCGGGAATAACCCCTGAGCACTACCAGAGTAGACCTCCAAAAAATAAAAAAACAAACTAATAAAAGAGTAGATCTAAGTGCAGTAGGATAAGGTAAGAGAGAAACGGTTCCAGAGAAGGGAGTGTTCAAATCTTGGTTTGGCCATGGCTTATCTTTGCATATATTTCTGTCTGTGTCCTGTTTGCTAATCTTAAAATTGAGTGAAAATTTGACCTTTTTCCTCCACAACAGCTCTCAAAGAAAGTGAACAATATAGAAACAGGCTGGGCCCTGGGGGCTACCTTTCACCTGCTGCAGTCTCTGGGCCAGTCCCACTGAGGACACACCTTCAGAGGACATGTCCCTCAGAGGCCACATTTGCTGCTGCCTTTGCAAGGGGAGGGACGAAGACCCCGCCGTGTTTTAGCCGAACTGGGAACTGCATCTACTGGAACCCCAGCTGACTTCATCAGAGGAGGGGCTTTGTTGGTGGATCTTGCCCTTGAATTGAGAGATGTAGGTTTTATTACCTTTATATATCTAATGTGAACTGTTACATCATCACTCTGTGTGTTCAGCTGGCACCAGAGTCTAAATAATTGAGATTCCTGTCTCACAGGGAGCCAGAAGAAATTGCTCTGGAATCAGCCTTGGAAAACCCAGGGGCAGACTCTGGGAGCCAAAGAAAATCTCATTTCGACCGAGTGCCTCATTCCTTTGAACATTTGCATCATCTTCTGTCCTGCTAAATTGAGCTTGATTGCCATCCCAGTAGCTATGAGGGACACTAGCCCTGTGTTGTTTTTCCCCCAATATTTTCCTGTTTCACCCTTGTCTTTACCCACCACCCCTTTAAAAAACAAAAAAAGAGAAAGTAACCTGGTTTTGCTTTTCATGTGTAATTCAAGGGGGGAAAAATACCACATCTGAAATGGTGTGATCTGAGTTACGCTCCTAACTTCAACCTCAGTAGACAGTGGGTGTTGGCAGGTTAGAGAGCAGCACCTAACCCATCAAATCCAGCCTTAGGAAGGGAGGTGCTGCCCTCTCTGGGGTGTTTTCTGAAGAGTGTGGCTCTCATAAACTCTTCTCGACAGTTTCTCAGTCACATCTAGAACTGATGAGCACAGCCGCCACCTTCTCTACCTTATCAGTCTCTTGTATTCAGTGCCAGCACTTCCCCCCAGGCTAAAGTCGTGATAGTCACGTGTCAAACTCATCTGTCTCCACAGACCATAATTCTACCGTGCTTCACTTGGTTTGTGGAGAAGTCTGGCTATGCTGTTCAACACCTTTTAGATCTTTGCCAGTCCCTTTTAGTTTGCCTTTCTATTTGGTTTGTAATGCCCCTGCTCATTTTAGCTAACATCGTCTAATTATTTGTCTGATTAAGGGGCTCTAATGCCCTTTGATGACACCTAACAATTGGTCATTTTGACCCTTATCAGAACAGTGGGTGATTATTTCCGCTAGAATTCATTGTCTTGGACTTTTTCACATAATCATTATTTGCTTCTTAGTCCACACATCTAAGTACTCGTGGACCTAAGATTTTCTTGTTTCTTTCCAGTTTTTGTCTCCCCAAACTGTTGCTCAGTATAGATTCTCTTATCAGCTCTCACACAGGTTGATGTTATCACACCTGGCCCCCACATTCATTCCTAGGGAACCTTAGTTTTGGCACTTTTTAAAAATTGCTCCATTGAATATTTAATATCTGAAGTTTTCTCTACCTTAATCCTCATAATTTTAGGACTTTTATGGTTATTTTTGTAGGGCTGGAGATTAAACCCAGAGCCTCACAAATATAAGGGTATGCTATTATTGAGCTATATCATTAACCCAGAGGTCTTTTGGTTTTAATTGAATATAAGGTTTGTTCAGACTCTTCATGTTACAACATATATATAAAACATCATGTTTTATATAATATATAAAACAGCATGATGTTGGTTACCATTATCTAGTTTGTCTTTCTTTAAAAATATATAATAAAGTTGGAGCGGAGTAATAGCACAACAGTAAGGCATTTAATGCCTTGCACGTGGCTGACCTGGGTTCGATGCCCAGCATCCCATATGGTCCTGAGCCTGCCAGTAGTGAGCACAGAGCCAGGAGTAACTCCTGAGCACCACTGTGTATGGCTCAAAAACAAAATACATACATATATACATACATATACATATGTAATAAGTAGAATCTTTAGTTGGAAATGGCTCAAAGATCTCCAATTTTTGTCCACTGCAAAAGTCATGAATATTTTAGCTGATCATCAACTTCTCTTTTACGTGTTTTCAAGCATCTCATTCCATTTGGGGACTATATGAATGCTAAATTTCTCATAGTTAGCTGCAACCTACTTATCTGCTCAGGAGTCTTAGTTCTGTTTCTTTGCAGCTTTCAGCTTCTAGAAAAGTCCTCTCAAGTAATTTATGGTCTCTCTTTCAACATATACCATTGACTTCTAAAGACGTAGGTTGCTGACATATCATACACCTAAAAGTTCCTTGTCTAGGGAGAGATAGCTTCCATTAGTAGAAATTGAATTGTTTTCCCAAGAGGTAAGCTGTGTTCGTTAATAAATGTCTCCTCCAGCCTGACTGCTCTTGGGAATTAAGATTCTTAATGTCTCTTGTACAGCATGTCTGGAGTTTTTTCTCATAAACAGGGACTGTGGACTGTTGAGAAGATTTTGTTAGTCACTCCACCTATCTTCAAAACTCTTCAATTGATACAGTCTAACTCCTGAAATGCATCTCCATATATTCTGATGTTGGTCACAAAATGGAGAAATGACTAATTTATCCATTATAGAAATTTCAGTGAGAAATTTTTCCTAGGAAAAAAAATTTTTTCCCCTTTTAGAGTCAAATAATTGCTGGTAAAGCTTTCTGTATATGTGTTTATATTATGTCTAATGATGAGGACATGGCCTTATGAGCACATGGTCTGATGGATGCTATGTGATGTATTCTAATTATCATACGAAAAACATTTTCCTGTGGGTTATTACCCTTGCACAGTGTGCCTTAAAGTCTCTGCCTTGCTTGATTTGGTTTGCAAACTCCTGAAGTAAGCCATGTGCTCTTTATAGGGATGCCTTTCTATTTCTTGTGGGAGATGGCCTTCTCTCCTGCAGTGACCTTGCTGGACTCTGTTAGCTGTCAGTTTGTCAAAGGGGCTGCCATACTATTTCAGTACATTTCCACTAATATTTCAGGATGGTTTGTAACACTGCCACTTTTTAATTCTAGTATCTTATAAATTTTCTGCATTTGAGAATCTCCCCTATAGTAAGTTTCTCATGCTTCAAAAATTATCCCTAAAAATGCAAGGGTTAGAGAGATATAGTACAAGGCTTTAAGGCAGTGGCCTTGCAAACTATCACCCCTAATTCAAACCCCAGCACCACCTAGGACCCCTTCCCCTGAGCATGACCAGGAATGAATGCTGAGCACAGCCAGGTGTGACCCATAAACCAACTGTGTGCCTGTGTGTGTAGTTTTGTTTTTAAAGTAACTTGATTTAAAAGCAGACTTTAAATCAGACTTTTGGGCAAGATATTTTTGACAGTACATAAATCTAATCCAGAAAAAATCTCGAGGCATTTCTGGTACTGTGAAGTGAGCTTTTAAGCACTGACCCCACTTGGCCACTAGTCAGTCATTTATATTAACACTTTCTGCTGCTGTGATTTCTTCCTTTGACCTGGTTCCAGAGGTTTGCAAACCTGTGCAATTAAATTATTTATTTTATTACTGACAAACTGTGTTCTAGAGAGAAACCATAAAGAAAATTGAAATTCAGTGCTGAGTGATAAAGAAGAAATAATAGTTTTGACTTTCAGAAAGTCCAGTGCACCGGGAGGTTCAAGTAATTTATATTTAATCTGCATTCTATTGTTTATAGTTCTTAAAAGAACAAATCTAACAAAGATCAATTATTTATAATTCTTATATTAAATTATAAATTTATTACCAGCATTAAAATAAAAAGTGTAACTTCTGTTCACAAAGGATTATTAACAAGTGGAAATGAGATTGTGCCTCAGTGACTTTTGTTTTAGTAATAAAAAGCTCTTTTCAATCAAATTAGAATCTTCCTTTGTGGTTTTTTCCTTGGCTTAACTGATCCCTCCTCAAAACAAGTTATTGCTCATTATTTGAGCTACAAAGACACATTAAGACTGGAAATTTCTAATTTATATTTATTAAATATGAAAATATGGACATCTTTGAAAAGTATGTTGATTTCTTTCATTAAAATAATCTTCAGATGGGGCCAGAGAGATAGCATGGAGATAAGGCATTTGCCTTTCATGCAGAAGGTCATCGGTTCGAATCCCGGCATCCCATATGGTCCCCCGTGCCTGCCAGGAGCAATTTCTGAGCATGGAGCCAGGAATAACCCCTGAGCACTGCCGGGTGTGACCCAAAAACCACAAAAAAATAAAATCTTCAGATGAGAAGCATTTACTTGCTTGCAAAGGCCAGAATCTGTTCCTGGGGAAAAATGAAACAAAGCGATATTAGGGCAATAAAGTAGGGAGGGTAAGGGAATAAAATACTTGGAAATATTTCAAAGTGAATGAAAAAAGGCTACGAAGGAAGACAGCATCAAGGACTGAAATGCATGCTTTATAAGTAGGACACCCAGATTCAATCCCTGGTACCATATGGTTCCCCAGAACACGATGCGTTCCAAGCATAGAGCTGGGAGGAGCCACTGAGTGCCACTAGGGGTAGCCTCAAAATAAATGTCTAGTCACTATTTAAAACCTTTATGTAGAAATGAACGACAGTACAACAGTAGAACACTTGACTTGTACCCAACTGACCAGAGTTAGCTCCCTGAGCACCACCAGGTGTGGCCCCCAAACAAACAAAAAACCCAAGAAACAAAAATCCTTAAATAAAAGCCTTTGCTTAGATATGGTTTTCAGAACCAAATAGCTTATGATGGACTCTCTTTGGCTTTTAACCACTAGAAAATGTAGATAGGCAGGGATAGTGCTAGGAATACAGCTCAAGAGGAGAAATGCTCATTTCTTGGCATCTATAAGGCCCAGAGTTGATCCCTGACATCACATACCTACCCCACGCTCTGAATTTCTAGACCTGCACATCTGGGCCAATCAATGTACAGAACAACCCCTGTATCCTTAATTAAAAATAATTTAGGCATAAGATGTGCAACTACTACAGGTTCAATCTCTGTTAACACATATGGTTCCTCAAGTGCTTTGGTCCTTGAACAAAGCCAGAAGAAAGCCCTGACTACCATGGGGTGTAGCCAAATATCACCCTTTTCGCAAAGTTATAGAAATACAAGCTGGGCTGAAGCTAGAATGCAGCAGGTAAGGCATTTGCCTCACATGTGGCCGATCCAGGTTTGATTCCTCCAAGCACCTCTGAAAGTAATTCCTGAATGCAGAGTCAGGAATAACCCCTGAGCATTGCTGGATGTGGACCCCCAAAAATATAAAGTGAAAAAGACAACTTAGACATACTGGGGCTAAACCCAAAACAGAAAATAAAATAAGACATCTCTTTCTCCTCTCCTCCCTTCATCTCCCCCTCTCCCTCTCCCTCTCCCTCTCCCTCTCATCCTCTGCACTTCAGATGGCTCACCAAACCACACCTGGGAGTGATCTCTGGTTATAGGGCCAGGAGTAAGATGTAAGCACCACTAGGTGTGGCCCCAAACAAGACAAAAACAAGTTTCCCTAGAATAGAGTGGTGTCAGCCTTGCAGGAATAAATAAGGCTATAAATCTGATCCCCTGCATCACTCCTCATGTCAATAGAACCACAGCAACAGTACAGCAGCACACACACTACAAACAAGTGTGTATAAACCCAGCAAGCACCACAACCAAAAGCAGCATGTGCACAAACACAAAGTGTGTGACCCCAATGTGCGCCGGTCATACAACAGAAAGGGTAAAGAGGAGAAAAACAACTGATGAAAAAAAATTAAGTCACTGGCAAGTCATTCAAGAGGTGGGGAAGGAGGGAGATGGGGACATTGGTGGTGGGAATGTACTGGTGAACGGGGGTGTTCTTTTTATGACTGAAACCCAACCACAATCATGTATGTAACCATGGTGCTTAAATAAAGATATTATTCAAATAAAAATAATAATAAAAGGTCTGAAGAGGTGCCACTCTTACCTTGAGTGGAGATACTGCATTTGTAGCCTGCAGGCCCCATGTCCTGAGCAGCACCAGTGGAGTGGCCTTGGTGGAATACAGTCGTTTTAGCAGATCAGTGGCAGCCAGGAGAGCAGTGTTGTGACGCTGCCGGTCTGTTTCATAACATGTCAGATGGCTCATGGAGCCTGGAAGGAAGGTGGAAAGTTACATTCCTACTCAACATTGTCTTTTTTTTTTTTTTTTTTTGACTTTGGGATCAGACCCAGTGGCGCTCTGCACTTAGAAATCACTCCTGGCAGGCTCGGAAGACCATATGGAATGCTGGGAATTGAAACTAGGTTCATTCTGGGTCATCTGCATGCAAGGCAAACACCCTACCGCTGTGCTATCACTCTAGCCCCAACTCAACATCTTCCTTACTAGTACTCCGGACAGATTTATGTCAATGCCTAACTGCTGAGGGCCTGACCTTCTCAAGCTGACCTTTGAAGGATCATCCTTTTCTAAACCTGGACCCTTACCTAAATCTTTCCCATTGAAGGCTGCAGTACTGAGGTGATGAACCAAACTGGAGACATCCCCAAAGCCCATGTTGACACCTTGTCCTGCTAGTGGATGGACTCTGTGAGCTGCATCCCTACAAGAAAGCAAAGTTAAGGGGACCAGAGCGATAGCACAGCAGGTAGGGTGTTTGCCTCAAACATGGCGAACCTGGGTTCAAAATTCAGCATCCCAAATGGTCCCCTTAATGACCCAGGAATGACCCCTTAATGCAGAGCCAGGAGTAATCCCTGAGCACCACCTGGTGTGACTCTCCCCACAAAAAAAAAACAAACAAAAATGAAAGCAAAGTCAAGGTGTAGCTTCAAGCAGCTGATAGACAAAAGAACACACAGCCTGGCCCTCTCTCTTACCCAATGAGTGCAAGTCGAGGTCGAACGTACTCAGCGGCATGTCCCAGTCCGAGGGGGAACAGTACGCGGCTCTGTGAATCCACCCTGGCTACGCTCGGGGGAAGCTGGCGTGCAGAGACCCTGGTAGGCTTCAGAAAGGCAACTGCAAACTGTAGCATGGTGCCCATGGAGTCGACAAGGTCTGTGTGGTTAGCATCGCTCCACTGAGTAGCGTCAGTCCCAAATAAAACACAATGTAAAATTTTATCAGCAACTAGTAGGAGTTAAAAATGCAAACAAGGAAATCCTTTTTATAACCAAAGTGAATGGTAATGCCTGAATGCAACATACCTAGAATGAGAGGACCACAGTGACAAGGCCCCCAAACAGAGGCAGAGTCTCTTTACCTCCTTTCCCAAGTGTTTTAGGATCAAGGCAAACTGCGCCTTGGCTCCTCCTCTCACAAACCACCCCTACCCCTACCGTAACCATCAGCCACAAAAGAGCTCAGTCTGTCTGCAGCCCTTGCCCTCCAGACACTCCTCTATCCAACATGCCTTCCCACTTCCAATTCACCGGGATAACATCTTTTTTTTTTTTGGTTTTTGGGTCACACCCGGCGTTGCTCAGGGGTTACTCCGCACGGGGAACCATATGGGACACAGGGATTCGAACCAACCACCTTTGGTCCTGGATTGGCTGCTTGCGAGGCAAACACGGCTGTGCTATCTCTCCGGGCCCCCGGGATAACATCTTTGAGCACTAAGTGGGGGTACTCCCTTTTGGAAGCCCCTTTTCTAAGGCCTCCTCTATGTGATCACCTCTTCCCTGCTCTCACAGCTTCCGTGTTCAGCATATATTGTTGGAAGGTGTCAGGACAGCTTCCTGATCCTAGGTGTGTTGTCCAACTGTTCCTAGTTCCAGAATTTTCTCCACAGAAAGTCTTTGTAATTGCCCACTACAGTATGTTCAGTTCCTGCAGGGGGGCTGAGGTCCTTCAGGGTACATCAGTGTAAAGTCTTTAGAGTTGCTGCTGAACTGGGGGGGTAGGAGGTGGGATAATAGTCACAGGTATTTGGGCAAACATGATCTTATGGCTCAGCTTTGCCACTGGCTATGTGATCTCAGACAAGTTACAGAGCACTCTCTCCCTAGAAACCAACAGGATCTATTGAATTAGGGGCTGGATAGATAGCACAGTGGTAGGGCGTTTGCCTTGCACACAGTGGATCTAGGGCAGATGATGGTTTGAATCCCAGCAATCCATATGGTCCCCAGTGCCTGGCAGAAGCAATTTCTGAGCGCAGAGCCAGGAGTAACCCAAGTGCCGCAGGGCATGACCCAAAAACCAAAAAAAAAAAAAAAAAAAAAGAAGAGTCTATTGATGGGCCGGAGAGATAGCACAGTGGTAGGGCGTTTGCCTTGCAAGCAGCTGATTTGAACAGATGGTGGAGTTCGAATCCCAGCATCCCATATGGTCACCCGTGCCTTTTAGGAGCAACTTCTGAGTGCAGAGCCAGGAGTAACCCCTGAGCACCATTGGGAGTGACTCAAAAACTAACAACAAAAAAAAAGTCTATTGAATTAAAAATATAAACACACGGATAGATAACACAGCAGTGTTTGCCTTGCAAGCAGCTGATCCAGGACTTAAAGTGGTTGGTTCAAATCCCGGTGTCCCATATGGTCCCCCGTGCCTGCCAGGAGCTATTTCTGAGCAGACAGCCAGGAGTAACCCCTGAGCACCGCCGGGTGTAGCCCAAAAACCAATATATATATATAAAGACATAAAAATATACAAACACATTTGAAACACCTGTACCTGGCAAATAACAAAAGCTCAATAAATGCTAACCAGTAACATTTGTTTTGTTTTGGTTTTTAGGTCACACCCAGCGGCACTCAGGGGTTACTCCTGGCTCTACGCTCAGAAATCGCTCCTGGTTGGCACGGGGGACCATATGGGTTGCCTGGATTTGAACCACCGTCCTTTTGCATGCAAGGCAAACACCCTATCTCTCTGGCCCCCAACCAGTGGCATTTGAACTCCAGAGATCAAGGAACTACCCATGTTATCTGAAGCTGTGTTTGCTCCAGAAATAAATTACCAATTATTGAGTTACTCATAAGGTACCTGGTCTGTTCTAAGCATTTTCCATAAATTCTCTTACGTCATTAGATAACATTAGAGCTTAAAATAGGTCTGATGCTAACTACCACCCGTGTAACTGCTTCAGTCAACAGAATAGCAGCCCCTAACCTCAAAGGAACAGTTTTCACTTCTACTATTTTGTTTCCCTGAATACCCTCCTCCAGGTCACATTTATATCCTATTTTGTTTTGTTTGTTTTGGTTTTATTTGGGGGGGGGGGGGTTTGGTCCACATCCGGTGGCGCTCATAGAGTTACTCCTGGGTCTGCGCTCAGAAATCACTCCTGGCAGGCTCACGGGATTATACCGGATACTGGGAGTCAAACCCGGGCCTGTCCCAAGTTGGCCACGTGCAAGGCAAACGTACTACTGCTGTGCTATCACCCCGGACCTGGTCTTATTTTTTGAGAGGGGCCCCCAACTGATGATGCTCAGGGGACCATATGCAGTACCAGAAATCTCATGCAAGGTAAGTGCCTTCCCCTGTGCACTATATCCAAGCCCATGTTTCTAATCAAAGAGACACAGAGGTTTCGTTCCTCCAGAGCCAAAGCTGCCTCCCCAGCCCCTCTATGTCAAGCAGAGAAGTGATACTCACAAAGGCAGAGTTAATGGCATCTACAAACTTCTCCTCGTCCATGCCGACCAGTTCTGCTGCATGTGCGTGGGATGTGGACCAAACCAAGGAGCTCAAGGTGTCTGAGAGCTGTTTCAAAGGAACAACATCCAAACTAAGAACCAAAACTCTGATTGGACCTTTCAAACATCAAGTAAGAAAAAAAGAGGAACAAAACTAGCCCAAGCATCTCCTTGAAGCCAGAAAAGGCTGGAACAAAGTGAAGGAGGAAGGCTGGCCAGATCTGAAGGAGACTGGTCAGCAGAGCTGCCTACCGGGAGCAGAGCAATGGGCCCAGAGGGAAGAAATCTCTGCCAAGCAACGTTGTTTTCCGTGGCCTACAACAGAGAAGCTGGTGAGAAACGCACGTGAGCAATAAACATGAGCAGAGTCCCCGTGGAGATCCCAAGCTCTTACCTCTGACAGATGCAGAGTCGCCACAACGGCAGACTGGTCATAGTTCCAGCTGACGTTTCGGATTCCTGCCGCCTGCCGCACTGCCGAGTTGTGACCGTCTGCACCAATCTGCATGCAGGCAAGATTCTGCTAAGTCTTCCAACCTTTTTTTAATTAGTTTGTTTTTGGACCATACCCAGTTACCCAGCCTGTGTTCAGAATCACTCCTGAAGATTTTCATGGGACCATAAATTATATTGGGAGTCAAAATAAAAAAAAAAATAAGCACCTGATCCAGTATACTATTACTTCAGTTCATTTTACAGGTTGTTTTGTTTTTACTCTATTTGTGGGTTTTTTGTTTTGTTTTGTTTTGTTTTGTTTTTTGGCCACACTCAGCAATTACTCCTAGTTCTGCACTTAGGAATTCACTCCCGGTGAGCTCAGAGGACCATATAGGATGACAATGATCAAATTTGGCTCAGCTTTGTGCAAGGTAAGGGCAAGGCAAGGGCCTTCCTGAACTATCTTTTTAGCCCCTAACCATGTCTTAATAAATTGAACTTTGCCTCTAATAGTTTCCTCTAGTTCCAACTGTTAGCATGCTCCTGGGGATCAGTGACAGAGCATCAGGGAGGGTGTTTTGTCTTGCATGTAGTCAACCTGGGTTCGATTCTGGCAACCCATATGGTCCCCCAAGTGTGCCAGATGTGATTCCTGAACATAAGAGTCAGGAGTAAACCCTAAGCGCCTCCAGGTATGGCCCAAAAACCAAAACCAAAACTCAACAACAATAAAAATCCCAAACAACTGTGTACATGTCCATTTATGGTAGGCAAGTGTGTATACCACAGCCTTACTGCCGGCTTCAAGCAGCATTACCTATGTGACTCCAGCCTCAGCCCACAGACCTAAGTTGGAAAGCTGACCAAAGAGGGGACATCTGACCACAGGCTAAAGTCAATTAGCATTCCTTAGGAGACGAACTACAAAACTTTAAGGAAAGCTAGTATAAGGCAGGCCCTGGAGATGAAAGGCACCTGATCTAAGGTCAGGAATGTTGCTTTGTAAAAAGCAAGCTGATAAAAAGAGAAATAAAAAATAAAGATGCCGGAGAGATAACATGGAGGCAAGGCATTTGCCTTGCATGCAGAAGGTTGGTGGTTCGAATCCCGGCATCCCATATGGTCCCCCGTGCCTGCCAGGGCAATTTCTGAGCACAGAGCCAGGAGTAGCTCCTGCGCACTGCCGGGTGTGATCCAAAAACCAAAAAAAAAAGATGTCAAGGGGATAGTAAGCACATGACACTTAGGGAAAGGACAGCCTCTCAGGTGCTCAAGTATTAATACTGGCTCTGTACTCAGAAATTATCCCTGGTGGCTGGGGGGAACATACAGGATGCTGGGGATCAACCTGGGTTGGCAGCATACAAGGCAAATGCCTTACCCACTGTACTATCACTCTAGCACCAACCTCTATTATTTTATATAGATATATTTATTTAATATATATGTTATATATATAGCTGTTCCTGTCCCAATGATGCCACTGAGTCTATATTAACAAGATGACCCAATGGGATTGCTTCTTGCAGGTCTGGCTTGAAGGATACTGTAAGCAGAAGCCTTGCTTAAAATTAACTTTAACTACAGGCTAGCTCTAAAACTGAAGATCCTAAAACCGAGAATAAGCAAGATCCCAAACAAAATAAGAACCTTTAACTACCAACAATTTGGTCTGGAAGGTGCTGCCGTCTTCTAGGGTAATAAGAACCCAGGGGCTGGAGTCTGCCAGGGGGCAGGGCCAGGTATATTTGACTGCTTTGCTCTGGTAGAGAATTGTCACGCGATCTGGAGTGGTCAGGAGAGAAAAGCGAAGTATTAGAAAGGCAGTCACAGAAACTGAGGAAAAAGTAAACTAAAATAAGGTCCTTGCTGACTCGAAATTCACTCCTAGGGGCTGGAGAGATAGCACAGCAGTAGGGCGTTTGCCTTGCATGCCGTTGACAGGGGATGGACCCCTGGCATCCCATATGGTCCCCGAACCTGCTAGGAGCGATTTCTGAGCACAGAGCCAGAAGTAACCCCTGAGTGCCACTGGGTGTGACCCCCCCAAGTCACCCCCCCAAAAAAAAGAAATTCAATCCTAAATAAGATCTCAAAGTTAATTCCTGAAATCTGTGCTACAGTCTGAGAGCAGACAGGAAAAGGGAGGGAACTTGAGTGGAGTCCAGGCCTACGATGTATGAGATCCTGAATTTAATTCCCAATCCCCTATACAACGTAGCCCCTGAGCACCGCCACATACAGGCCATGTTAAAAATAAAATAAAATGAAATGAAAACGGTCTGAGAGCTGATGACAGAAGCCATGAAATAACTCAGTATCAGTAAGATCCCCAAACATTTCAGCTTTCTTCAAATTCCAAGCTTGCACCAGGCACTGCTCCTAGTCCTGCATGTTCCCCAGTCACTAGAGGCCTGAGGCATGCTTTCAAGTGCTCTCACATTTAAAAGGGTGGGATTATGTGGGTATTTACTGAGTTGTACCAACTGACACACTTCAAAGGGAAAAATTTTATGGTATGTAAATTACACCTGAGCTTAAAACAAATCCCAAGTTGCCAGTCAGACATTTCTGTGGTGGACACTAAGCCCTCACAAGGGATCTCTTCTCCTGGACTCATCGAGAGTAACTAGAAAGCAGTGGCCCTCCGTGAAGGGGGGAAGGAAGGGGAGACCCTCACCTGACACGGCCTCCAGCTGCCTAGTGAGAGCGTGCAAAATGACGTCGTTCTCCACGACGTAGCCCATGTCATCCAAGTTATCTTTATCGAACATGATCAGGGCCTCGGAGCAGGCATCCCACACCTGCACACAACAAAGGAGAGAGTCTCCATCATCCAGGGGTCAGGAAACTTTACTCCAGTCAGAGGCCGAATACCGCTGAGCCATGTGAGAGAAGCAGGAAGTCACAATTTGGATGGACCATGGCTGAGAGCAGCAACTGGGCCACAGAAGGGGTGGGATGAGAGGGGCACCACGATCACCCAGAAAGGCCATGCAGCTTTCTTTTTTTTTTTTTTTTTGGTTTTTGGGCCACACCCGGCGGTGCTCAGGGGTTACTCCTGGCTGTCTGCTCAGAAATAGCTCCTGGCAGGCACGGGGGACCATATGGGACACCGGGATTCGAACCAACCACCTTTGGTCCTGGATTGGCTGCTTGCAAGGCAAACGCCGCTGTGCTATCTCTCCGGGCCCCCATGCAGCTTTCTTAACAGTTCAGAAATAGGAGAGGTGGAGAATTCCGAGAAATGAGCCATGGGCCGGACCAAGCAGCATATGGTCACCAAGAACACGGCCACCCTGGCCTGGAGCGGAGGAGCTGCACCACGACCAGTGATCCTAGAGGTGGGCCAGGGGACACAAAAGGAGCAGCAGAGGCAGCTGACTCAGAAGGACCTGGCAATGAAAGCCAATGAGAGACCATAGGTCATCCCTGACCACAAGCACACAGGTTATTCACAAGGTTTGGGGAAAGATCATCGAGAGCCTCTGGCTCAAGCTAAAGGAGGCCAGGGGAAAGTTCATGGAGAAGGACCAAATAAAATAAACTCAAAGCCTTGGAGCCCACATTCTTGCTCATCCCGTTGGGCTGGCGGCTTCTAACCACATGGATCATGTAGCACAGTAGAACAGGAGTAGCAGGGACCAGAGAGATAGCATGGAGGTAAGGCGTTTGCCTTTCATGCAGAAGGGCGGTGGCTCGAATCCCGGCATCCCATATGGTCCCCCGTGCCTGCCAGGGGCAATTTCTGAGTATAGAGCCAGGAGTAACCCCTGAGTGCTGCCGGGTGTGACCCAAAAACCAAAAAAAACCAAAAACCAAAAACCAAAAAACAAAAAACCAGGAGTAGCAGCATGCCTCTTCCGTCCCCTGGCACCCCACCTCCTCATCCTCACTGTCTTGCAGAGTCTGCTTTAATAAATGAAAAGCACACTTTGCCTGTGTCCCAGCAGAAGATACAAGGAGAAGGGCCGAAGTGATGGGGAGCAGTTAGGGTAATTGCCTTGTATGCTGCTAACGAACTGCGGTTTGATCTCCCGGAGTCCAGGAGCAATTTCTGAGCAAATAGCCAGGAGTAACCCCGGAGCATCACTGGCTGTGACCAAAAATTAAAAAAAAAAAATAGGGGCCGGAAAGATAGCATGGAGGTAAGGTGTTTCGAATCCTGGCATCCCATATAGTCCTCCGAGCCTGCCAGGGACGATTTCTGAGCATAGAGCCCTGAGCGCTGCTGGGTGCGACCCCCCCCCCCCCAAGAAAAAAAAAGGAAAGAAGATACAAGGAGATAGAGGAAAGTCCTCTTGAGAATGCATTCCTACACTCTGGAGACCAGCGTGAGTTCAGATTCTTCCCGCATTCTTGGAAAATCCAAGTGTGGAATCCATTAGCTTAACACAAGATAAAGCACAGTATCTTGCCCGAGTCAGAGCAAGCACCTGCATTCGCCGAAAAGCTCTGCACCTCATGTTGCAGATGTGGTCCCAGGCACCAAAACCTACAAGAGAAAATAAATCCACAAAGCAAAGTAGCTGAGTAACCATACAGCCTTTCTAGCCCTGTCCCTCCAGCTGGGTAAGAAACCATTTTCTCCAATAATTGTAAAATACTTCCTACTTCCTACCTGGTGAGAGAAGCTACTCTATCCTACCTTTAGTTCTAGTTTATAAAACAGCATTAAAAAAAGAACCCAATTTTGGGGATTATAAGGAGCAAAACTGAGCAACAGTAGGTGCTGATAGTGTGTTTGCCTTGCTGGGCTCAAACCCTGGCATCCTATAGTCACCCCATCCCCACCTTCCTTTGTAACCTTACCTGATGGTAAGACCAGCCCATTTGGGAGGGGTCTTTGGTAGGGTGTGTGTGTCTGTGTGTGTGTGTGTGTTATTTCCATTGATTTTGGGGTGTGTGTGTGTGTGTGTGTTATTTCCATTGATTTTGGGGTGGGAGGGGTCTTTGGTAGGGTGTGTGTGTGTGTGTGTGTTATTTCCATTGATTTTGGGGTGTGTGTGTGTGTGTGTTATTTCCATTGATTTTGGGGTGGGAGGGGTCTTTGGAAGGGTGTGTGTGTGTGTTATTTCCATTGATTTTGGGGTGTGTGTGTTATTTCCATTGATTTTGGGGTGTGTTATTTCCATTGATTTTGGGGTGTGTGTGTGTTATTTCCATTGATTTTGGGGTGTGTGTGTGTGTGTGTGTGTGTGTAGGTGTGTGTTATTCCCATTGGTTTTGGTTTGGAGGCCATACCATACACTATGTGTGCGTGATACCATACAGTATGTGTGCTGTGTGTGTGTGTGTGTGTGATACCATCCAGCGTGTGTGTGTTTGTGTGTGTAATACCATGCAGTGTGTTTATGTGTTTGTGTCATCAGTGTGTGTGTATGTATGTGTGTGTGTGTGTGTGTGTGTGTGTGTGTGTAAAACCAAAGTCCCTGACTTTTGCAGGTGATCTGCAGGTGAACAGACAAAAGCCAGAGGAACAGCAAGTATTATAAACATGAGACAGTGTAGAACTAGAGTCCTGGAAGAGTCTCATTTGAGATGAGGTAGCTTTAGATAACCTTTAGGTAAGCCTAAGGCACTAACTAACACTTGGAGAAGATTAAGGACAATTAGCTGCCTTGTTGGTTCTATGTGTACATATATCTACATGCCAGAGGCCTGAGTCTGGGCGTGAAGAAATGCTGCTTCTACAAAAAAAAAATGAAGGTAATTAATTCAAAGTTCCAGGTCTACCAAATCATGACCCAATGTCACTAGCAATCACCTATATGACCTCTTCCTTTGACTATGGGTGATCTGGCCCATTTCAGGGGTCAGCATTGTCCATTCTGGTACCAGACAACTAATCATTCCCCACACAACACCCACCTCAGTGAGTTTCTTCCTCACCAGATTCTCTGAGGACTGCTCCTGGACACACTGGAAAACCATGACCCAGCAAGAGAGAGAATCCTCTACTTACTACTGAGAAGGGTTGCAGAGCCAGGGGAAATGGAGCTGACCCTATTGCTGTAATTTTCTGGCAATTTCTCCAACATCTTTTTGGGGCCTGTTTCCAGCAACAGGATTTTCTTGTCATGAAAGTGAGGATTGTATCCTTCAAAAAAAAACATAAACAAAAATACTAATCATTTAAGGAAATCCAAGATTTATTACCACTCTCATTTTCTTTTCTTTTTTTTTTTCTTTTTGGGCCACACCCAGTGACACTCAGGGGTTATTCCTAGCTATGCACTCAGAAATCGCTCCTGGGGACCATATGGGACTCTGGGGATTAAACCGTGGTTTGTTCTGGGTCAGCTGCATGCAAGGCAAACTCCCTACCACTGCACCATCACTCTGGCCCCTCTCGTTTTTTTCTGAGTTTTAGGCCATACCAGGGGTACTCAGGCCTTACACCAGGCTCTGCGATCAGGAATCACTCCTGGCAGGAAGCTCATGGGACCATATGGAATGTCAGGGACTGATTCCTAGATGCCAGGGATCAAATCCTGGTAAGCCGCATGCAAGGAAAACTCCATTCCTACAGTGCTATTGCTCTGGCCCTACCACTCTCATTTTCAAGAAAAACACATTACCCTAAAACAGTGGTCCTCAAATTATGGCCCACGGGCCACATACTGTATTTGTATCTGTTTTGTTTCTTCATTGCAAAATAAGATATATGCAGTGTGCATAAGAATTCGTTCCTAAGTTTTGTTTTTACTATCGTCAGACCCTCCAATGGTCTGAGGGACAGTGAACTGGCCCCCTGTTTAAAATTTGAGGACCCCTGCCCTAAAACATTTTTAGCACTAAAAAAACATTACCCTAAGCACTCAGGATACACATTATTTCCAGAACACACAAAAAGGAATGATAGAAAATGCGGAGCAGGATGCCACCATTTCAATTGTACCATGCACCATTTCTGCATGATAGAAGGCTTTTCCAAACACTGTAATACATGGACAAAAGTTTAAAGGTAAAACCTAGCAGGAGGCAACAGAATGCTTGACAAAGGGAAGAACAAAATCTAAAAGATAGGTTGTAGGGCTAAGATATCAGATATTTCCAGTCTGCAAAGAACTAAGGTACTGAGGGGATGAAGAAATATACTCAGGGGTTAGGATATTTGACTTGCATGTGGCTAGCCTGGGTTTGATCATTGGTATCTCATATGGTCCCCCAAGCATTGTCTGGAGTAATTTTGTTTTGGTTTTTTTTTTTGGGGGGGGGGGCACACAACAGTTCTGCACTCAGAAGTTACTCCTGGGTGGCTTGGGGGAACCGGGGTCAGCCATATGCAAGGAAAATGCTCTACCTGCTGTGCTATCATTCTAGCCCTTCTGGAGTAATTTTTGAGTGCAGAGCTAGAAGTAACCCCTGAACTTTGCCAGATGTGGCCGTAACACAAAACGAAAAAGGGATTAAGAAGAAAAATAGATTCAAGATAAAATAAAATAAAAGAAATTAGGGTTTGTGACTCTAAAGGGACCATCAATGATGAAAAGAATCAATTGGCCCAAACTATGCCCTCCTCCCCCCAGGCCATAAAATAAGAGTGAAAAACCAGTTTGGCTGGAGAGTTAATGCAAGTATTAGCCTAGCATTGGAGGCCTCCAGTTTGGTAACCAGCACCTCACACCTGCCCTACTTCCCAACTCTGCCAGGCCGAGCACTGCCAGGTAGAGTGGCCATGATTCCGGATGTCTGATGAGGAGGCCCTATTTACAAAAATAAATCAACTGGCCTAGAAAGCCAGTCCAAAGAGGGAAGTGAACCAGGAATGCGGCACTTGCACTCTTAAGTTCATCAGTAGAAGTACTAGGAGCAGTGCTGACTAGCTAGGTAACCTAAAAGTAAAAACAAAATAAAAAAACAGCCAGTTTTCCTTTTGATCCCTTGGCATCTGAAGGGCAAATACCAAAACCCAGAGGTGCTCAAGTACTTTATATATAATAAGCCATAGGCTAAGCAGATGCCTTTCCACCTACCTCCCCCTTAATCTTCATGATTTTATTTTTGCAGTGCTGGAAAAGCAAAACCAGGGTTGGTGCATGCAAGTCAAATGCTGTTACCCATTTTCATCCAGCCCTTCCTCCCACATACTTTATACCATATCTAGGTACTTAGAATACTACTACTACTACTACCACCACCACTACTACCACCACCACTACTACTACTACTACTACTACAACTACATATATATATATCGCCTCTACTACTACAACTACATATATATATATATATATATATATATATATATATATATATATATATCGCCTCTTGGCCTTTTGGCTAAGATCAAGTGTAGAATACTAATATAGGGGCCAGAGCGGTGGCACAGCGGTATGGCATTTGCCTTGCACGCAGCCAACCCAGGACGGACCCCAGTTTGATTCCTGGCATCGCATATGGTCCCCTGCGCCTGCCAGTAACGACTTCTGAGCACAGAGCCAGGAGGAACCCCTGAGCACAGCTGGGTGTGGCCCCACAAAATAAAAATAAAATATATAAAATAAAATAATAAAATCAAAAATAAAATAATTAAAAAAGAAAAATTAAATTAAATAAAAAATAAATTATAAAATAAAATATAAAAATAATCTATCAAATTTAAAAATAAAAAATAAAATATAATATAAAATAAAATAAAAAAGGAAAGAAAAGAACAAGTAAAAAATAAATAAAATAATAAAAACCTAGCAGCCCAGCCGCCTGCCACCACTGGACTGTTGGAGCGCTTACCCAAGGCACAGGCCATGGCGGCTCCCACCAGGCCTCCGCCCGACACCACCACGTCGTACACCGTGTGAGCTGAAGCGCTGAGGCCCCTCCGGGAGGACAGCAGCCCCCAGTGGGAAGCCGCCGCGGCCGCGTCCCAGCGACTCAGAACGACTCGACCTGTCATGTTGCCGACAGGGACAGCGACTGCGAGCTGCCGGGAATCACTTCCGGGGCAGAACCAATCGTTCCTCCAATCACACAGCCCAGCGACCCAGACTTCCGCCGGAAATGGCTTGCACCAAGACGACGGGCCAATCAAAACCATGATCCTTGCCTCCGTGGGCGGGATGAATTTGAGCGTGCTGGGGGTCATGGAAACGAATCACGTGTAGCCAATCAGAAGCCAGACCTACGAAGTCAGCAGCTGTCATTCAGCTGTCACCGCCGTTGCTTCTGCCTCTGCCCGGCGGAGAAGATGACGGTGGGGATGCCCGCGGGAGCCTCTAGCAGCTCTGAGTGCAGCCGGCAGGTGAGGAGCGAAGGAGATCGGGAGCGATCTGGAAGTTGTTCCCTGTGAGAGGCCCTAAAAAAAAAAAAAAAAGGGAATTGTTTGGCGTTGCCTGGAGACAAGGCGGCATGGGCGTGTCTCAGGGGCGTGGGGTGAACATAGGCCGCTTCTAGGCACCAGAAGATGAACTCTGGCAAGGGACCAACCGCTGGAACCCTTAGGCTCAGCAGTCAGGCTCGTGATAGAACCATAGCAACATGCTCGGGTGTCGCTCCTCCTCGCATCACCCCAGAATTTACACTATGATTGTTGTCTTTTTTTTTTTTTAAGACAGGCCCAGAGAGATAAGGTTTTGGGACCCCAAAAATCCACGGAGAGAGAAAGTGGATTGCACGCTGGAGTGTGCATTTTCTTTTATATTTTTTATATTTTATTGTATTTTATTATTTTATTTTGGTTTTAGGGCTCCACCGGAGTCGCTCAGGGGTTACTCCTGCCTCTGCACTCAGAAATCGTTCCTGGCAGGCTTGAGGGACCATGTGGGATGACAGGGATTGAACCCAGATTAGTCCCGGTTTGGCTGCGTGCAAGGCAAACGCCCTACCGCTGTGCTATCGCTCTAGCCCCGACCGTGCATTTTATTTTATTTTTTATATTATTTTGTTGTTGTTGTTGTTTTGACCAAAGTGGATTACAAATCATTCACAGTACTATATCAGGTACATAGTGACATTGAATCAGGGGCATTCCCACCACCAATGTTCCCAGCAGGCATCCCATATCGTCCCTCCTTTGTCCCTCAGGCTACTAGTATAAGTGGTCCCTTCTGTGTCTAGCCTGTTGTAGATTGGGTATCATTTCTGTTGTAGTTGGCTTTGGCTTTGGCTTTGGTTATAAATTTGGTGTTACCAACTGTATTTTAAACAAGTGTTTACAGGGCCGGAGAATAGTACCAGGATTAAGGCATATATATGCCTTACTCGCAGCCATTCAAACACAGGTTTGAATCTTCCTGTACCACCTATGGGCTAAGCCCTGCCGTGAGTGATCCCTGAGTACAGAGCTAGGAGTCAGCCCTGAGCACCACATAGTGTGGGCCCCAAACAAAAAAATCACCCTTCCCCCAAAAACTCAATCCCTCACCTACTACACTGTGTCCGTTTATCACAGCCTTTAGCCAGACTGATCCCCATTCCCTTAAAACTGTTTTGAGTCATTGAGGGCAAGCCCACCTTAGCAAAAGCTTCCTTCACGGCTTCCACTGCACCTGCCAGGTTCCTTATTTTGTGTGTGCTAGAAATAACATGGTACCTGACATGTACCAGGGCAAGTTGGTGTAGGCAGCTTCTGTCCTACAGCCATCAGTGAGATTTCGGTGAATCCACTTTAGGGAGAGTGGGTTGCACGGACGGCAAAATATGAAATATGAAATAATGATACCACACACAGTGTATGTGGGGTCAACACATTTCTGGCAGGAGTGCGTCAAATTTAATCTTTAGGCAAGGGAGTATATAAAGGGAAAAAGAGGCAGTCATAACATGAAAGGAATTCAATGTACATTGATTTTTAGAACAAATACACATGGCTTTAGATGGTTTGTAACCTTAGAATAGAATAGGTTTCAGTTAGGAGCCAGAGGGTAAAAGGAAGGCTGACTTCTTACATATCAAAGTAGTTCCTGTTCCTTGGTGTCTTTACTGATGTAAATTAAGGGATAGCAGGAATCCTGGTTTTCTTTTTTATTTATTTATTTAGTTATTTAGTTAGTTAGTTATTGGTTTTTGGGCCACACTCGGCAGTGCTCAGGGGTTACTCCTGGCTGTCTGCTCAGAAATAGCTCCTGGCAGGCACGGGGGACCATATGGGACACCGGGATCCGGGATTCGGGATTCGAACCAACCACCTTAGGTCCTGGATCGGCTGATTGCAAGGCAAACAACACTGTGCTATCTCTCCGGGCCCCTGGTTTTCTTTCTAATGACAAATATCCTTAATCTGAGGAAAAAGTTTTCTAGCTGAGGGCTAAGACCCACTTCCTATGATCTGGTAATAGAAAGAGATAAAACTTATGAAAGGGGTACAAATTATACCTAGTAAAATAGCCTAATTTTACACTGGCCAAACCAGTTTGTTAGCCGGTATACAAAGTGACAAGGAAAGTCCCTGAGGCAAAGTCAATCTGCTGTGGTGCTCAAAGGCAAGGAGAGAAGACCATTGTCTTGAAGATGTTAAATTTTGACTTGGCCTTAGGAAGTAAATAGGCTGATAGAAAGAGAGGTAGCTGGCTGGGCTTTGAGTTGCAAATATACTTAGCCAGAAGGGAACTTTTAGCAGCTTACTTTGGTACTGAAATTTCTTTAGACTGCAAGGATAACTGAGGTCAAATTTCTGTAGTATTGCAATGGTGACAAAGTCAAATAAAAGGAAAAGAGAACTATAATGTCATAGCCATGTCATAAATATAGCCAGTAATCCACGCAGGGGTTATGATTGACTTCCACCAACGTGCCTTCTGACTGAATTATTTCTTGGGGAAAATCAGGCACTTCACCAGGAAAGCCAAAAGACACACCTGGAGTATGCTTTCCCTTATAGTGATGTTACGTGCAATGACAGTGGTCTTTATCTACTAGTGGACTTTTATTAAGAGAAAAACTCCCCGTAGCCACTCCATCATGCTCTAATCTCAGTTCTAGCTTTAGTTTTGGTAGACCACAGCCACCGTGCTAAGAAATCATTTCTGGAGGGGCTTGAGGGACCATCTGGGGTGCTGAGAGTAGAACTCAGGTCAGCCTCATGAAGGCAAGTGCCTAATTCACTGCACTAAGACCCCTAGTCTGATTGTTATGACTTTCATTAAATTTTTTTATTTTATTATGTCTCTTCATGAAAATGGAAGCTTTGTGAAGAGGGCTGATCTTGTTCTCGACTTAATGTTCAGTGCACATTAGGCACCAAATAAATAGTTTCTTTTGTTTGTTTCGTTTTGTTTATTTGTTTTTCGGTCACATCTGGCAGCACTCAAGGGTTACTCCTGGCTCTACACTCAGAAATCACTCCTGGCAGGCTCGGGGGACCGTATGGGATGCCGGAATTCAAACCACCATCCTTCTGTATGCAAGGCCAACACCCCACCTCCATGCCATCTCTCCAGCCCCCAAATAGTTTCTTTTATTCTTGTTGGTTGGATTTTTCTTTTTTTTTTTTTTTTTTTTTTGGTTTTTGGGCCACACCCGGTAACGCTCAGGGGTTACTCCTGGCTATGTGCTCAGAAGTTGCTCCTGGCTTGGGAGACCATATGGGACGCCGGGGGATTGAACCGCTGTTCGTCCAAGGCTAGCGCAGGCAAGGCAGGCACCTTACCTTTAGCGCCACCGCTCTTTCTTTTTGTTGTTGTTGTTGTTGTTTGCTTGTTTGTTTTTGGGTCACATCTAAACCACTTATTCAATGCTTACTCCTGGCTCAGGGCTTACTTTTCTGCCTCTTCTTACTTCTGCCTCAGGTAACATTCCTACTGGGCTCTGGAAACCATATGGTGTGCTAGGGATTGAATTCAGGTCATTCGTATGTACAAGATAAGTACCTCATCCACTATATTATATTTCCAACCTCTGTTTGTTCTTTTTTGTTTGTTTGTTTGTTTGTTTTTTGGGCCACACCTGGTGGTGCTCAGGGATTACTCCTGGCTGTCTGCTCAGAAATAGCTCCTGGCAGGCTCGGGGGGACCATATAAAACACTGGGATTCGAACCAACCACCTTTGGTCCTGGATCAGCTGCTTGCTAGGCAAACGCCGCTTTGCTATCTCTCCCCGGGCCCTGTTTGTTGTTCTTAGACACATCCAGCAGTGTGATCCCAGCATGGGACTACTGGAGGACCATGTAGTGCCTAAGATCCAACCTGGGGTTTAGTGGAAGCTTTATAACCCAATCCTGGGTAAATTGGGAAACAGAGGTCTTGAGGCAAAACTGACACAGGAAATAATCCACATTAAGGAAGATAAAACAGGTTCAGGAATTTCCTGAACTGTTACAGATATCTTACACAATCTATCTGTAAGCAGGCAAAAGGGTACCAGCAGGTAGACAGGCTAGCTGTGGGACCAAAACTGGAAGAAGATTCTCTGATTCGAGATCTTTATTGGGAAGAGTAGGACCACCCATGGGTGGAGAACAGGTAGGGATAGGGGGCCAATCCAGAGGTACTTTCCGTCCAGGTGGGATAAGCACATGCAAAGAAAAAATATCCTGAATAAAGTAAGAACTGGTTACTCTAACACTGGGTCTCTGGCCTACAAACTTTGTGCTTAAACCTTCTGAACTGTTTCCACAGATCCTAATAGTTTCTGAATAAGTTATGAAACCTGGGGCCGGAGAGATAGCATGGAGGTAAGGCGTTTGCCTTTCATGCAGGAGGTCATCAGTTCGAATCCCAGCGTCCCATATGGTCCCCCGTGCCTGCCAGGAGCAATTTCTGAGCCTGGAGCCAGGAATAACCCCTGAGCACTGCCGGGTGTGACCCAAAAACCACAAAAAAAAAAAAAAAAAAAAAGAAAAGAAAAGAAACCTATGGATGGATGTGGAGAGTATTATGCTGAGCAAAATGAGTCAGAGGGAGAGGGGTAGACATAGAATATTGCACTCATTTGTGGGATATTAAAAAAAAAAAGATAGTATGGTAATACTATCCAAAGACAATAGAGATGAGGGCTAGGAGGACTGGTTCATTGTAGGAAGCTGGCCACAAATAGCAGGGGTGTGCAGTTAGGGCAGAGAAGAGACCATTGTGACAGTGAGAGTTGGAAATGATCGCTCTGAACAAGAACTAGGTGCTGAAAGGAGATAAGTGATGTGCATGATACCCCTTCAGTGACATTATTGCAAACCATAATGTCTAAAAGGTAAAAAGGAAGAGAGAGAAAGATGGAAGGAGAAAGAGAAAGAGTGAAAGCTATCTGCCACAGTGGTAGGAATGGAGAAGGTAACAGGGAGGTGGGAGGGAATCTGGGGACATTGGTGACAGGAAATGTGCACTGATGGTTTGTTATACATTGTGTGACTGAAAATCATAAACATTTTTTGGGTTTTGGGACTACAACTAGTGGTGTTCAGGGGTTACTAATCCTGAATCTGTGCTCAGGAATCACTCCTGGTAGGCTTGGGGGACCATATGGGATGCCAGGAATTGAGCCCTATTCGGCCGTATGCAAGGCAAATGCCCTACCTACTATCCTATTGCTCAGATCCCAATCATGAACAACTGTTTATCTCACAAAGACTCATTTTGTTGTTGTTGTTGTTGTTGTTGTTTTTGGGTCACACCCAGCGGTGCTCAGGAGTTACTCCTGGATCTGCGCTCAAAAATTGCTCCTGGCAGGCTCGGGGGACCATATGGGATGCTGGGATTCAAACCACCATCTGTCTTGGATCGGCTGTGTGCAAGGCAAATGCCCTACCACTGTACTATCTCTCCAGCTTCACAATGATTCAATTAAAGAATTTATTTATTTAAAAAAAGGGTTGGCTTCTCCACTTTCTAGGACATTGCTCTCTCATCAAGACACAGTTTGTTCTGTTAATTATTCATTCATAGATAGTGCTAGCTGTGGAAAGAAGCTAGAATATACAGAAAGAAATCAGGAGAGACACATGGACAACAGTAAATAGACCCCAAGAAAGGGTCACGAGGTTTGACAGACTGAAGCAAGTGTTTGCTATTCCCTGTTACTGCCATTCAAATACCACCTAAGCTCCTTCCCCTTAATAAAAAAGAAAGTTGCGTAGGAGCCAGAGTCTAGCAAGTTAAAGAGCTGGGTTTCTGTGGTACCTTTGGTAGACTAGGGCAGAGTTGAGCCTCTCACAGCACTTTTTGAACTAGGGAATGAACATTAACTCTTTGCTTTCCTGTTAACCAGGGACAGTTTGACCCGTCCATACTCCCAGTACCAACCTGTGAAATTGCTTCCGAGTAAGAGACACATCTGTTTTCCCTTTATTTCTTCCCAGTCCCTGATTTATAGAGGCTTGTTCAAGGTGAAATTAAGCTATGCTCTGAGTAAAATTGAATCTTGTAGTTTGACCTATTGTCTATTTTATTTTATTTTAGATATTTCTCCCCAAATCCTCCTCCGACACAGAGGTAGAAGAGGAGCTGTCTGCGGATGGACTGGCATTACCCAGGGCTGGCAAGCTTGATGAGTTCCTCAGTCCTGATGAGGACACAGATTCCGCTTCTGACTCAATCGAGAGCCTCTTCGAAACGCTGCAGGAACTAAAGCAGAAAGGCAGGTGGTCGCTGTTGGAATCCCTTTATCCATCCACCTCAGACAGTGATGAGAACCTCTTTGAAGATGATGAAGACCTTGAGAGCTTTTTCCAAGACAAAAGCAGGGGGAAGCCACAGTCCCAGTCTCTGAGGTAAGGCCATGCAGCTAAATGTCTGCCACGCTGCACAGATCTTGGCCAAGCCCTGCTGTGACTTGTATCTTTTCTTTTTCTGCAATGAGCACTTTGGCAAGTTGCCATGTATTCAAACTTCAGCTCAAAATCAGCTGACATCTGCAGAGAGGGTTCTAATTCCCAACAGACATCACATAACTACTTTAAACATCAGAGCTAAAACAAAAAACAAAACAAAAAAAAAACATCAGAGCTGATGAAAGGAACCTTTCAGACCTTTATTATGTTGAATAATATTTTTTCTACTTTTCATTATAATACCATGATTTACCAAATTGTTCATAATACAGTTATTTCAGGCATTAAATATTCAAATTCCAATCCTACTACCAAGTGACCTTCCCTTCACCAGTGTCTCCAATCTCTCACCCACCATCATAGCTTGCCTCCATGCAGGCACAAAACTTTACTTCATATCGCTGTTACAACACAAAGGCAAATGGAACTATCAAACACCAGATCACCACAGGTCGACTTGAAGTGATTGTTATATTTCCCTATGGTGTTACTAAAGTCAGTGTCTAAAGATTCTCTGGGCTGTGGTTTGTGTTAGTTGAGCCCTCTGTGTTACTCTTTAGGTTCACTGAGCTTGATAATCTTCCATGGAACTTTACCATCATATTTCCTGTGACACAAGCATGAAATTTGTTTTTGTTTTTGTTTTTTTGGCCACACCCATTTGATGCTCAGGGGTTACTCCTGGCTAAGTGCTAAGAAATTGCCCCTGACTTGGGGGGACCACATGGGACGCCAGGGGGGAGGGAGGATTGAACCGCGGTCCTTGGCTAGTGCTTGCAAGGCAGATACCTTACATCTAGTGCCACCTTACCGGCCCCTCAAGTATGAAATTTTGAGGTTTTGCAAGTGCCTCAGGATTCAGGATCTATAGATCCGGGACAAATTTTGGCTTTGGTGTTTTACAAGTAATGTAATGGAGCTGGGCTATTTCTGTTGGAGGGTGTAGAGAGGTAGTGTAGGGCTGCAGTAGTCAATGCAGTAAGGGAAGTCTGCCTCACCACTTTCTGATAATGCCAGAGATATCAGCAAGGACCAGACTACCTGGGAAGTATTGGCGGCCATTATTTTCTTTTGAGAGTTTGTAGAGGAACTGGGAGTGGAGGCTCTAAAGATAGTCTTTTTTGTTTTGTTTTGTATCAGCAGATGTGACCCAAAGGGTCACCAGATGTGACCCAAAGGATTATTCCTGGCTCTGCACTCAGAAATTGCTCTTGGCAGGCTTGGGGGACCATATGGAATGCCAGGAATCAAACCAGGGTTTATCCCATGTTGGCTGCATGCAAGGCAAAAGCCCTACCGCTGTGCTATCTCTCTGGCCACAGTCTTTTTTCTTTTTTTTCTTTTTTTTTTTTTTTTGCCACAACCAGTGGTGTTCAGGGGTTACTTCCGGATCTTCACTCAGGAATTCCTCCTGGTAGTTCTTGGGTCTATGTAGGATGCCAGGGATTTATTTTGGGTCAGCCACATATAAGGCAAGTACCCTACCTGCTAACTATTACTCCAGCTGTGCAATATAGCATTCATCAAAGATTTTTTTAGAAAGAATAAGACAGGAGCCGGAGAGATAGCATGGAGGGAGGGCATTTGCCTTGCATGCAGAAGAGCAGTGGTTCAAATCCCAGCATCCCATAAGGTCCCCTGAGCCTGCCAGGAGTGATTTCTAAGCATAGAGCCAGGAGTAGCCTGGCTGAACACTGCCAGGTGTGACCCCCCCCCCAAAAAAAAAAAAAAGAATGACATAAGACAAAGGATCCAGAATTTGGCCAAGGTCAAGAGTTGGTCAAGAGAAAGAGAGGAAATATATGTCTGAGAGAACATGGGCTTCACTAGAGTGGAAAAGCAGAGATACAGACAAGCAAGCAAGATACATGTCCAAGGGAGAATACAGCTTGAGGAGCAAACTGGGGAGAACTGAGTACCCAATGGCTGTACTTGTTTGAAATAGGATCTGAACCTGGGCTGCCTGACTCTAAAGCCTTGCTCTGCACCACTGTATTTTCTCTCTCCCACCTGAAAACACCCAAGTGCTGAGTGTTAATTCTCACACAAACTACAAGGAAATGGCTTTAGAAAGGGTGGTTTGTTGAGAAAGAGGCAAACTTAGAGATGAGTGAGTGCGTGACAGGACTTAAGGATGGGGCCTCTTCAAACTGACCTCTCTCCTCTCCCCAGGGACAACTCCAGGAGGCGCTGCAGCTCTCTCAGCAACCTTCCCTCCAGCACCCCCCAAGATCAACCCCAGCCACACTCCAGGCCTCCCTCCCAGTACAGGAGTGTCAGCTCCAGGGCATCCTCCATCACTGTCCCTCAGCCCTTCCACATGACACTCCGTGAGGCCCAGAAGAAAGCCCAATGGATGGCCTCTCCTGCCTCCTTTGAGCGTGAGCGGCTGCAGGCCCAGAAGCAAGGCCAAGAGGAAGCTGAATGCCAGCGGCAGTTCCGGGCACAGCCTGTGCCTGCACATGTCTTCCTGCCCCTCTACCAGGAGATTATGGAGCACAAGGAGGCCCGCAGGCAGGCAGGGATCCAGAAGAGGAAGGAGCTCCTTCTCTCTTCCTTGAAGCCCTTCAGCTTTATGGAGAAGGAGGCGCAGAGAAAGGAAGCTGCTCACCAGAGGGAACTGGCTGCCGCAGCAAAGGCCAACACCCCTAAGCCGAAGGCCTCCAGAAAGATCCCCAAGTCCATTCTGGAGCCAGCCCTTGGGGACAAACTGCAAGGTAAAGCTGTTCTTGCCACCACACTACTTTCTGCATGGGGGCACCCAAGACGTTGCTGAGCTCAGGGGTTTGGTCAGGCTCCTGTCAGCTTGGCTTGGAGTTGACTTGCTTGGGTGACCCACCGGAACAGCAGGCTGTGAGCAGTGTTTGGTCTATCTATACAAGAAAGGATGCCAGTGAAAAGAGAAGAGAGGTAGGTCCTTTTCTGTCCCTCTGATTTGTTCAGTTGATTATCAAATGATTGAGTGTGAATGCCTCTGTGGTGGCACAGGTAAGAGCAGAGACTCACTGTGGTATTCCAGGAACAGCAGACCAGATGCCCTTGTGAATGCCTGTCTTCCTGGGGAGGTCACATGTCAATTAGTTTAGTCCCCAAGGGGACCTTCTCCTTTTTGATGAATAAACAGAAGTGGACATTGTGGACATAGGAAAAAGCTGAGTCACAATAAATAGCAGCCAACCTGATCACATTTGCAAGGATTAGAGGAGGAAGTCTGGGGGTCCTTTGGGAATAAAACAGAGGGTATGACCAGGGCTGAGACCAGTCAGGGAAGAAGGCTGCTGTATTTGGTTGGATGAAGGAGAAAGAGGATGTGGCAGAAAGCTGACCTGGAAGTAAGAAAGCTGAGCCTGCTCAGGGATGGAAAGGCAGGTGGGAGAGAGAAGGTGGGGAGGAATAGATCAGATTTGGGACGGGTGGGGTCCTCTCCCCAGCAATGGCGGGAAAGCAAGTTAATTTGTAATATTTGCTGTTGTTTTTTTTATTAATATCTTTATTTTAACACCTTGATTACAAATATGATTATAGTTGGGTTTTTTGGTTTGTTTTTGTTTTTTGTTTTTTTTGGGGGGGTCACACCTGGCAGCGCTCAGGGGTTACTCCTGGCTCTATGCTCATAAATTGCTCCTGACAAGCTCGGGGGACTGCCAGGATTCAAACCACCATCCTTCTGCATGCTCCGGCCCATATTTGCTGCTTTTTCAGGTTATAAACAACCCTATCATGACCACTTTCCTATATGATAGCAACTGGCTCAAAACTCCAGATGTGTTTCGGAGTTGCTCTATTCCACTTCTGAACCCTTGGCTTTGAGGTGTCTTTTCTCCCATCACTATCCTGGCTTTTTCTTCACAGAGGCTGAGCTCCTCAGGAAAATTCGCATCCAAATGAGGGCCCTGGACACGCTCCAGATGGCCTCCTCCCCCATTGCCACCACGAGTAGCCGAGTGGACCCACAGGCTCGCACAGCCACTCGGACCTGGGAGAAGCATCTCAGCTTCCTGCACAGAGACTTTGGCTTCCAGCCCCGAGTGAATTCCGTGGTCCCTGACTACGAAAGCCTGTACAAGGCCTTCCAGAGGAGAGCCGCGAAGAGACGAGATACCCGTGAGGTGACTCGCCACAAGCCCTTCTCACTGAGAACTGCCAACCTGCATCGCCCTCAGCGGCCTTGCGACGTCACTGCCTCTGGAGGACAGAAGGTGAGAGCTCGGGTGGCAGCAGGGGAAAGCCAGGGCATCCTCCGTAAAAGGCCTGAGATATCGGAGGGGCCAGGGTTGGTGGCCTGGTCTTCTGAATTTTCCTTTCTTAATTTAGTTTAAGCATGGGCTTAGCTGTTGCTTTTATTTTTTTTTGCTTTGGGGCCACACCCTGTGGTGCTCAGGGCTTACTCCTGACTCTGCACTCAGGAATCATTCCTGGTGGGTTCTGGAGACCAAATGGGATGCCAGAAACCCAGTTGGCCATGTGTAAGGCAAACACCTAATCACTATACTCTATCGTCCTGGCCCCAGACAAGGGTGTAGTTGTGAGTAGAACCATTAATTCTGATCAACTTCAGGCACAAGATGGCCCCTTCCCTTTCAAATTGGGTTTCACAGAATTTACAGCAAGGCAGGTCCAGGAGGCAGGGAGCTGGCTTTGGTTATTTGCATCCCTCTACCAGTTCTTTTTTATGTTTTGTTTTGTTTTGGGGGGGTTGTTTGTTTGTTTCTTTTGGGTCACACCTGGCAGCACTCAGGGGTTACTCCTGGCTCTACACTCAGAAATCGCTCCTGGCAGGCTAAGGGGACAATATGGGATGCCGGGATTCGAACCACTGTCCTTCTGCATGCAAGGCAAACACCCTTCCTCCAGCCATCTCTCTGGCCCTGCTACCAGTTCTAAAGATTTCTTTTCATTTGATTAAAAAGTTTTGGGTTGAGTTAGCACAGTGGTGTTTGCCTTGCAAGCAGCCGATCCAGGACCAAAGGTGGTTGGTTCGAATCCCGGTGTCCCATATGGTCCCCCGTGCCTGCCAGGAGCTATTTCTGAGCAGACAGCCAGGAGTAACCCCTGGGCACCGCCGGGTGTGGCCCAAAAACAAAAACAAAACAAAACAAAACAAAAAACAAAAAAAAAAGTTTTGGGTTGAGTTCCAAGTCCTAGGCTGGTTACTAAAATCTAGATCTCATTACCTTTATCTAATATCTTCATGGTTGGTGGGTGGGGAGAAGACTCTCAGTATGCTGCATTCATCACTAAAATTGAATCCTATTTAAGACTGAAGTGAGCCACACAAGCTGTCCTACCCACAGTGATTCCTTTCTCATCTAGGACTTCCCACAGACGCCCCCCACCCCACGGCCCAGGAGCCATTCTCTGAGTGGCCTTGCTTCTCTCTCAGCCAACACCCTCCCTGTGCACATCACAGACGCCACAAGAAAGAGGGAATCTGCAGTCAGGTGAGCACCAGATCTGGGCTGAGAGATGGAAACACAGTGCTGATGGGCCACCCCTACCAACAAACTTGAGGGGCAGAGGGGAAAGTCTGTTCAGAAGAGGAATACATGTGGGCTTCCACATTTAATGTTGGAGAACATTGAGTCACCACTCAGCAAGTATTTATCATTGGGAACTTATTCTATACCGTAAATAAGAAGGGAGAGTAATAGATGGAACCTACTACTTAATGCTAATCTGAAATACAAGAAGCAATAGAAAAAAATGTCATGTTTTCTGCAATGATGAGGGAATACAGGGAGCTGGCAATGGGCAACCTGTCCACTAAGCAGGGTTCTCTTGTATCAGATGAAAAAGGAAGAAGCCATTAGGATCAGGAATTGAAAGGAGTGTGAGGGCAGGTATCATCCCTTGACCAGATTTGAGGTTTGGCTTCAGGAGTTATCAAGTCTGATGAGAAGCAGGAACCTTTGCATATTTGATTCCAACCTCGCCATCACCATTCTGTTCTCCTGAAGCTGGAAACCTCTGAACTGACATCAGCGAGACAGATGCCACTTTCTGTGGAGTTCAGAGACAGTTATTTTGCTTCACAAGACCTATAAGAGGATCTGTTGAGAATTCAGTGGGCTCAGTATGCATGCCTCCTTTGCATGTAGGAGGCTTAGGTTTCATCTCTAGTCCTTCCAGGGATGATCACCAAGTGTCCCCCTAGCCCACAAAAATAAACAAGGTCCATAAGAGGGGTTTTTTAAATGGCTTTACAATCTAAGAAAATTTAGTCCTTTCTCACATTCTTAGTCAGAGCTTCTACATCCTGGCAAAACTCAGCAGTGTCAGGAGGCCCTGCGAATATAAGCATTAGGAAGCAGAGGCCTGCATAGAACATGGCCTATGAGCCCACTTTCGCACCTTTCAATGTGCCTTCCCTCCTTCTTTACCTCCATTTCAATAGAAATCTCTAAATGAGGGGCTGGAGACATAGCATGGAGGTAGGGCATTTGTCTTGCATGCAGAAGGATGGTGGTTCGAATCTTGGCATCCCATATGGTCCCCCAAGCCTGCTAGGAGTGATTTCTGAGCATAGAGCCAGGAGTAACCTCTGGGCACTGCTGGGTGTGACCCCCCCAAAAACAACAACAACAACAACAAAAATCTCCAAATGCAAGTCTTGACATTTTTTATTTTGGTAGAACTCAGACCCTGTTGAATGACATTTACACAAACTTTGTGCTACAAATTTGACCACAAATAGTGCAGGGAGACCCATTTCCAGTGTGCAGTTTTCCCATAGGACTATGAACCAGCACCTCTGATTCAGTTTGTACCATGGTCAAGGTAGAGGCTTGTGCACCAGGCAGTCTGATTCACTGTGGCTTCTCCAGCCCATGTTAAGTAGCTTTGAGCAAGTGGCTTTCCTCTCTGGGGCTCAAGCTCCTTGCCAAAAAGGGGTGTATAATCCTTATTTTACAAAGTTACAAGGATTATATAAAGGCATCAACATAAAGGTACTGACTAGTTGTTTGTGGTAGATTTAGGGTAGGTATCTCAGCAAAAGATAGCTATTAGTCAAAATTTGTTTCCAGATAGGCATAACACCTATAAGGCTATTTAAATAAAGGTATTAACTCATGTTTTTCAGTTCAGTAAGTTTCTCCCGGGATGGAAAATCACTGTATTACTAGTTTGGGAAGGAATTATTGCCAGATTTTTAATCCCAGGATCATAAACTTTCCAAAATGCCACGTGGTAGATTACCCACCCCACTCAGACTTTCCACTTTTATTTTTTGTTTGGGGGGCACAGTTGGCAATGCCAAGTTACTCTGGCAGTTCTTGGGGGTACCACTTGGGATATGAAGAATTGAACTTAGATCTGTCACATGCAAGGCAACTGCCTTATCCACTATACTATTGCCCCAGCCCCCAGACTTTCATACTGTAAAATACAACCCCAAGTTGATCACCTGTATTCTTTCTTTGCTATCTCACTTTAGAAATTCACTTGAAAAAAAGAGCAGAGCAGATGAAAGTGCTCAGTGGTTGGAGAAGCACAAAAAGAAGTGCCAAGCAATGTCTAAATCTGTGACCTTGCGTGCAAAAGCCATGGATCCTCATAAAAGCCTGGAAGAGGTATTCAAAGCAAAGTTGAAAGAGAACCGGTCAGTATCTGTCCTACCTGTCTTGAGCTCTAACAACTCATTGGCTTCGGAAATGTCAAAACTGGGCTGGAGGGATAACTCACTTGGCTGGAGCGCATCTTGTGCATGCAGAAGCCCAGGGCTTGATTCCCAGCAACATATATAATCCTCTAGAAAGGCCAAGAGGGACCCTCAAGCACTGAGCCAGAAGTAGTCTCTGAGCACTGCCAATTGTGGCCCCCAAACAAACAAATAATAAATTAAAAAAGTCTGAATGGGACAGGTAATCTACCACCCATTCTTGGCCCAAGAGCCAAAAAATACAACAAAAACAAAAAACAAAACAGTGGGCCAGAGAGACAGTACAAGGGTAAGGCATTTGCCTTGCATGAGAATGACCTTAATTTGAATCTCAGCACCTTGAATGAATCTCTAAACACTGCAAGAATAATCCCTAGCACCGTCAGGTATAGTCCCAGTATCAGAAGACAACAATTTCCTATGCAGTAAGTTAATACCACCATTTATCCTTGGAATTTTTTTTGGTGGGGGAATGTTGTTTAAATATAAAATAATAAGTGTCTTAGTGTAGTGGGAGGGTGTTGCCTTTCTGGGCTTGGCTAGGCAATTGTAGCCCCTACCACTAGTGGGTCTGTAGGTTGCAGGGTTATGGCATAGAAATGATCTCACAGACAGTCAGATGAAGATTCAGGAGATATTTAGTTTTATTTCTCGGCCCTAGCCACCATGTGCATAATCCTCACATGGCCTCTATGCTAAGTCTTTTCTTGCAGCCTCTTATTGCTGCCCTCCAAGCACTCTTTCTCCTTCTCCCTCTCAGCTCCTCAGTCTCTTTCCCTTGCCCCTACCACAGCCAGCCTCTATTATCCATTATTCCCAAAACAGTCCCTCTCATGTGTGGGTGGATCTGACCACCCAGGTGACTTTAACATCAGGAATTGGGGAGGGGTAACAGGGGAAGAGTGTCTTGGGCTCACACCCAACCATATCAAGGGCTTACTTTGGCTCTGTACCTGGAATTACTTAAGGCATGTTTGGGAGACCATCTGGGATGCTAGGGATTGAAGTCAGGACCCACTCAGAATTTTAAATTAACAAATTAAATTAAAAAATGGAGCCAGCCTATAGGAGGCTTTTTTGTTTGTTTGTTTTTGGGCCACACCTGGTGATACTCAGAGGTTATTCCTGGACACCAGGGGATCGAACCGAGGTCCGTCCTAGGTTAGCGTGTGCAAGGCAAACACCCTACAGCTTGCGCCACTGCTCTGGCCCCTTATAGGTAGGCTCTTGCAAAGTCAAGGGGTTTTACCAGGCACTGACTATTATTGGCTTTTGACCACACTCAGCAATGATCAGGGCTTGCTCCTTGCTCTACACCAGTGTTTCTCAAATAGTGGGGTGTGCCCCCTGGGGGGGGTCGAGTCTCTGTAAAGGGGGGCGTTTTTGACCTCAGCAAACAATGTCATAACAAGCTAAGCCCCGTGTTTATGTCTCTGGAGCTGAGAGTTGCTGTGTCCTGCTTCAAACCCTGCATAGAAAAGCTATGCATTGCTCATTGTAGCCATTAATCCAGACATTACCTCCGATTAAAAAATTAACTCAAGGGCCCGGAGAGATAGCACAGCGGAGTTTGCCTTGCAAGCAGCTGGTCCAGGACCAAAGGTGGTTGTTTCAAATCCCGGTGGCCCATATGGTCCCCCGTGCCTGCCAGGAGTGATTTCTGAGCAGACAGCCAGGAGTAAACCCTGAACACCACCAGGTGTGACCCAAAAACCAAAAAAAAAAAAAAAAAAAAAAAAAAAAAAAAAAAATCAACTCAAATTGTTCTATATATTTCTGTTTTGCAGGTTAAAGTTTTTTTTTTAAATAAAGATACTATTTACAGTCGCGCGGTGTGGGGGGCGTGAAAAATGTTTTCTTCTTCCTAGGGGGACATGACAGAAAATAATTGAGAAGTGCTGCTCTACACTCAGGGATCACTTCTGGTAGGGCTTTTTTTTTGGGGGGGGGGTCACACCCAGCTGTGCTCAGGGGTTACTCCTGGCTCTATGCTCAGAAATCGCTCCTGGCAGGCTCAGGGGACCATATAGGATGCCAGGATTCGAACCACCATCCTTCTGCGTCTAAGGCAAACGCCTTACCGCTGTGCTATCTCTCCGGCCCCCTGGTAGGGCTTTTAAGAACCATATAGAGTTCTGGGGGGTCAAACCCAGATTAGCTGTATGCAAGGCAATTACCCTACCTGATATTCTTTTTGGCCCCTGCCAGGCATATTGATTTTATTTTATTTTTTGTTTTTTTGGGTCACACCCGGCAGCCTCAGAGATTACTCCTGGCAGACTCAGGGGACCATATGGGATGCTGGGATTCAGACCACTGTCCTTCTGTATGCAAGGCAAACAAACACCCTACCTCCATGCTATTCTCTGGCCCCATGATTTTCTTTCTTATTTAAAAAAATTTTTTTAGTGAAGCAAAATAGTCTATTGAACAAAACTTATTTTGAAATGTATGCATGGGGAGAAGGAAAAGAAATCCATGCTCATAGAGAAAAAAACTTGAAGAGCAAGCAAAAAAAAATAGACAAGCAAGTGAGATACATATTCAAGGGGGAACATGGGTTTGAAGGAGCAAGATGCATTTATGACTTTAGGAATTTATATTGCTTAATTAGAATGAAGGATATTCTGGAATGGGAACAAATTCTTTCTTCACTCATTGAGAAATTTTTGCCCTTATCACTTGTTAATGTCACTAGCATTGTGGATTTGTGGATTTGTGTGTGTGTGTGTGTGTGTGTGTGTGTGTGTGTGTGTGTGTGTGTGTGTGTGAAGGGGTGTACATACTTTCATTGTGGTGCATATATACACGGCTGTCTGCAGTGCTAGGTTGGGAGTTTATTTTAAAAAATCTTATTAATTCTAGAAACAATGATCGCAAAAGAACAAAAGAGTATCAGAAAGAATTGGAGGAAATGAGAAAGAGAATACAAACAAGGCCCTATCTTTTTGAACAAGTTACCAAGGTAATCTATCATTTAATTTCTCTCTTGGATGATGGGGATCTTAGAAATTAGGGAACAGTTTATGTATTTGGATTTTGCTCAGGTGAATTCAGGGCTTGAAGAGAGCGTGAAGAATTCAGGGCTTCCAGCTGGCTCTCTGCTCATGATCATCCTGGCTGTGGGGCTCAGGGACCATTGTGATGCCAGAATTGAACTTGGGAATTGAATTGAACAAGGGAAGTTCTAAACCTGCTGTACTCTCTCTGGCCTTATGGAAGTTTATTTATTTATTGTTTTCTTTTGGGCCATCTCTGGCTGTGCTCTATTACTATTATTATATTATGTAATCTCTATTACTCCTGGGGCCTATATGCAGTGCTGGGGATACAACCTTATCAGTCATATGCAAGGCAAACAAACATCTTACCATCTCTCCAGTTTGCTGTAGCTCTAGCACTTTTTTTTGTTTGTGGCTATACCCAGAGATTCTCAGGGGTTACTCCTGGTTCTGCACTCAGGAATCACTCCTGGTAGTACTTGGGAGAGCCTATGAGATGCAGGGGATCAAACCCAGGTCAACCATGTGTAAGCCAAATGTCTTATTTACTGTATTATCTTTGGTCCCTCTAGCACTCTTTAAAGGTAACACAATAGCTGGCTGGAGAGAGCACTCAACAGGCTGGCCATGTGTTCTCTAGTCTTTGGGAAGCTGAACTTAGTTAAGATCTCCCTAAGAAAGCTCTGGGGTGGTTAGTAGCCATTGCAAAGACACTATCTCTGTTTTATAGCCAGTGTGTTGCATAGTCTCTCATCTCTCCTTGGGGCTTTTTCTCTCTCTTTCACTCCCTCCTCTTCTCTCCTCTGCCTCCTCTCTTTTTTTCCACCCCCCTGTCTCCTGGGATTAATTTAGCAGCACACATTGTGAAGTCTCTCATGTTGCCTCTTTGTTAGATTTAAAAATCACTTACGGGGGTCAGAGAGATAGCACTGCAGTAAGGAGTTTGCCTTGCATGCGACCAACCCAGGATGGATGGTGGTTGGATTCCCAGCATCACCTATGGTCCTCCAAGCTTGCCAAAGACGATTTCTAAGCAGATCCCGGGGTAACTGGAGTGCCACTGGGTGTGACCCAAAAACAAACAAACAAATCACTTATATCTTTGTAGATCTCTCACCATTCCAGAAGAAAACACCAAGTACTCTATATGATGATTTTTGTTCTGAAGGCAGTGTTTATCAGTTCCACATAAAGATCTCCCCTCTTGTAAGGAGTGTCACTGATGCATTTCTTATAGTGCTCCTGATGATGCTTTGGGTGCTTTCAAATATTTTGTTTTGGGGCCACACCCACTGGGCAGTGCTCAGGGGTTACTCCTGGCTCTGCATTCAGAAATCGCTCCTGGAAGGCTTGGAAACCATATGGAATGTTGGGGATCGAACCTGGGTCCGTCCCAGGTCGGCCGTGTGCAAGACAAATGCCCTACCGCTGTGCTATCAAATCTTTTTTTTTGAGGGGGTGGTGATGTTGACACCAGTGGCGCTCAGTGATTACTCCTGTATCTGAGCTTACATCATTCCTGGTTTTGCTTGGGGGGGATCATATGGGATGCCAGGGATTGAGCCAGGGATGACTACATGCAAGGCAAATGCCCTAACTGCTGTGCTATTGCTTTGGCCTGGATACTTTCAGATCTTAAAATGCTTTTAGTGCACCCTTTCAAGTTTTCTTAGTCTTCCAAAATTAAGTCCTCAGTGCCAAAGATGTGGCTCAACCTGCACACGAGATCAATCCCTAGAGTCTTAAAAACATTTAAAGTTGGGGCCAGAGCGATAGCATGGAGGTAGGCCATTTGCCTTGCATGCAGAAGGATGGTGGTTTGAATCCCGACGTCCCATATGGCCCCCCAAGAGTGCCAGGAACAATTTCTGAGCGAAGAGCCAGGAGTAACTCCTGAGCACTGCTGGGTGTGACCCAAAAGCCAATTAAAAAAAAAAAAAACCCCAAACCATTTAAAGTCATTAAAAAATTCAAAGTTCTCATTTCTCAAAGGTATGGCTTCTAAAAATGACAGTTGGTATCTGCTGGGATGCTAGAGATTCAGAATTGCAGGCCTTATCTGAGCCCTGCTGAATAGAAATCTTTGTGTATATGTGGTGGCAATAGTCAGCATTTTAATAAGATTTTCTGGTACTTTCTAGTCTTGAAAATAAGGGCCTCTAGTATTTTAAAAATATTTTGGGTAATACCTGACAGTGCTTAGGGACTACCAGGTATGGGTGGGTCTGACTACCAAGTAATTTTTATGTAAGTCTGTGTACAGTACAAGTGGACAGAATTAAAGGATGTACATTATGGAGCCAGAGCAATAGTACAGTGAGTAGGGTGTTTGCCTTACATGAGATTGGCCTGGGTTTTTCCCGATATCTAGACTGTCCCCTAAGCACTGCCACGGTGATTCCCTGAGCAAAACAAAATGGAACAAAAAAAAATACATTAAAATAACATTGAATTATCTGGTAATTCATGACAGCCGTAACAAATTGTCTTTCATAGGACCTTGCCAGGAAAGAAGCAGAACAAAGGTATCGAGACACGCTGAAACAGGCTGGGCTTGATGAAGACTTTGTGATGAACAAGGGTCAAGGCATTCGAGTTGTGCAATGGAAAGACCAGCCAGAGGCCAGTGATGGTCTCAGGTAATGGGAAATGCTTCTAGCTTTTTTTTTTTTTTTTTAGTTTTTGGGTGACACCCGGCAGCACTCAGGGGTTACTCCTGGCTCTACGCTTACAAATCGCTCCTAGCAGGCTCGGGGGACCATATGGGATGACGGGATTTGAACCATAAACCTTCTGCATGCAATGTAAACACCTTACCTCTATGCTATCTCTCCGGTCCCCCAGCTTTCATTTTTTAATAAGCAAAATAGCCCCTGCCCGTCATCCCAGTTATCCACTAGAAATGCATTTGCCTTATACACAGCGGATCCCAATTCAATCCTTGACATCACAGATGGTCACCAAAGCACCATCCCTGAGCACTGCCACCAGGAATACCTCCAAAACAAAACCATAAAGCTCATTCATAAGCTTTAGATAATACTTTAATTTTTTTTTCCGTATTTGATTTGGGTCACACCCAGCAGTGCTCAGGGGCTTCTCCTGGCTCTGTGCTCAAGGATCATTCATTGCAGTGTTCAGGGGACTGTATACAGTTCCTAGGGTTGGCCATATCCAAGGCAAACACCTTAACCCTGCACTGTATCAGTACCTTAAATATTTAATTAATTTCACAATGCTCTGATTTATTTTGCAGTACCAACGGAATCACAAAACTCAGCATCAAAAATCCACAGGATATAGAAGAATCTCTGGAATGGCCTTTAAGCCCCAAGGAAGAAATGGAGAATCTATCTCATGAATTGATAGATCATCTCACATCACTGGCTTAATTACTTTAAGTTATTACCTTTCAGTAATATTGGATCAAGTCAGGCAAGGCTTGAGTTTGGAGTTGAAGTCTCTAGAAGAATTGGGATAAGTAGCAGGTAATAGGAATGATTCAAGAAAACTAGACATCAGAAAGGAGGGATTTGAGTCAACTTAAGAGCTTGAGGAGCAGGAGACATAGTATAGAAATTAAGGCACTTGCCTTGCATGCCACCAACCCTCACTCAAATTTCTTGAACCGCATAAGGTCCCCCAAACTCCACTTGGAGATACTCCTATGTCTAAAGCCTGGAATAACTCCTGAGCATCAGTGGGTCTACTCTAACCTCCTATCCAATTTCTTGCTTAAATCTAAATAGTACAGGGGCTAAGGCACTTGCCTTGCATGCAGCTGACCCTGGTTCAGTCCGTAGAACTATTTAGTTCCCCTCCCACTCCTGCTATAATCACTTTTGAGAGTGACCCCACAAACACAAAAATGAAGCATAGATGCCCACTCGGCATTGACAGGTGTGGCCCACTCAACAATAACTTTCTTTAAAAAGACTTCTGGCTTTGTGCCTCACACTTAGACTATAAATACAGAAAAAGGGGCACAAGTTCAAATTTTAGAAGCTAGTCAGTAAACATAAGAATCAACTGGAGGGCTGGAGAGAAAGCACGGCTGCATCTGCCTTGCAAGCAGTCGATCCAAGACCAAAGGTGGTTGGTTCGAATCCCAGTGTCCCACATGGTCCCCCGTGCCTGCCAGGAGCTATTTCTGAGCAGACAGCCAGGAGTAACCCCTGAGCACTGCTGGGTGTGGCCAAAAAAAAAAAAAAAGTCAAACGGACTAGTTTTAAGATGGCAGGAGACCTCCAAGCCTGCAGGAGCAATTTCTAAGTGAAAAGCGTGGAGTAACTGAGTGCTACTTGTTGTGTGTGGCCCCCATACAAAAATAAATATATAAAAATATATAATTGTTTTATAAAAAACTTAAAAAGTTAAAGAATTTGTTTTATATATTAACAAAGATGGCGGGACCGGAGAGATAACATGGAGGTAGGGTGTTTGTCTTTCATGCAGAATCCTGGCATCCCATATGGTCTCCCTGCCAGGAGTGATTTCTGAGCATGGAGCCAGAAGTAACCCCTGAGCGCTGCCGGGTGTGACCCAAAAACCAAAAATAAATAAACAAAATAAAGATGGCAAGAGATAGTAAAGATTGGAGAGTACAAACCCTACTGAATACAACACACATAATTACCAGACCAACTCCTAATAGAAGCCACAAATTTTGTATGTTGGTAACTAATAAAGACAGTGGCTCAGCATTAGATGCAAATCTTAAGTGTGTGTGAGCCCCTTCACTCAAAATCAAAAAATTACTTGGAAATACTGTGTGGAAAAAACAAAACCTACCCAGAGAAAACAAGTTTGCAACTTCTAATATAGTTCATCACAAGTGCAACATCATTACTATCTTGTGCCAGGTAACTCTTTGTTGAAAGAGGACGCAGCATCCCTGATTTCTACTCATTATGTCAGAAACATCCTCTCCCCAGGAGCACAACTAACAATGTCTCCAGGTATTGCCAAATGTCTCCAAGGCTTGTGGGAGATGGCGCATTTTAAGAATATGTCATATCAGAGTTCACTCTGCTTGTCTTTAACTTATTTAAAAGACTGCTAGCTCTTTATCTGTTTAAATGTACCACTGTATGTGCTAATTTTAAATAAATCTGAATCATCTCTGACAACCATGGTTTTGTATTTATTTATTTATTTATTTTTGGTTTTTGGGCCACTGCGGGACTAAACCGAGGTCCATCCCAGGCTAGCATGGGCAAGGCATACGCCTTACTGCTTGTACCGCCGCTCTGGCCCCTATGATTTTGTATTTCTTTCCTTTTTTTTTTTTTTTTTTTGGTTTTTCGGCCACACCCGTTTGATGCTCAGGGGTTACTCCTGGCTAAGCGCTCAGAAATTGCCCCTGGCTTGGGGGGACCATATGGGAAGCCAGGAGATCGAACTGCGGTCCTGATCCTTGTCTAGTGCTTGCAAGGCAGACACCTTACCTCTAGTGCCACCTCGCCGGCCCCTGATTTTGTATTTCTTTTTTTTTTTTTTTTTTTTTTTTTTTGTGGTTTTTGGGTCACACCCGGCAGTGCTCAGGGGTTATTCCTGGCTCCAGGCTCAGAAATTGCTCCTGGCAGGCACGGGGGACCATATGGGGCACCGGGATTCGAACCAATGACCTCCTGCATGAAAGGCAAACGCCTTACCTCCATGCTATCTCTCCGGCCCCCTGATTTTGTATTTCTAAGTAATGTTTGGAATAGGAATGCTTTCCTTTTCACCAATTTTTGTTTTGTTTTGGGGCCACACCCAGTGACACTCAGGGGTTATTCCTGGCTATGCACTCAGAAATCGCTCCTGGCTTGGGGGGACCATATGGGACTCCAGGTGATTGAACCATGGTCTGTCCTAGGTCAGCTGCTTGCAAGGCAAAAGCCCTACCTCCATGCCACCTCTCTAGCCCTCTTTTCACCAATTTTAACAGAAGTCACTTCCTCACTTTTTAAAATGTTGAGGGCCAGAGTGGTAATACAGCAGACAGGGTGCTTGCTTTGTATGTGACTGACCCAGGCCCGATCCTCAGCATCCCATATGGTTCCCCAAGTCACCAGGAGTAATTCCTGAGTGCAGAGTCAGGGCTACACCCAGAGCATGGCTATAAGTGGCCCACCCCCTTGCCCCCACAAGAAACAACCAAAATCTCCAAACAAACTTTCTGAAAAACTTCAAAACTACTGCTATTGCCATTTTTCCAGACCAAAAAATTAGATATGATCTTAATACCACTAAATCTGCAAATTAGAGATTCAATTTATGAAATTGAGCAATTAGATGATTGCTCAATCATGGTTCCCCAAGACCAGAAGTCTAATTTAAGTCAGTGTCCTATTTGAAATGGACAAACTTAATCTCTTAAAAACTTGTCTAAAACAAGGAGTCAAAGAATTGACTAAGCTGTGTTTGTTTATTTAAAAGGAAAAGAACTGGGGAGCTCTGAATTATCTGATCTGTTAACTAAAAACAAACAAAAAACTAACCCCCTTAGAGTGCTATTTTATGTTCCATAAACAAAGAAAGCAAAGAAGTGTATTAAGACCCAGACAGTACCTCAGCCTGGGCCATGATGGGATTCAAGTAATTTTTATTTTTGCAGCCCAGTGGCAGTTTTTTACTCAGGTTGCTAAAGGGAGAATGCCACATAGATTTGACATCAATCCCTTCTCCAAAGCAACAAGGCATCTTGAAAGCTCAACTTCTTTGAAGTTTTATGGTTGATGACTGGACTTAGTTCATCCATGTGAAAAGACAGTTGAATGTAGAATGAAAACTCTTTAAAGGAAAACACCCTCTTAACAGTCACACTGAGAAATATCAGCTAATACATAATCAAATTCTCTTCTGAGAAGTTCCATTTCAAAATTCTGCAGTGAAGAAGAGTAGGCAGTTACCCAGGCCACATCACTGCTTTCGTTTTTGTTTTGATCAGGTGGTCTGAAGAGATGCTTTTTCCTACATTTATCTTCTATGCCAGGAAAGATGAACAGAAGCAAAAGTGGGTCTTGTCCCTCATAGGTTCCTTTTGGTTCTGGTGGATCATGAGCCAGAACTCTCCAGTTCCCACTATCTGCACCCTGGGATCAAATCGAGCTGCTTTTCCAGGAGTTACACCCATATTCAGGTCCGTCTTTCAATTAAATCTCCTTGGTTTAGTAACTGTAAAAGATTAAAACAAAACCTGAAGTAAGCTTCCAATAACAGGGAAAAATAATTCATACTAAGTATAAAATTTACAAGTGGGAGTAGGGAATACACTGCAGGGGTGAGTCAAAATATGAAACAAACTCAGAGATTTCAATTTAATTCATACACTGGTTTTGGGATAGCACTTTGTCCCACTTTGTCATGATACTGGCATTTTTTAGTATGAAATTTAGTATGAAATAATATCCTAAGTCTACCAAACAAACTATCATTGTTATAGACACTTACTAGTTTGGGAATCTAAGTTCCAGGAAATCATAAATGGTAAAACCAGAAATCATGTCAATGTTAGCCCAGTAAAACTTTTATTGCTCAAATAGGAGAAGTAAAAGGCATGGAAGACTATCTCCGGTGAGTTATATCTAAGAGTTATACCAGATATGGCCTCAAACGTGTGGCGATAATTTATTCTATAAGGTATTTAATATGTATTGTTAGAGCCTTAGCACTCCAAAACAGAAAAATAAGCTGGAGATACATTTGGTGATTTTTTTTTTCTTTCTTCCTTTGGGGCCATACCCAGTAGTGCTCAGGAGTTACTCCTGGCTCTGAATTCAACAATTACTCCAGGTGGGACTCAGGGAACCATATGAAATGCTGGTGATTGAACCTTGGTCTTATGTGTCTAAGGAAAAACCCTACCCGCTGTACTACTAATCTGGCCCCAGTGATCTTATTTTGGATAAAAGTAATTTATATAGAATTATAGCTTCCAAATGATGCTCAAGGGGACAGGAGCGACTCCCAGTGATTCTTTGCCAAATAGGTTGGTGTTTCAATTTGAACACCTGAAGATGTGAATCTGCTTAGACTGCACTGCTAGGGATCAGCAGGGCTTTACCTGGAGATGCTCAAGAGGCAAGGTGTTACTAGGGATGGAACCTGGTCCTTCCGCTTACAAAGATGGTTCTCCAGCCCATAGATCTATTACTCTGGTCCAATTATATAGAATTTTTAGAAAAGTATTAAACAATTTATTTGTTTTTTTTTTGGGGGGGGGCACACCTAATGGCTCTCAGGAGATACTCTTGGCTATGCGCTCAGAAATTACTCCTGGTAGGCTTGGGGGACCAAATGGGATGCTGGGGATTGAACCCAGGTTGGCCAAGTGCAAGGCAAACATGCAACCTGCTGTGCTATTGTTCCAGTACCCAATGTATTTATTTATTTATTTCCCAAATGTATTTAATTTAAAGAAAATATTTAAAAATTAAAGTGGGACAAGAGACGTAGTACTGGGCTTGCTTTGAATATAGCAGAACCCATTTTGCTCCCTGGCACAAAATATGGTCCCTTCCCCTGTGGGGAGTATGACCCAACAGCAAATGCCTCTCCCTCTACCCCATGAATATGAAGTTAGTGTGACCTGGAACCCCACTGTGTTGCCTTTAATAAAAGAAATTCAAAAAGCCCTGTGGGTCTGCACAGTAAGTTCTCTGATTCATCAGACTCTTAGCAATACCAAAGGGGAAACTAATCTGATAGATAGCAATACCAAGGGGGAAACTATCTAATCTGATCCTAATGAGAATTTATAGTTCTGCTGTATTTCCCATGATAATTTCTGACACTTGACTTATGCTTCTTGGGAATTCTCAACTATTTTTTTCTTTATTTGGTTTTGGGTCACACATAGGGATTCCTGGCTCTGTACTCACTTCTGGGTACACCGTGCCTGGTGGTACTCGCGGACTATATGTAGTACCTGGGATTGAATCAGGTCACCTACACTCATGGCAAGTAAGTGCCTAAATCCCTGTACTGTCTCTGGCTGCTCAATAACACGTATTTTTTTTCCATTTTAGAGCATATTTTCAGGAGTCCAATTAGAAGTAGGTATGTAGATTCTCACAGGTATGATTACATAGTGAGCTTGAAAACCAGAATTTGAAATGAACATGTGTTGCGACCCAGGATGAACATGAATTCGATTTCCGGTATCCCACATAGTCCCCCGAGCCAGGAACAATTTCTGAGCACAGAGCCAGGAGTAAGTGCCACCGGGTGTGCCCCCCCCCCATTTTTTTTTTTTTGAATTCCTAAAGAATTCAACATTCTTCACTGACTGGGGAAGGGATCAATCAGAGCCTTGTCCCTTGAGGTACACTGATAAGCTAAGAACCTAGAATGAGGGGCCGGGCGGTGGCGCTGGAGGTAAGGTGCCTGCCTTGCCTGCGCTAGCCTAGGACGGACCGCGGTTCGATCCCCCGGCGTCCCATATGGTCCCCCAAGAAGCCAGGAGCAACTTCTGAGCGCATAGCCAGGAGTAACCCCTGAGCGTCACAGGGTGTGGCCCAAAAACCAAAAAAAAAAAAAAAAAAGAACCTAGAATGATGTGATGATGTACATTTTAGAAAAAAAAAATGAAGGCATTACAGGACAGGATAAAACCTGAGGAGGACCTTCTTTCTGCTTACTGTTCCACTATCTCAGGTGAAGTTTGCTTCCAGCTGACATTACTGGGCCTATTCCAGATCAGGAAACAGAGCACCTCCCTACCTGGTGGGTCTTAGCAGCCTCTACACCAGGCTTTCACCCTGTTAAGGCCTATACCACAGCTCCTGAAGTGCACACTGCCACAGAAGCAGTAACACAACAGATTTACTCAACAAATTATATGCTGCTCACAAATATTGTGTCATTCTGTGAGGAGGGGCAGAGAAGACAAAGAGCTACCTCCAGCTTTATCCCTCAACATCTTCCAGCAGAGATAACTAGTCAAGTCTCTAAATATATTACCAGTTTTTAGGAAGTGCACTTATATTAAGAAATATAGGGGCCGGGAAGGTGGCGCTATAGGTAAGGTGTCTGCCCTGCAAGCGCTAGGGTAGGACGAACCTCGGTTCAATTTCCTGGCGTCCCATATGGTCCCCCCCAAGTCAGGAGCGACTTCTGAGCGCATAGCCAGGAGTAACCCCTGAGCATCAAACGGGTGTGGCCCAAAAACAAACAAACAAAAAATATTATTACGCTCAGGACTGGTGCATATGCCTAATTTTTGGAGAGCTTTATCACTCAATAAAAAAAGCTTTATTGAGTGGTAAAGCTTGGTTAAAAAAAAAAAAGAAATATATTAAACAGCAGAAGTAGTCAATCAGCCAAAATTCTTTTGAGTGCAAGCTTTTGCATGTGGGAAGCCCAAAGTTCTATCAGATGGTTCCCACAGCACTGCCATACGTAACCCCAACATAACCAATCTAACAAAATTCCCAGATGAGAAGCTAGGAGTGATAGCACAGCAGTAGGGCATTTTCCTTGCATGTGGCCATCCTGGGATGGACCCAGGTTCGATCCCCAGCATCCTGTATAGTCCCCGAACCTGCCAGGAATGATTTCTGGATTTCTGACAGCAGAGCCAGGGGCAACCCCTGAGGACTGCCAGGTGTGGCCCTCCAAAAAAAAGCCTACCAGCTGCTTAAAAATATAAAGACTATCAAAAAAAAGATAGGGGATAAGATGAGAATGCTATGAAAGAATACACACTAGTGAAAGGACACAGGACACATAAGCTTCAGCAAGAACTTAAGCAGATGAAACAGCCCAGGATGAAATGTGTTGTGTGTGTGTGTGTGTGTGTGTGTGTGTGTGTGTGTGTGTGTGTGTATAAAAGTATTTCCTGGGTCAGAGCAATAAGAGTACAGCAGGTACTTTTCTTATAAACACAGCACATCCAGGTTCAATCCCTGGCATTTTACAGGATTCCCCTGAGTCCACAAGAAATAATCCTTCACCCAGAACAATGAATAAGCCCCGAGCACCAACAGGTATGGCCCAAACACAAAACGAAACAAAGTAGTACCTCCTGTGGATTCACAGCCGTTAAGACAGAAACCTCATAGGACTGTCTCCCTGACTGCATGGTCACCAAGTGGTGTGTCACATCAGGCACTGAAGACAGGGGACGTGGGGATCCTTCAGCAAGCACCTCTGTGAAACAGCAGCAAAACATTTGAAATAAACTCACGGACATACCTACCTGTATTATCAAGGCTTTCATAGAGTTCTAACGATTTTTCCCTAAAAAAAATTAATTCCACATTCCTGTCATTCTTCCAAATGAATTCCTGTTTAGTAATCATTATCAATATTTTTGAAAAGTATTTTTTTTAATTTGGAAAATAAAATAAAAAATATTTTGGTTGCTGGAGACCAAACTTAGGACCTCATACATGTGAAGCATGCGTTCTACCATGAAGCTACAGTCCCTACTCAAGACAGGAAATCTCGATGTAAATGTTGCCCTTTCTTAGTATACTAGTTTAAAGCAATATGGCTAAATTAGGTTACAACTTATGAAGCAGTGCACAGGCTTTAGGAGGCAAAGCAGGGAACCAAGAGTCAAGCCTTAAATCACCTATGATTAAAAAAGTCGCAATTCAAGAACCTCAGTTAAACCTGGCTTCATCATTCCTATCCATATCCCCTCCTCCCCAGACTCTCCTTTTATAAAGCTGGCAAACTGGCCTCATGCAATCTCTGCCCTTATGTTCAGTTATCTACTAGCATTCAGGAAAGAGATGAAGAGGCACACACTGGCCTTGTAGGCTCCATATATATGTCCCAAAAAGAATGGAGTCAGATATGAATAACTAAAATACTGATTTTATAGAGTCACCATGAAAATCTTCTAAAAATAGTTTATACAAAAGCCACTTAAGTCTTCATATAATTTAAAAGTTTCATTCAGGGGCCGGAGAGATAGCATGGAGGTAAGGCGTTTGCCTTTCATGCAGAAGGTCACTGGTTCGAATCCCAGCATCCCGTAGGATCCCCCGAGCCTGCCAGGAGCAATATCTGAGCGTGGAGCCAAAAGTGACCCCTGAGTGCTGCCGGGTGTAACCCAAAAACCAAACCCCCCCCCCCAAAAAAAAGTTTCATTCAGGGCTTTCTTGCTTATATTGTTCTTCCAGACTATACCATATAAGTTAACATTTGTCTATATATTATCTTACATTCACTCAAACTTTTTCCCCATATAAGTTTTGACTTCTCACTAGATTCCAAGGTCCTTGTCTTTTTTTTTTTTAATCTTTCCCACGGTGCCAGACACACAGTAGGCACTGAATAAATGCATGCTGACCTCACCTGTTACGTTTTTCAGAGAAGAGGGCCTGGCCTGTGTAACTTGGGTGAAATTTCTATATCAGAGAGGAGCAAGTGTTTTCTAGAGAGCCCTTTCTTTTCTCCAGAAGATATGGCTTTTGAAGGTATGGAGAAATTGCTTTATATTTCCTTTGTAAAACCTGGTTATGTTCTGTTTAAATGTTTTAAAAGTTAAGTTCTTCCATAACTGCAACAGGAAAGATAGAAATAGTTGGGCTAGGATGCTAGGATTATCTTCTTAAATATTTTTTTTATTCTTTTGTTACATTCTCTTTTCAATAAAAAAGAAAAAAATACTTAAAAAAACAGATTAACTATTCACCTGAGTCAAAAATTATAAATAATACTCAATAATGTTACTGCTACTCAGGAGAAATGAATTACAACTTCCATTTTGGAGACAACCCCATTCCTTAGACTCTAGCTGTAGATCATTTCCCCTAAATAAAGGACAGCTGAAATTCTTACCATCATCAACTCCTAGGATAGAATTGGTATTTGGTAGGTTCAAGGACTCTCCGCCAAGGCTGGGCTGCGAATTCATAGACACCAGGTTTTTACTGGTTACTGAGGCCTCTTCAAGCAAACTACTGCCCATTAGTGGCTCAGCTGCACAGAGAACAGGATGTGAGAGACATACAGCAGAGCAGTCAAGGCTGTGCCTGAACCCCCTGCACTTCCCAGGAAGTCTGCCTTGGCTTCCAGAACTAGAAGTTATTCTACACCTTGCATACCACTTCCTATTTAACCTACTTTTGGGAAATAACAATTAACTTAGAAGGGAAGGTTTGAGCTCAGGGATAAATATCCTTGCTTGTGATCAGCATCGGGATGATTAACATATAAAATGGGATAGATAGACCCTTGAATACTTGAATAAAATAAGGGAATGAATGGAAATAATCATAAAAAGTTATTCAAGTCAAGTTAGTATAAAAGAGAGTTAATGACTATTAAGTAAACAATGTAAAATCTTTATCACAGTGACACTTGTTTGTGATCAGCACAAGCTACCATAAAACTCATTGCTGGATTTTGACTTAATTTTAGTTAGTTGGTTTGGAACCCTGTATCATACATGTTAAAAAAAAACAAACTACAGGTTCTGTAATCTTTTTTTTTTTTTTTTTTGGTTTTTGGGCCACACCCGGTAACGCTCAGGGGTTACTCCTGGCTATGTGCTCAGAAGTTGCTCCTGGCTTGGGGGACCATATGGGACACCGGGGGATCGAACCGCGGTCCATCCAAGGCTAGCGTAGGCAAGGCAGGTACCTTACCTTTAGCGCCACCGCCCGGCCCCAGGTTCTGTAATCTTACAAATAATCTTACTTGTCAGGATGCTTTGTTTAGGGTGAGGTAAATATGACTAATCACATATGTTTTAGAAGCTTTCAGATAGTTTCACCCTATATAGTCCATCATATAAGATCAGGTCTCTAATCCAAACAAAGTCAGAAAGTTTCTGGATAAGCAGAAAAGCTAATTATTTGACTTCTTTTGTTTTTGTTTTGGGTCAAACCTGGCAGCGCTCAGGGGTTCCTCCTGGCGGGCTCAGGGAACCATATGGGATGCTGGGATTCGAACCACTAGTCCTTCTGCATGCAAGGCAAACACCCTACCTCCATGCTATCTCTCCGGCCCCATTACTTGACTTTCTGAACTCAGAAAATACTCCACTCATATCTCCTCACCAGTTTGCTCGGGCTCTTGACTCCCCGCTGCTCCCATCTGCAGGTGATGCTTTCTCATGTGCACATTCCTGCTCCCACTCTGAGAGAAGGTCTTCCCACAGACTTGACACTGGTGAGGCTTCTCTCCTAAAAACAGGGGCAGGTGAACACATGGCAACCAAAGAGCAAGGTATATTTCTGACAGCAAAACAATGAACTTGAGACAGACCTAGATGATAAAAACAAAACAAAAAGCCTAGAGAAAGTTAAGTGAGACACAGACTTCTCCTCCATTCCTTCTTGATCTTTCATACATGGGAGTGAGACAGAAAGAGGACATAAGGAAGACTTTTCGTGGTCCCAGCCCCCAGACTTTTTCAGATCAACAGTACAGCTGTCTTCCCAAAGTAAGCTCTGGGTATAAAATCATGACAGTCACAATCTTACGTCCTTTTTCAGATAAAGTATTCCATGGTCCTCCAGGATGTATACCATTCTCAAGGATTACAACCCTGGGTTCATAATAGCTCTTTATTGCCATGCAGCCAAGCCAGGTTTGATCCCTAGCACCATATATGGCACCTGAGCCCAACCAGGAATAACCAGGAAAGAGAAATCCTGGAGAGTACACTGCTGGGTGCAGCCAAAAAAACCAAAACCATAATATCTCTTTATCCTATTCTCTGACACCACTCTCACAGTCTCCAATATTCATGATTGTGGTTCTTCTAGACAACGAACTGAACCATCCTCCATGTTCTCAGATCCTACTACCCCCAAAAAACAAATACGTAGATCAGGGGTCAAAATCATGCTAACAGGATACTTCCTTTGCATGGAGATAACACTAGTAAGAACCCAGCACCACACATAATCCTGCAGCCCAGCAAGGAGTTATTCCTGAGCAGAGTCAGAAGTAGCCTCTGAGCACCACTGGATATTGCCCAACCACTCCACTCCCCTACAAAATTCAAAAGAAAAAGAAAAAAATTCTTGCCTACAGGGAAGTAGCAGTAGCAAAAGTAAGTGAAATGGTCAGAAAATGCAAATTCATAGACACAGGTAGCTGAAAAATGGCTGTTTAAATCTGGGAATGGGAATAGAACAGCAAAGGGGCACCAACACTTTTTTGATAGTGACAGATGTGTCCAAAACCAGGACTGTAGTGATGGCCGCTCAATTCTTTGTGACTGTCTGATGTTTTGTGAGAAACTGCAAGCTGAGACCCACACACAGGGGAAAATCAAATGACATAAAAGTAACCAACAAATCCAGAATGTCAAAGATTCTATAGGATTTGACTCTAGTGCAACAAATCTATGACATGAAAAAAATAGATCTAAAGACTCAACCAAGTGTAATATTGAACAAATAAATTCACTTACGACTTTTTGAATATAACTGGAAAAAACTAAACATGAATGACATATGAGATAAAACCAACACATTATTACAAATTCAGGGGGCTGGAGAGATAGCATGGAGGTAAGGCGTTAGCCTTTCATGCAGAAGGTCATCGGTTCGAATCCCAGTGTCCCATATGGTCCCCTGAGCCTGTGAGGAGCAATTTCTGAGCATGAAGCCAGGAGTAACCCCTGAGTGCTGCCAGGTGTGACCCAAAAACCAAAAACCAAAAAAAAAAAAAAAAAAAAAAAACAAATTCAAACAGGTTTGAGTATAGTAGTTGTTACATAAGAAAATGCCTTTTGGGGGCAGAAGCAATAGCACAATGGTAGGGCGTTTGCCTTCACACAATACGGACCTGGGTTCAACGCCCAGCATCCAATATGGTGCCCTAAGCTTGCCAGGAGTGATTTCTGTATGCAGAGCCAGCAATAACTCCTGAGTGCCGATGGGTATGGCCCCAAAACAAACAAACAAAAAAAGCCTTTTTTTTTTTGGCCACACCCGGCGTTGCTCAGGGGTTACTCCTGGCTGTCTGCTCAGAAATAGCTCCTGGCAGGCACGGGGGACCATATGGGACACCAGGATTCCAACCAATCACCTTTGGTCCTGAATCAGCTGCTTGCAAGGCAAACGCCGCTGTGCTATCTCTCCGGGCCCAAAAAAAGCCTTTTATTTTAATCAAACCCCCCCCTTTTTTTTTAATATCATACTTGAATGCTCAGGGATTACTCCTGTGCAATTAGGAATTCTTTCTGGTTGGCTTCGGGGACTGTATGGGATACTGGGACTAAACTTGGATTAGACACATGTAAGGCAAATGTCCTACCTGATGTGTTATAACTCCGGCTCCAGAAAATGCCTTATTTTGTAACTTTTAATTTGGGGGGGGGGCATGCCCGGTGGTTCTCAGGGATTACTCCTGACTCTGCACACAGAAATCACTTCTGTGGGGCTGGCGAGGTGGCGCTAGAGGTAAGGTGTCTGCCTTGCAAGCATTAGCCAAGGAAAGGACCGCAGTTCGATCCCCCGGTGTCCCATATGGTCCCCCCAAGCCAGGGGCAATTTATGAGCCATTAGCCAGGAATAACCCCTGAGTATCAAACGGGTGTGGCCCAAAAAACCAAAAAAAAAAAAAAAAAAATCACTTCTGTTGGGCTTGGGGGACCATATAGGATGCCAGGAATTAAAACTGGGCTGGCTGTGTGAAAGGCTGCACCTTACCTACTGTATTGTCGCTCTGGCCCAAATTCTTATTTTTCTATTCTCTTTCTGGGGGGTGCAGCACACTCTAAGATGCTCAGGAATTTATTTTTATAATTTTTATTTTACATGAGGCAAAATAAAAACTCTTTACAGTAGCAATACACAACTCTAAGTCCATATCTAACACTAAGGCTATCAGTTTACCTCTTAGAATTTGACCAAATACAAACCCCCCCCCACACACACACACACAAAAACAGATCTTGGGGGCCAAGAGAGATAGCATAGCGGCGTTTGCCTTGCAAGCAGCCGATCCAGGACCAAAGGTGGTTGGTTCGAATCCCGGTGTCCCATATGGTCCCCCGTGCCTGCCAGGAGCTATTTCTGAGCAGACAGCCAGGAGTAACCCCTGAGCAACGCCAGGCGTGGCCCCCCCTCCCCCCCCCCCAAAAAAAAAAACCAGATCTTGGGTCTGGAGAAATACTACAGTGGGGAGGGGGCTTGCCTTGCATGCAACCAACTCTGGTTTGAGCCTTGTCATATATATATTCCCCAAGTCTTCCAGGAATGAACCCTGAGCACAGCACCAGGAGTAGGCCCTGAGCAATGCCAGGTATGGCCTAAAAACAAAAGCAAACAAAGAAAAAACCAAATCCAATCTTAAGATTTTTGGCTCTTACATTCACATTTTGATTGATGTTACCTTTCTAATTTCCTGGCACCCACTGACTTGCTTTGCTGTCCTCATTGCAATAACCTGAAGTTCCTGTCTACCTTCCTAGTTGGCTTCTCTCGGTTCAACAAGACTGCCTTGGAAAGTCTCTGTTCTGATTATCTCCCATAAGCCACTATCGCTGATGAAACTTATAAAGTCAGAAAAAGGTCTGGACTGAAAAAAAGTTCAGCGTTTCAGTTAGTTATAAATACAACTATGCTCAGGGGACACTATGTGGTACCGGGGATAAAAATAGGGTCAGCAGCATGCAAGGTGTTAACCACTGTACTATCTCACCAGGATAGTTTATTTCTTTTTTTTTTTTTTAACTTATTTTAGTTTTATAGTTTATTTCTTTTTAGACTTCCTTCTGCCATGCCACCAAGGCCCCAGGCATTCACTCTTTGAGCTGCCTGCTTCCCTGAAATCAATGAATGGCACATAATCTAGTACCTGAGTGAACTACCAAATGTTTTCGGAGGCTGGAATACTCAGCAAAGGAACGGCCACATCCTTGGGCTTCACAAAGGAAAGGCTTCTCTCCTAGAGACAGAAAATAAGATACTTAGTCTGATGAATCATTATTCTCTTTCCATTCTAATTTTACTGTCTCCCATGACTGACTCCCATTCTTAAATTCATTCAGTGTAACTTCAATAGGGATCTAACAAGTGTTTCCTTTCAAATCTCCGTGCTCTCCTAGATAGCCCTGCCACCTTCTTAGAACTGGTTGCAATCTGTCTCAGCTGAAGACACTGTACTGACCTACTTCTTTGAGCATCCCAACCCTCTCTAAGGTCGGGTTTAATGTGTATATGCTATGAGAAGTTTTGTGATTTGTTTTCTTTGTCCATACCTTTCAGTGCTCAGACTGTTGCTGGGAACCACTCTCAGTGGTTTTTAGGGGACTAAATAGAGTCAGGGTTCTAAAAGGATTTACCAAATGCAAAGAATGTTTATCAAGCACTTCCCACCATTTTTTGTTTTGGGTCCAAACCCAGTAGTGTTCAGGGCTTAATCCTGGTTCTGGGCTCACGGTTCACTCCTAGCAGTGCTCAGAAGACTATATAGACTGCCAGAGATTGAACCCAGGTCTCACGGCAAACAATGCAGTAGCCCTCCCCCTCTTTCTTTTGGTTTTGGGCCACACCTGGTGATGCTCAGGGTTTACTCCTAGCTATGCGCTCAGAAATTGCTCCTGGCTTGGGGGACCATATGGGATACCAGGGGATCGAATCACGGTTCGTCCTAGACTAGAGCGTAAGGCAAACGCCCTACTACTTTTGCCACCGCTCCAGCCCCATGCAGTAGCCGTTTAAGCTATCTCTCCAATTCCCATTAGGAATTTTATCTTAGAATCAGTTCAAGATTTCCATTTAAATATACTTTTAGGGACTAAAAGATAGTACAGGGTTAAGTACTTGTCTCATGTGAAAATCACCCTAGTTTGATCTCCTACACTACATATGGTCTCCAGAGCAGTGCCAGGAGTGATCCCTTAGCATAGAGTCTTAAAGTCCTTATTCTATCGTATCTATTTTGCCTTCTTGAAGCAAATATATTCCCAAGAAAAAGCTGAGAACAGAGCTATACTATCCTAAGATTTAGTCAGGGGTAATTTATTCAGTCCTGAGGAGAAAGAAAACTCCTCAAAATCAAGGATCAGGAGTAGAAGAGACAGTATAGCACAGTGATGGCTAACCTTTTTGAGCCCGAGTGCCCAAACTGCCGCACAAAACCAAAGAATTTCCTCAAAGTGCCAGCACGTCAATTAAACCTTCATAACAAGATTTTAATATCTAAAAACTCTTTATAACTTTTACAAATTTATTAATTGCGGACCTCCCCACATGCCAGCTGCAAGGCCTTTGCATGTCATAGCTGGCACGCGTGCCAAAGGTTTGCCATGGCAGGTATAGCAGATTAGGCATGTGCCTTGCATGCAGTCATCTGGGTTCAATCCCTGGCATCTCATGGTCCCCTGAGCAAAGACAAGAATAAGCCAAATAAAATTTTAAAAAGGGTTTTATTGGCCCACACCTGCTGTGCTCAGGGCTGTGGGGCTTATTCCTGGTTCTGCTGTCAGAGATCACTTCAGGCAGGGCTCAAGGGATCAAATATGGAGTCCAGGATTGAACCCACATACAAGGTAAATATACTCACTGCATCTCTATGGTCCTCTTTCTTTTTTTTTTTTTTTTTTTTTTTGGTTTTTGGGCCACACCTGGTAACGCTCAGGGGTTACTCCTGGCTATGAGCTCAGAAGTTGCTCCTGGCTTGGGGGACCATATGGGACGCCGGGGGATCGAACTGTGGTCCGTCCAAGGCTAGCGCAGGCAAGGCAGGCACCTTACCTCTTGCGCCACCGCCCGGCCCCCCTCTTTCTTAGTTTTTGCATTTTCCTTCTCTGCTTTAGTACATTTTGTGCTAGAACAGACTCTGTGTGGTAAGTGTCTGCCCCCCAAATTACAACTGTATAATGTGCAAAAGTATATGAAAGAGCCCTTTTGTCCAGATCTAACATGTTATCAGAGCAGGGAAAGTTTATTTTCAGAGTTCTACAACAACTTTGAACCCTCATTTCTACTCTACCCTACAGCCACAGTAGGCAAGCAAGCATGGAGCCAAGCATCGACTACAGAGAAATGCTGGGGTGCACACACCTGTGTGGGTGCGCAGGTGGTTCTTTAGGTTTCCAGCCGTAGTAAACTGCTTGCCACAGCTAGACTCAGGGCACATGAAGGGCTTCTCCCCATTGTGGGTCCTCATGTGCACCTTCAGCCTCTGCAGCACATAGAAACTTTTCCCACAGCCTTCTGCAGGACAGATGAAGGAGCGGTCATTTCTACCAAAAACAAATGTAAGAATCATATAAGCGACAAGACCTGAAAACACTCTTTGCCAGAGAGGAAAAATTCAGTTAAACAATTTTTCAAAACAAAGAACAAATTATATACACGGCTATACCACAATCACCTGGCATTTGCCAAAATGCCAGGTGATAGGCCCTAGATCTCAGAAAAACGGACAGGTTGATTTTGAGGCCTAAGCAGAGGTATTTTGCTTACTTTTCAAGTGTTGAAATTTTGAGGAGATGAGGAGAAGCACCCAAGCAGTGCTTGAAAAACCACTTCTGGCAGTACTGGGTCATCACACTTCTCTTACCCAGCTAACTGGATAAGACAGGTCTATGCTCAAATTCAGCATCTCATTGTGGTACTAGGTGCTTGTGGAGCCATGTAGTTCGAGAAAGAAAACTTGGGGGGTTTGGAAATGCAAGGATGTGTTCAAGAGCTTGGAGTCATCTCCCAACTATAAACCAGGGGGGTCCTCAAACTATGGCCTACAGGCTACATGAGGCCTGCTGAGGACATTTATCTGGCCCGCTGGGTATTTTGCTGCTGCAGCTGGTGTACTTCTTAGCAGCCAACTGATCCCGAGCCCAGAAAACTGATCCGAGCATGTGTCAATGTGCACCACACTCATCGGTTCCCCTCCTATCTCTCGACTTCTCTCAGTTTCGGGCAAGGGTCCTCAAACTAAGACTCATGGGCCGCTACTGTTCATAGTTTGTTTTTTGTTTACTTCTGGCTATGCGCTCAGAAATTGCTCCTGGCTTGGGGGACCATATGGGATGCTGAGGACTGAACCAGGTCCGTCTAGCATTGGCCGCATCCAAGGCAAAAACTCCCTACTGCTGTGCTATCGCTCCAGACCCCATAGTTTGTTTTTAAACTATAGTCTGGCCCTCCAAGAGTCTGAGGGACAGTGAACTGGCTCTCTGTTTAAAACGTTCAAGGACCCTCACTGTAAATTGTTTAATATGTGATTTCAAAACTCTTGCTTTTTTTTTCTTTTTTCCAGTCGGGGTGGCACTAGCAACTAGTTTACAGTAAATTAAAATATTTTTTTTTGGTTAATTTAACTTTTTTTTTCTTTACGTAAACACCATGATTACATACATGATTGTAGTTGGGTATTCGTCATACAGAGAACACCCCCTTTACCCATTCGATCTTCCCACCACCAATATCCCCACCCCCCACCGCCCATCTCTCTTCTTCCCCATCCCCTGCCTATATTCAAAACAGGCATTCTACTTCTCTCGCTCATTAATATCGTCAAGATAGGTAGTGTAGTCATCTCTCTAAACTCACCACTCTATGTGGTAGCTTCACATTGAGAGTCAGTCCTTCCAGCTCTCTGGGCATTATTACAATAATGTATTTTGTCAAAACTCTTGCTTTAAGACATTAGAGGGAAAATGACATATACATCTTTTTTTTCCTTTTTGGCTTTCTGGGCCACACCTGGTGACGCTCAGGTTTTACTCCTGGCTATGTGCTCAGAAGTAGCTCCTGGCTTGAGGGACCATATGGGGTACCGGGGGAATAGAACCATGGTAGGTTAGCCTGTGCAAGCCAAATGCAACAAATATATTTTACGATGGCAAATATGTTATTAAGAATGAGGTAAATGGGGCCGGGAAGGTGGCGCTAGAGGTAAGGTGTCTGCCTTACAAGCGCTAGCATAGGATGGACCACGGTTCGATCCCCTGGCGTCCCATATGGTCCCCCCAAGCCAGGGGTGATTTCTGAGTGCATAGCCAGGAGTAACCCCTGAGCGTCAATTGGGTGTGGCCCAAAAACAAACAAACAAACAAACAAAAGAATGAGGTAAACAAGACATACAGGCGCTGAAGATATTACAGCAGGTAAAGTGCTTGCCTTAAATGTAACTGACCTGTGCTTGCTTCAGCAGCACATATACTAAAATTGGAACAATACAGAGAAGATTAGCATGGCCCCTGCACAAGGATGACACTCAAATTTGTGAAGCATTCCATATTTAAAAAAAATTAGCTGACCTGACTTTGATTCTTGGCTTCTTATATGGTTCCCCCAATTCCTACAAGAAGTGATCTTGTAGAAAAACAGGAGTAAGCCCTGAGCACTGCTGCGTATAGCCCAAAAACAAACCAAAAATATATGGAAATCCCTGTTTTAAAGAAAAAAGACCTTTATTTTTTATTAAGAAAATACGCTTATTTCTTTTCATTCTGCACATTTTCAAGATACATTAAAAACATTTAGTGTATAAATAGTTTTGGGTTTTTTGTTTGTTTTTGTTTTGGGGCTATACCCAGTGGTGCTCAGGGCTTACTCCTGGTCTGCAATCAAGGACCACTCCTAGCATGGCTCATAGGACCATAGGTGGTGCCAGGGATCAAACCCAGATTTACTATGTGCAAGGCAAACACCCTACCCACTCTTTTATTGTTCCAGCCCTCAAGAAAAGACTTAACATTAACCACAACTGAGCTGAAACCCTGGGGCAGAATGTTCTGGAGCCATCAACACTCTTGAGCTACAAAAGCAGATCCTAGATTTGCTCACCGATGAGTCTTAAGGTGGTACTTGAAGTGAGCTGGCCACACAAATGTTCGGTTGCAACCTTCAACTGTGCACTTGAGTTTCTTTTCCACTTGAGGAAGGGGTCCTGAATCTTTGGGCTGCCCATCACCAGAACCCAGGTGACCATTTTCTCCTGCAAAAGTAACATACTTGTAATCCAGTGAAGGACCCCACTGAAACACCTTGGTTCAAAAATAAAACTTCTATATTTTACTCTTTTTTTTTTTTTTTTTGGTTTTTGGGCCACACCCATTTGACACTCAGGGATTACTCCTGGCTATGCGCTCAGAAATCGCCCCTGGCTTGGGAGGACCATATGGGACACCGGGGGATCGAACCGCGGTCCGTCCTACGCTAGCGCTTACAAGGCAGACACCTTACCTTTAGCGCCACCTTCCCGGCCCCCTATATTTTACTCTTGATCATCAATCAGTCATCCATGTTCCCTCATGGAGTGGGGGGGGGAGGGAGGGGAAAGGAGAGAGAGAGAAAGAAAGAGAGAAAAAGAGTGTTTTGGGAGGGATGGGAGGAGACAGGGGAAAGGTGGAGAGAGAGAGAAAGAAAGAGAGAAAGAAAGAGAGAAAGTATTTTTTGGAGGGGTTCCTCTCACTGTGACAAAAATAACCCATGGCAGTACTCAGGGAATCATGTGGTGTCAGGGATTTGAATCAGGGTGGGTGGGATATAAGACAAGCATCTTACCCCCAGTACTATCTCTCTGGCCCTGATTTTTTATTATTACACTAGCTGATAAAATTATTTTTTATAATGACATACTAACTCAAAAGAGATCTGGCGTGATAGTCCAACTGGCGAGACATGTGACTTGTATGTAGGACACTGAGGTACAATATCTAGCTCAGGTCCTGTGTTTATTATTACAGGGTCCTACTATAATAAAATACACAGGAGGAGCCTGAGTAACAAGTTGGGAAAAGTCTCTGGCATTGCTGAGTATGTCTCTCCCATCCAAAAAGATTTCATTTAAAACAAAAACTCAAAAGTATAAGGAACACTATAGAGCAACATAAAAAAATCAATACTAGCATCTATGAAAAACTTTTCCTTTAAAGGAAGCCCAGTAGATTATTTTTCAGTGTTTATGTGAGAAGATAAGGATCGAACCCAGGTTCTCACAAATGTGAGGCAAGCACAACACAAATGATTGAACCATTCCTAGCACCAGCCCTCACAGATTATTTAAAGATGAGAATTAAGAGTGTTAGTATATTCATCCTGTACATGAACTGGTATACACAAAATATTTCTCAGAAAGATAACATAACATAGATTTGTATTGTATTGTATGAATTACAGAGCTACCCTCAGCTCAGTAATGCTTGTCCTGGAGGTCCAGGCCTGACAGTCTGGGGCCTGGCCCAGTGAGATGCTGCTGCTTAGGGACAAAGAGGGCCTTACAGAGCAGTGTCTGGGATCCAACTCAGTACCGTGAATAGGCAGGTATGCTGACGCTAAAGTTATCTCCTTGTCTAATTTATATGCTTTCAATTGTCTGTTCATAACAATAAAGATTACAAAAAATAAGGAAAATATAATTTAAAAAGAGAGAGATTACACACAACAGAAAAGAAAGCAACTGTATCCCCCAAATCTCTTCACAGAAAGCGAAAACACTGTAGGGGCCTCACCATTGCTGCTGGTTTTTGCATTCTTTGCCAGCTGTGCACGAGTGGCAGCAATCAAACTGTCATGGGCCAACTCCTGAACTCGGAGAAACCACGGAATGTTACTGTCAGTGCTCTCACCGGAGAGGAAATCATTCCCTGAATCCTCTGCCTCATTCTGTACAAATACCAAGTGCTCAGCTGAAGAGCCCAGACCTGTAACAAATATAAGAGGATATGTGAAAGTTAGCCATCAATGTCCCTTTTTTTGACCCTGTTTCAGAGGCACTGTATGCTGAACAAGCTATTCCAGAACTTAACCTCACAATTTCTAAGATTAAGTTATCTTTTGTTCTCAGTTTACAAGTTTGTCTTTCATCACCTACTTTTTCAGAGGCAAATTCTTCTTCCTGGGGTCCCAAGTGACAGCACAGTCAGTAGGGTATTTACCTTATAGGATGGGGTGGTGATGGTGGGGTGGTGGTGTTTAATCCCCAGCATCCCATATAAAGTTCTTATGGAGCCCTAAGCACTGCCAGGTGTGGGCCCCTATCCTCCCCAAAAATTATTCTTCCTGGCCTAGGCTAAGCCTCACTTCCAGAATCCCAATCTCATCTTTCAGTTATCCTTTCCTGTATCCTTCACTTATCTCCACTCTCCAACTTCAACTCATTCCTCTAAAAGTTTACAGCCTTAAAATCTGACTTAGCCCAAATTTAAAGAGGGGGCTAGAGAGATACTACAGCAGGTAGGGGGGCTTGCCTTGCACATGGCTAACCCAGGTTTAATCTCAGCATAGTTCTCTGTGCATCGCCAGGAGTAATTGTTGAATGAAAAACCAGAAGTAACCCCTCAGCAACTCTGGGTGCCTCCCCACCAAAGGATGAAAATTCTGAAGCTAGAGCAACAGCACATCTTACCTTGCACACAGTCAATCCCTTTTTATCCCCAGAACCCCACATGGTTCCCCCAAATATGCTAGAGGAGATTCCTAAGGAAAGAGTCAGGTTTTGTGCCATACCTGGCACAAAAAAGTAAAAAGAATAATTAATTCTTCTGAATTCTGAACACTTCTTTAGCTATCATTATATCATGTTTTTTTTTTCTAAAAAAATCTTTTTCTTTTTTTTTTAAGATAGGGAAACACTAGCAGTACTTACAGCTTACTCCTTTTTTTGTTTGTTTTTGTTTTGGGCCATACTGGTGCTCAGGACTTACTCTTTGCTTGGTTTTGCACACAGGAATCACTCCTGGCAGACTCAGGGGATCATATGAGATCAGGGTTCAAAAGAAAGCAAGTTGTTTCCATGGTAAGCACCTTACCTGATACACTATTGCTCTAGCACAAAAGGAAAGCACATTTGGAGGGGGGGGTTGTTTTGTTTCGCCCCCAGCTATGTTCAAGGCTTAATCCTGTCTGGTTCTATGTTCAGGGATCACACCTGGCAGGTGTGGGGGAAGAGAGAAGAAATATCCGTATGGGAAACCACATTGTTCCAGTTCCATCCCAGTCAACTTTCTTAAAACAATAACAACTTTTGTTTCCACTTTCTCCACTTTCCATTCACAGCTCATTCTCAGCAACCTCAATGACAATTCTCTCGCTGAAGTAACAGGATTTACTCTTCCTACTCTCCATCTCACTAGCCTACCCTGTAGTATTTGACATGATCTATAACTGTCTCTGCTCCTGCCCTTTACTGGGAGAGAATTCCGGCCAGCAGCTTTCTCTCAACCGGGACAGAAGGCAGAAAGCAGCTACAAATAATTCGCGAGTGTTAAGCTCTTTTGTGAACACCTAAAAAATTAAGCTGCAGAAGTTAGTAAAATGCTCAAGGTGTGTTCCAGTCAAGAGGTTTATTGAAGGGAGAACAGGGTTTTTATGCCCTGCTTCAGTGGGAGGAGTAGTAACATAGGATTGAAACATAGACCAATCAGATTTGTACAAGTACAACAATTTTAACCAATGGGAGCATAAACACATTTTGATGGCAGGAAGGATAAAGAGGAACCTGGCAGGATGGGGGGAGGGGAAGCAAATCCTTAAACAAATAGCTAATTGATATTTACGCAAATACAATTTTTTGTTTAGCCTATTTTCCATTTAGATCACAGTTTAAACCTTACAAAAACCTATCTATAACTACATGCTTGAGAGCAGTTACAAAAACAGGTTCCATGGAAAGGTTAAGGAATCTGGTTAAGCCAGATTCTTTGTGCTGAGCTAATTTTTTTTTTTTTTTTTTTTTTTTTTGGTTTTTGGGCCACACCCGGTGACGCTCAGGGGTTACTCCTGGCTATGCGCTCAGAAGTCGCTCCTGGCTTGGGGGACCAAACCGTGGTCCGTCCTAGGGTAGCGCAGGTAAGGCAGGCACCTTACCTTTAGCGCCACCGCCCGGCCCCGTGCTGAGCTAAATTTATTTGCAGAGTTTTCTGTTGGTTCGGGGCTCTGCAAACTTTATGGCTTGAATCAGGCAGGCGGTGGAAAATTCATCCAGAATTCCATTGATTATGTGGGGTGCTCGGTCTCCCACAATGATCTAGTACATTTCCTCAGATCCCCCAACTCTTTGATGAATGTGTGCTTGCTAGTGCTCTCTACAGCCGAGTTATAGCCCATTCACAAACTTTTTTCTTTTTTTTTTGTTTTTTCGGGCCACACCCGTTTGATGCTCAGGGGTTACTCCTGGCTAAGCGCTCAGAAATGGCCCCTGGCTTGGGGGGACCATATGGGACGGAAGGATCGAACCACGGTCCTTCCTTGGCTAGCGCTTGCAAGGCAGACACCTTACCTCTAGCGCCACCTCGCCGGCCCCAAACTTTTTTCTTTTTCTACCCTTCTATAGTTGCTCCTTCCAGTGCATCTTTTTTCTATTTTCCTGTTTTCATATAAGAGCATTTTAATTTCTGTCCTAACTTTTTTTTGTTGTTGTTTGTTTTTGGGCCACACCCGGTGACACTCAGGGGTTACTCCTGGCTATACGCTCAGAAACTGCTCCTGACTTGGGGGACCATATGGGATGCCGGGGGATCAAACCACAGTCCGTCCTAGGTAGCGCGGGCAAGGCAAACACCCTAACATTTGCACCACCGCTCTGGCCCCATCTGTCCTTATTTTTTAAACTAAACATTAGACATGATTTAGAAATAAACTGTACCAAATAATGTTCAAAGATAATAATGTTCAAATTCTTCTCTTGTTTGGTCACTCAGAAATTGTTATCAGCTCTAATTGTCGTTGCTTGTTGCTCACATTATTTTTATTTATGTATTCACCATAGTCTACTTTCCCTTCCACAAAATTCGAGACTCCTTCATATCTCTGCTACATCTCTGAGGCCTGTCCAAAATACCATTATCAAATACCAATGTCTGACAGACATCACCAGCTGGTATGCTCTATATTCCCCAGATTGCCACGTCTCATTTGTTGATAGAGAAAATACTGTGACTGGGTTTTTCCCTCCCACCTGTCCCATTACAGGAACCTGGTCCACATATCTTAGTAATTGCGTAAGAACCAAGCTACTCACTACCTCAGACTAGTGTCTTACAAACTGGGGAAACACCATAACACAGGTCTTCAAAACATGGTTTCTAATGTCTTTTCATATAAATCTAATCTTTAGCCTTTCCTTCCTCCCCTGGACCTTATACTCTCTCTTATGTTTGTTTCCCTATTAAATGGCCTTCCTTCTCCAAATTGTTCTGAATGAAAGAACCCATGCCCTCTGTTTCATATAATTCTGTTTGTTGTTGTTGTTGTTGTTGTTAATTTATTTTTCTGGTTTTCAGGCCACATCTGGCTTACTCAGGACTCTGTACTCAGGATTCAGAGGACCATATGAGATGCCCGAGATTAAACCCAGGTCAGCCATGTGAAAGTAAAATTCTACCTGCAATATCATCATTCCAGCTCCCTCATACACCCAGTTATGCTCAGGGGTTACTCCTGGCTATGCGCTCAGAAATCACTCCTGGATCGGGGGACCATATGGGACGACAGGGATCGAACCCAAGTCCGTCCTGGGTCAGCCACATGCAAGGTTAATGCTTTACTGCTGTGCTATTGAACCGGTCCCCCTCATACACTTCTTAAATGCAAAAAGAACTAAAAATAATTATTTTACACTAGACCTCTTTAAAACTCAGAATTACTATTTCTTTTTTTTTTTTGTGGTTTTTGGGTCACACCCGGCAGTGCTCAGGGGTTTTTCCTGGCTCTGTGCTCAGAAACTGCTCCTGGCAGGCACGGGGGACCATATGGGATGCCAGGATTCGAACCGATGACCTTCTGCATGAAATGTAAACGCCTTACCTCCATGCCACCTCTCTGGCCCCCAGAATTACTATTTCAAACTCTAGAAAATATCAGAGTAAGGGGCCAGAGATAGAATGAAGGTAGGGCCTTTGCCTTGCATGCAGAAGGATGGTGGTTCGAATCCCAGCATCCCATATGGTTCCCCGAGCCTGCCAGGAACGATTTCTGGGCGTAGAGCCAGGAGTAATCTCTGGCTGCCGGGTGTGACCCAAAAGACCAAAAACAAAACAAAACAAACAAAATATCAAACTAACAGGTACAAAGGAACTTGATAATTTCTTCAGACGTTGGGCACCCTGCACTACCTTGTGATTGGTACTACTTAATTTTCCAAAGAAAAGTCTTTATTTTTCCCATTTTCTTTCTTTTCTTCTTTTTTATTTTTTAGAGGTGGGGGTATTTTTGGCTTCACTTAGTGGTGCTCAGATATCACTCCAGGCAGACTCAGGAACTATAATAGAATATTGGGGATCTAACCCAGGTTGGCCGCATACAAAGGAAGAGCCTTGCCTGTTCTACTCTTGCTCTGCCTGCCTCCCCAAATTCTAAGACATTCTAGAGTCTGCCTTCTCTTTATGTGTTCAATTGATTACGAGACTAATAGCAATTCTCAAAAAAAAAAAACAAAATAAAGCCTCTTTCCATTTTAAGTATGAATTCATATGCTCACACCCTCTCTCCCCTTAATATTTCTCTTAAGCATACACAGAATTCATAAAAGAATTTTAAAATATACCTGTTCTGGTTAGATTAAGAAGAATAAAGGAAGTGCTATCACTTGGCTGTAGATCTTGCAACAAGCTAGGAGACTCTGGGGTGGACAAAAACTCCGGGGACTTCTGTATAGTCTGAGCCCTTGTCTCTTCTCCGTCTGGGCCCACATTCACCTGAAGGCTTCTCAGCACAGCCGAGGAAGGGACCTCCTTGGAGGAATTAGTATGATTCGGAGTATCATCTAGTAAAGGGAAAATACCACAGCTTTAGGTAGTACCCAACTCCAAGGAATTCACCATTTTAATACATAGTACCTAATATCCTTGTTATATCCCTTACTATCTAATATCATTATAGGAACAGATAAGATTTATTTAGGATGAGGGGAAGGGGGCTGGGCCACACCTGCACTTACTCCTGACAATGCTTAGAAAACACATGTGGTGCCACGAATCAAACTGGGGTTAGCCCCAGGCAAGGCAAGTGCCTCCCCTCAAAATACAAGAGTAATGGCTTTAAGATCTATAGACATTCAGTCAAAATAGGAACAGACTCTACCGATAAGATGGTAGTGATTAATAACCAAGTATCCACATTTAACATTATAGATGTTTTTTCTTTTGAGACCCATTATCAGTACTTTTCCTTTAAAAAAGCATAGCTTAAAAAGAAAAAAGAAAAAGAAAAAAGCATAGCTGAACAATCAAAACTAACTTATGGGCAGGATCAAGAGGTTAGGAAGATAGCTGAAAGGGCTACAGAGTGTTCTTCGTATGTGGGAGGCCCAGTTCAATCCCTGGAACCCCATACTTCCCAGCACTGCTGAAAACAAGCCCTGAGCAAACCAAAAAACCAAAAAGGGAGGTTCTAAGATCTGGCACGAGTAGAACATTTGCCTTGTATGAGGCCAACCTGGCTTCTCCCTGGCTTCCACATAGTCCTCCGAGCCTGCTAGGAATAATTTCTTAGTGCAAAGCCAGGAGCAACTTCCTGAATGTCACCAGATAAAGAACCTCCCTCATCCTCCCAAAAAAGGTAGGTACTAAAATCTAAGTTATATTTCAATAGACAAAAATTCTTCCCTTCAATTTTCTTTTTTTTTTCTTCTGGTTTTTGGGTGACACCTGGTGAAGCTCAGTGGTTACTCCTGGCTATGCACTCAGAAATCGCTCCTGGCTTGGGGGGTCATATGGGACGCTGGGGGATTAAAACATGGTCTATCCTAGGCTAGTATGGGTAAGGTAGATACCTTACCGCTACAGGCAGATGCCTTACCACTAGCGCCACTACTCTGGTCCCCTTCCCTTCAATTTTTATAATATATGTGAGATAATTCTGATGAATCATTGGGTGGAGAAAAACCAACCCTAGAATATAACCAAGGAGCTGGAGCGATAGCACGGTGGGCAGAATGTTTGTCTTACACATGGCTGATCTGAGTTCAATCCTAAGCACCCTAAATGGTCGCCTGAGCCACTTAGGGGTGATTCTTGAGTGTGTAGAGCCAGAAATAATCCATAAGCACCACTTGGTGTGGCCCCAAAACAAAAGCAAACAAAAAAAACCTTGAAATTTTCTTTTTCTTTATTTTTATTGGGGGGGTGGGGTTTGGGCCACTCCTGGTGATGCTCAGGGGTCACTCCTGGCTATGTGCTCAGAAATCAATCACTCCTGGCTTAGGGACCATATGGGACGCCTGGGATTGAACCAAGGTCAGTCCTGGATCTGCCGTGTGCAAGGCAAATGCCCTACCACTGCGCTATCGCTCTGGTTCCTCTTGAAATTTGCAAATATTTTATCATAGCTTAGATTTTACACTGAAGTAAAGAAATCATTTGGAAGACTTGCTCTCTAGAACTTTATCTTAAGGAGGTCGTCAATTTCTAGCTTTGACTGTAATAATTTTTATACTGCACTATTATATGCAGTATTTGCAAATATTAATCTTTTTTTTTTTTTTTTTGTGGTTTTTGGGTCACACCTGGCAGTGCTCAGGGATTATTCCTGGCTCCAAGCTCAGAAATTTCTCCTGGCAGGCACGGGGGACCATATGGGATGCCGGGATTCGAACCGATGACCTTCTGCATGAAAGGCAAACGCCTTACCTCCATGCTATCTCTCCGGCCCCAAATATTAATCTTTTACTGAACACATATAGCATTACTTTTTCTTTTACAAAGAAATAAAATTAAGGAATAAAATAGAATCTTAGGGACAGACCAGATATTTCAAAATCTACAGAACCTATACAGGGTTAGAGTGATAGTATAGTCAATAGGGCTGGCTCGGGTTTGATCTCTGTCATCCCATATGCTCCCTATGTACCACCAGGAGTAATTCATGAGCACAGAGCCAGCAGTAAGCTCTGAGTACCACCAGGTATGATCCAAAAAAAGGGGTGGGGAGGGAGAGAAGCACCTTTGATATAAATATACCTAATATCACAGAACTGGTTACATTTAGTCAAACTAGTTAATTAAAATGGTAAATGTTATATATATTTTATCATATAAAAATTGTGGGCTTTTGGGGGGAGAAGCTGGACTGAAAAATATTTCACTGGAAATAATACTGATTGGTTTAATATATTTTTCCTTCCTGAATTATTCATCACTTAAAAAGATTTTAAAGTCATTTAAAATTCAAAAAGGCTGGGGACATGGCTTAGTTGTAGAGCAGTTGCCTTGCACGCAGGAGACTATGCTTCATCCCTGGCATCATTAAAAAAAAAATCAATAGCTGGTGCGATTGTACCATGAGTAATGCGCATGCTTTTCATGTGGCTGACCCGAGTTCTATACTTGGCATCTTTTTTTGTTTATTTTGGGTCACACCGGGCAGCACTCAGGGGTTACTCCTGGCAGGCTTGGGGGACCATATAGGATGCCAGGAATCGAACCTAGCTAGGTCCATCCGGGGTTGGCCATGTGTAAGGCAAATGCCCTACCTCTGTGTTATCTCTCCGGCCCCTATACTCGGCATCTTATGTGGCCTGTCAAGCTTGTCAGGAGTGATTCCTGAGTGCAGATCCAGAATAAATTGTTACCAGATTAATTATCAACCTTCCCTTGATTTAACACTAATATAACAAAATCTTCTGTCTTTTTTGGGCAAGACTTGGCAGTACCTGAGGACTAATAGGTATCAAGAATTTGAACCCAGTGCTCCCATATACAAGATATGCATTCCACCCCCTGAGTCATCCTCCCAGACCTATAATATTATATTTTAGAACAAGGATAAGCTGGAGTGATGGCACAGTGGGTAAAATATTTGCACTGCATGCATCTAACCCAGGTTCAATCCTTTACACCCCATATGGTTCCCCAAATACTTCCAGAAGGAATTCCTGAGTTAGGAGGAAACCCTGAGCAAAGTTTGATGTGGCTCAAAAAAGAAAAACAGATTTTAGGGGCCGGCAAGGTGGCACTAGAGGTAAGGTGTCTGCCTTGCAAGCGGTAGCCAAGGAAGGACCACAGTTCGATCCCCCGGCGTCCTATATGGTCCCCCCAAGCCAGGGGCAATTTATGAGCGCTTAGCCAGGCAGGAGTAGCCCCTGAGCATCAAACGGGTGGGGCCCGAAAAACCAAAAAAAAAAAAACAACAAACAAACAAAAAAAAAAAAAAACAGATTTTAGAACAAGGATCAGAAAATACAGAATTTCACTGTATCCAGAAAGTAAAGGCAATCTCACTAATAATCCAGTGATAGCATTTCCTTCCCATCCAAGCTACTTTGAGGACCTGTGCTCAGCATTCTATTTCTCTCACTCCCAGAGCCTCTCCACCCATTATCTACTCTCTGCAGCATCTCGAATGGGATTTATCCTCATAGAATAAACTACCCTCAAATATTTTAGATTTTATATATAGTCTTCACTTTCCTTAGAAGGAAAGGCCATCTCTTTTCCTTTCCACATCAATTAAGTCTTTAGAAAGCAATTACTTTCCTAACTAAACTTAGCTTACAGAAATGTCAACCCATTGCCAGTCTGGCTTTCTGCCCTGTCCCCATGAAACAGGCTCCGTAAGGTCATCAACAAGCTATGTTGATCCCATATCAATGACATTATCCTTAGCTCCCCAACTTTTCTAGAAGCATCTGACACAATGACTGCTCTCCATACCTGCACTACCTGCCAGTATTCCTCCTACTATTCTAGCCTTTCCTTCTTCCCTCCTGCACAGGCTTTCCTGTCATGCCCTCTGACTTGAATAGGGAGTTCCACGGAATTCTGCCTTTGGCCTTCTTCTCACTTACACTGAATGGGTAATCATCTGAATTCACACAGAGCCCAAAGAAATTATGACTTTCATGGCACTTTTACCTCATGATTCCTAATTTTTATAGTAACTACCAGCTGTAAAGTCAGTTACCCATTTCACTGGCTCCAAAGAAAAGATTATGATCTTAAAATTCATCTGCGGTGACTTGAATTTTTACCTGGTAACATCAGCCGACTGCATTCTGAGGCTTCAGTCACTGGTAGGAGAGACAAGCAAGTAATGTCCTTTGCTTCTGATTCTACTAGCTCCTGTCCCAATGGGATGGACGTATTCTGAACAAACTGTACCAGGAGCTGAAAGGAAAAGGGGGGGGGGGGGGAGAACGACATTAAAGATTGTTAGATAGGGCCAGAGAGATAGCATGGAGGTAAGGCGTTTGGTTCAAATCCCGGCATCCTATATGGTCCCCTGTGCCTGCCAGGAGCGATTTCTGAGCGTGGAGCCAGGAGTGACCCCTGAGCACTGCCAGGTGTGACCCCAAAAACCCAAAAACAAACAAACAAACAAACAAAAAGATTATTAGAAATTAACCCAAATTATCTCCAAATTTGAAGGTGATTAATTCTTGATTGCCCATCCATTACATCCATATTCACAGAAAAAACTAGATTAAGACATAAAACACTAATTTTTATTAAGTCCTTTAGTGAGCAAAAATCTGAATTGCATAATTACATTAACCTCTTACTCTCAACAAATTAGAAAAAAAATTGGGGGCTGGAGCAATAGCGCAGCGATAGGTTTTTTGCCTTGCACACAGCTGACCCAGGACAGGCCTGGGTTCACTCCTCGGCATCCCATATGGTCCCCCAGGCCAGGAGCAATTTCTGAGCACATAGCCAGGAATAATCCCTGAGCGTCACTTTGTGGCCCAAAAACAAACAAACAAAAAAAAAAATGAAAGAAATTGTAATTTTAAGTGATGCATTAAAAAATGCCACTGTTGGGGCCAGAGAGATAGCATGGAGGTAAGGCGTTTGCCTTTCATGCAGAAGGTTATCGGTTTGAATCCCAGCATCCCATATGGTCCCCCATGCCTGCCAGGAGTAATTTCTGAGCATGGACCCAGGAGTAACCCCTGAGCACTGCCGGGTGTGACCCAAAAGCCACCAAAAAAAAAAAAAATGCCACTGTTGGGTCAGAGCAGTGGCACAAGCAGTAGGGCGTTTGCCTTGCATGTGCTGACCCAGGACAGATAGTGGTTCAATCCCCCAGTATCCCCAAGCCAGGAGCGATTTCTGAGTGCATAACCAAGAGTAACCCCTGAGCGTCACTGGGTGTGGCCCAAGGAACAAAAAATAATAAGTCACTGTTGAAGCTGAAAAGACAGTTGATAGTGGAGGGCACATGTACAAGGCCCAGGCACAGTTCGTATGACAAATCAAGAGGGCCATTGTTAGGTGAGCATGACTGAGAATATCCTACCCTCCACACTTGACCTTTGAGTGTGACCTTTATTTTAAAAAATGCTAAGTGTAATTTTCTATATGATTTCTTTTTTTGTTTGTTTATTTGTTTTTGGGCCACACCTGGTGACACTCAGTGGTTACTCCTTCCTGGCTGTGTTCAGAAATTGCTTCTGGCAGGCTTGGGACCATATGGGACGCTAGGAATCAAAACCAGGCCACCTGCATGTAAAGCAGATGCTCAGCCTATTGAACTCTCTCCAGCCACATGAAATTAGGTCACTTAGATTTAATGAATTATATTGCTTCTAATTAGTCATGTTACTTAGATAAACTATAACATAATCATTTCTGTTGGCCTTGGGGACCACATGAGATGCTCGGGGTTGAACCCAGATTGATTCCTTGCAAGGCAAGCACTCTACTCGCTGTAGTATTGCTCTGACCCACTTGATTCTTTTTTGCATAATATATATATTTAATCAGACTGAGTTACTAAAAGGATTCAAGGAGGAATATATAAAAATTATTTAGAAGGGCCGGAGAGATAGCACAGTGGTGTTTGATTTGCAAGCAGTGATCCAGGACCTAAGGTAATTGGTTCAAATCCTGGTGTCCCATATGGTCCCTCGTGTCTACCAGGAGCTATTTCTGAGCAGATAGCCAGGAGTAACCACTGAGCGCTGCTGGGTGTGGCCCAAAAAAAAACGAACAAACAAAACAAAAAAAATTTACTTAGAAAACTGGGCTGGATAGATAGTACAGCAGTAGGGTGTTTGCCTTGCACACGGTGGACCTGGATTGAAATATAATGCCCAGCCGAAAGAAAAGGAAGATGACTGAACTCACCTCTGGTTTGGATTCTAACTCATCTGATAACATTGATTCAGCTTCCAAATCCTGTAGCTGTTCAGGGAACAGGTCAAAATTGCAACTTGGCGTCAATGACACCTTTCTACTGTATTGTGCTCATATTCCTTTAGGAAATACTATACTTTTCCTTAAGATGCTATGCTGAGTGCATAATCAATTTAACCTAAAACAGAAAGAAAAAGAGCAAGATAGAATTAAAAGCAAATAAATAATAAACAATTATTTATCTAAAAAAATAATAGCAGGGAGCCAAATAAGGGTACAGTGGGGGACGGAAGAAATAGCACAGTGTAGAGCATTTGCCCTGCACGCGGCTGACCCATGATGGACTGTGGTTCCATCCCCCGAATTCCCATGTCCCCCAAGCCAGGAGCAATTTCTGAGTGCATAGCCAGGAGTAACACCTGAGCAGCACTGGGTGTGGCCCAAAAACCAAAATAAAAAAAGTTCATAAAAGAATCCCGGCATCCCATATGGTCCTGAGCCTGCCAGGAGGATTTCTGAGCGTAGAGCCAGGAGTAACCCTGAGCGCTGCCAGGTGTAACCCAAAAACCAAAAAAAAAAATGAAATCTTATCTTTTGTCACAACATGCATAGAACAAGAGGGGATCTTGATAAGCAAACTAAGGCAGAAGAGGGAAAATAACAGTTACTCTCATTTGCATGCAATACATAAGGAAACAAAGAACAGACAATGTCCAATGAAAACAGACACTTAGGAGCTAGATAGGGCTGTGTGCCTGCTTTGCAAGCTCAAGTCCCAGATATAATCCCTGGCAACTCAAAGTTCCCAACACAAACTGTAATGAACCCCAAGCATGGAGCTAAATCCTAAGCATAGAAGAGTTTAGGGTTCAGCACATCCAAAGTACCATAATATTATACTCCTAAATATTGTATTATAAAGATTTAATGACACCTCCCATCACCATGTCTGCATTCAGCCAGCTCCATAGACTCACTCAATTCTCTCAAAAGAGATGTAAACTAAACCATACTGTGAAAATCATGGGTACACTGGCTTTGCAGCTGAAAGTAAGCAACCTCGGGAGGAGAGGAGGGCCAAGTTCCTGGTCTATTGAAGCTTTACCGACTGCGCCCATCACACACAACTGCTGCTTTATCGACAACTCAGCTTTTTTTTTTTTTAAGCAATTTATTTATTCGTTGATTGGTTTTTGGGCCACACCTTGCGATGTTCAGGGGCCACTCCTGGCTCTGCGCTCATACATCACTTCAGGCAAGCTCGAGGGACCATATGGGATGCCAGGAACTTGAGCCTGGTCCATCCCGGGTTGGCCGCATGCATTAGCATGCATTACCGCTGAACTAGCTCTCTAAACCTGATAGCTCAGCTTCACCACTTAACCACTGACTTCTGCAGAGATGCTAAACCAACCAAAACGCCAGGTATGCCAGTATTTGGGCTAACATTACCAGGACTTCGTCAAAGGGAATGCAAACATTCTCTATCATCCCTGCCTGCCTGCTTTCTCCTACTTCCAGAAGACTTGGCACCCAAAACCATGCCCCCGCAGAAGCTGCAGTATTGGCCACAGAGCTTTGAATTCCTGGACTACAAAACAACTCCAAATTTTTCAATACTGTCACCCCAGTAGGAACACATCAATTTTGATGTCAACGTGGATTTAGAGCCACCTAATGTTCAAAAACAAGAAATAACAGAAATTCAACTAGCAACAAAGAGCTTTGTAAACCCTCTGACAATGATTACTCAATGACCTCAGTGCAAGATAGAATAATTTTCATAAATTTTCTTTTTGCTCTATTTTTAAAAGTAATTTTATTATCTCTAAACTGTAAACAAGTGATATAAAATATATTCTTTTGTTCCTGCCAAGGGGACAGGTTTGAGATTAGGTAGGAATTTTAGGACAATGGTAGAAGAAAGAATTTTACATTGGTGCTGGAAGATCAAGTGGCAGAAATAAATGTACTATGGGCAACTATTTAAAACATGGTCTATAATATGATAAGGTAATTTTTTTTAATTTGGGGGCCATACCCAGCAGTGCTCAGGGGTACTCCTAGTTCTGCTTACAGAAATCACTGTGGTGTTGGGTATCAAATCTGGGACCCCTTATGCAAAGTTAGCACTCCAAGTCCCTTGCTTGGGTCATCTCCCCATTTTAACATCAGAATTTTTGTCTCTATTCTTGACTTTTCCTCAGAGCACCAACGTTTCATTTCTTAATGACTGTTGCATTTATCTTCACAGATATTTAACATCTCAAACCTAACAATGCTCAGAAACCAAATTATCAGGCCCCCACCAAACCTGTTCTTCCTATATTATCCACTTCCATTATTACCTAATTGTCCAACCACTCACTTGCAAATTCAAGATCTTTATCTCTTTCATCCTCCATATTTAAACACCAGTGGCTCTAATTCCCTTAAATTTATTCCATCTGGAATGCCTTATTTAGGTCTCTAAAGGCTTTCACACTTAAAATAGGCTTCCAAGTGGTCATGTTTTCCCTTAAAATTCCCATTATCCACTCCACTCTTTTCACAGCCACTCCAGTTATCTTTCCACTCTCCTTAATCAAAGTCCAATTAATGCTTTTAGGATATAGTTAAATCCCAAAACAAGGAATTTCAAATATTCTATTTTATGTCCTCCAGTAGCAACATAGTCTTTTTTTTTTGAACCCTTACACCCACCCTGGGCCATTACTAAATAAATGAACACACTCAATCTCAGTGCAAGATGTCTCTATCCAGGGTACTTCTTCAACCCATAATCCAGTTTTTTTGGTTGTTTTATTTGGGCACACCGGAGGCGCTCAGGAGTTATTCCTGGTTCTGTGCTCAGAAATCACTCCTGGCAGGCGCGAGGGACCATATGGGAGGCTGGGGTCAGAACCTCGATCTGTCCTGGGTCAGCAGCGTGCAAGGCAAATGCCCTACCGCTGTGCAATCACTCCGGCCCATAATCCAATTCTAATCTCGTGGAATTCCCTAATTTTTTTTTTTTGTTGTTTTTCGGGCCTCACCCATTTGATGCTCAAGGGTTACTGCTGGCTAAGCGCTCAGAAATTGTCCCTGGCTTGGGGGACCATATGGGACGCTGGGGGATAGAACCGCAGTCCTTCCTTGGCTAGCGCTTGGCAAGGCAGACACCTTACCTCTAGCGCCACCTCGGCCGCCCCAAATGGCATTTTTTTGTTTTTTGTTTTTGGTTTTTGGATCACACCCGGCAGTGCTCAGGGGTTACTCCTGGCTCTATGCTCAGAAATCGCTCCTGGCAGGCTCGGGGGAACATATGGGATGCCGGGATTCGAACCACCATCCTTCTGCATGCAAGGCAAATGCCTTACCTCCATGCTATCTCTCCGGCCCCGGAATTCCCTAATTTTTAACTACGATTCATATGTCACGCTCTCCACGAAAAGCCAATTCCTTTCCCTCTCATCCCAACAAATCAGTTCCATAATACACTGTCTTAACCTCTGTATAGCAACCAGTGTTAGTTGTCTACACAAATATTTTCCTCACTTGCTGGGATTGTTCAAGTATACTGGTGCTTTCCCCCACGAACACAGTACATTCCTTTGCACAAACTCAGCAGTCAAGAAATATTTGCTGAACAAGGCATGTGCCTTCATTTACAGAGAGAAAAGGCTGACACAGCTGCATAGATGCAAAACTTAAAACAAAGAAAAAAAGAAAAGGGGGCCGGAGAGATAGCATGGAGGTAGGGCATTTGCCTTGCATGCAGAAGGACGATGGTTCGAATCCCAGCATCCCATATGGTCCCCCGAGCCTGCCAGGAGCGATTTCTGAGCATGGAGCCAGGAGTAACCCCTGATTGCTGCTGGGTGTGACCCAAAAACCAAAAACAAACAAACAAAAAGAACCTAAATCATCATTTAGTTTACTCTGTCCCTTTAAGACAACACCAAAAGGGCCGAGGATATAGATGTCTGTCTCAAGGGCTGCAGTATTAGATCCCCAGCATCCCATAGTGCCACCCCCTCCTCCAGCAGCTGTCTAGTCCCTTCGGATGCCGATTAAAAAAAAAAAGGCAAAGAAGGGAAATCCTCACACTGTATCCTCACAATGTGACAACCTATGTCCCCGCCTTCATATAAAAATATCCCTTTTTTGGGGGGGGGGAGGGCTGGAGAAATAGCACAGTGGTAGGGTGTTAGCCTTGCAAGCAGCCATTCCAGGATGGGCAGTGAGTGAGTGGTTCGAATCAGGGCATCCCATATGATCCCCCCCCCCCCCCCCCCCCGTGCCTGCCAGGAGCGATTTCTGAGCAGAGAGCCAGGAGTAAGTAACATTACCCCTGAGCGCCGCCGGGTGTGGCCCAAACCCCCTCCCTCCCCTCAAAATACCCTTTTCTCTTTGCAAGTAAATGCTGCCCAACCTGGAGCATCAAAAGAACAGTAAAGAAGCACAAAGCTTAAGTCCTACATCAATACGATTTCGCTTCCTAACGGCGCCTTTTAAAAAGCCATTCTGAGGAGGTAGGGCGTTTGCTTTCTATGCAGAAGGCCGGTGGTTCGAATCCTGACATCCCATATGGTTCCCCGAGTGAGGCTGCCAGGAGTGACTTCTTAGTGCATAACCAAGTGGAACCCCTGAGCTCTGTCGGGTGTAACCCAAAAAACCAAAACCAAAAATAAATAAATAAATAAGCAAAGAAGGGAAATCCTCACTGACAACCACTGTCCCCACCTTCATGTCAAAATACCCCTTTCCTCTTGGCAAGTAAATGCTGCCCAACCTGGTGCATGCAAAGTAAAGAAGCACAATGCTTAAAGTAAGCCCCACATAAATACACAGTTTGGCTTCCTAACGGTGCCTTTTAAAAAGCCATTCTTTCTGCTTAATCCATTCAACTAAATTAACTAATCGAGTTATTAATTTAACTAAATTAATTAGCGACACTAATTAATTCTTTTTAAAGTAGCATCAACTTCACCCAACTCTTGGGGTCTTTCTTCTGCAGGCAGAAGTCCAGAGGAAGGAGCGAGGCTGCAGCCGGGCCCCGGGCCCCAAACTCGCCCCCACCCCAGGCCCTCCACGGCCGACCTCTCTTCCTCCCGGGAGGGCGCAGGGCTGCCGGGGTGGCGGGCTCACGGTCCTCCCCGGAGGCGATCGGGGCTCGAGCCCGCCAAGGGCAGCGTCCCCACTCCCTCCCCGGCTCAGGGTCGCCCCAAGCCGGTGGGTGTGGCCTGCGCCGGCCCCAGCCCGCCTACCTCGCGCGTCCAGGGCAGCCCCGAGTGCGACCGTCCGCCATCAATTCCGTCCACACTGTGACTTCCGGCTCTTGCCGGAAGTCGCGCAGCGCGGGACCGGAAGTCTGGACGCCGCCCCCTCTCCGCGCATGCTCACTCTCCCGCCGCTCTCCAGGCGCATGCTCACTCGCCCGCTGTCGCCTTCGACGCCTATACTCACTCGCCCACCGGCTCCCCCCCTCCACGCGCATGCTCACTCGCCCTCCACCAGTGGGGTGGTTTTTCTGGCTGCCCAGATCATTGCTCCAATTAATTGCTCTGGAAAGAGAACTTTAGATACTTCCCCAGCCTGCGAGGGAAAGTTGCAGAAATTGGGTGCATATGGGGACTCTTGTCTCTTGTTTTTTTGTTTTGTTTTGGGGTTTTGGGGGGGGAGGGGTGAAGTTCAGGATATTAGGGTGTAAAGTATTCTCTGATGTCCTGGCTGGAGAGTCATGTCATTTTGGGCTCTCTTTGGAATGACTTCTTGACTTGGTGAAATCATCCGTTTTTTTGAATGCAGAAGGTACTCGGCTAAGATTGTGAAAGGGGAATTGCAGATGTGTGCATAGTTAAAAAAAAGACTACCTAATGTATGGGTGCAGTAGGGTTAGTTTGTCACAGTAATGGCGATTTAATATGGCATGGTGATCAAACAAAAGAGCAGTTAATACATTTCAGGAGAAGAGAATTAATTATTACTTATGTATACATATCCTCCTAGGTTCCAAAGAGATATTTTGAGGTAGGTAAAGATCCCAGCACAAATAAGAGGTTGGGATTAGGCAGTTCTGTGAGTTTTATAACTCACAGACCAAAAAACATGAAGCCTTTTCTGGATTGCACCCCGTAGACCTGAGTTTGATCCCCAACACTCCATAGGATCCCCCTGAGCACCACTAGGAATAATCCTGAGCACCACCGATGTAACCCCCCCCCCCTAAAAAAAGAAATTGTATATGAAAGAAAAGGCTTCTAAAGCCTATGGGGCGACAGAGATTCTGAAAGTTTGAATCTTTGTACAAATGTTGCAGACAAAAATACAGCAGTGTCTAAATAGGTGACCATAAAGCAGCACAACATTCAGAAAAATATTTTCAAAGTTTACTGTTTTAATATATTGGTTACAATTAAACAAACTTGTTTTTTGAAACATTCATGTTTATAACCATTTGTGAATTTTCCCAATCCCGACCTTTTTTGAAGCTGTCTGTGCTGTTTAAATCCTTCCTACCTAGGGGCCACACCACAGTGCTCAGGTTTGACAAGGCCACACCACTAGTGCTCGGTAGAGGCTGCTAAAGGTTCGCAGGTTCTGTGCCAAGGGATGGTGCTCACTGGGCAGCCGCCAGGACTACGCCCAACAGTGCTGGGGCCATGAAATGCCACTGATCCCACAGCATCCTGCACGTAGTCCGCATAAACCAGCTGAACCACTCGAAGTGGCTCGCTGGCCCCTCTAAAGTCTCTTTTCTTTCTTTCCTTTTTTTTTTTTTTTTTTTTTGGTTTTTGGTCCACACCCGGCAGTGCTCAGGGGTTACTCCTGGCTATCTGCTCAGAAATTGCTCCTGGCAGGCACGGGGGAACATATGGGACGCCGGGATTTGAACCAACCACCTTAGGTCCTGGATCAGCTGCTTGCAAGGCAAATGCCGCTGTGTTATCTCTCCGGCCGCCCCTCTAAAATTTCTTAAGCACCAGTTTACTCTTCTAGCCCTGTTCTTGCATGCTTGTCTCTAAATCTTGCTGCTTTTTTTTTTTCCTTCCACTCTGGAGAAGTGGCATTCTCTCTTGAACGCGCATTTCCTCTCATTCTTCTCACTGCTAAGTAAGTTTTGTTCAATAAGAACTAGTAAAAAAAACTTGCTTCACATAAACTTTTTAAGCACCTACAACTCCAAGTAGTATTTCTATTTGCCTTCAAAATCTTACAGCTATTTGATACCGTTTGATAATGTAAGCTTACTTCTAACAACATATATTTGAGCTTTTAGGTTATACAGTGAACTACAGAACACTAGTAGATCGTTTTCCATAGTAAATCCTAGTAATTTTTTAATCAAACTCAATTATTTTCTGTCATAAACATACTGTCATAAAGTATATTGCTGTATACTTTAGCGTTTTATAATATACATGCTTTTCCACCGGAAGTAAGGAAAGACTAACCTAATTTTATACTTTGATCAAGTTTCAGAGAAAGAATTAGATAAAGCATTTCCAGTTCAACAAAAACTAAGTAGCTTTTCAAACATCATTTTAGCAGTATTAATAGTTGTTATTGTTTGGGGGCTCTGCTTTGCAGTGCTAAGGGTCATTCCCACAATAGTGCCTGGATCAGACATGAATCTCATGCACACAACTCATCATTTTTGTTTGTTTTTTGGGCCATGCCAGGAACACTAGCTTAGGACATACTCCTGGAGTTGATGGCGATGTAGTGATGGTGGGGTATAGGAGTATCTGTGGTGCTGGAGATCACATGCAAGGCAAGCACCCTACCCACTGTACTATTGTTCCAACTCTGCAACTCACTCCTTTAAGCTATCTCCCTGATCCCGAAATATTAAATATTTGTGGGGAAGAGGGAAGGACCTACCATGGAGTAATCAAGAGATCCAGGGAGCCCCTTCTGGTGTTTCTGGGCCAGTGTTTCATGCAAGAGTCTGAAGATGAGGTGCTTCTCAGACTTTGCAGTACCAGAAATTACCCAGGCCTACAGTGCTTGGGGGACATTAAAGCTGTACTCAGAGATGTTCAGAGTGATGTCAGGGATCAAATCAGGGTCTGCCACATGCCTGGCCAGTATCTTACCCCCTGTACTATCTCTCTAGTCCCAAACATTATATGTACATTTTGTTTGGTTGTTGGTTTGGGGACACACCCAGGGTGCTCAGGTGCTATTCTTGGCTCTGTGCTCATAAATACCCCCTGGCAGTGCTCAGAGGACCATATGTGGTAATGGGGATTAGAGTGTGGTTTTGGCTGCTGAAGCTGCAAACAAGTTTCGTACCATCACTCCACTCCCAGCACAAATATGATGTTGTTGTTTTGGGGCCACACCTGGTGACGCTCAGGAGTTACTCCTGGCTATACATTAAGAAATTGTTCCTGGCTTGGGGGATGCCAGGGGATCAAACTACGGTCTGTCCTAGGTCAGCCGAATGCAAGGCAAATTCCCTACCGCTGCACCACTGCTCTGGTCCCACAAATATTATATTTTAAAGAAAATTGTTTAAGTATCTTTTGTATAATGCATTTACAGTTTTATCAGATCTATAGTGATTTAGGAATATCTAATAAAAATATATATAATTTTAGTAAAAACTAATCTGATTGACTTATTATTCTAAGTAACACATGTTCTAAGTAAAATTGATAAATATTGAGACATTTATGGGAAAAGAATTACATAATGAAGAGAAAATCACCTGGGCCAGAGCAAGAGCTTAATGTGCTGTGCATGGGCTTGTAAGAACTACCTGATGTTGCTCCAAAACAAAATCCCCCAAATTCACCTATAGTCACATTAAAAAACAACAACTGGGGACTGGTACAGTGGATAGTACAGTGAATAGGGCATTTGCCTTGCTTGAAACCAACCTGGATTTGTTCCTCAGAATCTTGTATGGTCCTCTGAGCCCACCAGAAATAAGTTCTGAGTGCAAAGCCAAGAGTAAGCCCTTAGCACCTCCAGGTGTGGCCAAAAACAAACCAAAGAAAAAGTATGCTAAGTATTCTAAGGATTTTTTAATGTATCTTGAAAATGATTCCACAGAATGGGAAGAAATAAGTGTATTTTCTTGGTGAAACATTGGCAGGAATTATAGAGAGGTGTCTTCTGAAATGCAGACGATCTGCTTTCCTGTGTTACCTCCTGTCATCATCGACTGGAAAGCAGCTGAAAAAACAAACAATTCGGTTATCTGAAAATACAAATATTGCTTTCAAACATGTTTATCCATAGGGCACACACATGTCATTAGTTTATAATGAATTTAAATAATTTTAATGATAATTTAATAATGAATATACTAGGGAATTTGTCTCAAGTAAAAAACTCTCAAGGAAAACATAGGGCAAGGCCAGAGAGATAGCACAGTGATAGAGCGTTTTGTGTTGCAAACAGCCAAGGACTGACATTGATTCGAATCCCAGCATCCCATATGGTCCCCCGTGCCTGCCAGGAGCAATTTCTGAACACGAGCCAAGAGTAACCCCTAAGCTCTGCGGGGTGTGACCCAAAAACAAACAAAACAAAACAAAACAAAAAAGGACAAACTAACCTAATAAAATTGTTAAAAAAATACTTTTACAGGGCAGTGGCATGAGCGGTAGGTAGGGCATCTGCCCTGCATGCAGCTGATCCAGGATGGAAGGTGGTTCGATCCCCCAGAGTCTCAAATTGGTCCCCCAAACCAGGGGCTATTTCTGAGCACCAAGAGTAACCCCTCTGCATCGCTGGGTATGGCCCCCCAAAAAGGGTTTTACAGTACATGTGTATGGCCAGCCCATGCAGCCAATGGTAGGCACCATTGTCTACACACATATGGCCTGCATATCCCCCACTTGATATGTTATTTTCATACTTTAACTCTTGGATGTGTACCAGGGCTCTCTCTCTGCCTTTGGCAAAGCCCAAAATCTCCCTTGAACTTGTTATCTCTTTTATCCTTTCCCTCCCCTCCTCAGTAACTTTGAATAAAATCTTTTTTCATGTCAAAACTTTTTTAAATTCAAATTAGAGATGTTGAACTGTTTCTGCATCAGTTGTACATTACTTACAGAGTCTGTAGTCTAGAGGTAAATATGGAGGTAAAATGTCAACAACAATTTTAATGCCTGGGGCCTGCGAAAGAATAGTGGGCAGGGTGCCTGTCTTAGACTCTACCAATTTGGATTCAATCTCCCGCACCACCAGAAGCAATCCCTATGTTCAGAGTCAAGTAAAGAATAAAGAGGTGAGAGGTAAGCCCACACTGCTGCTGGATGTGAGCAAAAAAAAAAAAACCAAACAAAATTTACCTATAGGCTAAATGAGATTCTCAATTCTTCCTTTTTAAATATGCTATTATAAAATCAAAGAAACATTTTATTATTTGAAACATGAAGACAATTCTTCTTAAAAGCCACTAAACTAAATGTTCATGTAATTTGATTAAGATATTTAAGGAGGGGCCAGAGAGATAGCATGGAGGTAGGTCATTTGCCTTGCATGCAGAAGGACAGTGGTTCGAATACTGCCATTCCATATGTTCTCCCGTGCCTGCAAGGAGCGATTTCCGAGCACAGAGCCAGGAGTAACCCCTGAGCATTGCCGGGTGTGAACCAAAAAAAAAAAAAAAAAAAGATCTTTAAGGAAGGAATAGTCTAGTGGGTAAGCATACAGCTAACCCAGATTAATCCAGAACCCTGAGCCCATCAGAAGTAATCCTTGAGTACTGTGGCCCGAAAACAAGCACTCAAAATATAAAAGTAAAAAAGGTATTTAAGGAAGGACTTTAAATACAGTACAGCAGGTGGGGTTTGTCTTGCATAGAGCCAACCAAGTTTGATCATGTACACTGCTGAATGCAGTTAGGAGTAGGCACCGAGATCAAGCACAGCTGAGTGTGCCCCCCCAAAAAGAACCAAAAATGAATATATAAAAGGTAGTCTCTAGGAGCCATAGTGGTGGCACAAGCGGTAGGGCATTTGCCTTGCACAAGCTGACCTAGGATGGACTGCGGTTCAATCCCCCAGCATCCCATATGGTTCCCCAAGCCAGGAGAGATTTCTGAGCGCATAGCCAGGAGTAACCCCTGAGCAGCACCGGGTGTGGCCCAAAAACAAAAACAAAAACAAAAGGTAGTCTCTAGGAGAGTTTAACAGGAAAGAAATAAAGGCTTAAAAACAAAAGGGAAAAAACCCCACCAGATAAGTAGAATTTTAAAATTTGATTATGTGCACAATAAATATACACTCATCTTACCTCCCATGTTTTCTAACCCATTTGTAGTAGTCTCTTTTATCTGAAAAAAAAAAAAAAGTAGATATATTTAGTTTAGGGTTTTAATTTTTTTGGATGGGGAGCCACACCCAATGATACTCAGGGGTTACTCCTGGCTATGCACTCAGAAATCATTCCTGGCTTTGGGGACCATATGGGATGCCAGGGGATCAAACTGCAGTCTGTCCTAGATTAGTGTGTGCAAGGCAAATACTCTACTGCTTGTGCCACCGTTCTGGCCCCTGATTTTATTTTTAACCTCATTCAGAGATTGAACTCAGGGTTTCAGGAGGGTGAAGCAAGAGTTCTGCTTAACCAGATCCCAGGTCCTAATCTGTAGACCTCAATTTTTCTATTTACTATTTCCTGTTTTTTTTTGCAAAAGACAACAGTCCTACTTAACATTATCTGTCCAAATCAAGTGTTTTTCACTTCATATAGATGGTTCAGAAGTATTTCCTATTTATACTTAAAAATAAATTCCTATTTCCTATGGTCTAATTTCAGTTGCTAACACCTCTTCCCAAAAAATTACATAAACAGCAGTTATGGTTCATGCACCCAACCCATATTAGAGACCCAGTATCACATGGTCACCTGTGGTGAGGAGAATTTTCAGACAATCCTGGAGGCCCCCAAGCACTACTAATGCGTTTCTGGAGGCCTCAACACCATTGGGGTGGCTTTGGATATCCCCACACCACAGCGTCCAAACAGCATCTTCAGCCCCTTGCATTAAACTAATTGCCCATTTGGCCAAGAATCATGAATTGGGCTGTTGGCCTTCCTGACACTGCTTGGGTGCCCCCCCTTCCAACAATGAACACCACAAAAAATAGGGGTCTAAGAAATAGTTAGGGTGTAGGCATTTGGCCATGTGGCAGACATTCTACAGGATATGGTCTCCTGATCACCAGAAGTGACCCCTGAATACACTCAGAAGCAATCTCTGAGTATTGCTGAGTGTAGCCCAAAATAGCTACCTCCCCAAGTTAATAAATACACACATACATATAACTACTTATTATTTGCAGGTCTCAAGAATATCTTCATTTGAATTTTGGATTTCCCAGTGATTAGGAGGCCCTACTTCAACTCTCAGATATGCTCAGTCCTGTAATCTTGGACCACCAGAGTCACACCCCATAGTGCTTAGGGGTCTTCAGGACTATACTTGGCATTTCTGGGGGGACAGTGCTGGCAATCAAACTGAGATCCCGAGAAAACAAAAATCATATACTCCTGAACCATGTATTATCTCTCAGGTCTTTCAAGAATATTTGGTGTTGCTGACTATTGAATCCAGATCTCTCAGCCACATTCCAACTGTTATATCTTTTTTGTTTTGTTTTGTTTTGTTATGGTCATGCCCAGCAGCACTCAGGGGTTACTCTGAGTTCAGAAATCACTCCTGGCAGGCTTGGCAGGGCCATATGGGATGCCAGGTCAAACCCAGTTGATTGGATGTAAGGCAGATGCCCGACCCGCTGTGCTATTACTCCAGCCTCATCTTAGAATATCTTTAGTCAGGCCGCTTTGCACACAACCAACCCAGGACAGACAGTGTTTCGATTCCCAGCATCCCACATGGTCCCCTGAGACTGCCCTGGGTGATTTCTAAGCTCAGAGCCAGGAGTAACCCCTGAGCGCCACCGGGTGTGATGCCCCCATAAAAGACTATCTTCAGTAAAGGTTTCAAAACCCCAGATTACAACTCCTAACTTTCAACTAATAACCAAAAGATATTTCACATTGTATATGAAGGTCAAAACAGAATTGTAATAGTAAAGAAATTGGTATGGGCATGAAGAGACACCTGCGACTTTTGAGAAAGCACAACTTCTCACACATGTGGATTCCATCAATACTTGACAAATCAATGACTCTTACCGTTTTGGGTAAAACTATCTTATAGTATCATATAAGGAAAATAAAACAATAAAATTTCACACAAAGTGAATAATAAGGGTTTCTCAATCAGAAAGTTACAGTCAACTGGGAGAGTTGATTTGTAATATTCACTATCATTTAGTAGAATTTTTATAATGAAGTAATATTTACAATAGTCAGTTCAAATAATCAAAAGTGTATCAAGTAGCCTAAAATATATCAATAAATAATAGATTGGGGACCAGTGCACAAGTACAAGGAGGGTGCTTGCCTTGCATGTGGCTGACCTAGGTTTGCTCCCTGCTACCCCATAGGGTTCCCCGAGTCAACAACACAAAGCCGGGGCCGGAGAGATAACATGGAGGTAAGGCGTTTTCCTTTCCTGCAGAAGGTCGATGGTTCGAATCCCGGCATCCCATATGGTCCCCTGTGCCTGCCAGAGGGGATTTCTGAGTATAGAGCCAGGAATAACCCCTGAGCACTGCCAGGTGTGACCCAAAAACCAAAACAAACAAACAAACAAAAAAAAACACAACACAAAGCCATGAATAATTCCTGCACACTGCTAGGTGTGTTCCAAAACAAACAAACAAAAATGCCTAAAAAAAAAAAAAAAGAAGCAAGTTTTACCTTTAGTTTTCCTTCTTTAAACCACTGACTCAGCTGTAGAATACCAGACTCAAATTTATCTTTATAATTTAACACCAGAAACCTTTCTCTGTAGTAAAGAAGAAATGGATACTGATCAGAGACTGTGGAGGGAATAAGAGATATTAAAATCAAATTCTTCCAAAGCTCTAATAAGCTGTCAATTCTCCAAATATTAGGCTCAGGGCAGAAGAGTTAATACAGGGGTTAAAGCTCTTGTTTTGCACGTGGACAACTCCAGTTCAATCCCTGCTCCCATGTATGGTCTCCTAAGCACTACTAGGATTGAGGACCAGACTCAGGAAGGAGAAGCCCCTAAGCACTGCTGAATATGGCCCACTCCAAAATAAGCAAGGGCCCAATTACAAAGAATAAAGATAAAGCTTTGGTAAAGTTCTAGATTTAGGTGTAGATTTCTAATTCTGCCTACCTAGTACAGTCCCATTAGGTTTTACTCTGTGGTTAAAATTCTTTCCCCAAAGTCATGTGATTTAAACCATGCTAATCTGTGCCAGTAACCTTGAGATGTGATAAAAACCAAAAGGGAAACACTATTCTCCATTTGTTTCACTAACTTGATAAAACATTCGACTAGAGATAAGTTATCCTCTAAATAATGCAAGAGGAGAGCTGCAAGGTGGCAGAGCCAACTTAGAAGAGATCATAGCCTAAAACTGGAAGAAAACTGAACTGTAATAACACTATGCAAACTCCTCCAGCCAAATCTAAGTCTGTGCTAATCCCAGTCTTCTCAGATACATGAGCAATTAGTGCCTTTTCCCCATAAGCCAGTGAGTTGAAGATCTATTTTTGAAAAATATTAATAAGAGACTGATATTTCTGTGTTTATCGGGGCCATTCAGGAGTCTTAGGTGATGAATTTAGGACTACAAAAACACAAGGCATGAGCTCTACCACAACTATAGTTGTTCCTTGCATTAAATAGAACTTGAAAATACATATATTTGGTTAGGGGGGCCACACTCAGCAGTGCACAGGGGTTAATCCTAGCTCTGTGCTTAGAAATCACACCTGGATGGGGCCGGAGAGATAGCATGGAGGTAAGGCGCTTGCCTTTCATGCAGAAGGTCATCGGTTCGAACCCCGGCGCCCCATATGGTCCCCTGTGCCTGCCAGGAGCAATTTCTGAGCCTGGAGCCAGAAATAACCCCTGACACTGCCGGGTGTGACCCAAAAACCACAAAAAAAAAAAAAAAAGAAATCACACCTGGCAGGCTCGGGGGACCATATGGGATGCTGTGATCAAACTTGAGTCAGCGCATGAAGGCAAATGTCCTACCCACTGTGCTATTGTTCTGGCCCCATTTATAATTTTTTTTTAAATGGGGGTCACCTTCAGTGGTATTGAGAAGGAAGTGGGATACGTAGCCTGGAGGTGTTAGAATGCAGCGGGTTCAGTGTCCAGACTAGAGCTGTGGTATTTTATAGTGGTGCTGGGTACCACCAGGGTTATACATAGCACTTAATGGCAAGGCTCTGGGCCACATAGTGCTTGGGATGAATCTGACATACCAGACATATGCTCCATCTCTTGGAGCCATATCCATTGCCCCTCTATGAAGTTTTTTTGCTTTTTTGGGCCATATCTTGCTGTGCTTGGGGCTTACTCCTGCCTCTGCACTTCTAGTGGTACTCAGGAATTATATATATATGATAGATATATGATATATAAGATACTGGGAATCAAACTTGGTCAGCTGTGTGCAAGGCAAGCGCCTTATCCTCTGTATATTATATATCTTCAGTTCCATGTATCTATGATTTTTTTTGTGGTTTTTTTGGGTCACACCCGGCAGTGCTCAGGGGTTATTCCTGGCTCCAGGCTCAGAAGTTGCTCCTGGCAGGCACGGGGGACCATATGGGACGCCGGGATTCAAACCGATGACCTTCTGCATGAAAGGTAAACGCCTTACCTCCATGCTATCTCTTCGCCCCGTATCTATGATTTTTAACCCCTTTTAAATATGGCTATAAGACCAAAAAGTACAACATACCTTGTAATGTTTCTTTCTTTCCTGATTGCCTCTATATCAGCGGGTAACGGAGGAGGATAAGGGACATCTTTATTGTACTGAGAAATTTGACCACACAGGATTATGTGGCTGTTCTGAGTCATCTGATAAGAAAAAAATGAATTGTATCATAAGATTACACCTTTGCTATGTTTATTGATTATATGACTGCCTCAGTGAAAGTCTCTTTTACCATTTAATCATTTAGTGCCAATGCATTGATTTTGTTTTAAAGATTCACCCATATTATTAAATCTGCTAGTATGTTAAGCTTAATCACAATTGGGTAACCACGTGTAAGAAATTGAAGATCGATCCATATCTCACACTTTACATAAAATTCAATTCAAAGTGCATTAAAAACCTTGGGATTAGACCCAAACCTATAAAGTTCTTTGAGGAAAAAAGCATAGGCAGAACACTCCAAGATTTAGACCTCAAAAAAGTCTTCAATGATAGAATGCCAATGGCAAGAGCTTCAGCATCAACCTGAATAAATGGAACTATATTAAACTAAAAAGTTTTTGTATGGCAAAAGAAACATAGAATAAAATTAGAAGATAGTTATCTGAATGGGAGAACATTTTTGCACTCAACACATCAGATAAAGATTTTATATCTAGGGGGGTTGGAGTGGTGATGCAAGCGATAAGGCTTCTGCATTGCCAGCACTAGCCTAGGATGAACCGCAGTTTGATCCCCTGGTGTCCTGTATGGTCCCCCAATCCAGTAGCAATTTTCTGAGCACGTAGCCAAGAGTAAACCCTGAGTGTCACTGGGTGTGCCCCCCCAAAAAATATTTTATATCTTGGATATACAAAATACTCACAAAGGTTAACTCCATAAAACCAAAATGCCCCATCAAAAAATGGGGAGGAAATAGATACTTCTCGGAGGAAGACCAACAGATGACTAACAGACACATAACAAAAATGTTCATCATCACTTATCATTAGGGAAATTCAAAGCAAAACAACTATCAGATATCTTACGCCAGTGAGGATGGCACAGATCAAAAATACTGGGAACTATCTTTGTTGGCGGGAATGTAGTGTGAAAGAAACTCATCTACTGTTGGTAGGATTGCTGCCTTGTCCAACCACTATGGAAAACAGTGTGAAAAGTGCTCAGTAAACTCAGAATTGAGCTTCCATACTACCCAGCAAGTCTACTTTTGGGTATTTATCCCCAGGACAGAAAAACATACATCCAAAAGGATGTAGGCTCACAGCTATTCATTGCAGCACTCAGTACAATAGCCAAGACTTGGAATCAACCTAGATGTCCAGCTACAGATGAGTAGATCATGAAGATATGATACATATATACAATGGAATACTACATAGCTGTAAGGAATGGTGCAATCATGCAATTTGCATCTATATGTATGGAACTGAAAAATATTATGTTAAATGAAGCCAGAAGAAGGATAAATACAAAATGATATCACTATATATGTGATATTTAGAATAACAGCATGAAGAAATGCAGTGGTCTAAATGGGAGTTGTCTTGAACACCCTTGGCCCCAGAGTATAGCAATAAGAAGGAAAGAAACTGAGTGGAAGAGGAGAAACAAATAGGAAAGGATGGGGCCAGGACCAAGCAGTCTCAGGTGCATCGGTAGTGTTAAAACAAGGACAAAACTGGAGGTCAGAGTGATAACACAGCAGTAGGGTTTTTGTCTTACATGCAGCTGACCCGGAACAGATCTGGGTTCAATTCCCGACATGCCATATGGTCCCCTGAGCCTGCAGGAGCGATTTCTCAGCACAGAGTCAAAAGTAAAACCTGAGCGCTGCTGGGTGCGCTCCCTCCCCGCAAAAAGGACAGACCTAAATATCCAAGCCAAAAGCAACAACAGTGGACTCAAGATACCCAAACTTTAACAACCTAAATTTAAAGTGGACCTGTTATACTGGCAGGCTAGGGAGCAGGGGGGTGGTATGGGATGCACTTAGGGAACATTGGTGCAGGATGCTGGACACTGGTGATGGGGTTGACCCCAATTCATTGTATGTCTGAAATCGCATCCCATATGGTCCCCCAAGCCTGCCAGGAGTGATTTCTGAGTGCAGATGTAGGAGTAACCCCTGAATGCCACTGGGTATGGCCAAAAAAACCAAAGTAAATTACGGATTAAAGATAAAGAGGTCTTGTAAAAAGAAAATTGTAATGAATACTCAGTGCAATTCTGCAACCTAACTATATAACAGCAAGTTGTTCTATATCCCTGAATTACAATACTGATACCACCTCAATTTTTCACAATAAATATTATTACAATGTCGGTGTGTTTTTTCTTTTCACAGGATCATCTAAAAGGATGTATCATCCAGGAGCCATAGCAGTGGTGCAAGTGGTAGGGCATTTGCCACGCTAACCTAGGATGGACCACAGTTTGATCTCTGGGCATCCCATATGGTCCTCCAAGCCAGGAGCAATTTCTGAGCGCATAGCCAGGAGTGAGCTCCTGAACGTCACCTGGTGTGGCCCAAAAACCAAAAAAAAAAAAAAAAAAAAAAAAAAAAAGGGGATGTATCAACTAAAGTGTAGTATTCAAATACAAAATAAATTCACAGACAACCTGACTTATCACCGTATCGCTGATGTCACCACCAACATTGTCAAAGTATACATCCACTCCATCGGGGCAGAGTTCACGGAGCTGTTCTGCCACATTCCCTTTCTTATAGTTGATTGCAGCATCAAAGCCCAAGTCTGAGGTCAGAAAGAGGCACTTCTCTTGTGTTCCACAAATCCCCACCACTCGGGAACAGCCCAACAAATGGCCAATCTAAGGGAGAAGTTTTGGAAATTAAATGATTTTCTATTGTGACATTTAAACATAAAAATAAAAATAAAAAATTTTGTAGGGGGGGACAAAAACATTTTGTACATTTTTTAAATATAAAGTCATTACAAATTTTGGGAAATGTTTATCACAATTAAGGTTAAATTAAAAGGCTTAGGGTGGAGCTGGAGCAATAATAGCACAGTGGGTAGGATATTTGCCTTTCGTGTTGCTGACCTAAGATTGATCCCTGGTGGGGTCGGAGAGATAGCATGGAGGTAAGGCGCTTGCCTTGGATGCAGAAGGTCAGTAGTTCGAATCCCAGCATCCTATATGGTCCCCCGAGCCTGCCAGGGGTGATTTCTGAGCGTAGAGCCAGGAGTAACCCCTGAGTGCTGCCGGGTGTGACCCAAAAAAACAAAACAAAACAAAACAAAACAAACAAGATTGATCCCTGGCATCCTATATGGTCCCGCAGCCTTCCATGAGTGATTTTGGAGTGCAGAGCCAGGAGTCACCCTTGAGCATTACGGGGTGTGACCCCCCAAAACAGAAAAAATAATACCCACTAAAAGAACTGAAAATAGGGACCAGAGCGTGGCGCAAGCAGTAGCATGCGCTAACCTAGGACGAACCGCGGTTCAATCCCCCAGCATCTCATATGGTCCCCAAAGCCAGGAGCAATTTATGAGTATATAGCCAGGAGTGACCCCTGATCATCACCAGGTATGGTCCCAAAATCTAAATAAATAAATGTGGGAAAAAATTAAAATGGGGGCTGATGCTATAGCACAATGGGTTGGGCATTTGTCTTGCACACAGCCAATCTCGGTTTGATCCCTGGAATCCCATATGGCCTCCCAAGACTGTCAGGAGCCTCCTTCTGAGCACAGAGCCAGGAACAACTCCAATGCCACTGGATGTGGTCCCCCCCAAATAAATAAAAGTAAATAAAAGTGGGGCCTAAGATAAAATACAGTAGGTAGGGCAATTGCCTTGCATATAGCCAATATGGATTTGATCCCTAACATCCCATATGATTCTCTGAGTCTACCAGGAGGTATCCCTGGTGGAACCAAAAGTAAGCCCTGGGTACAGCCAAGTATTGCCTGGAATTTAAAAAAATTAGGGGCTGGAGCAATAAGGCATTTGCCTTACACACAGCTGATGCAGAACTGACCTGGGTTCAATCCCGGGCATCTCATATGATCCGCCAAGCCAGAAGCGATTTCTGAGCACATACCCAGGAGTACCCCTGAGCATCACCAGGTGTGGCCCAAAAACCAAAAACATTTTATTTTAATTTTAAAACAAATATTGAAAAACACTCATAGCTTGATTATTTTAATTTGGGGGGACCACACCCAACAGTGTTTAGGATTAACTTCTGGCTCAGCTCTCAGGTCTTTGGGAGACACTATGGGGTGTTAGGAATTAAATTTGGATATGTCATATGCAAGGCAAATGTCCTACCTGATGTACTATAGCTCTGGCCCCAGGTTGTTTATTTTAAGTGTCACAATTTAAAGCTGGCTTTATAAAGAAGCATAATCACATTGCAAATACCACTATCTTGAAGTTCATTATTATTCAGGTTTTATAAAGGAACTAAAATCACAACTACGATAAAATGTTTTATTTCAGTAGTTCACACTACCAAAATCATATTCTAAAAATACTTTATAAAATCCTAGCAAAATACTATATTCCTAGAATCTAGTATGTACTTTCTTATCTAAAATTGTTTTTATTTTGGGGGTCACACCTGGCAGACCTCAGGGTTTACTCCTGGTGGCTCTGTGCTCAGGGATCACTTCTGATGAGTCTTGGGGGGGTCATGTGGGATGATGGAATTAAACCTAGGTCAGCCATATGTAAAGCAAATGCCCTACCCACTGTACTATTGTCTCAGCCCCTGAAGCTGTTTTTAAATAAAAATTATTTTTTTAATTCATAGAATTCCAAGCAGTTACTCTGCTTTTTGTTTGTTTGTTTTTGGTTTTTGGGGCCACACCCGTTTGATGCTCAAGGGTTACTCCTGGCTAAGCGCTCAGAAATTACCCCTGGCTTGGGGGGACCATATGGGACGCTGGGGGATCGAACTTCGGTCCTTCCTTGGCTAGCACTTGCAAGGCAGACACCTTACCTCTAGCGCCACCTCACTGGCCCCTCTTTTTTATATTAATTTAAGCAATACTCCAGCATTGACCACTTCTATACATAACAAGATACAAAGCAGCCCATATTTTCAATATTGTATTAGTCTAAATAGGTTATACTGCTACTTTCTTTTAGTATAAATGTATACAATAGTGGTACATATTTATTAAACTTCACTTGCCAAGTTATATACATTTGTCCAGATATTCAGTTATAGCTACTATCTTAGGAAATTATAATTCTCAGAAAGTTTACCTGCCCAGCCAAGGATCCACAAGCACCAGCTGCCCCACTGACAACCATGGTCTGGTTCGATCCAGAAGTGATGTGACCCTTTTCCTGTATTCCAATCAAGGAAGTCAAGCCAGGCATTCCTATAGCTCCCAGAAAGTAGGACAAGTGCCCATCTACAAGCTTTGGATCTACCTAAAATAAAGCATACAATTAAAAAAATTCAGAACTAGCAGTTTCTGTTTTAACATAGATAGAATCTGGAATTAGACCCCACCCACCAATATGGAGAAGAATCTTTGGATCTACCTAAAATAAAGCATACAATTAAAAAAATTCAGAACTAGCAGTTTCTGTTTTAACATAGATAGAATCTGGAATTAGACCCCACCCCACCAATATGGAGAAGAATCTTCAGAGGTTTAATGAAGTTATTGGGGGCCAGAATGATAGCACAGCGGCAGGGTGTTTGCCCTGTATGTAGCTAACCCGGGATGGACCCAGGTTCGATCCCAGTATCCTATATGGTCCCCTGAGCCAGTCAGGAATGATTTCTGAGCACAGAGCCTGGAGTAACTCCTGAGCATTGCCAGGTGTGGCCCCAAAACTAAAGAACCAAACCAAAAAGAAAGTTATCGGTGGGGAGCCCTATCCTAACTGTTCCAGGGTCCATAAGAGGAGACATCTGCAGCCTCTCTTTCCTTGATCATGTTAAGGAAAGGCCAAGGGCACATGTGGAAGTACAGCTAGAAGACAGTCTCCTGCAAGCTTGAAAGAAATGCTTCCGTTGAAAGCACATTTTCAGAACCTCTATCTCAGACTTCCAGCCTTTACAACTATAGGAAAATACTTTTCTGTGGTACTCCATCATGGTATTTTTGTTTGTTTTGGTCTTTGTTTTGGGGTCACATCCAATGGTACTCAGGGAGTACTCTCCTAACTCTGCACTCAGGAATTACTCCTAGTGGTGCTCGGGGAACCATATGAAATGCTGGAGATAGAGCCAGGTCACCCTTATGCAAGGTAAATGCCAGTCTTACTGTCCTTTCTCTCTGGTCCCTACCTCAGTATGACATCTTTTTGATACTTATAGCTCGTGTTTTACTGTAGACATGTAACAGTTTGAGAAATATGCAAAACATCATTCAGAAGTAATCCAATAACTATATTATATCACTAGAGTCTTCGTTTTGAGAGTTATATAAAATAAATTGTGTGCTTTTCTATTTTCCTGATAACAAATATAGCTAACTGCCCACTCTACAAAGTAAAAAATTACAGGAGTCAGAGAAATAGTTTAAAGGGTGAGTGCATGCTTTCGTGCAGAAGGTTGGAGTTCAATCCCAACACTGCATGGCCCATTGAACACTGCAAGAGCTGAGAGTAGGTTCCAAGCATTACCACTTGTGACCTTTTTATCCCCCCACAAAAAAAGTTAAGGAAGGGGCCTGGAGAGATAGCACAGCGGCGTTTGCCTTGCAAGCAGGACCAAAGGTGGTTGGTTCGAATCCTGGTGTCCCATATGGTCCCCCGTGCCTGCCAGAAGCTATTTCTGAGCAGACAGCCAGGAGTAACTCCTGAGCACTGCCGGGTGTGACCCAAAAACCAAAAAAAAAAAAAAGAATGACAGGAGGAAAAATTAGATAGTTTATATAACTCACCTTTTCAAGACCATTTCCATCCAGAATGACCTTGGTTTGCCAGGGCCACATAAAACTTGTCACAAAATCTCCTTTCTTAAAATTTCCATGTTTGCTTTCTTCTATAATCCCAATACCTCCTCCCTCAGTCACTTGAGACAGTTGCCAAGGTGTTATATAATCAGAACCAGTGTCTTCATTCATTCTACAACGCTGAATAAAGAAAACACTAGTTAGGATGAATCTTTCAGATAATACTAAGTTTTCTCACTTACCCAGTAATTAAAAAAAAAAAGCCATGTAATGTTATGACTTTAAGTACTAGTAAAAGAAAAGAGGAACTGGGGCCGGGCGGTGGCGCTGGAGGTAAGGTGCCTGCCTTACCTGCGCTAGCCTAGGAGACGGACCGCGGTTCGATCCCCCGGCGTCCCATATGGTCCCCCAAGCCAGGAGCGACTTCTGAGCGCATAGCCAGGAGTAACCCCTGAGCGTCACCGGGTGTGGCCCAAAAACCAAAAAAAAAAAAAAAAAAAAAAAAAGAGGAACTGCAGAGATAGTACAGCAGGTAGGGCATTTGCTTTGCATGTGACCTGGGTTCAATTCCCCCAAATCCTCTTGAGCACTGTCTGGAATAATCTGTGAGTACAGAGCCAAGGTTGTTCCCAGATCATCAAGTATGACGAAAGAGAGAAAGAAAAAGAGAGAGAGAGAAAGAGAGAGAGAAATGATGATGATAGTTATAGAAAGTTGTGAACGTTTTGTTTTTAACAAAAAGGTTTTTTCTTCTTTGTTTTTGTTTTGTTTTGATTTGTTTGTTTCTTTTTGTTGTTTTTTTTTTTTTTGCCACACTCAGCAGCATTCAGGGCTTACTCCTGGCTCTGCACTCAGAAATCACTCCTGGCAGGCTTGGCGGACCATATGGGATGCCGAAGATTGAGCCAAGGTCAGCTTCATGTAAGGCAATGGTTGGAAACAGCTTTGGAGCTCCATCATATCTCTTTGCAAAGGAGAAGTCTGTAGGTCTAAGGCTGCAGAAAGGAAAGGAAATAAGCCCAAGTGCTCTTTCTGGCCTGGATGTCCTTCAGGGACAGAACTACATCTCCATTTGGTGATAACCAAGTTAGATCCAAAGCCCTTAAAAGTGATAGACCATCCACTCTGCAATATTCATGTAGGCAGATGAATTAGAATTAAAGTAGTGAAGCTGGGATAGAACTTGGTCTGGCAACTGTGGCCACAGGTCTGGATATTCAGCAGTAGATGGAGACACACTAGCCTGGCATATGACTTGGAGAGAATTGACTGTGATTCTCAAGACGCTTCCACTGCTTGGTGGTCCATGTGAGAAGTGGCATGAAAGACCAAGAACCATGATGGTTATGAACCTCAGGGCTTTTTCTTAGCACCAGTGGGTTGAGCTAGCTACTTTCCTGGGGCCTCACTCAATATAGGTGAAGCAATTTGAAGGCCTTGTGCCATCCTTCAAGGAGTCTGAGGGAGGAGAGAAGCGAGCTGAACTGAGTAAAGCCTTATACTATACCTAGTTTCAAAAAGGCAAAGAGAGAATATAGGAAAGCCAGAGTGATCTCTTATTTCTACTGTTTGGGCAGTGGCTCCCTTCTCCTTGGAAGAGTTTAGAATAGATTTTCCTCGCTGGCAGGTATCGGATATCTCCATGCTCCCTATGTCCCACCTGGTCCATGTGTGGGAGGCCAGGTTGGTGAGAAGCAGCATATTTCAAGATGGCAGAGATGGTGAACACTCATAGCTGACCATGTGCCTCTTGGTTAGCTACAGAGTAAGTGAATGAGGAACATGTGGCTGAGGGATGTGGCAGGAAACACAAGCTACCCACTTTGTTCTCCTGCACGGTGAATGAAGCTCTTGGAATGACACCTGTTGAGAGGTTCCTGACAACACTGAGGCTGTAAGTGAGATGGCAGAGCAGGCAGCAGGTTGGACAAGGGGCATCCCCACTAAGGCAGGGTTCCAGTAGGCCAAGGCCATCAAGAAGTGGAGTGCTGAGCACTCAGTTGAAGGCCATATGGCTCTCTATTGCCTCCAGGATATGCCAAGGGGCCCAAATCAAATAAATAGATGCTCAGCACAAGACTAGGGGACCAGGCAATACAAGGAGGGTGACAGGAAAGAAAAGAGTTCAGAAGGGGGGCCGGTAAGGTGGCACTAGAGGTAAGGTGTCTGCCTTGCAAGCGCTAGCCAAGGAAGGACCGCGGTTGGATCCCCCGGTGTCCCATATGGTCCCCCCAAGCCAGGGGCGATTTCTGAGCGCTTAGCCAGAGTAAACCCTGAGCATCAAATGGGTGTGGCCCAAAAAAAACCAAAACAAAACAAAAAAGAGTTCAGAAGGAGGCCCAGCCCAGTTAGAAAAAGGTTGAGAAATACTGATCTAGACATTTGGAAGAGATTAATTAAACATGCATACTACAATTACAAAAGTATTTATCAACTCCATTCCTCAACTCTAGTGAGTGAAAACAAAAAAATATATCATTCACAGGCATAAGACATAAAGCTCAAACACTTATCATTAGGTATGCACAGCAAAACTAATTTGCAACATAAAAACTAATAAAAATAAAATTATTTTTCACTGTCACAAAATCCTAATTCTTACCATATAAGGATCCACAGAAAGATAAAGAGTTTTAGCTTTCACTTGACCTTCCTTGATATTATCAGGTAAATTTGCTTCTTCCATTCTAAAATTTTCAGCAACTGGATTGCCATTTTTTCCTAAAATAGTAAACAAAAATATAAAATTAAAAAAATCACTTTCAGTGCCGGCGAGGTGGCACTAGAGGTAAGGTGTCTGCCTTGCAAGTGCTAGACAAGGAAAGACCGTGGTTCGATCCCCTGGCGTCCCATATGGTCCCCCAAGCCAGGAGCAATTTCTGAGCGCTTAGTCAGGAATAACCCCTGAGCATCAAATGGGTGTGGCCCGAAAAACCAAAAAAAAAAAAAATCACTTTCCTAACAATTACTTATCTTTCTTTCAAAAGATACTCTAGAGGCTGGACAAATAGTACAAGGGTTAAGACACATGCCTTGCATGCATCCATCCCCATTTGGATCCAGCACATATGGTGCCCAAGCACTGCCAGGAGTGATCTCTAAGCACAAACTCAGGAGTAAACCTGAATTCTGAGTATACCCCCCAAGAACATATTCTACTATCTCAATTAGTATCTTCCTACTTTAATTTACCACACTAACTTCATATTACTTTTTGTTCCTTCATTTGTACTAAAAATTATCGAAAACCGGAGATATTCATTTATCATGAACAAATACATACCAGGACGGGAATTTAATACCACTCTTTGTACAATCATCACCTTGTTTTCTCACTTGTCTCAGAGAGATTTGTATGAAACAAGTCCTATAAATAGAAAAGATTTAAGACAGTAAGATATAAAAGCACATAAAAAAGTTTAAAGCAGAACATTTGCAACTGAACAAGGAAAGGAAAAAAAATCATACTTAAGGTCCAAAAATGATAGTAGCCTATTAGAAAATGACCTTGAAACAAATATATGAAGAAAGAGTAAATCTAATTACAGAGAGAGGGATTCACACCCAACAATGCTTGGGTGTATTCCTGGTTCTGTGCTCAGAGATCACTTCTGGACAGGATTGGGGGAGTTTATGCTGTATCGAGGGGAAAGAATAGGTCAGCTATGTGAAAGGGAAGTGCCTTAATAGCTGTACTATCTCTCTGACCTCTAAATCTAATTTCTGGTTAATAAAAAATGTTTATTGGAAAATTTGAAGGCAGCAAAGATTTCTGGTCTCATTTAATTCAAGAGTATTCACTTACATATGCCATCATCATTAAATGCTCTGTCGTGGTTTGACTACAACAACATGTTAAACTCCTCCAGGGCTAGCCAATTAATCCAGCAGTTAAAATAAAAAACACTATCAGCTTACATGAAATGCAATCACATTTTCAAAACAGTTTTTCTTCATCAAAATGGAAATTTCATAGTTTTGTTATAAATGTAACATATTAAAAGCATGATTAAATCTTCACTTTAAAAATAATCTTCATGGGTGGGGAGGAAGAGGGGAAAAAATCTTCTTGGGGCCACAGTGATAGCATAGTGGTAGGGTGTTTGCTTTGCACTCTGCCAACCCGGGACAGACCTGGGTTCAATCCCCAGCAACCCATATGGTCCCCTGAGCCTGTCAGGATTGATTTCTTAGTGCAGAGCCAGGAGTAAGTAACCCCTGAGTCCTGCCTGGTGTGGCCCCAAAACAAAACAAAACAAACAAACAAAAAAAAACCCACCAAAAATAATCTTCACTTTAGGGACTGAATAGTTCATTTAGCTAAGTGCATATGAATCTAGTCTTTGCATGCAGAAAGCCCAGTTTCAATTTCCAGCACTGAGTGACCAACCCAACTGCCATAAGTGACGCTCCAGTGAAATCATCACATAAAAAAGTCTGTAAATGGCTAAATAAGTAAAAAGGTTCTATTTATTCTGTAATTATAAACTGACTTAATAAAAAAGGGGCAGAAGAGATAGGCAAGGTGCCTGTTTTACCATGGCAGACGTGAGTTCATTCCCTGACATCCAATATGATTCCTTAAGTCTGTCTGGAGCCTATATAGCCGGAGTAAGACCTGAGCACCTCTGAATATGGCCCATATAAAACAATAAATAAATAAAATGAAATTTCAGTGACAAGGGAAGTTGCCTTGTTAATTTTATCCTCAGGAAATATAAAGTAAGCCCTTAGTATTACTTGTGCCATGCAGTTATGAACAACATATGTTACATAAAAACACATTTTATCTGTGTGTGTGCATATGAGATTCATATTATCATTCTAGACCTTCAAGGGCTCAAGCACTTTTCCAATGTGGAAGAGATGAGATTCAAGTTGACTGACATTCTAGATTCAACTTCTTTTTCTTTTTTTCTTTTTTTTTTTTGGTTTTTGGTCTTTGGGTCACACCTGGCAGTGCTCAAGTTTTACTCCTGATTCTATGCTCTGAAATCACTCCTGGCAGGCTTGGGGGACCATATGGGTTGCTGGGGATCGAACCCAGGTTGGCAGCGTGCAAAGCAAATGCCCTACCGCTATGCTATCACTCTGGCCCCATGCAGATTATTTTTAAAGTGAAGATTTAATCATGCTTTTAATATGTTACATTTATAACAAAACTATGAAATTTCCATTTTGATGAAGAAAAAATGTTTTGAAAATGTGATTGCATTTCATGTAAGCAGATAGTGTTTTTTATTTTACCTGCTGGATTACCTGCCAGGATTCAAACCACCATCCTTCTGCATGCAAGGCAAATGCCCTACCTCCATGCTATCTCTCCAGCCCCTCAACCTCATTTTTTGTTTTGTTTTGTTTTTACTGTTGGGCCACACCTGGCAGTGCTCTGGGATTACTCCTAGATCTGTGCTCAGAAATCACTCCTGGCAGGTTCAGGGGACCATATGGAATGCCAGGAATAGAACTTGGGTCCTTCCCAGGTTGGCCGCATGCAAGGCAAATGCCCTAACACTGTGCTATCTCTCCAGCCCCTAGATTCAACCTCTTAAGTAGCTAAATAAAATTTTCCAGGCCTGGGGCTGAAGAAATAGCACATCAGGTTGGGCATTTACCTTGCACATGGCCAACACAGGTTTGATCCCTGTCATCCCATATGGTTCCAAGCCTGCCAGAAGTAATTTCTGAGCACAGAGCCAGGAGTAAACCCTGAGCATCATCAGGTGTACCCACCCGCCAAAAAGACACAAAAAAATTTCGAGGCCAGAAAGAGAGAATATAATGGGCTGGATTACATGCTTTGCATACAGGAGGCCTGACATCACATGGTCCCCAAGTACCACCAGGAATGATCCCAAAACACAAAGTTAGCAGTAGCTCCAAAGTACTGCTAGGTGTTCTCCTCCCAAAATTAAGCTCAAACAAAAGCAATGTTCTTTTTAGGGACCATAGAGAAAATTCAAAGGACTGAGTGCATGAGGCTGGAGAGACAGAGCAGCTGGTAAGGTGCTTTTTTTGCTCATGGTTGACCCAAGTTTGAACCTAAGTACCTGCAGGGATTGATCCCTCAGCACAGAATCCAGGTGACCAGGGGGAGAAAAAACAAAAGGGCAGATTTTACTTACATATGACATAAAAATAACCAGATGACCAAGCCAGGGGCGATTTCTGAGCACATAGCCAGGAGTAACCCCTGAGCGTCAAACGGGTGTGGCCCAAAAACAAAACAAACAAAAAACAAACAAACAAAAAAATAACCAGATGACGGAATGCAATGTTTGAAGAGAGGGATACCATTCTTTGCCCCAGAGTACAGGGAGGAAGACAGAGAAGGAAAAAAATTGAGTAGGTCCAATGAGACAGACAGATGGGAAGCAAGAGGGAGCAGGGGTCAATGGAAGCCAAGTACTTTGGTAATATAAAGCTAAATCCAAACCACAGAATCAACAACACTGAAAACAGGGGCCAGAGCGGTGGCGCAGGGCATAAGGCGTCTGCCTTGTGCTCGCTAGCCTAGGACAGACTGCAGTTCGATCCCTCAGTGTCCCATATGGTCTCCCAAGCCTGGAGCGATTTCTGAACGCATAACCACAGATGGTACTCAAGCACAGTGAGAGGTGACTTCTAAGTACAGAGCCAAGAATACCCTGAGTCCTACCAGGTGTTGCCAAACTCCTCCCCTGCCCCTCAACTAAAAAGATTCTATAAATGTGGTGCTTGGAGGGATAGTACTATAAGTGAAGATAGTTGAGGTCAGATCTCCGGTGAGTATAGCACCCACAAAGAAGCATCCACCAGCCACTTCAGGAAAGTTACTCTGTTTATTGTAGGTGGGAAATGGATATTTATGTTAGGGGAGAGTAGGGTGTGGACTCTGTGTCAGCTAATCAGAGATTATTATTTATTATAATTATTTACTAATTATTTATTAATGTGAGATGGGGTTTAAAACAGGGTATATGCTTCTGATTTTAGGGAAGACAAGGTAAGGGGATTAGGGGAAGCAGGGTTTGTGCTCTGGATGTTAAAACAGGGTGTGTGCTAAAGGTGATAAACTACAAGTACTGTTAAAGGTTGCTTTCCTTGCATGAAGTGGTCCCAAATTCAATCCCCAGCACCCCTATACACCATCCCTAACCTCAAGCCCACCAGGAATGATCTCTGAGGACAGAGCCAGAAGTAAACCTTAAGCATTGCTGTGTATGACCCAAACATCAGAAAACAAACAAACAAAACGTGATGCTGGATGCAATCTATTGTATCAAGAAGTCTTGTAGGGTTAAATATACCCGTAGCTATATACATATCGATGTAGATATAGGACCCCTTCCTTTCTCTTTGTTATTGTCATGATGCAGAACCAAACATTTGGTAGCTGTGCTCACACGTTTGGATACAGTGCTCACCAGTGGTCATAAGGTACTTGGTTGTGGTACCTTTCAGTGGTTGTACCACTCACAACTGCCATGTACCAGAGATCACATACTTCATTGTGGTACAAGAGATAACAAATGGCCAAGATTGCATGCAGCATGTGAAGAAAGTACTAATGATCAAACTCACACTTCATACGTGAAAAGCAGCTGCTCTACTACTGAACTACACTCTGTCCCTTGCCCTTGTTTTGTTTTGTTACATATCTATGACCCTCATATGGCCTCACACAAAGCATGAACTCTGCTGCTAAGCCACATCCAGCCCCTATGTCTTTCAAAAGGGCATTTTCTATTGAATCACCTTGTAAGAATGATATGAGAATTAAAAAGTAGGGTCAGAGAAATAAACAGTGAGTAAGACACTTGCCTGCCTGTATTCAATCTCCGGCATCCCATCTGGTTCCCCAAGTCCTCAGAAGTGATCCCTGAGTGCAGAATGAGGAGTAAGCCCAGAGCATGACTTACTCCAAGCCCCAAAACAAAACAACAACAACAACAAAAAAAAAAACAAATTAAAAGGCAAATGTTGCTTTTTAAAATTAAAAATTTCTAAAGCAATTCTAAAAATTCTAAAGAAATTTCTAAAGCAATTGGATTCATAACTGCACTTTAGTGATCAACAGCAACATCATAATAGTTAAGATTTTCATTCAACTTATTACTTCCAAATGAAGTTTCCTATTTGCCTCTTTTAATGACTTTAAATTTGATCTGTATACTGTAGGTCTGTCCAAATACTGATAATAAAAGAAAAAGTATCCACATAAAAGTTCTTTTCCTGGGGCCAGAGAGATAGCATGGAGGTGAGGCATTTGCCTTTCATGCAGGAGGTCATCGGTTCGAATCCCGGCGTCCCATATGGTTCCCCGTGCCTGCCAGGAGCAATTTCTGAGCCTGGAGCCAGGAATAACCCCTGAGCACTGCCGGGTGTGACCCAAAAACCACAAAAAAAAAAAAAAGTTCTTTTCCTTATTACTACATCAGAACATTCTCAAGGGGCCCAAGCAAAAGCACAGCAGTAGGACATTTGCTTTGCACACTGCTGATCTGGGATGGATTCGATCCCCTGCATTCTTTATGGTTCCCCCAAGCCTGCCAAGAGTGATTTCTGAGTGCTCCCCAAAGCCTGCCAACAGTGATTTCTGAGTGCTGAGCTAGGAGTAATCTCTGAGCAATGCTGGGTGTGACCCAAAAACAAAACAAAAAGAAAAAAAAATTTTTTTTTGTTTTTGTTTTTGGGCCACACCCGGCGTTGCTCAGGGGTTACTCCTGGCTGTTCAGAAATAGCTCCTGGCAGGCACGGGGGACCATATGGGACACCGGGATTCGAACCAACCACCTTTGGTCCTGAATCGGCTGCTTGCAAGGCAAATGCTGCTGTGCTATCTCTCCGGGCCCAGAAAAGAAAATTTAAGTGTCAAATGCTACAATATAGGATATGGGATTGAAGAGACAGAGATTCAGTCACTTGTCTTGAACCGACCTAGGTTCAATCTCCTGCAGTTTATGGTTCCCCCAGGACCACCAGGAATGATCTCTGGGTACAGAGCCAGAAGAAATCCTGAGTACCACCAAATGAGGCTCAAAAGCAAAAGTCAAAAAACAAAAAAGGACCAGAGCAATAGCACAAAGGTAGAGAGCTTGCCTTGCATGTGGTCAACCTGGGTTCAATCCCCAGCATCCCATTTGATCCCCTGAGTCCAGCAGAAGTAATTCCTTAGTATAGAGCTAGGAGTAACATCTGAGTAGTGCTGAGTATGACCCTAAACCAAAAGCCAAACAAATAAATACAGAAATAAACTAATATAAAGTTAATCGCACAATATCTCCAGATAGCACAACAAACAACTCATCTGAAATATAAAGAACTTGAATGGTCATAAAAGCAAAATCAAGCAGGTGCCAGAGATAGTACAAGGTATAAGGTGCCTGCCTTGGATAAGTGATCTGGGTCTGTTCCCTATAAGGGGTCATTCCTGAGCAGTCAGGGATAGTCCCTAAGCACTATGGGATGTGGCTTTTCCATCACCAAATTGGGGTGAAGATGGATGCAAGTCTTTATTTCCTGACTGATATTTACTCAACACTCTTTGTTTAGAAAAGCATCAGGTGAGTTCTTAGCTGATGCTAAGTAATATTTCGAAGGATCAGGGATAAGGAAAGTTCTAAGGGCTAAATCATACCCATGAGGGGGACCTAAGTTCCATATCTGACACAGCAAGATCCGATCATTGCGCTGGAAGTGACTTTGAGCACCACAGTGTGGCCTCAAAACTGAAAACAAAAGAAAACTAGAGCGGGTGTTACTATAGCAAATAAAGTGCATACAACTAACCTGGGTTTGATACCTCACAGTATATATGAGTCCCATAAGCCTTGCCAGGAGTGATCCCTTAGGGCAGAAGTAGAAGTAAGCCCTGAGCACAGCTGGATGTGGCCCAAAAAGAAAAGAAAAAGTAGACCAATGGTCAACTAATAGTTACGCTGGTATCCTATTATCTGGATCACGAGGTATCCTTGCAGCCCAAAGTAAGGGAAAGTTCAAGGGCAGGATGAGATCCAGGCAGATTCACGACACAGTTCCCCTTGCAATTAATTTCTTCCCTGGGCATGTCCCCCTCCCAGCTACCCTGCCACCTGAGAATTGGATTCCAGGCTCATTTACCCACGGACTTTGCCACAAATGTCTAAGTCTCCAAGATCTCCTCCACCCTTACTCTATCCCTGGCTACATCATGCAATTCCCTGCTTGGTGCTTCTGATCTTAAGCAAATGCAGAATAACTGCCCAATATCCTATTCATCTAACTTTGTCCTCTCTGCTTCCCATGACCAACCATGCATTGAAAGTTCCCTAAAAACCTACAGCTACAGCCCTAAATTTCCCAACTACCTCCACTGATCCTAAGCACTCAGAGGTCAGGAATCAAATATTCTCTTTATCATGAATGGGTTAGGTCCAGTCTCTATGCCTGGCACATGGTCGGTGCTCCAAAAACAATAGATTAATAGATAAGTTAATTTCAATTTCTTTTTTTTACTTTATACATTTTTTAAAATAATTTAACCAGTGCAACCTTCCCATGACCAATGCCACCCATCTCCTTTCTCCCTGTATTTGTTTTATTGTTTTAAATTTTTTAATATGCAAAATCTTTATTTAAGCACCATGATTACAAGCATGATTCTAGTTGGGTTAATTTCAATATCTTTTTTTTTTCTTTTTAATTTCAATTTCTAATTGCAATTGCTGACTACCTACCACCCACCCCGAACCCCCCAGGAGGGAAAAATCAACTTAAAGAACCTGTGGCTGCTTCTCCTCAAGTACTCCCTCTACCAAGTGTCCTAAAGCCCGCGTCCCCAGCAGCTCCTGGTCCCAAGTCTCCCTGGGCTTTGCTTTGTCGGAGTCGGCCGTTCCTCCTCTGCCACTCACCCAAAGGAGACTGCCGCGAAATCTCGCGCGATTTGAGGGTCTGCGGGGGTCGCGAGATGCAACTTTGACAGATGACAGCAGGAAGCAGGCGCGAGAGTAGGCATCGGCTCCGCCCCCTAGCAGGTCCCGCCCAGGGGGCGGGGTTCTGGGGTGAATGGACCAATCATGGAGCCTTACGTCGATGAATGGCGGGGATGAGGCGGGACTTCCAGGGGAAATGAACAAGTTGTCAAAGATGTCTAGTAAAACTTACTATAGTTCTTGCTCTATGTGTGGGCTCCAAAAGTGCCTCGTCCCATAGGAATTATTGTTATAAATTTATTAATTTATCATTAATTTATTATGAATTTATACATTTATTAAATTACTTATTATAAATTTACTGTTTATTCTTTATAAATTATTTCTTTTATTATTTATAAAATTATTATTTTACTCCTGGCAGGCTCAGGGGACCATTAGGGATGCTGGAGATCGAACCCGGGTCTGTCTGGGGTCGGCAGCATGCAAAGCAAACGCCCTGATCTGTGCTATCACTCCAGCCCCCGTTAGAAGATTTTTTTAAAAATAATATCTTTAGGGGCCGGAGAGATAGCATGAAGGTAAGGCGTTTGCCTTGCGTGCAGAAGGTCGGTGGTTCGAATCCCGGCACTCCATATGGTCCCCCGAGCCTGCCAGGAGGATTTCTGAGCATAGAGCCAGGAGTAACCCCTGAGCACTGCCGGGTGTGACCCAAAAACAAACAAACAAACAAAAATTATATCTTTATTTAAACACCATGATTAGAAGCATATTTGGGATTAGTTTATTATTATATACAAGTTATTTATATTTTATTTATTATTAAATTTATTAAAATTTTATTATAAATCAAGATATTGTTTATAAATTTTATTATTATTTATAAATTATTGTAGAATATTTATAAATTATTGTAGAATATTTAATAATTATTAAATTATTATTTAAACCTGTCTTCCCACTATCTAATGTTGCCCAACTGAGCACTATTCGTTAAGCTTTTGAACCAGTGAATTTTCTTATAGCAATTAGTCCTTCAAAAAATGTTTCAGGCATCATTCTAAGGAATGTTAAAGGTTCTACTGGATTCTTCCTTAACTTCAAACTAAAAATTGCCATGAGAGCTGGACCTTCAATTGAGTTCCTTCATTATGTAACTGTAGAAACTGAGGTTCAGAGAACTGACATAACTGGAACTGAAAGGATTATCTAACTTTTGGTTGGTGGCTACATTTTGCAATGCTCAGGGCTTATTCATATTGGTTCTGTGCTTAGGGATCACTCCTGGCAGGACTCAGGGACCACATGTGGAGCTGGAGATTGAATTCAGGTCAGCTTTGTGCACGGCAAATTCTTTACCTCTGGACCCTAAAATTACAAGTTTCCTCCAAAGCTCAATTCATGTTTGATTTTGCAAATGCAAGACTTTAATAACCTTTAGTTGTGATCTTAAACCAACTGATGACAAAGAAAATATTCCATCTTTAAAAAAATAATAGAATAGAATAAAGGTAATACAGAAATTGATCTTTAAAAAAATCTTCTATTACTATCATAACAATGTGAATAAATTAGGGAAGTGGAAAGCCTGTCTAGAGTACAGGTAGGGTGGGGTGGGGAGGAGGGAGATTTGGGACATTGGTGATGGGAATGTTGCACTGGTGAAGGGAGGGGGTGTTCTTTACATGACTGAACCCCAACCACAATCATGTTTGTAATCAAGGTGTTTAAATAAAGATGAAATAAAAGAAAAATATTCTATTTTATAACCGAAACCCAACTACAAATATGTTTCTAATCATGGTGTTTAAATAAAGTTATTATTATTATTATTATTATGGTTTTTGGGTCACACCCGGCAGCGCTCAGGGGTTACTCCTGGCTCTATGCTTAAAAATCGCTCCTGGCAGGCTGAGGGAACCATATGGGATGCCAGAATTCGAACCACCGTCCTTTTGCATGCAAGGCAAATACCCTATCTCCATGCTATCTCTACAGCCCCAAAGTTTTTTTTAATTTCTCTTTTTTATTTATAATATCTTTATTTAATCATCTTGATTACAAATATGATTGTGATTAGGTTTCAGTCATGTAAAGAACACCCCCCCCCTTCACCAGTGCAACATTCCCATCACCAATGTCCCAAATCTCCCTCCATCCCACCCCATCCCCACCTGTACTCTAGACAGGCTTTCCAGTTCCCTCATTCATTCACATGGTTATGGTAGTTCTCAGTGTAGTTATTTCTATAACTGCACCCAAAGATTACTTTTTAAAAAATCTCCTAAAGGGGGCTGGAGTGATAGCACAGCATTAGGGTGTTTGCTGCCAACCGCAGACAGACCTAGGTTCAATCTCCAGCATCCCAAATGGTCCCATGAACCTGCCAGGAGTGATTTCTGAGTGCAGAGCCAAGAGTAACCCCTGAGCACCAATGGGTGTGGCCTAAAATAAAAAAAAAAACTTCTAAAGTTGTAATAAACAGTAAATCTCTGATATTAAATTTTGTTGTTGTTGTGCTTGTTTGTTTTTGGGCCACACCCAGTGGCGCTCAAAAATCATTCCTGGCAAACTGGGTGGGGGGGAACCATATAGAATTCTGGGAACCCATTCTGGGTTGGCTGCATGCAAAGTGAATGCTCTACAGTTGTACTATTGCTCCAACCCCATGAATTCATTTTAATTCTTGCCTCTAGGGTCTGTGAACTTGTAACAAATATGTTTGAGGAAGCTCATAACTGAGTTTCCATTCTCCAAAATTCAAGAAATGTGCATCTTCATGAAAAAGTGCTCGGCAACACTTATCATTAAGGAAATCCAAATTATATGACAATGAGATGTCATCTCACACAAATAAAAAAACACTTATTAAAGAAATATTAGGAATAATCTGTGTTGGTAGAGTTGTGATGAAAAATAAACTCTCATCCACTGCTGGTGGGAGTGTTGTCTGGTTCAACCTCTGTATGGAGAATCCTAGTAAACTTCAAATTGAGCTGCAATATGACCCAAAAATTTCACTTTGGAGTATCTACTCCCAGGACATAAAAGCATTCCTTCAAAAGGACATGTGCCCACCATTATTCACTACTGCACTTAGTACAATAGCTCAGACATGAAATCAATCTAGGTGTCCAATGACAGGTAAATTGTAAAGATGAAATACTATGCAACTTCAAGGAATGATGAGATCATGCAATTAGCTGCAACCTGATTGGATTTGGAAGATAGTATGTTGAGTACAATAAGACAAAAGAAGAAAAACAGAGTGCTCTCACTTATCTGTAGTATACAGAGTAACTAGATGAGGAACTGTAGGGTAGAGAGGATGTCTAGATCACCCTGGACTCCAGAATTTATGGAGGAGTCCTAGGACAAAGAAAGAAATTAAGGTAGGAAGGAAGGGAATGTATAGGGAAGTAATAAGGAAACAGGAGTTGCAGGTTCGATTATATTAGTGAAGTGAAAGAGTGGTAGAGCTATAAATCCAAGGCACAGGCTCAACATCATTGAAAATAGGATATCTAAGTTGCAACAACCAAACTTCATTTTGTTTTGTATTGGTTTGATTTTTGGGTCACACCCAGCTGAGCTCAGGGGTTACTCCTGGCTCTATGCTCAGAAATGGCTCCTGGCAGGCTTAGGGGACCACATGGGATGCCGGGATTCAAACCACTGTCCTTCTGCATGCAAGGCAAACACCTTACCTCCATGCTATCTCTCCAGTCCCGCAACAACTAAACTTTGTAATGTGCCTGTTGAGGTGGCAGGGAGGGGATGGGGATCAAAGATGGGGAATGATGGAGTATGGTAACACTGGTGATGCTAGTTGACACTGGAGGTGGGATTGGTGTTGAAATATTAAAAACCTAAAACTCAACTACCAGTAACTTTGCAAGTGATGGTTCTTTTTTTCTTTTTTAGTCATGGTACTTTAACTAAATAATTAAAAAAAAAAAGGACACATCTACAATAAAGTATTGAAGAACCCTAATCTTACTCTTTTGGGGCCAGAGATGGTGATAATTCTTGACCAAGCTGCTACTAGTTCAATGTAAAGGCCCAAATATTTAGACCCTACAGTATCAAGGATACCCAGGCCAGTATGACCGGGTATGACCACGGGGCCTCCAGGGGACTATGTGGTATCAGAAACTGAAAAAGGGCAAGGTGCATTCTAAACATGTGCACTAACCAATGTAATATCTCCAACTCCTCCCTGATATAACTTAACTCTTATATTGTATAAAGGAAGAAAAGGGGGGATGAAGCTATCTGAATTATTCACAATAAAATAACTTGAATAGGATTGGAGCAATAGCAACAGAGAGGAGAATGCATGGTTTAAATATGGAGAGATGTCAATTTTCATGCTATAAATAATATCTAACAATGCATTTGAACATTTAGTTACCACAATATTAACTGAGTCTCTTTGCTGCTTGCTTGTCCATAGACCATGATGTCAATAAAAGATGCTCATTATGTTCAAAAATCAATTAGATTCATGTCTTTCAAAGTTGGTTGGTAATTGGTCACTGAGCATCTATTAGTCACAGACACACAGTGAAACTCATTATACTGCCTCCTTATTGTTCAATGATAAACCCATGTGACATTTTATCAAAAATCATAATTAAAAGAGGAAACTGGTTAACAAAACTGGTAAGTCCTCAAAAAGAAGAAAGCTGGAAGTGAAACTGGATTTGGTTACTAGATTTGAAGATAGAGAGAAGCAAAGGTAGAATGAGATCTGAAGATCTGTAGTTGTCTGAAGATGGATATAAAACACTAGGTCAAGTTGCTCCACCATCTTTTAGCTTTAATTGTACTAGGAATAGGAATAGGAAGCCACTGTTGGCTGAAATGGTACATTTACTTTCTACTTTGTACTGATGACTACAAATAAAAATAAATTCCAATTACTTTGGCGGGCATTCAGGTCAAAGCATTGAAGTACGTTGCTATTATGGTAATTCTAAGGAAACTGAAAAAGAACATCTGACTGCCAGTAAAGGTTGATTTTTATTACTTTAGAAGTTGTCATTAATTTATTAATGCTATCTGATGAAACTGTGAGCTCAGTTGAGGAAATCTAGATTCCAAGAATATGGGCAGTCTTTGCTTTGAATGGTAATGTGAGACTTTACTGTATAAAAACAACAAACAGGGACCGGAGAGATGGTATGGAGGTAGGGTGTTTGCCTTGCATGCAGAAGGACAGTGGTTCGAATCCCAGCATCCCATATGGTCCCCCGAGCCTGCCAGGAGCGATTTCTGAGCGTAGAACCAGGATTAACCCCTGAGTGCTGCGGATGTGACCCCAAAACCAACCAAACAAACAAAAAACAACAACAAACAAAATAAAAAACAACTACCCCAAGCCCCAAAATACAAAACCTTGCAGCCTTCAAATGGAATGTAATAGAGTTATAGAAAGTGTAGATGATCATGGGATGGTGACATAGCCACTATTTATGAAGAAGTTCTGAGCATGCAGTCAAGGAGCTTGCCAAAGCCAACTTAGATATAAATAAGTAAAATGACCATTTTGTAAAGAATGACCATGTCTCAGGAAGTGATTCCAGTGAGACACATTACATTCAAGGAACTCTCAGAGAAGCTTCATGACATTGAAAGAACAGAAATAGAATGAGGGAAGCTGATGCAACTTTAGCAATGAGTCTGTCGTTTACAGGGGCTAGCAAAGAGGCTGCTTTTTTGTGGTAAAGTAAGTGATGATAAGAGAGCCAGTCCAGGGCCCGGAGAGATAGCACCAGCGCTGTTTGCCTTGCAAGCAGCCGATCCAGGACCAAAGGTGGTTCGAATCCCGGTGTCCCATATGGTCCCCCGTGCCTGCCAGAAACTATTTCTGAGCAGACAGCCAGGAGTAACCCCTGAGCACCGCCGGGTGTGGTCCAAAAACCAAAAAAAAAAAAAAAAAAAAAAAAAAGAGAGAGAGAGAGAGAGCCAGTCCAGGTCGAACTATTCTTAATTTTTTTAAATCAATAAATTGGTATAATTTCATTACTTCTAGTGTTTTAAGTATTATTTTTACTACTTTGGGGGGGTTGGGCTATATCCGGTGACGCTCAGGGGTTACTCCTCTGGTTTGGGGAACCATATGGGACGCCAGGAGATCAAATGCTGTCCCTTCCTAGCAGACGCCTTACCCCCTGCGCCACCACTCTGGTCCCTGATTTTACTACTTTTTTTTTCCACCCCACCCCCCGATTTTACTACTTTTTATAGTTATGATAAATATCAAATGATTTTAAAGATGTTTAAGGTCAAGAGAAGTCATAGATTATAAATCTCGTATATCTGGACAGCTTTGCATGATTTCATTTTGCATAGTCAAATGGAGAAAGGCTACATTTAAAGCCAGTTAGGAAGTCTTTATATTTTTTTGTTTTGTTTGCCTTTTTACTGTGATGGGGGTTGAATCCAAATTTTATGCAGGCAAGCCATGTCCCTGACCCTGGAGTCTTCATGCTTAACCAAGTCTAGAATTAGCTATATTTTAGCATCATAAAAACGAGGGTTTTCTTGTGTTTGTTTGTTTGTTTGTTTATGGGTCACACTTGGCAATGTTCAGTGATTTACTCCTGGTTTTACAGGTAGGAATCATTCCTGGCAGTACTTGGAGAACCATTTGAGACACTGGGACTTGAACGTGGTCAGGCAAATGTACTATTTCCCTGACCTCCATATTATTTTAATTTTTCAATTTTAGTTTCTGGGCCATACCCACTGGTGCTCAGGGCTTACTTCTGGTACTGGACTCAGGGATCTGGACTCCTGATGGAAGCTTGGAAAATCATATGTAAATGCCAAGATTAAACCTGGGTTGGATGCATGTAAGGCAAGAGCCCTACCTGCTATACTATATCTCTGGCCCCCAGAACGTACGTTTTAAAAATATGTAGGAGGGGACTCAGAGTAATAGTACAGTGGATAAGTCATTTGCCATAATCCTGCCAGGTTGTGATCTCTAAGCATAGCTCCATCCACTAATAAACCCTGAGCACAACCAAGTATGGCACCCCAACCCTCTCAAAATAAGATGTGCTGGGAAAGTGAACTTTATCCAAGGTTGCCATGAGGTCAAAGGATATGAGAAGTAAATATTTGGTTCTGAAGGTTGGCATAATATAACATTTTACAACATGACTGTAGGAGTTCCGTATATGTCACTCTATAATATGCTACTTGGGTGCAATGATAATTTTGGGTCATAGCCATAGGCAGTTGGAAACAGCAACTGTAGGAAGAAGTTTTTTTTTATCTGGTGTACACAAATTCTCTAAGCAGAATACAGTTGTCAATCTATTTTCTCCCTAGGAATTTCTTCAACCAGGCATGATGGACTGGTCCCAAGAAAGAAACCCAAAAGTCTTTACCAGATGCAAGAAAACTTTGTTCCAAACAATCATACCTCCATCTGTCCTTCTAAGAGCCCATTATCTATCTTTTTTAAAGATCATTTACCTTGAACCTAGGTTTGACCCCTGGCACCACATTGCCTCTCGAGTACCAGAGGGCATAGCCCTGGTGGACCCCAACACTGCACCTACATTTATGTGCTAGCACTGAAATGCCAGCTGGGTTGGCCAAGTATTACCTGGAGTGACCTCAGGACTCTGTGAGCACTGCAGAAGAGCCCTCCAGTATCACTGGAGGATACAATGAAGCCTATAACCTCCACCGCTACTAGTGAAGATGGTCATTAATTCTGAATTCTAGGCCACTTTTAGGAGTTATGTGTTTGGGGAGGTATCTCCCATTTATTCTTTTTTTTTTTGGGGGGGGGGGCTACACCTGGCGGTGCTCAGGGGTTACTCCTGGCTCTGCTCTCAGAAATAGCTCCTGGCTTGGGGCACCAAATGGCATCCCAGGGATCAAAAATGCTTCTATCTTGGGTCTGCCGTGTACGAGGCTAATGCCCTACCGCTGTGCTACCACTCCAGCCCTCCCATATATTCTTGAGGTTTAGATAATTAACTTGTGTTTGCTTTCTTTCTTTTTTTTTTTTTTAGCTCTTTTACTTTTTCTTTCTTTATTTATTTTTTTGTTTTGTTTTTGGGTCACACCTGGCAGTGTTCAGGGGTTACTCCTGACTCTACGTTCAGAAATCGCTCCTGGCAGCCTCGAGGGTCGATATGGGGTTCTGGGATTCAAACCACTGACCTTCTGCATGCAAGGCAAATGCCCCACCTCCATGCTATCTCTTGGGCACCTAGCTCTTTTTCTTTTGTTCTTCCCCCACCCTCGGCTGCTGAACCCTCAAAGAGGCTCTGGGTGCAGTGACCAGAGGTGGAAAGGAGTGTTTGTTTAATTGTATCAGTCTTTATAAGTGTTTCAACTGAGAACTCAGAAGACTAGTGCAAGATGGCTTTTCCTCTCCAAGATTATTTAACCATAGGGAAATAAATCATTGGTAATTCTGCTGAAAATAGTGGTATAGAGAAAGGGCATTGCATTAGGGGGTTAAAACAATGCTATTTTTTTTTCTCTTTGGACCACACCTGCTGACACTCCTGGCTATGGGCTCAGAAATTGCTCCAGGCTTGGGGGACCATATGGGATACCAGGGGATCGAACCATGGTCAGTCCTAGGTCAGCCATGTGCAGGGCAAATGCCCTACCACTTGCGCCACTGCTCTGGTCCCTATGCTAATATTTTTGACATTGGTTTTATTTTTTTTTTAGAAAAAAATGCACTTTGGGCCTATATATTATGAAAATTAATATAGAACCCCTTCAATATTTTTCTTTTTTTGGTTTGGGGACCACACACATAATGATTATTCTTATTTTAGTGCTTGGCAAATTGCTCTTAGTGGTGCTTGGGGAAACATGTGATGTTAGGGATCTAATTCAGACCTCCCACGTGCAAAACATGCACTCTAAAACACTGATATATATATATTTCCAGCTCTATTTATTTATTTATTTATTTTGGGATCACACCCATTGGTGCTCAGGGGTTACTCTTGGCTCTGCACTCAGAAATCACTCCTAGCAGGCTCTGGGACTATATGGAGATGGCAGGATTTGAATCAGGGTCTGTCCTGTGTTGGCAGCATGAAAGGCAACTGCCTTATTGCTGTGCTATCACTCTGGCCCTCTTTTTTTGTTTGTTTTGTTTTGTTTTTATGGCCACACCCATTTGACGCTCAAGGGTTACTCCTGGCTATGCACTCAGAAATCGCCCCTGGCTTGGGGGGACCATATGGGACGCGGTGGGGGGGATAGAACCGTGGTCTGTCCTAGGCTAGCGCTTGCAAGGAAGATGCCTTACCTCTAGCGCCACCGCTCTACACCCTCTTGTTTTGTTTTTAGGTCACACTCAGCAGCACTCAGGGGTTATTCCTGGCTCTGTGCTCAGAAATCACCCCTGGCAGGGTTGGGGGACCATATGTGATACCTGGATTTGAACCACCATTCTGTCTGTGTGCAAGGCAAACACCCTACCACTGTGTGTGTGTTATCTCTCTGGCCCCTTCTATTTATTTTTTAATAGGCCATACTCAACAGAACTGGGGCAGGAGAGAGATATATGATGTCAAGGATCAAACTCATGGCTTTCAACAGCTCTGTCCCTTCCCTTCTGTTTCTTCATGTATGGACCAGTCACAGAGATTGTCTTAATTTTATCTTCTACAAAGATATTGCCTTCATATGTACCATCAGAGGTATTGAGAACCTTTATTAACACTTAGGAAAGAACTTGTAATTCTTCTAATAGTATTGAAAAACCATAGACCTATCATGGCCCATTTAATATTTTTTGTTGTTGTTCTGTTTTGTGTTTTTAATTTTTTTAATTTTTTGGCCACACCCATTTGATGCTCAGAGATTACTCCTGGCTAAGTGCTCAGAAATTGCCCCTGGCTTTGGGGGACCATATGGGACACCGGGGGATCAAACCGCTGTCCTTCCTTGGCTAGCGCTTGCAAGGCAGACACCTTACCTCTAGCGCCACCTCGCTGGCCCATTTCATTTTATCCAGATGTCTTCTTAACTGACTTGGTTTTACATTTCAGCGTGAATAGTATGCAGTGTTATTGTTAAATTGAATGTTGAATTTCACTCTCCAGTGAGGTTTCTCTTCAGGGAATGAGAAAACGAAGCATACCTGCTTGCAGTAATAACACCCTTTCTTGTGATCTTGTCATTTCACAAGAATCTTGACACAGGAGTTGTGTTGAATCTCTGCTTAGGAGAGATTTTCAGAGAAAAGGCTTGTGCTGTAGAAACTATCTGATATACATTTCTGATTTTACTTTCTAGTTCCAATTTCAACTTTTTCTACTTTTTACTTTATCTTATTTTTGGGTCACACCTGGTAGTGCTCAGGGGTTACTCCTAGCTCTACACTCAAAAATCACTCCTGGCAGGCTCGGGGGACCATTTGGGACTCTGGGATTCAAACCACTATCCTTCTGCATGCAAGGCAAAATAAATGCCCTACCTCCAGACTATCTCTCTGGCCCCCCACCTTCAACTTTGAATTCCCAAGAGACAATAATCCCAGCATTATATGACCTGAGTTCCTTCTAAATAGTTCTCCCCACCACCACTGCCACCCTGCCTAGTTACTATACCTATGAGGCACTTCTCACAGTTCCTCTGCTATTCCTTGTCTGACATCCGAATACCCAACCCAGTCTCTCCTCTATCAGATGGGTCCCTGAAAATTATAAGACTGTGGGTGCAGAGAGGCCACTTTCCACCTCAGCATTCCCATCAGAACAAGCTTCTAAAAAAGCAATTCACTTCCTGCTTTAGTGTTTGGCATTTTGGAGAAGACAAACTATGTCGAAGTGTAGAGTTTATATTGGAAGTAAGGGTAGTTGAAGATTACACTTAAGGTATCACTTAGGTGTCTTCCTTTTCTAGTGTTTGCAATTATTCCCAAGATGGAGAAGTAATTAAGCCTAAGAGTAACAAATTCCTAAGTGTACACATGAACAACACACAGATCACCCATCAGTAGCAAATTTGGTATTCTAATCACTCACAACTGCAGACATCTCATTTTTTTTCCGGGCCACACCCATTTGATACTCAGGGGTTTACTCCTGGCTAAGCGCTCAGAAATTGCCCCTGGCTTGGGGGGACCATATGGGACGCCGGGGAATCGAACCGAGGTAGCGATCTTCCCTTGGCTAGCGCTTGCAAGGCAGACACCTTACCTCTAGCGCCACCTCGCCGATCCCAGACATCTCATTTCTTTTTCTGATATTAATTAGCTACAAACATTAATTGGTATTAATCTATCACTTTCCATTGGTTTCATCAGTTCATCAGCATGCCAGTGAAGTCACGAAACCAGCATTACAGCATTACTGTCAGCGGGTGAACCCCCGCTGGGCAGATATGCTGGGGTGGAGAAGGCGGGAAGGTGTACCTAGGGAAAGAGGCTGTCAAAGAAACACAGGAATGAAAATAAATGAAAAGGGGTGTCAGTGCAACAAGTCTAAAAACACAGGGTGCAACTAATTCCTTGGCAACCGTATGAAATTACTCACAGTGAGAACATTCAATTAAGCCTCTATTTAAAGAAACGGGTTGGAAAAGGATCATGAAGCTGCGGATTTGCAGCATGATAGCAGCAGATGACAGATGTACCATAAGGAATGTGGCTAGATGAACATCAGAATAAAGGTGCCAGCATTTTTCGTGCATTGAGCATTAATTGCTCTGAGTAGGTGATTACAAATTGTATCTTGGAACGGTTGGCCAGAAGCAACTCACTACAGAATTCTCTAGGTGACAGAAGGTTTCCATGGATGCTGTAGTCTTCCAGCACTCTTCTCCACTCTCTATACTGAGTGTGAGGCCAGATACCGTACCCTGGTCTTTGGTTACTGAGCCCACAGTCCCTAAAATCACAGGAGAACCTGCAATGCAACCTCTTACCATAAAGCTAAAGCATGTCAGCACCTTTGAACACCTTTAAAATACATTGAAAACAAGCTTCTTGCTTGTTTTCCTTGAGCTTTCTTGGGTTGACTTTATTTCCACAGCTTTATTTTTTTGATTTAGTTTTGATTTATTTTGGTTTTAGGGGACACACCTTCAGTGCTCAGGAGTTACTCCTGACCCTGCACTCAGGAATTACTCTTGGCAGTGCTCGGGGGATCAGATGGGATGCTAGGGATAGAATGCAGGTTAGCCGCATGCAAGGCAAATGCCCTAACCATTGCTCTATTGTTCCGACCCCTGCAGCTTAATTAATTAATTAATTTGGTTTTGGGGCCACTCCTGGTGACGCTAAGAGGTTACTCCTGGCTATGCCCTCAGAAATTGCTCCTGGCTTGGGGACCATATGGGATTGAACCAAGGTCCATCCTAGGTTAGTACATACAAGGCAAACACCCTACCACCTGTGCCACCGCTCCAGCTCCTTCAACTTTATTTTAGACTCAGAGTTCTGGCCTACACTTGTTTTAAATCCAGCTGCTGTGGATATTCCCAAGCATCCAGCAGCTGTGTAAGTTGGGTATTCACGTTGCCACTGAGATTCCTAATAAATCCTCTGAGATGTTTTTTATTTATTTATTTGTTGTTGTTGTTGTTTTATTGCTTAGGCCACACCTGGAAGTGTTCAAGAGGCTAATCCTGACTCTATACTTGAGGGTTGCTCCTGGAAGTGCTCAGGGGATCAAAAAGAAAAGACACAAAGCTCATAGCATGGCAAATAAGACCTGTGTCCTCAGTGAGGGCATGGAAACAAAGGTGTTACCTGTTCTGCAGGGGCTCCCAAGGAAAGAGGTTAGAGTCTGCCATTGCATTGTAGGGATAAACTTTGACAGCAGTTCCAACAATAATAATAACAACAACAACAAAAAAAGGGTAAGAACATATAAACTTTCTCAGGTCCCAAGTGGGAACTCCCAGGAATGACCTAAGCTCACAATTCTGAACCTGTCTTTGGGAATGGGAGTCAGAGACGGACACTGATTGCGTTGGAAAAGAAAAGAAAAGCAGTTCTGCAAGTCAGACCTAGGAAGAGGGTCCATTGCTTTGTCTTACTCAGTAGGAAAACAGGAGAGTTTATTCCCTGTCCTCAGAATTCAGTTGGAGCTGAACATTTGCCAGAAATCCCTCCTTTTTTTTTTTTTTTTTTGGTTTTGGTTTTTGGGTCACACCCGGCAGTGCTCAGGGGTTACTTCTGGCTTTGCGCTCAGAAATTGCTCCTTGCAGGCTCGGGGGACCATATGGGATGCTGGGATTTCAACTATTATCCTTCTGCATGCAAGGCAAATGCCCTAATTTCATGCTATCTCTCCAGCCTCCTGGAAGTCCTTCCTTTCTATTACCCACAGAATGCTTGACCACCAGGTGGTGGGAAGTGGAGGCCAGGCAGAGCTACCTTTCTTGCTCAGAGTTTGAAAGAGGGCTTGAGGTCCTATGACACTAACATGGCTTACTGCCTCACCTCTCTGGGATGGGAACCAAAAGTCCTCCAGCTCACACTGGTGCTCCCAGGATGCTTCCCAAGGAAGCCACATGCAAGCGATCCAAGCCAAACCCAACGAACGAAGAAATTACAGCTCTGTGTTCAGGTTTCAGAACCATCCACAGACAGATCTGTGTTCACAGGGGCGAGAGCTACTGCCCCAGGACCGGCCTCAGAAGTGGGAGCAGGCTGCTGCTGATGAATGTGAAGAGTGCAAGGCATCAGGGGCCCCAAGTTTCTAGTATTTGACTGCCCTGTGCAACCCCATCAGAAGAATGCATGTTACTTGCGTACAGGATGCTGCTAGTGCAGATACAAGGAAGCGCCTGAGTTTGACCCAATTACGGCAGAGCCCCAATTTCCTTCCTTAACATTCCATTTAGATCAAAGAAACATGAATCCAGGGCGGGGAGATGACTCAAAGGGCTGGAGCACAGGCTTTGCCTGTAGGAGACCTGTGTTTGATCCAACATGTTGATCAGGGCCAACATGAACCCCTGAACATCAATGGGAACAACCCCTGAGCATGCTCCAAAGAAAGCACCATAGGGTGAGGCCACGACCCCACCCAGGGCCAAAAAAGAAACATAACCCTGACCCAGTCATCATGGAATAACCAAACAGCCCCCAGAGTATCAGGTTGGGAAAGGAATTCTGTCCTTCAAGAGGCAGCAAGTCCTCCAGGCCTATGTTTTAAGGCATTTACTTAAATCTCCAGTTCTTCAAAGCTTGCAACTCCCCAGTGGGTTCATCCCCTTCCCCCCCAAAATCTAGTTCTGCACTTGTCTGCAAACAGTGGGGTATCCAAGCTTTGAAAACCAAGAGTTGACCCAGAGACTGAGGTAAGAGATGAGGGAAGCTAGGGAGGAGGTATTAATTAAACTTAAATTTTTTCTGTCTGAGTTGTTGAGATAGTCAGTCTGATAGGGAGTCTTGCATGCCACCGATTCAAGTTCACTTCTCAGCCTCCTATATGTTCCCCCTGAGTACCAACAGGAGTAATCCTTTTTTTGTTTGTTTGCTGTTTTTTGTATTTTGTGGGTCAAACTCAGCGCTCAGGGGTTACTCCTGCTCTCAGAAATCACTCCTGGCAGGCTCAGGAGACCATACAGGACGCTGGGGTTTCCCAGCTAAGCTTCATGCAAGACTAACATCCTACCTACTGTGCTATCGCTCCAGCCCCACACCAGGACTAATTCTTGAGCACAGAACCAAAAATAACCCTTGAACATAGCCAGGTATGGGCCCCCCCCAAAAAGTTCTTGTCTCTGTCACCTGTGAACATTACTTAAATGGATTAGAAATGTAGGATCTACCATTCATTCCTGATGAAAATGTCCGACCTCCACTCAGAGAAAATTAGCCGAGTACATCCAGAATCTTGCACTCTTGCTGGATGTCCATCCTCCTTAGGTCAGAGTTTCAGTTTTACTTCTTGGTTTATTTTTCTGGCTGACATGGTTAACCTATGAACTCTAAGCCCTTGCGTCACTATGGTGCTGGCTTCAGAAACTGCTGCAGGCCCAGATCCTCAGCAAGATGGCGCCTCCCTGTCTGCCTTTTTCCTATTCTGTTCATGTTTCTCAGGATGCAACTACTCTTGTCCAGACAGTAAAACCTAGACCGGAACAAGGGGCTTCAGAAATTGGCTGATCTTGACATCCTTTCCTTGACCCTTTTTGGCACTGATGTAAAAATTAAAGTTTATATAGTTGGTACAATGCCAAATCTCCATCTTCTTTGCTGATAGAAAGCAAAAGTAGGCTCTATCTCCACAGACACATACATCATCATCATCATCATCCCTTCCTCGAAGCCTTTGAGGCCAGGTTGCATCCTATAAAGCCTGAACAAAGTCCCCTAGGTACCAAGACAGAGGGTTAACAAATTTCTCTCACCTGCAAACTGCAGACACGGAGGAGGAAAAGACAAGCCATATTAATCTCTTTAGCCCCACTATCAACATTCTTTCCCTGAGCACTATGTTTGCAAGATTCAAGGTGGGCTCCGGCTATAGGGCCAGGCCTTTCACATTTTCCACAGCATCACATTCTATTGTATGACTAACTAGACTCCAACATACTTTCCCATTCCATTCTTTTTTTTTTTTTATTGTGACCAAAGTTAATTACAAATCTTTCACAGTAATATTTAAGGTATATAGTGACAATGAATGAGGGGCATTCCCACCACCAGTGTTGTCCTCCCTCCACCCCTGTTCCCGGCATGCATCCCATATCTCCCTCCTCCCCCCCCCCCAGAATACTAGTGTAACTGATCCCCACTTTACAGCTTGTTGTAGATTGGGTATTGATTCTGTTGTCATTGACTTTGGGTTTGATGTTTAAGTCTGATCATTTTTTATTTCCACTATATATTCATTCCATTCTTGATGGAGAGTCTTGTTTCTAGTTTGAATCTATCATGAGAGCTGTTGCCAGGAACACAAATGTAGTACATACACCCAGCATTCATGTGCAGGATGATACCTATGTGTATGTTCCATTCACCTAGTTTTGTGCTTTCATGCTTCTTCCTTGCCTGTTCTCTCACAGCCAACTCTCAGGGAAGTTGAGGAGACAGTGACTAAGAAAGGTCACTAGATGTCCTCTCCCCTGTAACTCTGACGTGATAGCAAATAAGCTTTTTTTTTCTCTTAAAAGAAGTTATTTTTATTACTTTCTAACTATAGAATTTCAAGTCTCAAAGGCTGGAGGAGAAATCTCTGAGGATTAATCTTGGAATAACAAAGTACCACAAGGCTGTTAACACCCCCGAGCCAAGAAAATTAAAACAACAAACCAAAACCAACCAGAAAAAAATATACTTGAGGTGTTGTATTTAATATTTTCTAAGGCATTAGTTCAAACTTTCCATAATATTGTGAGGATAAAAAGGAAGTAGCAAGACAGTTCTAGCTGAAAACCAAAAACCAGGCACAGGAAGTGAAGGCTCTCTCCCAGCCGTTAATGGTTAAGTTAACAGGAATGGCCAAAATTGGTTCTTGGACTAGGGATGTGACTCAGGGGTAGAGCACTTGGCATAAAAGATAAACATAGTTCTGACACCAGCCCCAGTTGCAAGAAATAAATAAGAGGGGCTGGAGAGATAGCATGGAGGTAAGGCATTTGCCTTTCATGCAGGAGGTCATTGGTTCGAATCCCGGCACCCCATATGGTCCCCCGTGCCTGCCAGGAGCAATTTCTGAGCCTGGAGCCAGGAATAACCCCTGAGCACTGCCTGGTGTGACCCAAAAACCACAAAAAAAAAAAAAAAAAGAAATAAATAAGTAAATAAAAATTCCTTAAGAACAGATGGGGGGGGGGCGGAGAGATAGCACAGCGGCTTTGCCTTGCAAGCAGCCGATGCAGGGCCCAAGGCGGTTGGTTCGAATCCCGGTGTCCCATATGGTCCCCTGTGCCTGCCAGGAGCTATTTCTGAGCAGACAGCCAGGAGTGACCCCTGAGCACCGCCAGGTGTGGCCCAAAAACAAAAACAAAAACAAAATCAGCTCAAATTATTGGGCCCGGAGAGATAGCACAGCAGTGTTTGCCTTACAAGCAGCCGATCCAGGTGGTTGGTTCGAATCCAGGTGTCCCATATGGTCCCCCGTGCCTGCCAGGAGCTATTTCTGAGCAGATAGCCAGGAGGAACCCCTGAGCACCGCCGGGTGTGGCCCCCCCAAAAAACAAAACAAAAAACAAAACAAAACAGAACAGATACGGTGGTGGTGGTGGTGGTGGTGGCTGGGGCTGGAGAGATAGCACAGCGGTAAGGCATTTAATTGCCTTGCATGTGGCTGACCCGGGATGGACTTGGTTCGATTCCTGGCATCCCATATGATCCCCCAAGCTTATCAAGAGCAGTTTCTGAGCATAGGAGTAACCCCTGACAATCGCCAGGTGAGGCCCCAAAACCAATAAATTAATAAATAAAAATAAATAAACTGCAAAAAAAAAAAAAGAACAAATATCATATCATGCCCAAGGTTTAGCTCTATTGGTTAGAAATCATCACCAAGCTTTTTTCTATATCCGTGTTCTTGACATGATGAGAGTAGTTATTTCATGAGGTTATTCTCAAGATAAAATAATGCTTAGTCAGCCCAAGCTTTTTTCTATATTCATGTTCTTGACATGATGAGAGTAGTTATTTCATGAGGTTATTCTCAAGATAAAATAATGCTTAGTCAGGGGCAGAAAGAGCATGAAGGTAGGGCTTTTGCCTTGCGTGCAAAAGGATCGTGGTTCGAATCCTGGCATCCCATATGGCTCCCCGAGCCTGCCAGGAGCGATTTCTGAGCATAGAGCCAGGAGTAACCCCTGAGTGCAGCTGGGTGTGACCTCCCAAAAAATAATGTTTAGTCACCTAGTGAGTATGCAGAAACATTGCATATCCTTCTGCTGTTTTTTCCTATTTGATGGCAAGTATGGCATTTCCTGTGAGAGCAAGTACCAGAAACAGATTATCTGAGCATAGCAGGCCAATACTAAGAGCCCCAGGCAAGGGAGGAGGAGTGTCCTCATAACATAAAAGGGGAAGAAGAAAGAAAAGGGGAAGTGGGAGAGAGAAATGAAAGAAGGCATGGAGAGCATTTGTAGAGGTTCTTAGAGGCTGGCCTCAGAGAGGCAGAGACAGGCTTTGGAGCCCAATGAGCAGGACTGACAGGGCTGTCTGGGTTCTGACAGGGAGGATGGATGTTTTCAGCACAGGATAGCAGTGCAGAAGACATCAGACAGAGGTGCAGCACAGCTAGCTTCACTAGCACAGCTGTGATAGCCTCACTGTTTTCTCAAGCATCTGCAGTCCCTCAGCTTTATTGCTTTTCTTTTTTCTTTTCTTTTCTATTTTTTTTTTTGGGCCACACCCGGCGGTGCTCAGGGATTTCTCCTGGCTGTCTGCTCAGAAATAGCTCCTGGCAGGCACGGGGGACCATATGGGGCACCGGGATTCGAACCAACCACCTTTGGTCCTGGATCGGCTGCTTGCAAGGCAAACGCCGCTGTGCTATCTCTCTGGGCCCTGCTTTTCTTTCTTTTTTTTTTTTTCTTTTGGTTTTTGGGCCACACCTGGCGGTGCTCAGGGGTTACTCCCGGATGTCTGCTCAGAAATAGCTCCTGGCAGGCACGGGGGACCATATGGGACACCGGGATTCGAATCAACCACCTTTGGTCCTGGGTCGGCTGCTTGCAAGGCAAACGCCGCTGTGCTAGCTTTACTTTTCTTAACTTGGAAGCTCGCTCGCTCTACTTATAGGCATAAAAAGAGAGAGAGTGAATGGTATGTGTCCCAGGGCCAAACCTCAACCAATGAAATGTCAATGGATTAATGTTCCAACTTCACAGACTTCAGAGGGCGATTCTAGTTGCTTCTCTATGGCTCCTCAAATGGTCTCCAGAGGCTTGACTCAGTTGTACACAGGGATGGCTTTCAAGGACTTCTCCTTCTTTCCTCTTCTTTGGCGCTCTGGAGCCTCTTTCCAAACAAACTATTGTCACTCAAGTCTTGCCTCTGATTTAGAAGGAAACTATACGAAGTGATATTATTATCTAGCACAAATCTGGGAGCTGAGGTTGCAACCAAAACCAAAGCCAAACCTCATTCACACAGAACATTGAGAAAACATGGCCAAAGAGGAACTTAGCAACTTTTTTGTTTGCCAACAGAAAGTTTCAAGAACTCAAAGAAGGGGCCAGAGCGATGGTGCAAGCTGTATGGCGTTTGCCTTGCATGCACTAACCTAGGACAGACCGAGGTTCAATCCCCAGTGTCCCATATAGTCCCCCAAGTCAGGAGCGATTTCTGAGCATAGAGCCAGGAGTAGCCCCTAAGTGTCACCAGGTGTGGCCCAAAAACCAAAACCAAAAAAAAAAAAAAAAAAAAAAAGAACTCAAAGGGGGCCGGGTAGGTGGCGCTGGAGGTAAGGTGTCTGCCTTGCAAGCGCTAGCCAAGGAAGGACCGCGGTTCGATCCCCCAGCATCCCATATGGTCCCCCCAAGCCAGGGGCGATTTCTGAGCACATAGCCAGGAGTAACCCCTGAGCGTCAAACGGGTGTGGCCCAAAAACCAAAAAAAAAAAAAAAAATAAAAAAAAAAAAAGAACTCAAAGGAGTCAAGAGCTACATGAGCTCAAATAGACCATTGAAATGAGGATGGGCATGTGCAAAGAAGTAAAATGAATGGCCAAGAGATAGCCCAGTGTTCTAAACACCTGTGCCATCCAAGTATGAGTTGGAGCATTAGCTCTCTCTCTCTTTTTTTTTTTTTCTTTTTGTTTTTGGGCCACTCCCGGTGCTCAGGGGTTACTCCTGGCTGTCTGCTCAGAAATAGCTCCTGGCAGGCATGGGGGACTATATGGGACACGGGGATTCGAACCAACCACCTTTGGTCCTGGATCGGCTGCTTGCAAGGCAAACGCTGCTGTGCTATCTCTCTGGGCCTGGAGCATTAGCTCTCTGGTGCTACCACATTCACCCTGTGTCATTCACCCTGGTAGCTCTGGATTCCATGAGACCCACTGATGCTATTTTCATTTGCACCATACATAGCCTGATGTGTGTCCTAGAACTGAAGAATGCAATCTGCAGTGAGGTAGTTACAGTCCCGTAGCTTAAAAAGATACACAAGCGGTGGCACAGACAGTAGGGCGTTTGCTTTGCACATGCTAACCTAGGGCGGTCCGCGGTTCGATCTCCTGGAGTCCCATATGGTTCCCCAACCCAGTGGCGATTTCTAAGCACATAGCCAAGAGTAACCCCTGAGCGTCACTTGGTATGGCCCAAAAACAAAACCAACCAACAAACAAAAAGATACACAAACACTATGGTCAGGCGCAGGATCCCTGACAAACACCAGTTAAAAGTATGACCCCCAGGGAGCATGTGTGCATGTATTGTCACTAAAAGGAATAAAATATCTGGTGAGAACTGGGGCAAGTGTAAGAGCAACATAACCTGCTGACTGACCTTGGTCAAGCATCATAAGTAAGTGTTGTGGAGGACACGCAATGCCCCATCATTACAACAACATCTAGGAAAGGAAGAATAATTTTTTGTTTTTTGTTTTTTAGGTCACAATAAGTGGTGCACAGAGGTTACTCCTTGCTCTATGCTCAGAAATCATTTCTGGATCCTTGGACATGCCCTTTAGAAGACGTTGACAGAACCTTGCTCCTCAGCTGCCTGTTGTTGGCCACAACACTATGCACTCCTGGAACTCCTGCATTTAGTCTTTGGCTTGTGGAACCCTCCAGATTCCAACTCATCTCATGATTGTGTTTTGAATCGTTTCTCAGGCACATTCGATCAGACGTTCTGACAGAGGTTAGGGCTACTTAACCAAATCTGGATGTCAAAGAAACAGCAATCAATTTGCATGTAGTATATGCTTGTTCTTGTTGAGTATGTGTTTGTGTTAAAAAACAACAACAGGGCCCGGGAGAGATAGCGCAGCGGCGTTTGCCTTGCAAGCAGCCGATCCAGGACCAAAGGTGGTTGGTTCAAATCCCGGTGTCCCATATGGTCCCCCGTGCCTGCCAGGAGCTATTTCTGAGCAGACAGCCAGGAGTAACCCCTGAGCATCGCCGGGTGTGGCCCCAAAACAAAAACAAACAAAAAACAACAACAAACAAATTACTGGCAAGTAATTATATAATTAAATTTTTAATTTTTATTAAAAAAAAAAGAAATCATTTCTGGCAGACTCAGGGGAATACCAGGGATCAAACGCGAGTTGGCCATGTGTAAGGCAAATGTCCTTCCCACTGTCCTATCACTCTGGCCCCAAAAGAAATACTTTTAATAGATTTAAAATGGAAAAATGAACTATAAAAATGAAAGAAAGGGCCCGAAGGGTTAGTGGACATCTTTGCATACAGGAGACCTGGAACATCATGTAGTTTCCCAAGCAATGCTCCAGGAACAGGCCTTAAGCACCAGCTGATGTGGCCCCAAACTTAAATAAATAAACAAATGTAGTAGAAAATGTAAGCAAACTCAAAAGATGGCTCATAGAAATCCTAATTGTCCATGAGGTCATTCTTTGAGAGTTATTTGGGTTGATAGGAACTAGTGTCCCAGGAGTTTACTACAGGGGCACATTCATAGTTTTTATTTATTTATTTATTTTGGATTTTGGGGCCACACCCAGTAATGCTCAGGGTTACTCCTGGCTATGCGCTCAGAAATTGCTGCTCACTTGGGGGACCATATGGGATGCCAGGGGATCAAACCGCAGTTCGTTCTGGGTCAGCTGTGTGCAAGGCAAATGCCCTACCACTGCACTATAACACTGGCCCCCCATTCATAGCTTTTAAATAGAATGAAAGTACTAAGAAAATTGGGCCAGAGCAATAGTACAGCGGTAGGGCATTTGCCTTGCATGCAGATGACCTGGGACAAACCTGGGTTTGATCCCCGGTATCCCATAAGGTTCCATGAGCTTGTCAGGATCGATTTCTGAGTGCATCATCAAGAGTAATTCCTGAGAACCGCTGGGTGTGGCCCCCAAACAAGAAAAAAGTACTAATAAATAGAATAAGGCACAGATCTCTTTTATTTCTACTCTCTAAATTAAAAAAATTTTTTTGATGGGGTGATGGTGGGATATTTGGGCTATAGCCAAAAGTGTCAAGGATTATTCCTGGCTCTCCAAGCAGGAGTGACCCTTGGCAGTGCTCAAGGGATATGTGTGGTGTTGGGTATTTAAACAGAAGTTGGAAGGATGCAATGTAAGAGCCTTAATCCTTATACTTTCTCTCCATCCCCAAGGCACAACAACTATATACATTTTCTCTTTATATAACCTATATATTTGCTCAGGACTCAATAAATTCTAATATAACTTTCAAACACAGCAGGGTCCTTTTTCCAGGGATCAGGGAAAGGAGTGTGTGGGGAGGGGAGAAATGAGTTTAAAAGAAAGAAAAAAAGAAACAGACAGAGCTTTGTCTAAGGACATTCTCACCATGACTATGTGGCATATGACCTGAACACTCAAGGAGTAAAATAAACCCACCTCTACAGCTGATGACCAAAGTTTAAAAAGAAAGAAAAAGAAAATATACAAAGAATGTGATTATAACCTGAAAACGGGTGGTCTCTTACACAAAGTGTGAACGGCCTAACTATAAAATAAAGAAACTTTGAGAACATGCAAGATGTTTCAATTACAGTATTTAAGCTAGAGCTTAAAAATGGGAATTGATCTCTAGGTGAATGGAGCAGGAAATGATTCCTTGTGACCTGCATGCCACCCTCCCATAGGGGCCCAAAAGATCAGGAACCCCCAAACCCACTTGTGTGTACCAACAAGACAGAAATGAAAGAGGTCATTTTTGGGGGCAAGGAAGCTGCTCCTGCTTACCTTAAAAGCACACTTTATGCTGATTTATACTACAAAGTGGGGATTTTAACAAACAAATCAATGTTGTTTACTTTTTCATTTTTGGACCATAGACAGCTGTGTTCAAGGATCCTTTCTGGCGCTGCTCAAACCATATGCAGTGTGGGGGTCATGCAACAAGGGTATACACTGTGCAAGGCAAGAGCTTTACTCCAGTGTTGAAACACGTGTTAGTGAAGCACAAAGTGAGAAATATTCATCTCTGGTTTATCACTGGTAACTCCTAGGGTCAGAAGCTGCATATTACAGAATTATCCAGCAGGGGGCAGAAGCACCATGAGGCAGCTGTCCTGGCCAAGTGCTCTGTGACCTGGAATTTAGGGTTGGGCTCCGCTTGCTTGAAAAGTCAACTTTTGGCTTGTTTCTCCATAGTTAAAGGGTGATTCTTTTTATGTTTTCCTGAGGACTAGCACTTTTCACATACATATTTTTTGACTGCATATTTTTGAAATGACGATTAACTTTGAGTACAGAAAAGACCAATTTGAGGGAAGTTGGGGTGCTGGGCCACACCCTGGTGCTTAGGGAGTAAGTATTTCTGGCTTTGTGCTCTGGAGTGACCCCTGGCTGTGCTCGGATGATGGAATTAATGTCGCAGCTGTCTCTACATGCAATGGAAGGGTCTTAAATTCTGTACTATTTCTCCTACCCAAGACATTTTTTTGTTGTTATTGTTGTTGTTTTTAGGCCACACCTGGCAGTGCTCAGGAGTTACTTCTGGCTCTGCATTCAGGAATTACTTTTGGTGAGTTCAGAGGACCATATGGGATGCTAGAGATCAAACCCAGGTTGGTCTGGTGCAAGGCAAACACGCTACCTGCTCTGGCCCCAACATTCATTTTTCTGTTTGTTTGTTTGTTTTTGGGCCACACTGGTGGCACTCAGGGGTTACTCCTGTCTCTGTGCTCAGAAATTACTCCTGGCAGGCTCGGGGGACCATGTGGGATGCCGGTGATCGAACCTGGGTCCCAGTTGCGTGCAAGGCAAACACCCTACTGCCTTGCTATGGCTCCTTCCCCAGCATATGTATATTTTTTCCAACATATATTTTTTAAAATAAAATTTTATCAATTGTTCTTTTCATTTTGGAAGTAAAATATTTTCATTGTAAAAATTACTAAGTATAAACTGATAAATGCCATTCTATTACCTGCAGAAAATACTTTATAAATTTTTTAAAATTTTTTTGGTTTGGGGACTACACCTTATGTTGCTCAGGGGGCTACCCTCAGCTTGTTATTTGTGGGTAATTAATTCCCTGTAGTGGTCAGAATCAAAGACAGTGCCCAGGATCAAACCTTCGCCTCCAACAAACAGAGCATGCACTTGAGATCAAACCTAAGTTGGTCTGGTGCAAGGCAAACACTCTACCTGCTCTGGCCCCAACATTCATTTTTCTGTTTGTTTGTTTGTTTGTTTTTGGCCACACCCGGTGGCACTCAGGGGTTACTCCTGTCTCTGTGCTCAGAAATCACTCCTGGCAGGCTTGGATGACCTATGGGATGCTGGGGATCAAACCCGGATCCATCCAGGGTCACTGCATGCAAGACAAACCCTCTACCTGCTGTGCTGTCGCTCCGGCCTTCAGCTGTGTTTCTCACAGGAGTAGGGATATGTAGCCCATCAGGTTGCTCCCAAATTTGCCTGGGGGAGTTCACTGAGGTCGGCTTTCTTGCTGTGTAGTTTGCACATGGCACTTTGGGTCACTCCCTTGTTGCAGTCCTCCTGGAGGTCACTCAGTCAGAGACCAGACACATTAGCTCAGGTGCTCACCAGCCTATAGCTGTGGTGTGGGCGCATGCTTGACTGCTATAGTCAGAAATCACCTGCTTCCATGCAAAAATTATTATGCTGCAGAGGGTCATAGACGGAGGAGTCGTCACCTGAGTGTGGGAGGGTCACCAGGTGTAGGGCTTCGAGCCTCAGACCTCAGAGCTGTCAGGATCAGGCTCAGCTTTAAACACTGAACTCATGACTATATATATATACATATATATATATGTATATATATGTATATATATATACACACACACATATATATAATTGCCTGACCAGCTATGCTCTGAGTTCTCTTTATTTTCATTTTATTTTATTTTGATTTTGTGGCCACACCTAAGTGGTGCTCAGAGCTTAACCCTGGGTTTGGACTAAGGAATCACTCCTGGCAGTGCTCAGGGTACCATAGATGGTGTCAGAAATAGATCCCAGGTTAGTCCTGTGCAAAGCAAGGGCCTCAACTGCTGCTCTCTCTCTCTCTCTCCACCCCCCCACCTCCCCCCACCCCCCGTCGCTGTGTATGTGTGTGTGTGTGTGTGTGTGTGTCTGTCTGTCTGTCTGTCTGTCTCTATTTTTTTTTTTTTTTGGTCACACCCGGTAATGCTCAAGAGTTACTCCTGGCTTTGCTCTCAGAAATTGCTCCTGACTTGGTGGACCATATGAGACTCCGGGGATCGAACCCAGGTCCATCCTGGGTTAGCCGCGTGCAAGGCAAATGCCCTACTGTTGTGCTGTCACTCCGGCCCCCTGTCTCTATCTTTATCTTTCCTCCCTGATGATACTCCACACACAGCAGGGTGTGTGTGTGTGTGTGTGTGTGTGTGCAAGCACCAGTGTGAAAATGGGCTCCCACTATATTCTAAACTCCCCCTTTCTGGCATCTTCTTCCAAGTATGCTAAGTCTAAACCCTAGGCAACTTAACCAGATAAAAGAGTTATATTTTTAAAAATGGAATTGCTTTCTCATTTAAGAAGGGATTGGAACAGGAAGTTGAAGGATTCACAGACAGAAAAGGAGAACAAACAGGCCATTTGGAGAGAACCAACAACCGTGTCCAAGGAAACTAAGACAAGTCTTGTGCTAAACTTTCAAAGACCAAGGATAGCAGAATTTGGAGAGAACAAGGCTGAAACTTGCTCAGAGGCATAATGAAGACTCTCTGAACCAAATGTCATGGCAAGACAAGAGCTCCGGCCCCTAACAGTTTAATTACTGATGACTTCTTGTGATTCTAAAGAAGAAATACAACTCAGATGTCTTCAAAGATCCTTTGGGCTTGTGGGCGGCAATAGCTTGCCAAAAAGTAACCCACCTTTAAACTGTTAGGGGCCAGAGAGATAGCACAGTGGTAGGGCATTCGCCTTGCATGCCGAAGGACGGTGGTTCAAATCCCGGCATCCCATATGGTTCCCCGAGCCTGCAGGGGGTGATTTCTGAGCATAGAGCCAGGAGTAGCCTCTGAGTGCTGCTGGGTGTGCCCCCCCAAAAAAAATTAAATTAAATTTAAAAATATTTAAATTGCTAAGCTTCCAATCACCTCAAAATATAAGAACACCTTTCCAAGATAGATGGCAGGACAAAGCTTGCTAAAAGGCTGGTGAGGGGATTTTATTGCATATGTGTTTGGTTTTTGATTACATGCTGGAAGCAAAAGTTTTTGATAGTATGGATGGCTGCTTCACTGAAAAACTAAATATTAACAACGAATGTTGTTAGGGTCACACTTTACTGTGTTCAGGGTTTCTTCCTGCCTCTGTGCTCAGAGATCATTCCTGGCAGTGCTCAAAGAAGTAGATGCAGTGCTGGCAAACAAATTAAGGTAAGCAGTATTCAAGGCAAATGCCTTAACCCCTTTGGTCCGTATTTTATTTTATATATTTTTAATCTAGGCCATATTCTGTGATGCTCAAGGAGTATTCCTGGCGTGGTACTCAGGGGTCATTCTGGTTATGTGGGGATTATATAGTGTTGGGAATTGAACCCAGGCCTTCTATATACAAAGCAAGTTTTGTTTTGTTTTGTTTTGTTTGGTTTATGGATCACACACCAGCAGCGCTCAGGGGTTCCTCCTGGCTCTACAGCCAGAAATCGCTCCTGGCAGGCTCAGAGGAGTATATGATATGCCGGGATTCGAATCACCAACCTCCTGCATGCAAGGCAAATGCCTTACCTCCATGCTATTTCTCTGGCCCACAAAGCAAGTTTTTTTTTTTTGGTCACACCTGGCAGTGCTCAGGGGTTACTCCTGGCTCCATGCTCAAAAATCGCTCCTGGCAGGCACGGGGGACCATATGGAATGCCGGGATTCGAACCACCATACTTCTGCATGAAAGGCAAACACCTTACCTCCATGCTATCTCTCCGGCCTCAAATTTCTTTTTTTTTTAATTGATTTTTGGGCCACACCCTGCAGTGCTCAGGGGTCACTCCTGGCTATCTGCTCAGACAGGGGACCATATCTCCTGGCAGACAGGGAACCATATGGGATGCCGGGATTCGAACCAACTACCTTAGGTTCTGGATTGGCTGCTTGCAAGGTAAATGCCGCTGTGCTATCTCTCTGGCCCCCACAAAGCAAGTTTTAACCTATTAAACTTTATCTCTGGGCTTGAACTTGAACAACTTTATTTATTTATTTATTTTTGTTTTTTTTGGGTCACACCCGATGATGCTCAGGGGTTACTCCTGGCTATAAGCTCAGAAATTGCTCCTGGCTTAGGGGACCATATGGGATACTGAGGGATCTAACTGTAGTCTGTCCTAGATTAGTTCTTGCAAAGTAGACGACCTACCACTTGCGCCACAGCTTCAGCCCCTTGAACAACTTTATTAAGGAATTATTTCATACTAGAACAAAGTAACACAATGCAGAGACTATTATACTAAAAAACCCACAGGGAGGCCAGAGCAATATTATAGCAAATAGGGCACTTGCATTGCATGTGGCTGGCACTAGCACCCAACTGGTCTCCTGAGCACCACCAGGAGTGAGTCGTGAGTACAGAGCAAGGAATAACACCTTAGCATCACTGAGTGTGGCCACAAAACAAAGCAAAATAAAACAAAAGTCCACAGGAAAAAACATGTGTCCTTCATAAATAAACCTATAACAAAAAGAGTTCATGAATCTAAATGTTGAGTTAAAAACTATAAAGCTCTTGGAAGAAAAACAAGAAATTTTATGACCTTAGCTTAGGTCATAGTTTCTTTGATATGACAAAAAATAAAAGGAACAATAGAAAAATAGATAATTGAGCATCATCACAGTTAAAACTTTTATTCAAAGAACACTCAAGAAAGAAAATAATGACAAGCCACAAAAGTTAAAAAAAATTATTTGCAAAACAAATGTAGCAAAGGACTTGGAGATAAACTACATAAAAATATAATTCAAGAGGCCAGAGAGATAGCATGGAGGTAAGGTCTTTGACTTGCATGCAGAAGGACGGTGGTTCGAATCCCAGCATCCCATATGGTCCCCTGAGCCTGCCAGGAGTGATTTCTGAGTATAGAGCCAAGAGGAACCTCTGAGTGCTGCTGGGTGTGACCCCAAAACAAAAACAAAACAAAACAAACAAACAAACAAAAAACAATTCAAGACTGGAGCAATAGTACAGCAGATAGGAAGCTTGCCTATTTGATGCAGGTAAGATCCCTAGTATCCGAGTACTCCTGAGTGTGGCTCAAACAAAACAAAACAAAAACTACACATATAGGGCTGGAGCGAGAGCAGAGCCAGCAGGGCATTTGTATTGCACGTGACGCACCTGCGTTCGATCTCCAGCATCCCATCTTGACAATCTAAACACAGATAAGTGTGATTCCTGAGTGCAGAACTAGGAGTAACTCCTGAGCATCAACAGGCATGACCCCCTAAAAACAAACAAACAAACAAACAAACAAAAAACAAACCCACACACGGTACAGGGGATAGAGAGGTAAATATTTAGCTTGCACACAGGCAACCCTGGTTTAACCTCAAGCACCACACCAGTGCCACATCTGGCCCCCTGAGCACTGTCAAAAGTGGTTCCTGTGCACAGAGGCAGGAGGAAGCCCTGAGCACTGTGGGATTCGACCCAAACAAACACTCCCCACCCCCACTTTGAAAGAACAGCACAATTTAATAAAAAAAAAATCATACTAATTTTAAAGTGGTTAAAACTATTGGATCGTTTAATTTTAAATGAACAATAAGCACATAAAAATATACTCAATGTCAAAAAAAAATACTCAATGTCATTAGCCAGCAGGGAAATAATCAAAATCACCACACTATGATGGTTAAAATTGAAAAATAAATAAATAGGGGGTCAGAGCGATAGTACATTTGCATTGAACACAGCCGGCCTGGGATGAACTCAGGTTTGATTCCCAGCATCCCTTATGATTCCCCAAGCCTGCCAGAAGCAATTTCTTTTTTTGGGGTTTTTTGTTTTTTTTTTTTGGTTTTTGGGTCACACCCAGCGGTGCTCAGGGTTACTCCTGGCTGTCTGCTCAGAAATAGCTCCTGGAGGGCCCGGAGAGATAGCACAGCAGTGCTTGCCTTGCAAGCAGCCAATCCAGGACCAAAGGTGGTTGGTTTGAATCCCGGTGACCCATATGGTCCCCCGTGCCTGCCAGGAGCTATTTCTGAGCAGATAGCCAGGAGTAACCCCTGAGCACTGCCGGTGTGACCCAAAAACAAACAAACAAACAAACAAACAAAGAAATAGCTCCTGGCAGGCACGGGGGACCATATGGGACACCGGGATTCGAACCAACCACCTTTGGTCCTGGATCAGCTGCTTGCAAGGCAAATGCAAACACCGCTGCGCTATCTCTCCGGGCCCCAGAAGCAATTTCTGAGTGCAGAGCCAGGAGTAACCCCTGAGCACCATGGAAGGGTGTGACCCTAATAAACACACAAGCAAACAAATAATAAAGGGATGGCTGTGAAATAGCTCAATGGGCTGAACATTGGTTTTGTGTGCTGGAGACCCAGATTTGATTCCTGGAACTGCTTGGTCCCCTGAGTACTGTCAGTAGTAGTCCCAGAGCACTAGCAGTTTCAACTCCAAAACCAAGACCAATCTCACATTATCAGAGCTGGAGCATAGTGGGACAGCATATTCCTAGTATGGCTCAAGGGCCTGAGTTCCAATCCCCATTACCTACCCCTGCTTCTGTACAACACCACTGTGTGTGGCTCGTATAAAGAGACAAGAATAAGAATATTTTATGACTGAAACCCAACTACAAGCATGTTTGTAACCATGTTTACAAAATAAACATGTGCTAAATAAAGATAATAATGAACAAACAAACAAAAATGTATATATAATTCTACTTATTATCAAGAATGAGAAAAAAAATTGGGCCCTGGTTATTGCTGGTGGGTCTATAAAAAGATCTGAGTTTTTTTATTATTTATTTATTAAGCCTTATTTATTTGTTTATTTATTTATTGGTTTTGGGGGCCACACCCAGTGGTGCTCAGGGGTTTCTCCTGGCTCTGCATTCAGAACTCTCTCCTGGCAGGCTGGGGGATCTAATAGGATGCTAGGAATCAAACCGGATCCCTCCCGGGTTGGCCGCATGCAAGGCTATGCAAGGCCGCATGCAATGCCCTATCACTGTGCTATCTCTCTGGCCCTGAGCTCATTTTAAATATCTGACAGTTCCTCAAAAAAGAAATTAAATACCTCTGATCCAGCAAATGCACTGTTAGGTACATTTCCAAGAAAATTTAAACAATGTATGTTCACATTAAATCTTGTGCATGACTGAGCAGAGCTGCCTTGTCCAGCATACACCTGAAGGGAAATCATTCCAGTGTTCCTCACCTGACAAGGGGTGAGTGAAGAAACATGCTGTGTTCCTGGGAGGGACTCTGAGTCATTCATGACAAGGAAGAAAGAGCTCAGATCACCCTGCAGCACAGATGAACCTTAACAGCCCTGTGCTGGTGAGGGAAGCCAGACCCCAAATGCCACGTAGTGTGTAATTTCATGTACTGGAGATGACATGTGTGTAGTAAGCAGATCCCTAGAGACTGAAAGTAGGTTAGTGGCTGCTGGGCCTGGGATGGGAGTGGAGGAATGGGGAAGGGCCGTGAAGAGGGGTGGGGTTTCTTTTGGGGAGTGGTGAAATAGTTTGGAATTAGATAGTGATGACAGCTGCACAATTCTAAACCGCTGAATTGTAGAGTTTAAAAGAGGGGTTTGATGGTATGTGGCTTGTATCGCCATAAAGCCAGAAGAGTTTACACTAAGTAAATAAACAAGATGTGACCTAAATAAAGGATGGCCTGATTGTTTTTTTCCTCTTTCACTTTTTGGGCCACACTTGGCAATACTCAAGGGGTACCCTTAGCTCTGCACTCAGGGATCACTCCTGGCAGTGTTCAGGGGACCATATCAGGTGCTAGAGATTGAACCTGGGTCAGCCTCATGCAAGTCAAGTAGCCTACTATCTCTCTCAGCCCCTCACCTGATCTTTTACAAATGTGTGTGTGAAAGAGGTGAAGGGTCAAACCCCAGGACCTCACACAGGCAGGGCTTGTTCTCTCTCACTGGCAGTGGCCTCCTTCTATTTTGTTTTGTTTCTTCAGGAGTGTGGTGGTGGTGTGGAGTGCTTGGAAGAACTATACAGTGCTGGGGATGGAATCTGGGTCCCCTGTGGTGAAGCAGGCATTCAGCCCCTTTTAGCCATCTCCCTGACCCTATCTCTTCTTCTACCTGATCAGGAGCCCAGAGCCCTGGGTACTGAGGTGAATAATTTGACCCACACTCAATCAGCAGAAGGAAAAATGAGGAACAAACAGAAGGAGAAACTCATGGACAGATGTGCAGCCCACGCCTGTCAAGACATCTCTCCCCACCGGGAAAATCCCAGTAGGTGGCAAGCCATGGAAACAGAGGAATGCAGAATTGCACAAGAGGGATTGACCGGAAGGCAGGAGGAGCTGGGATAGTCCCTGAGTTACAGAACACTGCCAGTTGTATGGGCTGGCTGGAAGCAGGCATAAGAGGGAAGGGGTTTTTTAGGGCTCCAAGCAGAGATGACATGTGTTTTCAAGAAACCTACATGGTAAAAGTAGTATCCTCTACCCCCAACTGGATTTATGACATTTCTTCTATTCAACAAGCTTGTCTACCTCCTTGCTACTAGAAACAAGTGATTGAAAGGAAAAAGAGAGAGAGGCCAGAACAATAGTACAGCAGGTAGGACATTTGCCTTGCATGTGACCAACCCAGGCTTGATCTCCTGCATCCCATATGTCCCCTGAGCCCTGCTAGGAATGATCCCTGAGTGCAGAGCCAGGAGAAAGACCTGAGCACCTCTGGATGTGCCCCTGCCCTCAATAAAAAAGGGAAAGTAAGAGCCAGGGTGTCTAAAACTCTGGTAAGAAAGACAACAGTAAGTTTCTCTGTAGTACAAGAGGTGCTACCAAGAAAGTAGAAGTCAGAATACAGAGAAAGGTCAAGAAGGACTCCTAGGAGGAGGAAGCACTGACAGAAATCTGTGCCTTTACAGGGAAGCCAGCTCATGTAATCCAAACAAAAGCCCATTCTTTGATGAGATGACCAGAAACCAGTCATCTCTCCTGCATCGAGATGGTTATCTTCCATGAGAAAGGACCTTAACTTGGAGAAAAGACTGGGCCTCTGGTTCTAGCTGGAACCCTGAACCAGGCACTGAGTTGCTTTGTGATTGATTGTAGATCTATTCTCATGCACAAAGGCCTTCCCTGACTTTCCCTTGGTGCTAATGTTGCAGATTTTTGTTTGTTTGTTTTGTCTTGTTTTGGGTACACACCCAGCAGTGCTCAGGGCTTGGCTCTGTGCTCAGGCAGGCCTCCTGGCAGGAATCAGTGGACCATCCAAGGTATTAGAAAGAGTCTGATTTAGTTGCATCAAGGCAAGCTCATGACCTGCTGCTGTACTATCTCTCTGACCCTTCATAGTGCCCTGTTTTCATTGTAACACAATTCTCCAAGTGCCCCAAATTCAATTATGAAGTGAATTGGATTCTTCTCAGAAGACCTCAGAATCTGACCTGGACTCAATCCTATGAGTCTAAGAGTCTTTCTTTTTGTTTTTGTTTTTGTTTTTGGGTTACACCCGGCGGTGCTCAGGGGTTACTCCTGGCTATCTGCTCAGAAATAGCTCCTGGCAGGCACGGGGGACCATATGGGACACCAGGATGCAAACCAACCACCTTTGGTCCTGGATTGGCTGCTTGCAAGGCAAACGCCACTGTGCTATCTCTCCGTTGTTGTTTTTTTGTTTGTTTGTTTTTTTGTTGTGAGTCTAAGAGTCTTTCTAAATAGACAGAACACATGACTAAATTCTGCAGTTTTGAACCAAGAAATGTCAAAGATTGCCTAATATCAAAGTCTTCAGAAGCTAGGAAAAGCAAGGACGGACTCTCAAAGTTCAGAAGGAGCAGGATTTTGTCTTGTTTTGACTGCGTTCGGGTCACATTTAGCATTGCTGGGGCTATAGCAAACTCGGTGTTCAAGACATCATGTAGTGCCAAGGATGGAACCCTGTTCTCCTGCATGCTTCAGCCTGTTGAGCTATCCCAGACTCCACATAATTTCCTTGATGCCTTGATTTTGTACTCGTAGCCTCCAGAACTGTGACCAATAAATGATGATGATTATTATTAGCAGACAATGAACTGCTGTTTTTAAAACGATATTAAGCTGAGGGAGTTTGTCAAGGAAGTCTGAGGAAGGTACTAATAAAGCCTTTCCAAACCTACCAGTTTTAGCAATTGCACAAAAACCCAGTTGCTTATCTTTATTCAAGGGGCTGAATTTCAGCATTTCCTTATATGTGTTTCATGTGCCTTGGGCCTCTGGGACACACTGGCATTTGCATGGATCCTAATGGAGTCTGCAGCCCTGACTCCTCCCACTGCAGTGTGGTGTTCTCAGCCTTTGTGGGGAGCACCTAGAAAAATCTTTTGAGGTCCTTGCAGAAAATGAAGCTGTGGGAGCTTTGAGCTGCTTTTTTCTCCTCCTTAACACATATCACACCATTTCCACTTTCACTGTCCCTCTTTCTCATTTATTCATTCACTCATTCATTCATTTATTCTCAAGCCCTTCTTGCACCTGGTATGTCAGCAGGGCTCTGCCTGACCAATAGCACCTCCCACCCCCCACAAACCTTCTCTTTTCAAAGACTCAGAGCCATGTCTGAGGAATGAGATACATAATGAAGTTAGGGCAAAAAGACTTACTATTTCCCCCGAAAAATCTCAGCAAGACCCAAAATATTTGGGCCTTTTTTTAGGGTGTGGAACGCCACACTCAGCAATGCTCAGGCCTTACTCCTGACTCTGCAGTCAGAAATGACTCCTGGTGGTTTGGGGGAACATATGGAGTGCTGGGGATCAAACCCAGGGTAGATATGTGTAAGACAAACACATTCCCCACTGTACTTTCTTTGGTTTTTGGTTTTTGGGCCACACCCTGCTAGTGCTCAGGGGTTACTCCAGGCTCTGTGCTCAGAAGTCACTCCTGGCAGACTCGGGGAACCTTATGGGATGACGGGAATAGAACTGGGGTCAGTCCAGGGTTGCCCGCATGCAAAGCAAATGCCCTACCTCTGTGCTATTGCTCCAGCCCTCCCCACTGTACTTCTGGGCTCCAACCCCAAGACCCAAAATGTTTTCATATCTGCTTCAATGGGCTACTTCCCTAATTTCCAAGACTGCATTGCGGAAGGAAAGAGTTCTGCAAATATTTATTCATTTATTTTGTTTTTGGGTCACACCCAGGGGCAGTCAGGATTACTCCTGGCTCTGTGCTCAGAAATTACTCCTGGTCCTGGGGGGACCATATGTGATGCCGGGAATCTAACCACCGTTCATCCTGGATCAGCTACTTGCAAGGCAAACGCCCTACTGCTATGCTATCTCTCAGGCCCCTCCTCAAATATTTATTAAGGATCTTACAACATCACAGCCAGACAACCCAGATCCAAGGACACTGCTCAGGGGCCTTTGCTGTAGCATTTTCTTTTATCTTTCCTTTGCTCTGGAGGAAGGAGCAGGACTGTGTCTTCTTTCCTCCTTGTGCTTCTGCTGATGCAACTGAGGTGACCCCAAGCAGCCAGAACTTTCCCATGTGAGAGTTGACTTGACCATCAATATTTTTCCTAACTTCCCAGGTCTCTGTGGACTTGTGACGTGAGCCTCCAGCAGCTGCCAGAACACATCCCGAGGCTGTTGTTCTCTGCACATGCCTGGACTTTTCCATCAGATTTGCCTGGGGCAGGAATCTCAGACCTCTGCCTGGTTCAGCTCACCCTTGCTGCTGATCTAAAATAGTCTTACTGGGACTTGCAGCTCCGTGACAGAGCACACATCACCTGGGCACATGGTTGTGAATTTGATCCCCCAAACCAAAAAAGTAAATAATTGAATGAAGTGTTCCCTAGGGTACATGAAAATATTTTGCCTCCTGAGACAGCTATCTAAAAAGCACTTTTATTTTTTTTTGGTTTTTGGGGCACACCCAGCAGAACTCAGGTGTTCCTCCTGGCTCTATGCTCAAAAATCACTCCTGGCAGGCTCAGGGGACCATATGGGATGCTAGGATTCAAACCACTGTCCTTCTGCATGCAAGGCAAACACTTTACCTCCATGCTATCTCTCTGGTCACAGAATCTTTTTTTTGGCCACACCCAATGACGCTCAGGGGTTACTCCTGGCTATGCACTCAGAAATCGCTCCTGGCTTGGGCGACCATATGGGAATCCAGGGGATTGAAACGTGGTCCGTCCTAGGCTAGCACTGGCAAGGCAGACACCTTACCACTCTGCACCACAACTTAGACTCTGGTACTCAGAATCTTGTACAACCTAGTCTGAACAGAACCTGACCTTGGGGGGCCCCCCGAACTTCAAAACCCGGTCCCACATCAATACTACTGTGACTGAGGCATTAGTCCTAAGCAGCCTAGGAGGAGCAGAGATCATACACTAAATATCTGCATCACCCCTTTTCTCAGAGTTTCTATGTTCCCACTCCAAAGAACCGCTCTCCTATGCCTGGTGCCCCTTCATTGCCTTTATCCCATCCTTCTCTCTAGGTCATGTAACATTTTGACTTTTTTCTTCCTTGCACACACCCCCCTCTACTCGCAACCTGACTTAATAAAATAAGACTGGGCCTCACAGTCTCTCCAGATTGCTTCTAGAACACTCTCCTTCAATGTGGTTTGATGCTGCTGGATTTGAAGAGAAAGCTAGGACAACCTGGAAGCAGAGCAGCCCTCTCATAAGCCAAATAAATCTTTGGCTTTGGTGGAAGCGTGTGTGTATGGAGGTGGTGGTGGTAGTTCATAGTAGTTGCACCTATCCTTGATTTTGGGGAGTGTAGGAGTTAGGTCACACCTGACGGTGCTCAGGGCTTACTCCTGACTCTGTGCTCAGGGGTCACTCCTGATGGTACTTGTGGGACCATATGGGGTGAACCATGATCAAAGATGTGCAGTGCCTTTATCCCTGTGTTATCTCTCCTGCCCCTACCCTTGATTTAAAAGATCAGAATAGCTATAAAATAATTGCTCTTTATTTGAAAACAAACTGTTACCAGAACGCTGTGTTTTGTGCAGGAGCTCCAACCACTCCATAAGAGGCATTGTGTTCATACAATAGCTCCCTCGCTCCCTTCCGGGGGATCAGCAGCTGTTCGTGGTCATGGCCTAAATTGATTATTTCCCTAGAACTTGTAAAATTGTGATATTCTAATTCTATTCTTTTTGCTTCATGTCTTTGCCGGATTCTGCCTCTAAAGAGGAACTGACTTTCCTTCATTAACAATTTGAATGATCTGATTGTTTTCACAAGAAAGGCAAGACACATTTTGAACTCTTTCCTTTTATTTACCAGTTTTCAGTCTTCAACGTATACTTGCTTTTATTTTTCTATTTGTTTTTTATTTGAAGGATACTCCCGGCTCTACTTTGGGGGTACTCAGGGACAATAATGTGCTGGGCTTCCTGCAATGCAGAGCAGGTATTCCAGTCTATCTCCCCGCTGTGTTACTTTCCTCCCTCTTCCTCCCCTTTCCATCACTGTTGGTGTTGTTGTGATGATCAGGTCCTTTTTTTGCACAGCCCCCTGGCTTTGATGCTTGCACATTCTTTTTATTTATTTTTTTAGTTTTTGGGTCACACCAGGCAGCACTCAGGGGTTACTCCTGGCTCTGAGCTCAGAAATCCCTCCTGGCAGACTCAGGGGACCATATGGGATGCCAGGAATTGAACCCAGGTCTGTCCCAGGTCAGCTGCATGCAAGGCAGACATCCTACCACTGTGCTATCTCTCCAGCCCCAGCTTGCATATTCTGTTTTTTGGGGGGCGGGGTCACACCCAGCAGCACTCAGGGGCTACTCCTGGCTCTACATTCAGAAATCGCTCCTGGAAGGCTCGGGAACCATATGGGATTCCGGGATTCGAACCACCGTCCTTCTGCATGCAAGGCAAATGCCCTACCTTCATGCTATCTCTCTGGTTCCCGGCTTGCACATTCTTTACTATGCAACTTGCCAGGGGTCACACATCAGGCTGTAATGCCCACACATTTGGCTACTGTGCTCCTTGAGATTGGTGTCCCTTTCATTGTGCTGCCTCTATTCTTGGTTGGAACATAAGTTACATGGTTGCAATGCTCACCAGATGTTGCACTTTCTAGCCATGGCATTTGCACTTATTTTTAGTGAAAGGGCCAGAGGTGCACTCTTTTGTGCAGGTGTGGTGCTCATGTGCCCCTCTACTGTGCAGTCAGAAATTGCTTGCAGTGCTAAACATCATAGACCAGCAGAGCCCCAAGAGTCCAGTAACAGAGCAACCTACTGCCCTTCTCTGTCATTGCAATGACTGGGGCTTGCGCCCAACTTCATCTCAGTGCTTGTGGGGGTGTGTTACATACTCTGCTGTGGGATTGGGGATCCAATTATCAATGCTACCAAGGTCACACTCAACTCAAAGGGCAAGTCTGGTGTGGAACTCATGGCCCATGCGTATAAGTCAGGTGAAGGATGGGGAGCCTGCTCAGGAGGTTGATGAAGGGGTCCCCTAGTCAGATGCATGAGAGGTCAGCTTTCTTGGGTAAATAGATAACTATTATATTTCTCCATCTCAAAGTTGCAACCTTGACAGGAGAGGTTTTAACAATAGCAGAGGGGACATGTAAGTAATCAGATAGTGAAGAACAGAGTCAGGTCAGCAGCCTAGGGTAGAAAAGGCAGTGGTAACTGAAGATAGGAGACTGGAAACCAACATGTTCATTCTTAGAAATACTATAGAGCTAAGGAGATGGCATCAGAAAGTTGAGGGTCTCATGATTTAGAACAGAAAAGCAACTGTTGGCCTCTAATCCAGGCCAGAAATAAAGGGGTTGGGGCTGGAGAGATAGCATGGAAGTAGGGCCTTACATGCAGAAGAATGGTGCTTTGAATCCTGGCATCCCATATGGTTCCTCGAACCTGCCAGGAGCGATTTCTGAGCATAGAGCCATGGGTAACCCCTGAGCACTGCTTGTGTGACCCAAAAACCAAAAAGAAAGAAAGAAAGAAAGAAAGAAAGAAAGAAAGAAAGAAAGAAAGAAAGAAAGAAAGAAAGAAAGAAAGAAAGAAAGAAAGAAAGAAAGAAAGAAAGAAAGAAAGAAGAAAGAAAGAAAGAAAGAAAGAAAGAAAGATTCTATGTCAGAACAGTGACATAGAATGGAGAGAATAGAGCCCCACAGCAATAGCATAGTGGATAGGGCTTTTGCCTTGCACACAGCCAATCCAGGTTTGATTCACAGCATCCCAAATAATTCCCAGAGCTTGCTAGGAGTGATTTCTGAGTGCAGAGCCAGGAGTCACTCCTGAGAGTTGCAGGGTATGGCCACCCGCACCCCCACAATAAAAGAATAGAGAGAACTAATGAAATAGGTTGAGCTCAATTCCTCCCAATTCTGCACCAGAAGAGAAAAGACAGTATGCATAATTTCTTTGGGGGGGGGAGGGTTGGGCCACACCTGGTGGCACTCAGGGGTTGGTTACTCTTGGCTCTGTGCTAAGAAATTGCTCCTGGCAGGGTCCAGGTACCATTGAACTCAAGTTCGTCCTGGGTCAGCCGTGTGCAAGACAAACACCCTACCACTGCTGTGCTATCACTCCAGCCCAGCATGCATAATTTCTAAGGCTTCAAACCTACTTGCGAAACAACCTCTGACCCTCACCTCAAATAAACACTATACAGTAACATCACATTCCTTCCAAATGCATAGCTAATAGGATGAGCTTTGGGGTTCTGAACAAATGGCCAGCTGCCTTCAAGATAGTCTGACCTGATCCTCAAGTGGAGAAAACACATGGGAGGAAGGGGAAATGTTGCTTGGGTTTAAGTGAATTTTTAAAGCACTTGTTGCTGGCTACCCAAGGATTAGCCATGTGTTTCAGCCAGTGATCTGAAATCATTACCCATGTCCTTCACTGGTAGCTCAGACGTTTGATACACACACAGTTTGGCAGGCTGGACAGGGCAGCTGAGCATCAAGGGGACATGTCACAGCCATCTGCTGCCTGGCTCAGACCAACCTTCTGCTCTTCCTGCTGCTGCTGACGACTCTGAGCTCAACAGGCAAATGCACAACAAAGACAACTGTCGGGTTAGCTGCAGACAGTTGCCTGCAGAGCGTCCTGTGTGAAGGGAGACAGGGAGTGATTGCCTTGTCCACAAGTGCTTGGCTGTGAGACAGCTTTTTCTCCCTCCTAAGCTTAAAAATCCAGAGTTTTAGAAACAGAGGTAAAACACACTACCTCTGTGATTTCTCCCGTCAGGGCCGCTCAATCTCTGTTCAGATTTTCAGCTTTAGTTTCCTTTGGTTTTGTTTTTGTTTGTTTTGGAGCCAGCGGTGCTGTGGCTGCTCCCAGGCAGTGCTTAAGGGGATCACTCGCAGTGGTGCTCTGAGGACCATACGCGGTGCCAAGGATCAAACACAGACCTCCCGCCTGCAAAGTGTGAGCTCAGCCCTTTGAATTATCTCGGGTCATCAGCTGCTCATCTTGAAGGGAGCTGGTGTAAAGATCAGATTTTTCACCAACACTGCTATTAAAATGTCTTCCTGACTCAGAGAAGTAGTTCAATAGGCTGGAGTGCATGTTTTGCATACAGGATTTGATTTGAGTTGTAGGTTTGGGGGTGTGTGGCTATTTGGGGCTGTTTGACCACTGTGTGGTTCTGTGAGTAGTCCCTGAGCACTGCTAGGTTATGGCTCAAAAACAGAACAGGGAGCCATAGTGATAGCCCAGTGGTAGAACATTTGCCTTGAGCGCAATCACCTCAGGTTCAATCCTTGGCATCCCATATGGTCCCCTGAGCCTGCCAGGAGAGATTCCTGAGTGCAGAGCCAGGACAAACCCCTGAGCACTGCCAGGTGGGGCCCAAAAACAAACAAACAGAAAAACAAACCAAAAACCTTCTAGGAGCTGAGCAATAGCACAGTGAGTGGGAATATTTGCCTTGCATGTAGATGTAATTCCTGAGTGAAGAGCCAGGAAGAATCCCTGAGCATCACCAGTGTAATCTAACAACCAGGTATGACCTAAACCCCAAAACAAACACCTCCAAAAAGTATCTCATCTATAAGAAAATTGCTGTACTAAATACTAAGACAGTAAGTACTTGATAGGTTATTCAGGGTTTAAGTTGTAAACTAAACAGGTAAACTAACTGGCGGTACTTGGGGTGCACATAGGGTGCAGGGGATTGAACCAAGGTTGGCTGCATGCAAGGCAAGCATCGTATCTGTTGTACTATTGCTCTTGCCCCCTAAAATTTTCTTTATAAAAACTATGAGATGGGATTAGAGCAATAGTACAATTGTAGGGCATTTGCCTTGCATATGTCAACCTGGGTTTGATTCTGGGCATCTCATGTTTCCCCAAGCACCTCAGGAATAATTTCTGAGTACAGAGCCAGGAGAAACCCCTGAACAACACCAGGCATGGCCCCCAAACCAAAATCAAATAAAGAATTTGGGGACTGGAGCAATAGCAACAGGAAAAAGGGTGTTTGTCTTGAATGTAGCCAATCAAGGTTCACATCTTGGAACCCTATATTGTCCTGTGAGCACTGCCAAGATTATTCCTGAGTATAGATTCAGGAATAAGCCCTGAGTATAGCTATAACCCCACATATAGCCCTATACTCCACACAAAAAAAATGTGTGGATTTGTGAATATTTCTTTTACACTTTGGATCATAATCTATTTATACTGAATTGTATTCCTCAAATTATCCCAGTGCTGTCTCAGTTGATTCCTGTACCCCATAACTTGCTCCTTCAATCTAGAGCTTTGGTGTTTGGGTTTTGTTTTTGTAAATTTGATTTTTTTCTGCTTATGTAATAGCGAGGGTTATGAAACAGTGTCTGCTGCTATTATTTTTGTTTGTTTGTTTGGGTTTTGGCTTTTGAGGCATGACTGGTAGTGCTCAGGGTTTATTCCTGGCTCTCTGCTTAAAAGGTCACTCCTGACTGTACTCAAGGGACCATATGTTGGCTGTGTGCAAGGCAGCACCTAAACTCCAGCACTATCTTTCTAACCCTCTATTTTTTCCTTTTCCTCCTTTCTTTTCTTGTGGTGGGGGGAACACACAAGGCAATGCTCAGGGCTTACTCTTGGCTCTGCTCCAGAAATAGCTTTCTGGAGGTGCTCTGGGATCATATGAAATGCTGGGGATCGAACAAAGGTCAGCAAACCCCCTCTTGCTATACCATCTCTCTGGACTGTCTTTTTTTTTTTTTTTTTTTTTTTTTGGTTTTTGGGTCATACTCGGCAGTTCTCAGGGGTTACTCCTGGCTGTCTGCTCAGAAATAGCTCCTGGCAGGCACGGTGGACCATATGGGACACCAGGATTCGAACCAACCACCTTTGGTCCTGGATCGGCTGCTTGCAAGGCAAACGCTGCTGTGCTATCTCTCCGGGCCCTAGACTGTCTTTTCTATACCCATTGGCTGTGCTCTGACTGTTTGCATGCTTCTAAATTCCATACTGAAATCCTAATCCCTAAAGAGAAGGAAAGTTGGAGCTTGGATCTTTGGGAGGAAATTAGATCACTTGGGTGGAGTCCTGATGCTTTGAGTCAGTGGCTCTAGGAAAGGACCCCCATAGATCTTCCTAGAGAGGACACAATAGACATCTGGGCTCAGAAGTAATCATCACATGGCTGTGCAGGCCCTAATTGAGGAGGTCCAGTCTCCAGACCTTCAGGAATCTAGTTCTGTTGGGTATGAGCTTCTGTCTTTTGGGTTCTGCTTGAGCAGTCCTATCAAATCAGGACACTGTTGAGCTGTGGAATCAGAATTTTCTCAACAGCTGAGTGTCTCAAACAAAATTCAAAAGGAAATTACGGTATCAAGACTGATGTGACTAGGTCAGGTCTTAAAAATACAAGTGGTGGGGCTGGGGAGATGGTTGACAGAGCTGAATTGTAGACTTTGGAAGAAAGAACCCCAGGTTCAGTTTCCAGCGATGGATAGTCCCCTGAGCACTGCCGTGTGTGTCCCTTCCCACCTTGCCAGAAATGCAATAGGAATTGATTTGGGGTAATCTAGGCAGAAGAGGAATTTATGGAAAAGTTGTTGGGTAGTTTAGCATTTCTGGGAAGGTGGGAGGGTAGACTCAGGGTGAGAAAGAGAACAAAGGTTGCCAGGTAGCAAGCAGAATAAAGTGTGGCCTAAACTGAAGCACAGGAGCTATCCAGGAAGTCCTGTAAGGGTCTCATGTGAAGTGAAATAAGTTAGAGGGACTTGTTTTGTTCCCTCTGACTTACTTCACTGTACATACTTTGCCTCTCTATCTTTCATAGATGGGTGAGATCATCTGGTTTCTGTTTTGTCCCCTCTGATTTCACTTCCCATGACACCCTCCAGTTCCATCCACGTTGCAGCAAACTGCATTTGAAAGCAGAGAACACATGTGCCAGTTCTGCGTGCTCCTTTTGAGAACATTTCCCAGGAGTGTGAAAGACTGCGTCTATGCGTTTTAGTGAGTGCTAAAAGCCCACAGCTCACCTCTCACTATTAAAGCTGAAAGCAGCAGACACTGGCTTCCCAGCCTCCTTTATGGGAAGGGCTTAGACATGTGACCCACAATCAACCAATCGGACTCACCACCCTGGACTCTGACTCAGCGACCACAGAGCACGCCCCTTGCATGTTTTCTGATGGAATCAGCAGCAACAGCAAAGGCTTGTTCAAATCCAGGGGGTCATTTGGCAGAAGGGGCATCATCCCTGTCCTAACTCCCTGGCTATGACACAACTTCCTAAGGGTTGTGTGTCCCTCTATGCAGTCCTCTGTGTAGAACCCATCAGTATCTGCACCCAAACTGACAACAGGGTGTAAAAACCTCAGCATATCTCAGCAACACTCTCTTGGAAGAAATTGCAAAAAAGAATTCTGGGGCCAGAGAGATAGCACAGTGGTAAGGCATATTTGCCTTGCATGCGGCCGAACCGTGTTCCTCCTGGCATTCCATATGGTCCCCCAGCCTGCCAGGGGCGATTTCTGAGTGCAGAGCCAGGAGTAACCCCTGAGTGCTGCTGGGTGTGGCCCCAAAACCAATCAATCAATCAATAAAGTTAAAAAAAAAAAAAGAAAGAGGGGCCAGAGAGATAACACAGCGGCGTTTGCCCTGCAAGCAGCTGACCCAGGATCTAAGGTGGTTGGTTTGAATCCTGGAGTCCCATATGCCATCCCCCCACTCCCCCACCCCCGTGCCTGCCAGGAGCTATTTCTGAGCAGAGAGCCAGGAGTAAGCCCTGAGCACCGCCAGGTGTGGCCCCAAAAAACAAACAAACAAACAAACAAAAGAAAGAAAGAAAGAAAGAAAGAAAGAAAGAGAAAGAAGGAAGAAAGAAAGAGAAAGAGAAAGAAAGAAGAAAGAAAAAGAGAGAGAAAGAAGGAAGAAAGAAAGGAAGGAAGGAAGAAAGAAAGAAAGAAAGAAAGAAAGAAAGAAAGAAAGAAAGAATAGAGAGAAAGAGAGAGAAAAACGAAAGAAGAAAGAAATTAAGAGAGAAAGAAAGAAAGAAAGAAAGAAAGAAAGAAAGAAAGAAAGAAAGAAAGAAAGAAAGAAAGAAAGAAAGAAAGAAAGAAAAGAAAGAAAGAAAGAAATTGCAAAATCCCTGACACCTGCATAAAGAGACCATCCTCACAGGGTAGGAGAAACAAGACATCCCAGAGCAGAGAGAGGTTGACCAGGAAGGCATCCACTGCCAGTTCTGACCCAGATCAAAACACAGCCCAGGGCTATTCCTGTTTTGTGTTTTGCTCTCCCCAGTTGCAATCTTTTGGTTTGGGGGCCATACCCAGCAGTACTCAGGTCTTTTTTGTTTTGTTTTGTTTTTTTGTTTTTTGTTTTTGGGTCACACCCGGCGGTGCTCAGGGGCTATTCCTGGCTGTCTGCTCAGAAATAGCTCCTGGCAGGCACGGGGGACCATATGGGACACCGGGATTCGAACCAACCACCTCTGGTCCTGTATTGGCTGCTTGCAAGGCAAACGCCACTGTGCTATCTCTCTGGGCCCCAGTACTCAGGTCTTACTCCTGTTTCTATGTTCAGGGATCACTACTGGTGGTGGTGGAGGAAATCATATGTGGTTCAGGGATTAGGCTGTGTTTGCTATGTGGCAGGGCAAGCACCTTAATTCCTATTACCTCTCTAGCACCCAGCAATTTTATGTTTCATTCTTTTTTTTTGATTTTGGGGCCATGGCCAGAAGTCCTCAGGAACCATTCATTCCTAGCTTGGAACTTGAGGTGATGCTCAGAACATTAATTCTTGCAATTCTTTTTTTTTGGAGGGGGTGTGGTTTTGGGTCACACCTGATGGTGCTCAGAGGTTACTTCTGAGCATGAGCACTGAGTGCTCTGCACTCAAAAGTCACTCCTGGGGGCCCGGAGATATAGCACAGTGGTGTTTGCCTTGCAAGCAGCCGATTCAGAACCAAAGGTGGTTGGTTCGAATCCCGGTGTCCCATATGGTCCCCCGTGCCTGCCAGGAGCTATTTCTAGCAGACAGCCAGAAGTAATCCCTGAGCACCGCCGGGTGTGGCCCCAAAAAACAAAAAACAAACAAACAAACAAAAAAGTCACTCCTGGCAGGCTCAGGGGGACCATATGAGATGCCAGGCTTTGAAACTGGGCCCATCCTGTGTTGGCTGCATGCAAGGCAAATGCCTCACCACTGTGCTATTGCTCCAGCCCCTAATTCTTGCAATTCTTGCAGCACCAAAAATTGAATCTGCATATAAAGCTTGTACTTTACTCACACTTGGAGCCATGATTCTCACAAATTTTTGTCCTGAATTTCTTTTTTTTTTTTTTTTTTTTTTTTTTTTTTTTTTTTTTTTTTTGGTTTTTGGGCCACACCCTGTGATGCTCAGGGGTTACTCCTGGCTATGCGCTCAGAAGTTGCTCCTGGCTTCTTGGGGGACCATATGGGACGCCGGGGGATTGAACCGCGGTCCGTCCTAGGCTAGCGCAGGCAAGGCAGGCACCTTACCTCCAGTGCCACCGCCCGGCCCCTGAATTTCTTACAGAAAACCTAATTCAATAATTGATTCAGGGCCAGAGTTATCGTAAGCAGGTGATATGCTTGCCTGGCTGACAGTTCAAATCCCTGGCACTCCATATGGTCCACCAAGCATTGTCAGGAATGATCCCTGAGTGAAGATCCAGGAGTGATCCCTGAGCACCTCCAGGTAAAGTCCTAAAATAAAAAAAAGCTAAGAAGCAAAACATATGGATTTAGTAACATAAAAAAGAATGTCTTCATTCAAATGTTGAAAATATTTTCAAGCTTTCATATCCTGCATGGAGAACTGGAGGCCAAGAAGTGAAGTGTCTTATGCAAGGAGACCACACAGAAAGTTTAATGGAAGATTGGAGGCCTCACACTTCAGTTCATTCCTCAGTCTTTCCTTGTTGTCAAACAATCAGCAGCTGGCCCACCATAGGCTTGGCTGTCCAGCCCCACAGCCACTGCCTTCTGGAAAAAATGTCTTGACAGAAGATTCAACAAGAAAGGAAGAAAAAAAGAAAGAAAAGGGCCCGGAGAGATAGCACAGCGGTGCTTGCCTTGCAAGCAGCCGATCCAGAACCTAAGGTGGTTGGTTCGAATCCCGGTGTCCCATATGGTCCCCCGTGCCTGCCAGGAGCTATTTCTGAGCAGACAGCCAGGAGTAACCCCTGAGCAATGCCGGGTGTGGCCCAAAAACAAAAACAAAAAAAAAAAGAAAGAAAGAAAAGGGGCCGGTGAGGTGGCGCTAGAGGTAAGGTGTCTGCCTTGCAAGCGCTGGCCAAGGAAGGACAGCGGTTCGATCCCCCGGCGTCCCATATGGTCCCCCCAATCCAGGGGCGATTTCTGAGTGCTTAGCCAGGAGTAACCCCTGAGCATCAAATGGGTGTGGCCCGAAAAAAAAAAAAAAAAAAACAGGGGCCGGGAAGGTGGCGCTAGAGTTAAGGTGTCTGCCTTGCAAGCGCTAGCGTAGGACGGACCGCGGTTCGATCCCCTGGTGTCCCATATGGTCCCCCCAAGCCAGGAGCGATTTCTGAGCGCATAGCCAGGAGTAACCCCTGAGCGTCAAACGGGTGTGGCCCAAAAATCAAAAAAAAAAAAAAACAAAGAAAGAAAGAAAAGAAGGAAGGAAAGAAGAAAAAGAAAGAAGTGGAGAAAGAAAGAAAGAAAGAAAGAAAGAAAGAAAGAAAGAAAGAAAGAAAGAAAGAAAGAAAGAAAGAAAGAAAGAAAGAAAGAAAGAAATAAGAAAGAAAGAAAGAAAGAAAGAAAGAAAGAAAGAGAGAAAGAAAGAAAGAAAGAAAGAAAGAAAGAGAAAGAAAGAAAGAAAAAGAAAGAAAGAAAGAAAGAAAGAAAGAAAGAAAGAAAGAAAGAAAGAAAGAAAGAAAGAGAGAGGGAGGGAAGGAGGGAGGCAGGGAGGGAGGGAGGGAAGGAAAGAAGGAATAAAGAAAGAAGAAAAAGAAAGAAAGAAAGAAAGAAAGAAAGAAAGAAAGAAAGAAAGAAAGAAAGAAAGAAAGAAAGAAAGAAAGAAAGAAAGAAAGAAAGAAAGAAAGAAAGAAAGAAAAAGAAGGAAGGAAGGAAGGAAGGAAGGGGTGAGAAGGAAGGAAGGGGTGGGAAGGAGAGAAGGAAAGGGAGGAGAAGGAAAAGGAGGAAGGCGGTGGTGGGGAAGAAGATCATACACAGTAGATCTCACAGAACTGCTGACTTCATCTGGTCTCTGACCTTTGGCAGTTTTGACTCTTCCTCCTCTTAGCGCAGTTAATCTGCTCTAATCTTGGACTTACCCCAGATGCTCGAACCAGATTCCCTGGTCCTGTTGAGTGTCCTGGTCCCCAGGCAGGTGGTGAGGTCAGATCCTGAAGTCTGCAGAGTGCAACTCTGCAGTGACCTACCTATTTCCATTCTAGGCTGCCCGAGGGGCATTCGTCACTACGCAGGAAGCAGGGTTTATTCTCTGGACTTCTCAGCACCCACAAAAAAATTGGCTCAGTCACACTTCAGGAAAAGATGAATCACCTGCCCAGTTAGACTCCAGCCCACACCTAATCCTGACTAGAGCAAAGGGAGGTGAAAATGCTTTGGGAACTCACTGTGGTAGAGAGCTGCCTTCTGCATGAGCTGGGGGCAGTTCTGTCATGCGTTAATATTATTGTTTCAGGCCGAAATCATGATGTCACATACACAATTTGAGGTGTGTCCTACCTAGGCCAGAGCAGGGGAAACTGGTTTAGAATTCAGAGATCTTCAGGGTTAGATTAAGTAAACAGAGATAAGTGAAAAACCAAGACAATCAGTCTTTCTGCTTTCTTATTTTTCTTTCTATCATTTCTCTTTGGGTCTTTCTCTTCTTATTGTTAATATGGATTGTGAGCCATACATGTCAGACTCTGCTAGACATCTGGAAAGCCACTTGGGAATGAGACACAATCCATTCCCTCAAGATGTGGAAGACAAAAAAAAATTAGGAAGAAAACGGGTACACAAATAGCTGAGAGCATGAGTTGAAATAATCATGTTGTATATTTACTAAGAGCTCACTATATGCTAGAATCTGTATGAAGCCATCGAGCAGGCATTGTTCCATGTAATCATCATAGCAACCCTAGTAGGTTTTATTATTTTCTATCTCTTACAGGTGAGTGAATGGAGGTCCAGTGAGGTTAAGTGATTTTTTTCTGTTGGTCACACAGTTGGAGCAAGTGGCATATTTCTTTTTTTTTTTTTTTTTTTTTTTTTTTTTTTTTTTTTTTTTTTTTTTTTTTTTTTTTGGTTTTTGGGCCACACCCGGTAACGCTCAGGGGTTACTCCTGGCTATGCGCTCAGAAGTCGCTCCTGGCTTCTTGGGGGACCATATGGGACGCCGGGGGATCGAACCGCGGTCCGTCTCCTAGGCTAGCGCAGGTAAGGCAGGCACCTTACCTCCAGCGCCACCGCCCGGCCCCGCAAGTGGCATATTTCAAGTTTTGATCATATCATTCAATTTTAGACTCAATGCTTCAAGTTCTTCTGCCTCATAACTTGGGGTTTTGTGGTTTATTTATTTGTTTGGTTTTGGTAGTTCTTAGGGCTTACTCCTGACTCTGCACTCAGGGATCACTCCTGCAGATGCTTGGGTGGCCATGTTGGATGGTAGATATAGAACGTGGATTGGCCCTGCACAGTGCAACTGCTCTACCTGCTGTACTATTGGTCCAGCCCTGCCTCATTATGATAAAGCACAAGTTTATGTATCAGAATACATGGAAGTCCACCTACAGGGGCCGGTGAAATAGCATGGAGATAAGGTGTTTGCCTTGCATGCAAAAGGTCGGTGGTTTGAATCCCAGCATCCCATATGGTCACCTGAGCCTGCCAGGAGTGACTTCTGAGCATAGAGCCAGGAGTAACCCCTGAGTGCTGCCGGGTGTGACCCAAAAAACAAAACAAACAAACAAAAAGTCCACCTACAATGAAAGACCATAAAAGTTTCCATGAGGAAGTAACATGTAAGCAGAGCTAAAAGGACCAATAAGAATTAGTTGGTAGGGGCCGGTGAGGTGGCGCTAGAGGTAAGGTGTCTGCCTTGCAAGCGCTAGCCAAGGAAGGACCTCGGTTCGATACGCCTGTGTCCCATATGGTTCCCCCAAGCCAGGGGCAATTTCTGAGCGCTTAGTCAGGAGTAACCCCTGAGCATCAAATGGGTGTGGCCCAAAAATACCCCCCCCAAAATAATAATAATAAAGAATTAGTTGGGAGGGGCTGGAGAAATAACATGGAGTTATGGCATTTGCCTTTCATGCAGAAGATCATTGGTTCAAATCCTGGTATCCCATATGGACCCCAAGCCTGCCAGGAGTGATTTCTGAGCCAGGAGTAACCCCTGAGTGCTGCTGTGTGTGATCCAAAAACTTAAAAAAAAAAAAAAAAAAAAAAAGAATTAGTTGGGAGAACATGGAGGTCAAAGTTATTCTGGACTGTAGGGATAGTAGTAAGTGCAAAAGAGGCAAGAAATATATTGATATTACTTTTTAGTAAGCACCATCTGTGTTTGTAGAAGCATGAAAGACTATGATTGGTGTGTTAGTAAAACTGGCTCACAGTGAGTGAAGAGAAAACTGGAGAAAGGGGCTGGAGAGAGCACAGCGATAGGGCATTTGCCTTGCATGCAGATGATCCAGGACTAATGATGGTTCGATTCTTGGCATCCCATATGGTCCCCCATGCCTGCCAGGAGTGATTTCTGAGTGCAGAGCTAGGAATAATCCTGAGCACCGCCGGGTATGACACTCCCTTTACCCCCATCCCCCCAAAAAGAGCTGGAGAAAGAGGTGGCCACAGGGCGAGTAGCCAGCAGTTTGCAAAGGTCTTTGAAAGTCAAACGAAGTAGCCAGGCTTTATCCTAGAACACAGGAAAGCTACTGAAAAATAAGCAGGAAAGTTTTACAATCTGGTTACCCTTCAGGAAGCTCAGTGCTAACAAGAATGTGGAGAAGGAATTGTGTAAACAAGGCTGGAAACCATGACAGAAGATTTAGATGATCTGAAGTGGGACTGAGATACCTACGTAAGCCTCAGAGGGTAAAGGGTACAGATGGGTTAATGCCTGGCACATGTCAAACTCACAAAGGCTAGTGAATAGCAGAAGAAAATTCTAGCAGAAGGACTGGGGTAAGTCCTGTCACTGGTCTCACTCCTCAACGACAAGGTCACTGTTCACTGTCAGCAGGACTGAGATGCGAGGTCTCAAGTCTGCATTAAACATGCTATATGTTCTCCATGCATGAAACACTTCACCCTTTGGGTTTCCATTTATACAGGCAGGAAAAGAGGATTTGACAAAGATTTCCAACTTTTTTAAATTGTATTTATTTATTTATTTATTTATTTATTTATTTATTTATTTATTTATTTATTTATTTATTGCCACACCCAGCGGCATTCAGGGATTACTTGTGGCTCTGTGCTCAGAAATTGCTCCTGGCAGGCTTGGGGAACTATAATGGGATGCCGAGGATTGGAGATCAAACCCGGGTTCACCCCAGGTCACCACATGCAAGGAAAATGCCCTACTGCTGTGCTATAGATTCAGCCCCAAGATTCCAACTTTCTAATGAAGAGTTCTTTTTCTTTCTGTTACTGAGTAGGTTACTGAATTAGGTTCCTTGTAAGAAATTTAGGACACCAATTTGTGAGGAGCAATTTTAGTTGTAAGGGACCAGAGGAATAACTCAAAATCTGGGCTAGAGGGCTGGAGTGGTGGTGCAGAGTGTTAAGACATCTGCCTTGCTGGCATTAGCCTAGGACATACCGTGGTTCGATCCCCTGACGTCCATTTATGGTCCCCCAAACCAGGAGCAATTTCTGAGTGCATAGCCAGGAGAAACCCCTGAGCGTCACCAGGGGTGACAAAACAAAACAACAACAACAACAAAAAGTCTGGGTTAGAAGGCCCAGATTCAATTCCTGTTGCTGCATAGCTCACTGAGCACCACCAGTTGTGACCCCCCAAGCACCAAACTGAGAATAGTCCCTGAGTACCTTTGTTCACCATTGTCACTCAATTACACGATCAATCCCTCTAGAGAATGAAAAGTCATTCACTTGACAAGTGGGGACAGGGGACACAATAGAATACCAGCACCAGAGTCTGCAAGATTGTCCAGAACTAGTAAAATACTCTTGTCCACCTATAGTCAGTTGACCCTCTATGGTCAAGTTAAGCCTATGTGACTAGGGTTGGTGACTTGAGGGCTGGTAAGAGGAGAGAGAGGTCTTAATCATTAGAGAGATCGGTGTCTGAACCTCCTTTAGAGCCATTCACTAGTCCTGAGACTTCAGTTAAAATTGCTTAGCCTCTGAAGTGATAGCACAGCAGTAGGGTGTTTGCCTTGCATTCGGCAGACCAGGTTCAATCCTTGGCATCCCATATGGTCCCCCAAGCCTGCCAGGAGCAAATTTTGGAGACAGAGCCAGGAGTACCACTGAGCACCACCAAGTGTGGCCCCAAAACAAACAAAAAATAAATAAATTGCTGAGCTTCCGTGTACACCTCTGTCACATGGAGATAAGAATAACACCTCCGGGCCCGGAGAGATAGCACAGCGGCGTTTGCCTTGCAAACAGCCGATCCAGGACCAAAGGTTCTTGGTTCGAATCCCGGTGTCCCATATGGTCCCCCGTGCCTGCCAGGAGCTATTTCTGAGCAGACAGCCAGGAGTAACCTCTGAGCATCGCCGGGTGTGGCCCAAAAACCAAAAAAAAAAAAAAAAAAAAAAGAATAACACCTCCATCTATTTTGGGGAGGGCCACACCCAGTAGCGCTCAGGGCTTACTCAGGAATCACTGCTAGCAGGGGGACCACATGGGATAGTGGGGATCATGTGCAAGGCAAGCTCCCTACTGCTGTACTATGGCTCCTCCCCTTCACCCAGTCATTGAATAGGAAGAATAGTACCTACCACAGCAAATGCTTCTGATGATGTGGGTGTTGACATGTGATTGGGCAGGGCTCATAAGCGGATGGGCTCTTTGGCCAGTCCCACTTCTCCCTCTTATCTTTGTCTTAGTACTGCCTCTTCACAAATCAAGGAAAAGATCATGTCCCCATTTTGTGGGTTAGGAAATGGGCTCATTGAGATGGAGTATGTGGGGCCAGAGAGGTGGCGCTAGAAGTAAGGTGTCTACCTTGCAAGCGCTAGCCAAAGAAGGACCGCGCTTCGATCCCCCGTGTCCCATATGGTCCCCCCAAGCCAGGGGCGATTTCTGAGTATTTAGCCAGGAGTAACCCCTGAGCATCAAACGGGTGTGGCCCGAAAAAAAAAAAAGAGAGAGAGAGATGGAGTATGTGACAAAGATCATGCTGCTAACAAATTGGTGGTTTTTTTGGGGGGGAGTGGGCCACACCCTTAGATCCTCATGGTCTACTCCTGTATCTTCAGTTGTGCTGGAAATGGAACCATGATCATTGCATGCCAAGTAAACACATTAACCTCAGAACTATCTCTGCAACCAAAAAATTTAACTCCCCCAAATCTCACCAGCCTTTTCTCAAATGTCGGGCGATAGCTTCTGTATGGTTTGGGGTTTTTTGGTTTTTGGCCACACTCAGTAGCCCCCAGGAGTTACTCCTGACTATGCACTCAGAAATTGCCCCTGGCAGGCTTAGGGAGGCATATGGAATGCCGGGAATCAAACCCAAGTTGGCCAAGTGCAAGGTAAATGCCCTTGCTCTAGCCCCTGTACAATAATTTTTTTTATTAACTGATCACCTATACCATGTTTTGTTTAGTCTTTCACTTAAGTCAGTCCCCTTTTTTGCTTGAATAGTCATTCAATACTTTCTTGTTGAGTTTTGGGCACATCCCGCAGCCTTACTCCTGGCTCTGTGCTCAGGGATCACTCCTGGCAGGGTGTGGAGACCATCTGAGATTCCAAAGATTGAACCCAGGTTAGCCATGTGCAAAGCCAATGCCTTACCCTCTATAATACAATCTCTCAGGTCCTTTGAATGACTATATATATATATTTTTTGGGGGGGAGTCACACCTGGCGGTGCTCAGGGGTTACTCCTGACTGTCTGCTCAGAAATAGCTCCTGGCAGGCACGGGGGACCATATGGGACACCAGGATTCGAAACAATCACCTTTGGTCCTGGATTGGCTGCTTGCAAGGCAAACACCGCTGTGCTATCTCTCCGGGCCCTGAATGACTATATTTTAAAAACAGCTTTACAAAGTCAATAGAAGCAAGGCACCATATCATATCATCGAGCTACCATATGAAAGTACACAATTCCATTTTTCAGTATTATCTAAGAATTTGCTGCCATTAATTTTGGAAAACTTTCACAATTAATTTACTTTTTGTTTGTTTGTTTGTTTTTGGCTCACACCTGTCAGCGCTCTGGGGTTACTTCTGTCTCTGCACTCAGAAATCGCTCCTGACTCTGGGGACCATATGGGATGCTGGGGATTGAACCCTGGTTCATCCCGGATCAGCAGTGTGCAAGGTAAATGCCTTACCACTGTGCTATCACTCTGGCCCCACAATTAATTTACTTTTAAAGGAGACTATCATTCCCATAAATAGAAAGCTTACATTATTTGTCATAATGGAAGGCAAAACAAAAACATTTTTAAACCACATTACATGATCCTATTAAATACTATCTAGCTGGTGCTGCCTGGGAAGGGTTTGTGCTGAGAATGTGCTTTTTTGACCAGAAGTGGGGAAATTCACAGGTGTTAAAGGCACGTGCAAAACTAAACTGAAACCCTCCCTCTAGCACAAAAAATGAAATGAGGATTGAGAAGAAAGTTAACTTTTCCACTGTGTAATTTAATGCCACATGCATGAGTCACATAAAATCGTCTGTGTCTACATCTCATATTTGCTTCCGTGGGATAAGGTAAGTGACTAGTCCAATGTCCCATAGCTGTGCAGTAGCAGGAGAGTCCTAGAACTCAGGATTTTGAACTTGAGTTGCTCCCAGGGGTCTCAAACTCGCAGCCCGAGGGCCGTTTGTGGCCCTCCGTACAACATTTTGTGGCCCTGCCCTAGAGGAATCTTTTTTTGTTTTGTTTTGTTTTCGTTGTTTGGGTCACACACTCCCAATGTTCAAGGCTTACTACTGACTTTGCACTCAAGAATCACTCCGACTTTGCCTCCTGCGACCCCCAGGTAAATTGAGTTTGAGACCCCTGTAGGCTTTCCCAACCCCCTCCCCTTCTTTGTTTTTTGTTTGTTTGTTTGTTTGATTGGGGGCCACACCCAGCAATGCTCAGAGGTAACTCCTGGTCCTGCATTCAGGAATAACTCCTGACAGTGTTCTGAGAACTACATGGAATGCAGAAGATGGAGCCTGAGTTGACAGGAAGCAAGGCAAATGCCATACCTGCTGTGCTATCATTCTATCCCCTTTGTTTTTGTTTCTTTTAATTAGGTCAAGCGGCTGTTGTATGTGCTAGGGAGCCCTGTTTTGAAATCACAAAGCACACGTTTTCGAGTCATTAAGAACCTCAGAAAACATCAAATCTCATTTTGTTTTCCATGTCAGAAAACCTGCGGGTTTGTTTACCTCTGCATGTTTGGAAATGCTTACCCATAACTGACTGGAATTCATAACCACTAATGTAGCTTTCAACTCTCCAGAATTGCAGTCTAAGCCTCTAGTCTTAGGCTTAGCCCAAACCTTAGATCACCAGGTTCTGCCTCCGCTTTAGTCTTACACTTGATCCTTTGGTCTGTCCCCACCTTTGTATGAGTAATTACCCTTGGCCCAAACCACCAAGGTAAGCTTAAGGATTATAGGTATGAAGCGCATTCATTAGTAGGCAGGGGGAGTGTATTATCTGGGGGAAGAACTAAGAGGTTTGCCAAAACAGTGAAGGGGTCTGGGTTTTAGTTTTTGCTTTGTTTTTGTCAGCAGTCGGAGGGGGCGTGGTTTGAGTTTAGGGTTTTGAGTCACACATGGTGGTGCTCGAGTGACTCCTGGGGGCCCGGAGAGATAGCACAGCGGCGTTTGCCTTGCAAGCAGCCGATCCAGGACCAAAGGTGGTTGGTTCGAATCCCAGTGTCCCATATGGTCCCCTGTGCCTGCCAGGAGCTGTTTCTGAGCAGACAGCCAGGAGTAACCCCTGAGCGCTGCCGGTTGTGACTCCTGGCAGTTGTTGATGGATCATAGACAGTGCTGGTGATCAGACTAGGATCAATCACATGCAAGGCAAGTGTCCCAACCCCTGCTCTAAGTTTGGGATTTTTACCCTCTCACTGGCTAACAAATGAGCTAACCACAGCTCCTACGATGTTAACAGAACACACCTAATTCCTCCCCCTCCTTTATCTTCTTTCTTTTTTTTCTTTTGGGTCACACCCAGAGGCGCTCAGGAATGACGCCTGGCTTTGCTCTGGCAGATTTTACTTCTGGCAGATTTGGAGGACCACATGCAGTGCCAGAAACGAAACCCGAGTGAATCGTGTGCATGACAAGTGACTTCCTTACCTGCTATACTATCTTTTCAGCCTTTAAGTGTCTGTATTTCATGCAGGAGGTCTGGGTTAGATCCCTGCCAATGCTTGATCGTCAGAGCACCACCAGGAATGATTCCCAAGAACGGAGCTAGAAATAACTTCTGAGCACCAGAGCTATTCCCAGTTATAATGAGTTCCCAAACAAAATGAAACCAATACCAATTCACCAAATAAATAAAAATTTATTTTTTATAATAATAATAAATAATAAATAAAATAAATAATAAATAATAAATAAAAAACACCAAAGAAATGTGTTTTTATGTTGTTGTTGTTGTTGTTGTTGTTGTTAAAAATAAGATCTTGGGCCCGAGAGATAGCACAGTGGCGTTTGCCTTGCAAGCAGCTGATCCAGGACCAAAGGTGGTTGGTTCGAATCCCGGTGTCCCATATGGTCCCCCGTGCCTGCCAGGAGCTATTTCTGAGCAGACAGCCAGGAGTAACCCCTGAGCACCACTGGGTGTGGCCCAAAAGTAAATTAAAAAAAAAAAAAAAGATCTTGAGGCCGGAGAGATAGCATGGAGGTAAGGCATTTGCCTTGCACGCAGAAGGACAGTGGTTTGAATCCCGGCATCCCATATGTCCCCCTAGCCTGCCAGGAGCGATTTCTGAGTGTAGAGCCAGGAGTAACCCCTGAGTGCTGCTGGGTGTGACCCAAAAACCAAACCAAAACAAAACAAAAACAAAAAAACAAAAATAAGATCTTTGCTGAGGCCAGAGATTAAGTTGCTTGCCTTACACTCAACTGACACCAGTTGAATTGCTGGCACCTCATATGGTTCCCTAAGCACAACTGGGACTGATCCCTAAGCACCGAGCAAGGAGTAAGCCCTGAACATCTCCAGGTGCTTAAGACCAAAATCAGGGGCTGCATTAATAATACAGCAATAGGAAGTTTATCTTGTCCCAAGTTCAATCCCTGGTACCATATATGGTCCCCTGGGCACTGCCAGGAGTGATCCCTGAGCAGAGTCAGGAGTAAACCTGAGTATCACCAGCTGTGGCCCCTACATCGCCCTCCAAAACCACAAATCAAGTAACCAAACACATTTTAAAAATTAAGTCTTAGGGCCGGAGCAACAGCACAGTGGCAAGGCATTTGCCTTTGATGCACTCGGCTCTGGATGGACCCGGGTTCAATCCCTGGCATCCCATGTGGTCTCCTGAGCCTGACAGGAACAATTTCTGAACACAGAGTCAGGAGTAACTTCTAAGCACCACCAAGTGCTTAGAAGAAAAAAAAAACCTAAATAAATAAATAATAAAAATCTAGTCTTTGCCTAAGGAAAAAAGATGAATGGGTCAGAAACAAAGTTTGTCTTCACTCACGGCAATAATAGAAGCAACAGTGGGATTTCTTGTGCTCGTACCTGAGCTCCCATTCCCAAAGGCAATACCATGAGAGCCATTGTACAGAATAAGGCATGTCATCATAGCTATCTCTGAGCTTAGGGAGCCAGACTTGGAGCAGATGTGAGGAAACATCACAGATCCATGGAGAACTGTGTCCCAGATGTGTGAAATATCTCTCTGCAAAGTGAGTTTCCAGTCTGCTTCTATTGTAACAAGAGCAGAAGGAGACTTGCTTGTGGACTGAATCCCCATCCCTTTTTGATGCAGGATGTTCTCAATTGACTACCTTCACAGCATATAGACAAACCAGATCATCCTTTGCATAGCTTTTAGAACTCCCTGGAAAGGGCCGGAGAAATAGCACAGCAGTAGTGTGTTTGCCTTGCATGCTGCAAACATGAAAGGGACCAGGTTCGATTCCTGGCATTCCACATGGTCCCCCAGCCTGCCAGGGGCAATTTCTGACTGCAGAGCCAGGAGTAACCCCTGAGCACTGTTGGGTGTGGCCCAACAATCAATCAATAAAATTAAAAAATATTAAATTAGGGGCCAGAGCGGTGGTGCAGCAGTAGAGCATTTGCCTTGCACACGGCTGACCTAGGACGGACCATGGTTAGATCCCCAGGTGTCTCCTATGGTCCCCTAAGCCAGGAGTGATTTTTGAGCACAGAGCCAGGAGTAACCCCAAAGTGTCACCAGGTATGGCCCCCAAACAAAAACAATTGAAATTAAATTAAAAAAAAAACTCCCTGGAAGTAATTATCTAGAAGGGAGAAGAATGAAGCCTTCCAACTGCCATGAAAGAGTATGCAGGAGCCTATGGTGGCTGTACTTCAGGCTCACCTTTCTCTTGCATTCTGCCTCTTAGTTCCTATAACACATATGGTCAGGTTTTTCAGTCTCTGATTCCATCAGCAAGGCTTCTGGCTTATTTGATCTCATCTAAACCAGAATTCTATGGGACACAAAGTCCTTAGTGTCACTGTGTGTGGCCCTCTACTATTCCAGTAAAGACTGGAGAGCTCTGGTATCCTGATGCTGCTAACTTTGTCCTTCTGCTTAGGAGTGAATACATTTCAAGGTGAGAGGCAGGCTAGTACAGCTTAGGATAGAGCTGGCAGATACCAGGAGAACCATACAGGAACCTAGGATGAGCTTCACTCAGAGGAACCTGTGTTATTCCAGAGCCCTTGGGCTCTTCACAATCATGTCAGAGGGTGGACTTGGCTTAGACAGTGACATCCTGGCTGGTGAGTCATGGGCCACACCCTCCAAAGGGGAGCAAAGGGCAAAATTTGTGTCAAAAAGCCTGGCGAAGCCTAACATGACAGAACAAAGGCCACTCAAGAGGGAGAGCCTCTGACACTGATTCTGAAAGCTTTATCTGGGGCCATGATGTTCCAGTGGCTCTGATAGGCTGTTCTAAATATAAAGCAATCTGAACTTATTGTAAAGATGATCCTCCAAAGTGGACCATCTATCTCATTGCCTTTTGGAATATTCAAGTTGGAATTAGGAAGTAGAAGAGGATAAATGAGGAGGTGGGGGGGGGGGGCAAAGAGATAATATAGTGGGTAGGGCTCTTGCCTTGCATGCAGCTGACCTGGGTTTCCATCCCTGGCATCACATATGGTTCCCTAAGAACTGCTCAAGAGTGATCCCTAAATACTGCTGAGTATGGTCCCAAACACCCTCCTCCTGAAAAAAAGTCATGAGACTGATATACTCTCATGGATGTATAATGACTTCCTGTCCTGTGACCTCGAATAACACTTTCGACATGAATGCTCAGAGTAATGTCCTAGTTCTAGTATTTATTACTGGCAGAGGATTATGAAAATGTTCCTTCCCAGTGGGAAGTACACTCAACCTTTGAACTGTACAGATCAATAAATCATCACCTATTTCTAACAGGATAAAGCTACCTGCGTGGGGTGCCTGAACCCCAGCATCGTGGTCAGCCTGGATCCTCGGTTTGCTGCACAGACCTAGGTTTCCACTCTCGGGTCTGCGCTCTTCTATTCATTGTGAAAGAGAGATTCATTTCTAAATTCTGCATGATTATACAGCTTTTCTGAGGAACTGTGGCCATTAAATGCATCTCATTTAGGGACTGAGAGAGAACGAGAGCATTTGTCTTACACATGACCAACCCACGTTTAATCTCCAGCATCCCAACTAATTCCTCTGAATCCACTTGAAGGATTTCTGAACACAGAGCCAGGAGTGAGACGTGAGCACTGCTGGGTGTGGCCCCAGAACAAAAACAAAACAAAACAAAACAAAAAGCACTGAATTTCCACAGAAGTTATTTTTATAGTAGCCTCAGGTCTGCTTTGTTAGTCCTTCCCCTTGGCCTTTTCTCTGTGGCTTGCTATACCAACAGTTATGAAGTTGGAACAAGTAAATTAAAGTGAGTAGCCATGGCAGGGAATATGCAGATATGTATATTATGCCTATTAAAAGATGCAGATTATGCTTTGAAGGTGGTTTTTGGGTCACACCAGGCAGCACTCAGGAGTTATGCCTAGTTCTGTGCTCATAAATAGCTCCTGGCAGGCTTGAAGGACCATATGGGATGCCAGAGATTGAACCTGGGTCCGTTCCAGGTTGGATGCATGCAAGCCAAATGCCCTACTGTTGTACTATCACTCCAGCCCTGAAGGTGTTTATTTTTTTATTATGCTTTTTTTTTTGGTTATTCCTGGCTCTGCACTCAGAAATCACTCCTGGCAGGCTCTAGGAACCATATGGGATGCCAGGAATCAAAACCAGGTCTGTCCCAGATTAGCCACATGCAGGGCAAATGCCCTACTGCTATGTTATCTCTCTAATTTGGAGCCATATTCGGCAGTGCAAGAGACTTCCTAAGGATTAGTACAGAGGGTAGGGCCTTACATGTGACCAACCTGTGTTCAAATATGGACACCCCATAATATCTCCTGAATCCACCAGGAGTGATCCCTGAACACAGAGCCAAGAAGTAAGTCCTGAGTACCATCGGTTCCCCCCACCCCACCCAAAAGAGGTTTACCTGAGGCTCAGTGCTCAGGAGTTGTTCCTGATGATGCTTTGGAGAATCTGGTCAACCGGGATTGAACCTGGCCTCCTGCATGCAAAGCTTGTGCTCCACCCCTTTTAGTTGTCTCTCTGACCCCCAAGGATTGCTATAGGATTTCTAGGAGCCATTTACTTTGGAAACTCCCACTGAGCTGGTGTCCTGGACTTTGCTTGCCCTACTCAGTGAACCTTTCTGCTCAAGTTATAATCTACAAACATGCCACGTAGCATACGTATTTAGTACAGGAAGCAAACACTCTCCAGAAAGCGCCACATTGAGAAAATGCCACTGCATGAATTTTCCATGGCTACTGAAACCAATTACTGTAAGATTGGTAGCGTAAATCTTACAGACTTACAGATGGTCAAACTCAAGGTATTGCAATACCTCAGAAGTCTGGTTTCTTTTCTCTTTCAGCTTGCAGAAGTCACCAAACTTTCTTGTCTCATGATCTTTTTTTCCTTCTTTCAGAAGACTCTCCAAGACATTTTTTTTGGTATCCTTCTTTCACTTTTATTTTTTGCTAAGGAGACCATGTGTTACTGGAGATCAAATCAGGGAATCCAATATGCAAAGCCTGGTCTTCAGTCCTTTGAACCATCTCCTCCTATCCTCTTCCTGGGATACCAGGAATTGAACCTGGGTCGGCCATGTACAAAGCAAACACTTGACCTGCTATACTATTGCTCCAGACCCAGAAGAGTCAAACCATATAACTTATACCTTTCTGCTTTTTCAGGAGTGATATTCTCAGGATGATGAAGGGCTAGTCCTGGCTCTGTGTCAGGAATTGTTTCTGATATTTGGAGAACCAAGAAATTCTGGTTATTAAACCTGAGTCTCCAGTTCATTGAAGCATATTCCTACCTTGTAGTCTACTTTTTATTTGATGGCTGGTGTGTTTGGGTAACACCTGAGCTGTTCTGGCTTTGCACTCAGGGAGAACTCCTGCTGGTGCTCAGGAAATCATACAGGATGCTGGGGATTGAACCCGGTCAACCCTGTGCAAGGCAAAAACCTGCTGTACTATATCAAGTCTATCATAAAAGAATAGTCTTCAGCTGATCTAAGGCTAATGGATGAAGGTGGGAAACTTAATAAAAGCCCCCATGGTGGGGATGGTCTTAGAGGCATGTGCTAATCATATAAATCCTTTGCTTATTGAGTGATTCACTTGTTAAGTGAGAATTTATGAGCATGTATATATATGTTTTAAGAACCAATTTAATTACCAGAAGAAGCTTATTAAGTATGTTTAATTGTTGTCATTACCCTCGTTTTACAGATAAGAAAATGAGGCATGGGACTAGAAAAATAGTACAGGGGTTAAGGCACTCATTTTGCATATAGACAATTCTGGTTTGAGTCCCAGCATTTCATATGGGTCCTTTAGGCCTGCTGGGAATGATTCCTGAGCCCACAGTCAGGAGTCAGCCCTGATCACAGCTGGGTGCTAGAAAAGAAAAGAAAAATAAAGAAAATAAAGAAGGGCCCGGAGAGATAGCACAGCGGCGTTTGCCTTGCAAGCAGCCGATCCAGGACCAAAGGTGGTTGGTTCGAATCCCAGTGTCCCATATGGTCCCTTGTGCCTGCCAGGAGCTATTTCTGAGCAGACAGCCAGGAGTAACCCCTGAGCATTGCTGGGTGTGGCCCAAAAACCAAAAAGAAAGAAAGAAAGAAAGAAAGAAAGAAAGAAAGAAAGAAAGAAAGAAAGAAAGAAAGAAAGAAAGAAAGAAAGAAAGAAAGAAAGAAAGAAAGAAAGAAAGAAAGAAAGAAAGAAAGAAAGAAAGAAAGAAAGAAAGAAAGAAAGAAAGAAAATAAAGAAAAGAAAAAAAGAAAATAAAGAAAAGAAAAAAAGGAAGGAAGGAGGGAGGAAGGAAGGAAGGAAGGAAGGAAGAAAGGAAGGAAGGAAGGAAGAAAAGAAAGGAAGGAAAGAACAGAAGTAAAGAAGGAAGGAAAACATGAAAAAAAGAAAGGAAAAAAAGAAATGAGGTTTGGGCTTGTCCTGCAAATACTTGCTGCTGCCAGAGGTGAAAGGTGAACCTATATTCCATTCCCCAGCAAATCTGAGCCCCATCTGCAGCACTGTTCTCACTTTTGTTCTCACCGGTGCAGACCTGTGATCCTTTCTGAGCCATTGGCTGTCAGTGGGATAGGTAAATTGTGTGGGAACAGTGGGGACTCGGGAGAGGTACGCCTCAGAACCTCTCTGTCCACCTCTAGACTGACCCAGTGTTGCAGCTGCCCTTGGTCTGTTATAAAACCTCCTGGGAGGCAGCATCCATTCAGAATGCCCATGGGAACTGAAACTGAGGGCCGTGCTTAAATTCCTTAGGGAAAGGCCCTTTCCTGCTGGCTTGTGACCAGGCGAGGGGGAAAAGCATAACATGTTTCTCAGTCTTCTCCTACAGGCAACTGACAGAGAGGGCTGGCGCTTCTTTCACTGCTGGTGCTGGCTGGAAAGGGCCTCTGGCTTTTCAGAGAGGATCCAGAAGTTGGCCTTTTAGGCTTGGCCTTTGTATTACAAAGGAAGGAAGATTTGGAAGGAGTCAGAGTATCTTTCTAGGTAGCTCCAGAGGCTGGACTGTAGTTTTGCATGTAGGAGGTATGTGTTCAATTCCTGGAACCATCTGGTGCCCATACAACTCCAGAACACCAATCTAGGAGAAGCTCCTGAGTACATCTGGGTGTGTTCCAAAAACTAAATTAAAACAAAACAAAACAAATGTAAAAAGAACTTCAGCCATGTCAAGGTTCTTTGTCTATTTAATGGAGACCTGTCCCATCCCAGTTCCTCTGTGGAGTCACTTAACTCATAAACTCCAAAGCTTTTATACATCTTTTGTCTGCAGGTAAAAAATTATTTATCCCGTGAGCCCACACAAATATACATATACTTATTCATAAGTGAAAAAAGTAACATAATATAATATTGTTATAACTTGATGGTTTTAATATTATTTTAATATGTTCCTTAAAAATTTTTTTTTTTGGTATTCAGGTCCTTTGAATGACTATATATATATTTTTTTTTGGGGGGGGGGTCACACCTGGCGGTGCTCAGGGGTTACTCCTGGCTGTCTGCTCAGAAATAGCTCCTGGCAGGCACGGGGGACCATATGGGACACCGGGATTCGAACCAACCACCTTTGGTCCTGGATCGGCTGCTTGCAAGGCAAACGCCGCTGTGCTATCTCTTCGGGCCCTAAAAATTTTTTTGGAAAAAAAATTCTTTGGGAGGCTGAAGTAATAGAACAGTAGGTAGGACACTTGCCTTGTATGCATCTAACCTAGATTCAATCCCCAGCACCCCATATAGTCCCTGAAACCTCTCCAGGAATGATTTCTAAGTGCAGAGCCAGGTGTAAGCCCTGAGAAACATTGGGTGTAGGCCAAAAACAAAACAGAAAATATTTGGAGGAGACTTTCCAAGTAGTGCTGAGGGGCGTCTAGTGATAACTCCTAGTAATGCTTAGTTTGGGTTGTTTGTTTTTGGGTCACACTTAAGAATGCTCAGGGCTTACTTCTGGCAGTATTCAGGGAACATATGAGGGGTGACAATCAATCCTGGGTCAGCTGCTTGTAGGGCAAGAAAGTACCTAATCCTTCTGACTCACTTGAGGCAATTGTTAGTCATCCAGTTTCAATGTGGTTACAAGTGAAGGCTCAAGATTATCATACTACCGGGACCAGAGAGATAGCACCTCCGTAGGGCGTTTGCCTTGCATGAAGCAATACAGGACAGGCAGTGGTTCAATCCCCAGCATTCCATATGGTCTTCTGAACTTGCCAGGAGCGATTTTTGAGCACAGAGCCAGGAGTAATCCCTGAGTACCACTGGATGTGACCCCAAAACCAACACCTCCCCCCAAAAAAGGATATGATACTATTTGTGTCCTGTTCTAGAGTATTTTCCTGCAGTGCTTGGGGGCCTCTAGGGTTACATCAGATGAAGCTAGGAGATAGCGATGAGCATATCATGACAGGTATTAAGCTGGGATCAAAATGTGCCTTAACTCCAGACATTTATATTTATTTTTAATTTTAAATTAATTAATTAATTTATTTTTTGTTTGTTTTGTTTATGGACTCCAGCCGTGTTGGAGGCTGTTAGAGCTAGAGAGCAAAATGGAGTCTCTGATGCCGGGATCCAATCCAGGTCAGGCCAGGGTCATCAGCGTGCAAGGCAAACAACCTAACACTGTGCTGTCAATTCAGCCCTATTTCTTTTTTATTTTAAAAGAAAAGTACTTGTAATCTATAAACCTCTTCCCAGATTGACTGACTTCCTTCAGTGTTTCTCATTGTCCAATGCAAAACTTGATACTAATCCTTCCACAGCATTGTGATTTACACATCTTTCTCTAGGGAGAGACTTTGTCCTTTTGAGCTTTGCATTCCTGATACACTAACAGGAGACATGCAATCAATAACCATTGAGGGTGGGTGGATAAAAACTACACAGAAAAGGACAGGGTTTATCTTATCATGATCCAGTGCCCAGTCTAGCTGTAGCAGAGTTTAGACCTTACCTGTGAAGAAAGGGCCATGCGCAGGGTTCTACCCTGGGCCAGCAGGATTCCTGCAGAAGTTAGTGCCTATAGCTCCTGCAGAAAGAATATAAGTGGATAAAGAATACATGAATATGGGGCTGGAGAGATAGCACCGTGGTGGTAGGACACTTGCCTTGCATGCAGCCAAACCAGGACGGACAGTGGTTCGAATCCTGGCATCCCATATGATTACCTGTGACTGCCAGGATTGATTTCTGAATACAGAGCCAGGAGTCACTCCTGAGCGCTGCCAGGAATACAATTCAGTAGTAAAGTGAATGTTTTACATGAAGTACTGAACATCATCCATTAGAACTACATTTTTTTTTGTGGTTTTTGGGTCACACCTGGCAGTGCTCAGGGGTTACTCCTGGCTTCATGCTCAGAAATTGCTCCTGGCAGGCACGGGGAACCGTATGGGACGCCGGGATTCAAACCGATGACCTTCTGCATGAAAGGCAAACGCCTTACCTCCTTGCTATCTTTCCGGCCCCTAGAACTACATTTTTAAGACTGAAGACTTGAGATTTTTACTACTTCCCTGCATTGATCTCTTTCCTGAGCTGATGTGTTTGCATGCCCAAGCTCGAATGCCTTTATGTCTGCCACCATAACTTAACCATATAAAACTAACTATGCGGCCTCCAAATACAGGGCATTTGGCATTTTTGCAAAGCCAGGCTCTAGGCAACATTTCCATTGCTGCACACATTGGATGTAGTTTCAGGGAGCAAAGCAAATGACCTAACAAGGAATATATGTATTGAACCGAGTTCCTGTTAAATGAATAGATTTCAAGTTCTGGCACATTCACAATCTCACAAGTCATAGCAACCAGATGAGAGCATGACAACAGAGCAGCTGTGGCCATGGCACATGTGAAAAATCAGAACCTCCATCTCTGGAGGGAAAACAGAATAGGGCAATGCTATTACCAGCTTTCATGGGATTGGTTGAGGGGAGGAAGCCATGGATCAACATTTAGGGAGGCAGGAATACACCATCTTCCCTGCCTCCTAAAACCTCAGGTTATATTTTCAAAGCAAATAATTTGCCCAGTCAGGGAGGAAATGATGCTGAAGGAAAGATACCATCATATGGACAGAATGTTCTTTGCAACTCTGGAAGCAGAGTGGCAGTGATGCTTATCAGACAGTCCCCAACCTGATTTTCAGTGGCAGGTCCATTAGCTTCTCTCCCAGTTTTTAAGCATCCAATGAAATCACTGGCTTCTTTCCAGCTGGAAAACCCTTCTGTCAAGTTCTCTGACCAGGACCCAGACCTGATCTTACAACCATAGACTATGCCCAGGGCTCTGGGTCAGAGCAGATGCTCCAAGTAGGAAGAAGACACCTGGACAGATATCAAATCTTGTGACACAAAAACATCTGCATGTGTTCTCAATGGTGACACCCAATACAAGGGCTACCTGGCACCATACAGCAGCCCACACCCTTTGACCTAGTTTAAATTCAAAGATGACCCTTGTCCTGCAGGAGGGTAAGGGCTCAACCTTCTGTTCTTGGAGTTGATGGGCTATACTTAGGTCTGCTTCTAGCCTCCTTTTCCCGTGTTGCAGTCCTGGAGAGATTTGGGGCAGGTAGCATGGCTTTATCCTTGGGTCCACCTTGACCTCTCCTTTCGCCTGTGCCTTAGCTCTCCATGACTGTGAAATATGTTACTCCCAAACAAAGCAGCTAAAGACAACAAACACAGGTTATCTGACAGTTTCCTAGGGTCAGGAATCCAGGCTGCTTAGTGACATATCTCTGCCTCAAGGTTTCTTGAGAGGTTGAGTACATAGCTGGAAATGAAGGGCCCATCGAAGGTTCCACCAGGTGTGGGAAGAAGGAAGTAATCTTTGACTAACAAACTTATGAGGGGACAGGTTTTATAATCCCTCTCTTCCGGAGCTTCTTGGAATATGGCAACTGGCTTCCCTAACAGTGAGTGATCCAAGAGAGAGTATAGGAGAAAGAAAGCACCCAGAACGGAAGCCATAGTCGTGTGTATTTTATAACCTGTTTCAGCAGTGACATCATATGATTTCTGCCCTACCTCTTTGTTAGAGCAGAGTTAATTAGGCCAACCCACACTCAAGAACGAGGTATTACAGAAAGGCGTAGATACCCGGAGACAGGTGATCAGCTGCAGAAGGCTGCTTGCGAAGCTACCTACCACAGCTTCCCCACTTGGGTGTATTCCAGGAAAAGTCTCCCTGTACCAAGAAAAAGCAATGTGTGTGTGTGTGTGTGTATGTGCGCGCGCGTGTGCGCGCGTGCGTGCATTTCTAAGTGTCAGGTCCTCATCCATTTATACTGTCTGCTAATTATTCCTATCAGGCAGAGATATTAAATATGCATGAAATTGTGAATGAGAATTCAGAATCATGGTGTTGAACAGAGAAATATTATGCAGAGTCTTGCATGATTGTTTTTAGAAGCCTGGATGACATAGCCTCTCTGCTCTACTTGATTAAGTCACTGTTTGCTTTAAGTGGATGTAATAAGAAATTACTTTTATCCCAAAATTGGAACGGGCCTTTCTCCACAGTAGTGTGATGTAAGAAAACTTCAGAGAACTGTAATTATTGAGGCTACTAATGCACTTTCCTTTTTGGGAGGGGGTTGTTTTGTTTTTAGGACACACCTGGTGATGCCCCTGGCTTTTCATTTAAGAATTACTTCTGGGGGCTGGAGAGATAGCATGGAGGTAAAGCGTTTGCCTTTCATGCAGGAGGTCATCGGTTCAAATCCCAGCGTCCCATATGGTCCCCTGTGCCTGCCAGGAGCAATTTCTGAGCATGGAGCCAGGAGTAACCCCTGAGCACTGCCGGGTGTGACCCACAAAAAAAAAAAAAAAAAAGAATTACTTCTGGTAGTACTTGAGGAACCATATAGGATGCCCATCTACTATATTATCGTTCTAACCCCCTCCCCTTTTTATTCCAGGGAATGAACTTTTTATTTTATTTTATTTTTTTGGGCCACACCCTGCGGTGCTCAGGGGTTACTCCTAGCTGTCTGCTCAGAAATAGCTCCTGGCAGGCACGGGGGACCATATGGGACACCGGGATTCGAACCAACCACCTTAGGTCCTGGATTGGCTGCTTGCAAGGCAAACACCGCTGTGCTATCTCTCCGGGCCCGGGAATGAACTTTATATGTGCCAAGCAAGTACCCTACCACTGAGCTATGTCTCTGGTTCCATATTTGGGGGGAAAATAATCCATATACATAAATGTTACAGTAGTTTTAATGTTTGTGGGAGTTGTTGTGTTCTTGTTTCTTGGGGGGGTTGTTTTTGGATACATGCAAGTTAAGTACTCTACCTACTGTAGCCCCCAATGTTTGCATTTTTGGGGTACAAAGTCATGAACCTACATCATCACCAATGTGTCAATACCATCCACTAATGTCCATATGTCACTTTTGGTACTAATCATGCATTTTCTCAAAGCAGTATTACTTTTATGAAGTGGAACATTTTGTATTTATTATGTACTATCAATAATGTCTCAGTAGAAATTAGAACTAACTGAGCATAACAGGCTGCAGCGTGGGGGATTTCATGTTGCTAGGAGAGCCTGGATCTTCAGACTGGGGCTTTTGGTGAGTCTGCGCATAGCTTCCTACTCAGGTATTAACAGCCACCTGGGGATTATTTCCCAGATGTCACTGTCAGTCCATTTTACATGCACCTTTCTAGACAAAGCTTTCATTCAAATCTATGGTTTCTTGGGCTTTTACATAAGCAGACAAAAAGCATTGGAACTGGAGGCGCTGTGATCTGGCCAATGTGAAAATAGAGGTAGTGCATTGGGGTGAGGTGGGGAGGAGAATTGTTAGCCCTAACCCTTTAGACCCCCCTTATGTTTTGTTTTGGTTTTGCTTACCAGGAGGTGTTCAGGGGTTACTCTTGGTTCTACACTGAGGAATCACCCAGGAATGGAACCCTGATCTCCCTGTGCAAGGCAAATGCCTGCTCACTGTACTGTTACTTTGCCATCTCTATGAACTACTTTTTATAAAGGTCTCTGTTTTCCATCAGCTACAGTGAAGCTTGGTTCTACACTGAGGAATCACCCAGGAATGGAACCCTGATCTCCCTGTGCAAGGCAAATGCCTGCTCACTGTACTGTTACTTTGCCATCTCTATGAACTACTTTTTATAAAGGTCTCTGTTTTCCATCAGCTACAGTGAAGCTAATGTTTCTTGCACTGCACTTACACACACACACACACACACACACACACACACACACACACACACACACACACACATCCCAAAGGCTAAGACTAGCATCTCTGCAGCGTTATGGGGAGAAGAGAAATTCTCAGAATTCTCTGTTGTTGGCAATTTTCAGAAACTAAAAATGTGGCATTTGGTGGTTGTACTTTTCATCACCGAGAGCCGATTTATTTTGGGCCACGACAAATTTCAGAATGACTATTTGCCTGAAGCTCCTCATCTTAGGACTCCATCAGACCCAGAAAGGTGCCACATGTAGCTGAAACACGGAGCATATGAGGCCCCCTAAGAGATGGTCTCAGCAGAATGAATATAAGAGGAAGAGGTGGAAATTGCAGGGGAGGATCAGGACAGAAACCATTTTGCTGTCCCAACCTGGGCGCTGCTGAAGCAGCTTGCAAAGAGCCATCAATAAATAAGCAACATCCCATTTGCACTAACAACCAGTTAACAACCTGTTTGCAGACAGGAGACTGGAATTCATTCTGGGGCCCAGTTTATGTTTTATTTGGCAAAACATTGCAGTCTGATTTTTGGGAAGACCTTCTGGCCTGAACAGCAAACTGTAAAGTGAAATGAAATGAAATAAATAAAATAGGGCTGGAGAAATAGCACAGTGGTAGGGTGTTTTTGCCTTGCAAGCAGCCAACCCAGGACCAACAGTGGTTCGCACCCTGGCATTCCATATGGTCCCCCATACCTGCCAGGAGCGATTTCTGAACACAGAGCCAGGAGTAACCCCTGAGAGCCACTGGGTGTGGCCCCCCAAACCTAAATAAATAAAATAAAATAGGGGCAGGAGAGATAGCACAGCGGTAAGGCATTTGCCTTGCATGCAGCCGACCCGGGATGGTCCCAGTTCAATTCCTGGCATCCCACATGGTCCGGTCTCCCCAGCTTGCCAGAAGCAATTTCTGAGCACAGCGCCAGGAATGACTCCTGAGCATTCGCTAGGTATGGCCCCCAAATCAATCACTCAATAAACCTTTAAAAAAAAATAAAGTAAAATGCAATGTAATGTAATAAAATAAAATAAAGTAAAATGCAATGCAATAAATGAAATAAAGTGCAAGGCAATGAAATAAAAGTAAAATAAAATAAGTTAAAATAACCAACACAAACACCCCTTTTCTTTTCCTCTTTGAATCCCACTGATTTGGGAGGGAATTGGTGCATTCCCCCACCACAGCCCCAATTAGTCTGGAAGGGGGGGGGTGTCCCCTGACCCCCAAAACCCAAACCCATCTTCCCGACGCAGCCTAGCCAACAGGCTCCACCGCACTCGGTGGGGCTCGGGAGCGACCTTGCCTTCCCTTGGCGGGTGGGGTGGGGTGCAGGCGCGGCGGGCCGGGGCGTGCAAAGCCGGGGGCGCGGGCGGGCTGGTGGCTGCAGGGCCCGGAGCGCCGCCGTGCGAGCCGCTGGGTCACAGCTCGGCGAGGAAGTGACGACGGCGCCGTCCCGAGAGCTACAAAGTTTGGGTCTGTCCGCGCCCCGCGCCCCGAGTCCTGCCGAGCCCCCCGGGGAGCCGCCGTTGCAGGTGAGTCCCGGGCCGGCTCCACGGAGGAGCCTTGGCACCCAACCGGTGGTCCTGGGGTCCCCCATTCCAAGGCTCGGCCACGCTGGCCCGGCCGGGCTGGTTCGGCCGCGCAGGAAGCTGCAAGGGAGGGTAGGAGCTCGGTCTGGGCCTTGGGGTGTCGGGTGTTTGCTTGTTGGGGTGTTTGTTGGGATGTTGGGGGGCCTGAAGGAGGTCCTGGGACCTCGAGGGTGCAGCCCGGTTGTTGCAGAAGCGGTGTAGGAGAAGAGGGGGTGCAGGGAAGTGACTTCCCTGGGATTGCATGGTTTGTCCGTGATCCCCCCCAAACCTCTCTTACCTCCTCACTCCCAGCTTTTCTCCCCCCAACCCCAAAATCTTCCTTACTTTCCAATGGGAAACTTGTTGTTGTTCTTCTTTGCAGCCCCAAGTGAGGTGGCAGGAAGGAAGTGGAAGGAACTTTCCCCCCTGCTTTTCTTTGCTGGGCTCCCCAGAACAACTACAAAGTTTTTTTAAGTGGGGGAAAGAGAAAACAACCCAGCGCATTCCCCCCCCCCCCAAAAAAAAAAAAAAAAAAGCAAAATCGGAATTGCAACACTTTCCTCCTCTAGGCCCTACTTCCAAGCAAACCCCCCTTTTAGCAACTCCACCCTGACTCTCTCCCTTCCACCCTTTTTCTCCCCCCAGCCCCCCAATGCCAGCTCCCCAACCTGGAGGTAATCAGAGGCCTTAATACTTTGCTAATGTATCCGTAAAACACTGTCAGCTCACCCATGTTACATAGGTGCGTGTTTTTGGAAATCAAACTCCCAAATTCGCTTCCCCGTTGACTTTTGGGGTGCATCTTGTCCTTCTTGCCTGTTTTTCTGAAGCTGAAGACATTGCAGGACTTGTCTGTGCTTGGGAACTTGGCTGGTGGGTTCCTGCCGCCCTTTTGGGCAGCCTCATGGCGCAGTGCTTTTTTAACAGCTGAGAAGTTTAGGAAGTTCTCAGCAAAGTAACTGGGGGAGCTGGCAGGCCCGGAGAAGGGTGGCACCGGGAATTGGAGACATAGACCTGGGTAGCTACAGCGGCCTGGGCAGCGGCGGTGGGGACACTCTGCTGTGTGCAGGAATGTTGCACAGAGACTTGTGTTGGTTGAATGGTGCAGTTCCTAGCAGCAGCTTCCTGCCGGCGTGTAATTACGGCATGATTGCACAGTCAGGCATTGTTGGCGGGGATGTTTATACACTGGCTATTGTGCAAGACCTCGGTGGCAGAACACAAAAAAAAAAAAAAAAAAGAGGCGAATTTACATTGCAAATGCCCTGGACTGATCCAGGCCTTCTCTCTCTAGCTGCTTGTCTCCCAAGTTCTTTTTTGGCTTTTAACCTTTGCAAGGTGATTTATTTCCTGGCCCGCTCCCTTCACCTTGGATAACTTGCTCTCAAAGTGTCTGAAAGTGGAGAGAACATGGGAGAGCTTGAGTTCCTCCACTCTGAACCAGCCTGAAACAGATCCCGGGAACTGTACCCTGGCCTCTGAAGAAAATGTGGGGTGACGTCAGCAGGAAAAGGAGATGGGAGATGGCTATCGACTTCCCTGAAGCATTTACAATTTGCAAAACCTGCACTGCGGGCCTGGATTGAGCCTGGTTGCAAAGATTGCTAGTGGTCCCTTGTTGTGTTGTGTGACAGGTAGGTGGTAGTCTTTGAGCATCTGAAATGTCAACTGTGCAGAGACTTGGTACATGGGTCCTAGTTGGCTTTCTTGTGTTCTGGGGGGTAAATGGGAAAAGTGACTGGGCTTTGAGGTGAGGCTGAATGTCTGTGGTGGAGTCTGGCGTGGAAGGAAGGGAACAGTAGTCGTGATTCATGTCCATTTTTCTCCACTGGTCCTGTAACCCTACTTCCTGCCCAGGTCAGGGCAGGGGGTCTCCACACCTACTGCCCTGAAAGGAGCTGGAAGGGAGCCAAGCCTGTAAGTGTGGAAAGAAGGCAAACAGGTTCTTCATGAAGGCCTCTGAGGTGGCTGACTGTAGCAGAAGATTTAGAACGTGACCAAGCTGGGGAGGGAGGTCAAGGGACTGGAGTATTTGCTTTGCATTCAGGATACCCAGGATTCAAACATGGCAAGACATATTTCCCCCAATACTGCAGAAAGTGATTCCACAAGCTCCAAGCTGAGAGGATCACCCAAGCATTTGCTGAGTTGCCCCAAAATTAAAAAAAAAATTTAAATAAAGATAAAAACTAAGGGCTATAGCAATAGCAGAGCAGGTAAAGCATCTGCCTTGCACACAGCTGACCTGGGTTTGATCCTAGGCATTCTATTTGGTCCCCCTGAGCCAGCCAGGAGTGATTTCTGAGCACAGAGCCAGGAGTAATTCCTAAGGGCCGCCAGATGTGGCTCAAAAACAAAACAAAACAAAAAAAGCACAGTTTGGTTTGGAGAGATAACACAGCAAGTAGGAGCTTGACTTGCATATGGCCCACCTGGATTTTTATCCTTGGCGTCCCAGATAGACCCTTGAGCCACTAGAAGTGATTCCTGAGTGCAGAGCCAGGGCCCCAAGAGCATTGCCAGGTGTGGCCCAAAGCAAAACAAAAACCAAATAAACAAAATAAGGCACAGTCAAGGGCTCAGGGTGGAGTGAGAGGTGCAATGGTAGAGACATGCCTAGTATATGCAAAACCTTGAATTTGATCCCTGGTATTGCCTAGACTTCCCATCAATGCTGGCAGTAGCCCTGGCTCACCCTAATCACTGCCAGCCTACAGTAGGCTAATCCTCAACTCACAGCACCACTGGATGTAGTCCCTATAACAAATTAAAATAAGAAGGGCTGGGGGGCTAGAGTGGTGGCACTAGAGGTAAGATGTCTGCTTTGCAAGGGCTATCCTAGGACGGACCACTGTCCAATCCTCTGGTGTCCCATATGGTCCCCCGAAGCCAGGAACAATTTCTGAGTGCATAGCCAGGAATAACTCCTGAGCGTCAACGGGTGTGGCTCAAAAACAAAAACAAAATAAGAGGGGCTGGAGTGATAGCACAGCGGTAGGGCTTTTGCCTTGCATGGACGGTGGTTCAAATCCCAGCATCCCATATTATCTCCCAAGCCAGGAGCGATTTCTGAATGCCAAGCCAGGAATAACCCCCTGAGCATCACTGGGTGTGGCTCAAACACCAAAAGCCATTTTTTTTAAAAAATAAGATAAGACATGAGCAGAAATCTTGTCCAGGAAGAGGAAAGAGAGATAGTTTAGACTAGAGGGCAGGCACTTGCCTTGCACGTGGCTACCTCCTGTCAGATCACCAGCACCCCATAGGGTTCCCCAAACCACCTAGAGTGATCCCTGACTATAGAGCCCTGAGCACGGCTGGGTCTGACCCCCAAACAAAAGCAAAAATAAAAAAAGCTTGTTGAGGGGCCGGGTAGGTGGCGCTGGAGGTAAGGTGTCTGCCTTGCAAGCGCTAGCCAAGGAAGGACCGCGGTTCGATCCCCCGGCGTCCCATATGGTCCCCCCCAAGCCAGGGGCGATTTCTGAGCACATAGCCAGGAGTAACCCCTGAGCGTCAAACGGGTGTGGCCCAAAAACCAAAAAAAAAAAAAAAAAAAGCTTGTTGAGGACGTGTTGAGTCTTTTCACATTCCAAATCTGCAAGTGTCCTTCCACTCCCAAGGCAGTCAGCCCTGCTTATGGCACTGGGTAATTTGGTGGCACTGCACGTAGTGGTGGCCAGAAAGCTCCCAGGCTCTGACCGGCAGGTATTCCTCCCAGCTAGTGACTGAATTTTAGCTGGAGGGAAATGCCCTCTTTCAGCCTCAGGCCAGTCGTGTGTCACGGGCACAGTGACCATTTGTCAAATCCAAACATGAGGGCATAGCCCCTGGCAGAGAGCTCTGTTTCCAAAGCCTCAAGGACATGCATGTGAAGTCAGGTCATTTCTAGAAAGTGTGGGTTGAAGGGACACAGTTTCCTCAGCAGAATGGGCTTCAGATCAAAACTTCACCTGGAGAGGTATTTCCAGGGGTTGCACAAAAGGCTCTGTTCAAGGTACATGGGATTTTACTGAACTTACTCTGCTGGGGTCCTGTGCTGGTCTGGAGGGGCAGGCTAGAAGCGCTTCTCTTCCCGTCCCAAAGACAAGGAAACTACATTTGCAGCTCTCGGTGTGTATGTAGACACTACAGAGGTCATAGTGCCTTGAGAGTTGTGACCTATCAGAATAAGAGCAGGAAGGCAGCATGAAGGGTCATGCCTGCAAAGGCCAGAAAAAGTGGGAGCAGACTTGGCACGGGCTTTCAGTTTAGCCTGAGTGCCCTTGGTCCTGAACTCAGCTCCTTCCCATCCCTTGCTTGGTGCTGCCACTATATCCACAGAGCTGCCCCACCTAGGTGCACAGTCCCAGGTCAGTTGAAAACCCAGTCCTTGCTCCCCACCTTCAGCTCACACCTCTCTCTCTGAGCTCCTGATTTACAACTTGGAGCTGCTTCTGGGTTTGCAGCCCTGCCAGCTGCCTCGCCAGGCACAACATGGAACAACATTGAGAACGCCTTAAATCAAAACGTAACACAGTCAAAGAATCTTTTGATTGTTTTCAGAGGAAAAAGTACTGGAGGTAATTAGAGGGGCTCAGCAACTCTCCCCAAAAGCCAGGGGAACAGGAATGGGGTAGGAGGGGGAGAGGTCCTGAGAGAGAGGAGATGAAGTCAGCCAGAGGGTGTTCTAGAATGTAGACCTTTTGTGCTCTCCAGGCCCCAGATTTCTATTTCTATTCATCTGTCTTCTCCCAGCTGCCTCACTCCCTGCACCACAGTCCGCTGTTTTGACATCACAGCTAACAGCCAAAAAAGGAGGCAGAGTCCCCCCCAGCCAAAAGAGGGCATTCCAGGAGCTGAAGAAAGTGCTGCGCATGTGTTTCCTTCTTTATGACTTGTCTCCCTTCATCTCTCTTCTCACTGAAGCCTCTCTTTGTGAGACCCTTAAACCTTTTTCTCCCCCACCCTCAGCTGTATGACACAGGGCAAATGCTTTAAGACTTTCTGTCTCAAGTGCCACTTGAAATACACACAGTGCTTTGAATGAGTCGGGGATGAAGGGCCCCTCTGTAATCGCACTTAAAATGCCTGTTGGCAAGGGTGCCTCTCCCGCCCTGCACCTTTTAGTGGCCCCCACTGACTTGTGGAGTGAAGATCTAGGCTGGCACTCGGGGCCTGCCACTTGGGGATCTGGTCTGGCCTCCTCTCTGCCCTAACCCAGAGTCCCGAGTGTCCCTCCACTGGCTGTTGTAGGTGGCAAACGTTCCTCCTTCTGTCCATGCTTCCCCACGAGCTGGAATGCCTCCCTGGCCTCCCTGGCCTTCCACTTGGCTCAGTCTGGTTTCTCTTCCAGCTCTGTTTATGTGACTCTCCTCAAGAATTTCCCCTGTCCTGCCCTGTGGCGCCCCCACCCCACCCCAACACAGTCACCTCCTCTGGTGCCTGCTGAAGATCCCCATGCTGAAGAAGTATGTGGAAACGTGGTTTAAGGATTTTCAGTTGCACAGACCTTACAGTTCCTTCAGCTTCTTCTGTGTCCTCCTGGCTGGATAAACACGATCAGCTTTTCAAGGAAACTGGACGTGTCTGTTTTGTAGATCTTTGCATCCAAAGGCCTGGTTAGCAAGACCTGGTAAATGTTTGATGGTAGTGACAAGGATTCAGATGGCAGTGGCCGTCAGATCGCGTGGATTGGCATCTGGGCCAAGCATCACAATGGTCGTGATGGTCTGTTCAGTACCAACATTGATCAGTTGCTATTCTCTCTGTTTCCAGGCCTTGACTTTACACCTCATTGATTCGCTCCCTCTGAGCACCAGACAGTATCTGTCCAGCTTCTACCTTGTCTGCTTCCTGGTCCTGGTGTGGGTCTGGTTTATTCACTGCACAGTCCTGTCTGCAGGGAGAACATTTCTTCTCCATCTTGCAATAGGAGTAGAACAAGAGGGAGGTGGGATCACTCTCAGGCCCCACTAGCAGAGAGTGTAGATACCTCGAGAGGGGCAGAGGCCATAGTGTCATTTCTCCCCATGGTATATTTATACCCTGTGGGTATATGTTGCTTAAACAAGTATCGAACCTATAAAACTAAGCGATGGGGCTGGAGCAATAATACAGTAAGTAGGATGCTTGTCTTGCCATGTGGTTGCCTGGTTTTAATCTCAGCATCCCATATGGCTCCCTGATCTTGCCAGGAGTATTTCCTGGATGTAGAGTCAGGAGTTACCTCTGAGCATCACTAGGTGTGGCTCCCAAACAAACAAACAAAAAACTAAGCTAAACTGGGGCTGGAGATATAGTTTAGTGGGTAAGGGTCTTGTCATGCATATGGTTCAATCCCCTGCACCCCATATGATACCCTCAGCACTACCAGGAGTGATTCCTGAGCACAGGGCCAAGAGTAAGCCCTGAGCATTGCTGGGTGTGACCCAAAGTTCCCTTTCCCCCACTCCCAAGTAGGCTAAACAATAAAACTGAGACTTCATGGGATCCTCAAAGAGCTTAGAGCATACTTTGTATGAAGGAACCCCAGACCTGCTTCCTGGCCCTGCATGGATCCCCAAACTCCTCTGAGCATGGAGAGGGGAGTGGCCTCCATGAATATGTGTTGTGTAAGTTAGACTCTTTATTTCATTGATAGAATTTACATACCATGAAGTGCACACTATAAGGTAGGTTGGTGGGCTCCCAAGCAGTGCTCAGGGGGTCCAGGGCCACTCCTGGTAATGCTCAGCTTTTTGAGCCAGATAGTCTAGTGCTATGAACCCTTAGTGCTGTAATGCTGAGACCTCCAGCAGCATTCCTCAGGGACAAAGGAGGGGTGTGTGTCATGCTTTGCCAGGAATTGAACTGGGCTGCTCTGAACATGCAAAGCATGAGTTCCTGGTCCCTGTGCTCTCTTCCAGCGGCTATAAGTCAATGAATCAAAATGGTTTGGTTTTACTTAAAAAATAAGATTTGTCCCAATTTTCTCTCCAAGAGGGGGACTAATTCATATAGTTCAAAATTCACAAAAGTGTAAAATAATTCTGAAAAATTTATTTCAAACTTTATCATTTTTTTGGTTTGTTTTTGGAGCCATACTTGATGGTGCTCATAGTCTGCATCTGCTCTATGCTGAAGGGTTTCTCCCAGCTGTGCACAGGGTGCCAATGTGTCTTAGGCCTCCCACATGCAAAGCATGTACACGCATCTGCTAAGCTGTCTCTCCCACCCAATTACTGGGAAGTTTAATATAAAACAAGAGATTTAGTACACAAATCCACATAGACAAATGACATTGGGTTACAAAAATGCATGCCCGTTAAAGCATGCAGGAAAGAAAGAACTTCTTAAGGCACCAAATGTCACTCATAAGGAAATATTGATAAATCTGATAGCATAAATGGAAAAAAGTGCTTTTCTTATCCTCTGATAGTCCCCGTTTCTTCTGTCCTCGGCAACCACAGTTTGTCCTTTTTTAGCTACACTTATAGATGCAGCTTTTGCAGATGGAAAAACACATGAATAGAGATAAACAAACACTGGTTGTACCGAGGTCTGTGGCTTTGCACATCCAGCCAACAGAAGGGAGCGGTGCATCATTTTCAAAACAGGGACCGTGCTTTTGAAAAGAACGACCCAGTCTTTCCCTAATGTCATGGAAAGACCTGCAAGGCAGTGACAGTCATAGTCTGTTCGCCTGTCCTTTGGGGCCCACCAATAGCATATGCTGGGAGACCCCTGAGATGCTAGCAGTCACACCCCACTGTACTGTCTCCTCCCTGCTCCTTCACCAGCTCTCCAGGCAGACTTTGGGCACTTAGAAGCTGCACTGCCCTGTTAAAATGATCAAAAACAGGCTTTGGAAGCAGTAGCCCTGCTCACTATGGCTTACAAGGGGGCATCCCTTTTATCCTCTATTCTTAGTTCAGGTTGGGGACATACCTGGCTGTGTTTGGTGGTGGGTGAAGGCAGCGGTGCTCAGGGGACCATGCAGTGCTAGAGACTGGGCAGCTTGCATGCAAAGTCTGTACTGATACCATGAATTATGTCCTCAGCCCCACTCCTTCATTCTTTCACTTATTCATGTTCATTTCTGCATTTATTGAGCTCTTCCTGTACCTGTCCAGTACCTGGGAGTCAGAGTTAAAGACAGTCCAGCCATCAACATACAAGATGCTGGTGATCTGAGAAGGAGACATGTCCATGCCAAAGCCAGAGCATTGGCATGATGAGGGTCTTTTGGGTTCCCAGGAGAGGCCAGGTCACCCTGCTAGAGAAGAGGGGCCTGTTTGGAAAGGGCCAGGCCGGCCCTAGCACCTGAGTTCAGTGAGTGAGGTGGATTGTAAGAATGAGAGACTGCCTGGAGGAGTTGGTGTTTGAGCCAAGGCCTGAGAAATGAGTAGGCGTTTGCCAGGTGGCTAAGGGAGTCAGGGCATTGGAGACGCAGGGAGTAGCTGGGCGAGGCTGGCAGGGAGGCGGACACGCCACGGTCTCTATTCCTCTATTCCGCTGGAGGGATGTGGGCAGCAGCTGTGCTGGAGTCCTGGCTGGAGGGGGCTGACAGGCACACCTCTGCCAAGCCATGGGCAGCTGCTGGGGTCAGAAAGGAGATTTGGATCTGACTTTGCAGGCAGTGGGAACTGCTGAGATTGGTTTTTGGGCTTTAGAAATTGCTCTTGGCAGGACCATATGGGATGCTGGGAATGGAACCGGGTCCATCCTGGGTTGGCCGCTTGCAAGGCAAACGTCCTGACACTGTGCTATTGCTCAGGCCCCCTGCTGAGACTGGTGATCCGTGAACTTGAGTGTGTCTGTCCAGGTAGAAAATAGAGAAACCACGTGTGCACCCAGTTTTTTTTTTTTTCTTTTTTGCACAGGGGCTTGGTGCTGAGGGAGTAGATACAAACTCCCCACTGCGATTCTCAACCAAGCTGTGGATTCAATGCAAGGGCCCACAGAGGTGATGCTGCTGCAGCCCTGCAGTACCAGGGTTATCCAGGCCCCCTGATAATGCTAGGGCCCCCTTAGGCTGCAACCATAATGCTTGGGGGAGGGGGGAAGTCCTGTGTGGTGCTGGAATCGTGTCCAGTTGGGCTTGTACATGTGTCTGAACTCTGCACTATCTCCCTGTGTCAGGTTTTCTTTTCTTTTTTCCCTTTTTAATGTGTAGAAATACATTTCTTCCACTGTTTGAATAGAATCAGGATAAGAAATTGTGAAGATTTAAATGATCAGTTTTATCCCATTTTAGGGTTTCTTTCTTTTTATTTTGTTTTATAAGTCATTCCTGGCAGCGCGCAGGGGTTACTCCTGGTTATGTGCTCAGAAATTGCCCCTGGCTTGAGGGGACCATATGGGACGCCTGGGGATTGAACCGTGGTCGCGGACCTTCCTTGGCTAGTGCTTGCAAGGCAGACACCTTACCTCTAGTGCCACCTTACCGGCCCTGAAGATTATTTTTATAGTTACTTTATTTTATGTTATTTTTTTTCTTCCTTCTAAAAATTTAGTAGGTATTTTACACTAAAGACTTCCATGTACTGTTTTTTATTTATGTTGCTATTTGCTTTGGTTTGATTTGGTTTCTGGGCCAGACCTGGTGAGTGCTCTAGAGACCCTCCTGATGGTTTTTGGGGGACCATGTAGTGTAAAGAATTAAATCCAGGCCTCCACATGCAAAGCATGCACACTTAGTCCTTAGAGATACCTTGGGATCCAGTTGACTTTTGGCTTTTGTTTGTTTATTTTTACAATTCTGACCTTAATAACCCAGATTAGTTAAAGTTATAGAACTTGGTATGTTCAGTCTTCTTTTGTTTGGGGATTACCTCATCGTTACAGTTTTTTGAGGTTCCATACAAATGTCATGAAACTTTTTTTCCTGTTCTTTTTTTTTTTTTTTTTGAAGAAGAGCATTGGAATTTGTTTTTGTTTTTGTTTTGTTTTGATTTTTAGCAGATCTCAGGCATTAGTCTGCTTAGGGATCACCCCTAGTTGGGCTCTGGGGACAATATAGGATACCAGGAATCAAATGTGCTTGTCTGCGTGCAAGCCAAGCACCCTACCCCCTATATTATCTGGCCCTCATTGAGATTTTTTTGATAGAGTTTTCTTTTTTTTTTTTTTTGGTTTTTGGGCCACACCCGGTAACACTCAGGGGTTACTCCTGGCTATGCGCTCAGAAGTTGCTCCTGGCTTGGGGGACCATATGGGATGCCGGGGGATCGAACCGTGGTCCGTCCAAGGCTAGCGCAGGCAAGGCAGGCACCTTACCTCTAGCGCCACCGCCCGGCCCCGAGTTTTCTTTCTTGATGATGTATGGGGCCAGAGTGATAGTACAGAGGGTAGTGTCTGCCTTACATATGGCCAACCCAGATTCCATCTCTGGCATCAGTCCTCTGAGCACTGCCAGGAGTAATTCCTGGAGTGCAGAGCCAGGAATAACCCCTGAGCACTGTGGGGTGTGGCCCAAAAAACTAAACCCAAAATATAAATAAATAAATGAAGAAAAGACCAGAAAGATCATGCGGTTCTGATATAAAAAGGGCTGACTTGCGATATGGGAGAACAGGCAGCAGAGAGCAGTGGATCACTAGGTAAGAATAAGATGCTGGAGCTGAGCCCAGGGAAGGGAGAAACTGTGGGGGGTGTCTGAGTTGACAGGCAGGCCTGGAGTACCAACATATGTACATAGAATGAGATTCAGATGGTTGCTTAGATTTCTGCCTGGAATTAGGAGGGAGCCAAGTTTTCAGGGAATGACAATGAGATGAAGGTACATTGGGAGTGGTATCTAGAGGGCAGCTGAGGACCATAAGTGGGGAAAAGAATCCTAAGAGATGGAATGGGGGGCATTAGCCTCTGAGTCCTTTACACAACCTATCCAAGCCACAGAAGTTTAGTTTAGAAGTAAAAGTCATGGTACAGTGTGTAGTTCCTGCTTTCGGACAGGCTCCAGATAAACCTGATAGTAGCATGCCTTCAGTTCAAGTTGCCAATAAGCATTGGGAATAGACATTTGGGAATCTCCAGAACATGGAAGGACACTGGAAGTATGAGAGCTGATGCTATTACACAGAGTAAAGGTTGCACTTGGGCTAAGGGGAGTTAGTGCCAGAGAAGCAATGGTGGGTGGAGAAGGAAGGAAGCCAGGATAGCGTGATGTTCTTTGTGGAAGCCAAAGGCAAAGGGAGCGGTGTATTTTATACAAGGAGAGATCATGATTTTGCACATCTGGTATAACTCAATACCCATGGAAGTTTCTTCATAAGTTTTCTTTTTCTTTTTCTTTTTTTTTGTTTTTTTGTTTTTTGTTTTGGGGCTACACCTGGTGGTGCTCAGGGTTACTTTTGACTCAGGGGATAATATGAGGAAAAGGGGGTTGAACCTGATTCAGCCACATGCAAGGCAAATGCTTTGTTGGTGGTCCTATCTCTCAGGCCCTTTATAAGTATTTATATTTAGTTTCTTTTTGTTTGTTTGTTTTTTTTTTTTTTTGGGGGGGGGCACACCCGGTGGTGGCACTCAGGGCTTATTCCTGGCTCTGTGCTCAGAAATGGTTCCTGGTAGGCTCGGGGGACCATATGGGATGCCAGGACTCGAACCTGGGTCTGTCCTGGGTCGTCTGCATGCAAGGCAAATGCTCTACTGCTGTGCCATCACTCTGGCCCCTCTTTTTTTGTTTCTTTGTTTTGTTTTCTTTTAGACCACATCCACTTGTGTTCCGGGCTTACTTCTTTAAAAAAACTTTTGGTTGATTGACTTTTGGGCCACACCCAGTGGCGCTCCGGGGCCACTCCTGATTCTGCACTTAGAAATCACCCCTGGAAGTCTGGAGGACCATATGGGATGCTGGGAATCAAATTGGGTCTCTTCTGTGTCAGCGCATGCAAGGCAAATGCCCTACCACTGTGCTACCCTTCTGGCCCCAAGGGCTTACTTCCTGTCCTGCACTCAGGGTTCACTTTTGGCTGGACTTAGGGGATCACATGTAGTGTTGGGATCAAGCCCAGGTCAGCTAGGTTCAAAACAAGCACCTTATCTGCTGAACTACTCTCCTCACCCCCCAAGCTTTTATTGGTTTGTTTTTGTTTTTGGGCCACACCCAGCTGAGGGCTTACTCCTGGCTCTGTGCTCTGGGATTATTCCTGGTTCTGTTTGGAGAATCATATGTGGTGCCAGGGATCAAACCCAGATTAGTCACTTGCAAGGCAAAACCCTACTCTTCATAGAGGAAAAAAAATCAGAGGTAAAGGTGAGTAAAGGTGCTGTTCCCAAGGGCCTGAGGAGTCAGCATATAGGGAGAACTTGCTGGAAATTGCAAACAGAGAAAATAAATAAGAAAGAGGGTGTGTTGGGATTGTAGCTGGTGGTCCTCTCCTAGAAGGCTTGAGAATGATACTCAGAAATCAATGAGCATGGGGCTGGAGCGATAGCGGAACAGTAGGGTGTTTGCCTTTCACGCGGTGACCCAGGACGGACCTCGGTTCGATCCCCAGTGTCCCATATGGTCCCCCAAGCCAGGGGTGATTTCTGAGTGCAGAGCCAGGAGAAACCCCTGAGCGTCACTGGGTGAGGCCCAAAAACCAAAAAAAGAAAAAAAAAAAGGGAAAAAAAAAAAGAAATCAATGAACACTTGATGCAAGTAGGGGAATTGGAACCCCAGTCAAGATGCCAATGCTGGTGGCTTGGCACCCTTACTGCCCACAAGCCTGGATATTGTCTCCCCATTTCCGTCTGTCTGCTTTCTTGATGGGGGAGGGTGGTTCAGTAGCACACAGTCTGGATGTTACATTCTCTCTAAGGGGGTTGGGAGTTGTGCCCCCCACTCCCAGTGAGGGGACCTCCTACAACAGGAAGAGGTCCATGTGCCCTGGGGGCCATGCATGGGCCACTCATTTCACTTCTTCTGTCAAAGTCAGCATCTTTCTAGCCTGCAGAGGGGAGGACAGGGCCGTGCTAGACTCAGAGGAAAAGCAGAGAAATAGCATCCCCTTAGGCCCTGAAAATAGGCACATCTTGATCTCCAGGTTTCTGAATGTTTAGCTGCCAGCTAACCTTTGGGACGTTTACGTGTTTTGGAAAGAGAAACATTTCCTTACCCATCATATGTCTCCTCTGGAATCAGAATAGTTCGAGTAGGGCTGGAGTGGTGGCGCAAGCAGTAGGGTGTTTGCCTTGCATGCGCTAACCTAGGACAGACCATGGTTCGATCTTTCGGCGTCCCATATGGTCCCCCAAGCCAGGAGCGATTTCTAAGCGCATAGCCAGGAGTAAGCCCTGAGTGTCACTGGGTGTGGCCCAAAAAAAAAAAAAAAAAGATTCCAGTAGAAAAGAGATGTGATCCCTGTCTCTGGGTCTTCCTGGCATATTTGATTCCACTTGGGAACTTGTCACAGTTAAGTGTTGGGGACTGAGGCCAAGCCTTGCTCCTCTTGGGCAAACTGGTGGTGACAGCTTCAAATCTGCTGCTTCTCTGGGGCTAGGCTGGACTCGCAGAAAGATGAGGCATTTGGCAGCTGCTGCCTCACTGTTCCGATGGGAAGTCAGAGTTTTAGGCTCCGATGGTAGATTAACGAGGTGCCAGAACCCATCTCCAAGGCAGAGGGAGGGCCTGGGGACCTCTCTGCTTTGGAAGATGTCAGCTTGATCCCAATTTCTACCTATTATCTTGCCTGTAAAAGAGCTTAAGGAACTAGGGCTTTATCTCCAGAAACTGTTGTGACCTCTCCAGTTTCCTCCTGCCAGTTTCCTCTGCCACACAAGAGAGGATTAGCTGGGGCTGAAGTCATAGGGTGCTTGCCTTATATGGCCTACCTGGGTTTGACTCCTGGCTTTCTCTTTCCTAAGCATGCCCATGAATGATTCTTGAGTGCAGAGCAGGAGTTACTCCTGAACATCACTGAATATACTTAAAAACAAACAACAACAACAACAACAATAACAAAGAGAGGCTTAGCTGAGTATCTGCATATTTGTCCTCTAAAGAGTTTTAGCTTGTTGAAATGGCACCTTGATGGAAATTTATTTATTTATTTATTTGTTTGTTTAGTTTTTGGTTTTTGGGCGATAGCTGGTGGCACTCAGGGGTTACTCCTGGCCCCGTACTCAGAAATCGCTCCTGGCAGGCTCGGGGGACCATATGAGTCCATCCTGGGTTGGCCACATGCAAGGCAAGCTACTGCTGTGTTATCACTATGGCTCCACCTTGATGGAAACTTAGCCATTCACTTCTTTTTTTTTTTTTTTTTTTTTTTTTTTGGTTTTTGGGCCACACCCAGCGGTGCTCAGGGGTTACTCCTGGCTGTCTGCTCAGAAATAGCTCCTGGCAGGCACGGGGGACCATATGGGACACCGGGATTCGAACCAACCACCTTTGGTCCTGGATCAGCTGCTTGCAAGGCAAACGCCGCTGTGCTATCTCTCCGGGCCCAGCCATTCACTTCTAATAACTTTAGATAAAGTATGTCCTTTATTTTTTTTGGCCACACCCATTTGATGCTCAGGGGTTACTCCTGGCTAAGCGCTCAGAAATTGCCCCTGGCTTGGGGGGACCATATGGGACAACGGGGGGATAGAACTGCGGTCCTTCCTTGGCTAGCGCTTGCAAAACAGACACCTTACCTCTAGCGCCACCTCGCTGGCCCCCAAAGTATGTCCTTTTAAGGAAATAATGTCAGTTAAAAAAGAGTAAAAGAGGGATGCGGTCAAAGCTCAGTAGACAGCACAGGCATTGCCTGCAGGAGGCCTAGGTTCCATCCCATGTTTCCCTATGCACCACTGGGAGCAACCCCCCAGCATGGAGTAACCTCTGAGAAATGCTTGGTGGGTCCCAAAAACCAAACCAAATTCAAAAAATGATGGGCGCTGGGGAACTAGCTCAAAGGATGGAGCACATGTCTGGCATGGGCAAAGCCCCGAGTTCAAGTCCCCTGAGCACCTTTGTTGTGTTGACTATAGTTGCACTGTTGGTTACAGTTAATTGGAGTATTTATTTTGCTAATGCGGGATGGGGCTTGAAGGGTCTCACATTTCAGTAGCTGTATTTGCCTGGGTCCTTACACAGGTTTTGCTTCCCATCATGTTTTGTTAGCAGTGCTTGTGGGAGGTTTGTGTATTTGGTTGTGATGCTTCTATCCCTTTGGTTGTATTACTCACTGGAGATCACGTGCTATTTTTTTGTTGTGCTGTTGTTGTTTGTTTTGGGGCCAAATCTGGTGATGCTCAAGGGTTAGTACTCCTGGCTCTGCACGCAGGAATCAGTCCTGGAGGCTCAGAAGTGCCAGGGTACCAGGGATCAAACCCAGATCAGTGGTGTGTAAGGCAAATACCTCACTCACTGTGACTCCAAAAGAGCAACAAGAACAAAACCCCCACAGCTTTGATCATGTTTCTGCTCTTCTGGCTTTGAGAGTTGCTTGAGTCCTGTAGGAGAAGGAAAAGCCCGCCCCTTCTCGAGTCTTCTTTGCCTCCTTCCCTGGAAGGCCCATATATCTATCCCCCCCTCTTGGCTCCTCTGTGTGCTCCCCCTCCTCTGGGCCTCCCAAGAGTGTTCCTACTGCCTGGAGCTCCTCCCTCTCTGCTTCCTCCCAGCAGAAGCCTGCATGACCAGCCAGAGCCACCTGTTCCCTACTGAGCTGCCCTCCTGAGCTATATGCCACCTCAGCATTTCTGCCACCATGGGTGGGGCCTGCCCACGCTGCAGGTTGCCTGCACCTCTCTAGCCTAGTGCTGACCTGGCACCTTGTTCATGCCCCCTTGAGAGGGCTGGAAGGATGTGAGGAGCAATGGGCAGGCCCTGAGTCAGCTTGGGGTGGTGTGAAGTGGGTGGTCACAGAGCTGATGGTTAGATGACACTAACCAGTTAGCACCTGCAGGCTGCCAGGCAAACTCAGAGCAGGCTGCCAATGAGACCCTGGTGAGTGGGGCACAAAGTTCAGCACCTCATTCCCTCCCTCACCCTGAGGATGTCTCTGAGAAGACATGTATGGTAAGGAGCTGGCTTAAAGGCATGGAGAGGATGGAGGGGACACAGAGAGATACTACAGGGTTAAGGTGTTTGCCTTGCAAGTAGCCCATACCATTTTGATCCCTGGCACCCCAAAACAAGCAAACTAAAAGCAATTAAAGAAAATGAGAAGTTTAGACTGCCTGTGTTTCTCTCTTGCTGGAATAGCCCAGAAGCCTGTGAGCAGAGTTACTTAGGTGCCTTTTCACTGCCTCATGCAAGACCCTACTTGCTGTTGAAGGTCAACCTGGTCTGAAAAGGCTTCCTAGACTACAGTGGGGAGCAGGGCCTGGTGGGGCATCTCCCAGCATGCTGGGGAATGGACTTCTGTTTTTTACAAGAGTTTATGTCCAAGCTGAACCCCCAGAGGTCTAAATCAACTGGTGCCTGATTTTTCCAAATACATTTAGTTAGAAAAAAAAAGAAAGGAAAAAAAAAATACATTTAGTTGGCTTGGAAGTGGGTCACACCAGGTACTCAGGGTCTTACTTTGGCTCTGTGTGCTGGGGCCATATGTGGTGCCCAGGATTGAACTGGAGTTAGCTGTGTGCAAGGCAAGTGCCTTTAACCTCTATAGCATCTCCCAGGCTCCAAGAGATACATATTTTAAAATAATAATCTAAAGCAGGGGTCTCAAATTTAATTTACCTGGGGGCCGCAGGAGGCAACGTCGGGGTGATCCTTGAGTGCAAAGTCAGTAGTAAGCCTTGAACATTGGAGGGTGTGACCCGAACAACTAAAACAAAACAAAACAGAAAAAGATTCCTCTAGGGCAGGGCCACAAAATGTTGTACGGAGGGCCGCAAACGGCCCACAGGCTGCGAGTTTGAGACCCCTGATCTAAAGTATTAAAAATGCTAATTTCCTTGCCAGAGAGAGTGGTACAGTTAGGTAAAGTACTTGCATTTTTTGTAGCTTTGGTAGCTGAAAACTACCAAATAGCTTTTGGGTACTTCTAGGAGGGCCCAAACACCCCTTCCTTCCCTAATGTTAATTTTTTTTTATCAGTTAACATTATTCTTAGAACTGTATTTCTAGGAAATAAAAAAAATTTTAATTGCATCACTATGAGAAACTGACAGTTGAGTTTCAGTCATATAATGTTCCAACACCCATTCCTTCACCAGTGTTTATTTCCCACAACCAGTTTCCAGGAATTCATTTGGAAAAAGAAAATGACAACACGAACTTTTATTTACAGCAATATTATTTAAAATAGCAGAAATTATAAACAGGCTAGATATTTCATGTGACTATAATTCATGATACCTAGACTTGGAATATTATGCCCCTAGAAATTAATTTATGGGGAAATGTTTTTTTTTTTTGTTTTGTTTTGTTTTGTTTTGTTTTTTGGTTTTTGGGTCACACCCAGCAGTGCTCAGGGGTTACTCCTGGCTCTACGCTCAGAACTCGCTCCTGGCAGACTTGGGATGCCTGGATTCAATCCACCATCCTTCTGCATGCAAGGCAAATGCCCTACCTCCATACTATCTCTCCGGCCTAGGATACATTTTTTTTCTTAAAGAGTTTAGGAAGTCCAAACTTGGGATTTGGGGGGAAAGAAGTGGGGGAACACCCTAAACCTCCTGTGTGGGACTGCCAGGAGGACAACCCTGCAGGGTCTTATCAGTCACCTACACAGTGCAGGCTGGAAAATTCAGACTTGCTGACTGAGTCTGATACAGCCAGCAGGAGGCCTGCCATTACAGGCCGCCTCCCTGTGTAACCGTAGGGCCCCTGCATCTACTCTGCCTGGTTCCCGCAACCCCCGAATGGCCTCTGAGCCCCAGGTCTGGTTGCATCTGGGTTTCCAGGGCACCAGCTCAGTGAGCACGTGTGGCCCTGAGGCCACCTCTTAGTCACCCACTCATCTTCAGCTGCTGGTCCTACAGGCCCTACCATAGTGGGAAGCCACTGATTCTCTTTTCTGCTGAGCAGACAGGGGGGCCGGGAGGGTGTCAGCTTTGCAGACTGACCGTTTACAACCCTGCTGGCCCACATGGAACCCTGGTGACACAAAAACTCAGGCACAGGCTTATTACAATATTGAAACTTGGAGCTCCTCTCAGTGTGACCCTCACCATTTTATTTTATTTTATTTTATTTGCTTTTTTGGGTCACACCAGGCAGTGCTCAGGGGTTATTCCTGGCTCTACACTCAGAAATCGCTCCTGGCTGGCTCGGGGGATCATATGGGATGCTAGGATTCGAACCACCGACCTTCTGCATGCAGGGCAAATGCCTTACCTCCATGCTATCTCTCCAGCCCCTGCAACCTTCACCATTGACCCCACCTCCAATCCAGCCTGTCTCAGGCTTCAGGATCAGGGCCCTTGACTCCCTTCCCTCCCCTCCCCTCCTCTCCCTTCCCCTCCCCTCCCCTCCCTTCCCTTCCTTTGTCATGATCTAGGCTGGAGCTTGCAAGATGACCCCTCTTCTGGCCACTTTCTCTTATCTCCACCATGTCAGAACCTGGGCTTGCCTGTGAGTGGCCTTCTCACTAACTGTTCTCTCATTTGCCCTTGCCCCCACTGTGTCTGTGGGCTTTGTGGGGAACCCTTTTGATACTTGGGGTATCTGTTTGGGGATTCCTCTCATCCCCCACCATCCTTTCCCAGTGAGTCATAGGTATTAGAGAGCCCTGGGCAGATCTCAAGAGGGAAGGTTGGAGTTTGCTCAGACAGGGCTACTGTAGTAAAACCTGTGTGGAGAGAGAGAGAGAGAGATGCAGGCCCAGGAAGTGCCTGAGTTTTTCTTTCAAGCATGAACCCACTAAGTCAAATTTCAGAGCTGTCCCAAGAGTTAGGGTTTCTAGTATGGAGATCAGGCCTAGGCCCTCCAGGGCATGCAATCTTGTTTTATTTATTTATTTATTTATTTATTTATTTATTTATTTATTTATTTATTTATTTATTTTGGTTTTTGGGTTATACCCGACAGCGCTAAGGGGATACTCCTGGCTTTATGCTCAGAAATTGCTCCTGGCAGGCTCTGGAGACCATATGGGATGTCAGGATTTGAACCACCAACCTTCTGCATGCAAGGCAAACGCTCTACTTCCTACTCTTTGGCCCTTTCTTTTTTTCTTGTTTGTTTGTTATTTGGGGCATGCAATCTTGAATGTGTTGCAGGTGAGGGAGGGACTATCCATGTGCTTTTTCCTAGAAGGCCTCGCTCATTCCTCGAAGCTGAACTTCCATTCCCGACTCCCTACATAGAGAGACCTTTTCGCCTACTCCAGTGGGATCAGGGCTGTTTTGTGAGCATTAACTGACATACAATCAATAAACTGTCTTCCTGCACCCAGGCCACGGCAAAAACTGTTCATCTCAGTTCCCTAATTTAAGAGAACACGTGTGTGCCCCAGGGTTGTCAGCAGCTCGATTTCTCAAATCTTGAAACGCATTTCCATAGAAACAACACTATAAATGGAGTCAGTTCTTGGGCTAGACCACAAAGAGTACTCGTGTCACCTCCAAAGTTACTGAAATAAGGTCTGAGTAAAACTGAGAGCACAAAGGCAGCAGTGAGAGTTCGCAGGCGGGAGGGTGGAGAGGAGACGGCGTGGGCATGTTTGGGTAACTTTGCTTCTTCGGTGAGAGGTGTCTCCTGAGGGAAACTGGGTCTTCCTCTTGCCAACTGTCATTCCTCTGTTCCCAGTTTTACATTCCTGTCTTCTTCCTCAAGACTGGGATCTTGGGTCTGCCCGTCCTCCCCTCAAGCCCTCTCATCAAAAATCTTTTTTGAGTACATATTTTTTGGGGGGCACACCTGTTGATACTCAGGGGATACTCCTGGCTATGTACTCAAAAATCTCTTCTGGTTTGGGGGACCATATGGGATGCCGGGGGATCGAACCGAGGTCCATCCTAGGCTAGTGCTTGCAAGGTAGACGCCTTTCCTCTAGCGCCACCTCGCCTGCCCCATGGGATGAGAGTTGTTTTTTTTTTTTTGGTTTTTGGCCACACCCGGCGGTGCTCAGGGGTTACTTCTCATGCGCTGTGACTTCAGAGACTCCACCACCTTTATCTCCTGAAACCCCTTTCCTGTCAGGAAACAGTCCTATGGAAAGAGGGAAACTCTGGGCTCCCTCCCAGGGTGGGGTTCCCCACACCCCCTTGCCTCCCCTCCACTCTCCTTATCCAAGAAGGCTTTGCCCTCCGACTGACTTGTAGGGATGCTCTGGGTGGGGCTGCAGACACTGGGGGGCCCTGGGATGAAGGCTCCTGGGCCTGTGTGAATAGTTCCAGGGCAGGGTCACAAAGTTCTCTTTAGAGGGAGGTTCTGAAAGGAGCCAGTTAGGGCTGGAGAGACTCTAGAATTCCTCTGGTCTAAGGTCAGTTACGCACTTGAAGGTCTGCAGGAAATGGCAGAGCTCAGTGACAGAGGCTGGATGTCAGAAAGATGAAAAAACAACGGGCATTAGTTAGGAAAGGGTGGACTCTCATTACTGATCCAAATTGTTCCCAGGCAACCCCCAAACTTAAAAAAAAAAAACCTGATTTTTTTAAAAATATATTTTTTATTTAAGTAACATGATCATAGTTGGGTTACAGTCATAACCAGAACACCCCCCCCCCTTCATCAGTGTAACATTACCTCCTCCCCCCTTCCTATCCCCTGCCTGTATTTGAGACAGGCATTCTACTACAGTTATTTGTTTTTAAGTTCCATAAGTTGTATTTTTTTCCTTAAAGGATAAGAGTAAAAAAAAATATAGTAAGGGTGTGATAGTGGCAATTCCTGTTGTTTGCACAGGTCCAGAAAAATGGGGAAAATGGAAAAAAATCCTTGACCTGATTACAAAAAGGCCTCACCCCAGAAGTTTATTGGCATAAGACCGACTCTGGGTTCCAGGCATACCAGTCCGTCCAACTCGAGTCATTCTCCGTGGTCCCTGTGAAACTTTTTTACACTTTAGCTATTGTTGGTATCAGATTCTTATATTTAAAGACTCTGGATTCTGTGCATTTCTTTCATCGATGTCAGGCTGATGAGCACCCTCTAGTTTCAGCATACCATTCAATACGGAGCGATCTGCCCTACATGCAAACTGTTGCTAAGTCGTCTGGGTGTTGGGAGCACTCTTTGGAGTAAGTCAATGCCAAAGCAGTGGTAGATCTTCCCTGGTAGAGGCTTGGATCCTGGTAATGTTGTAGACAGTTGTGGTTGTTTCCATAGATGGTATCCATTGTTCAGGTGTGTGTGGGCGATGCCCATTCTTCTGAGGCCTGAGCCAAATCATTATGCCAATGTTCAGGGTAAAAGGCCTAATTACATCACCAAATTTGTGTTCCCATCTCTATTAGATAAGAACTTGTTTGCATAGGTATTATTTTCCCATTTTAATGTGCCTATGCAAAAGAGAAGCAATGCCACAAGATATTGTTGGTGCATTTGGGGGCCGACGAATAAAGTCCAACATTCCCTGTAACTTGGTACATACATGAAATCTATACAGAGATACTCCTACCAGTATTGCTTATAAAACAGATCTCAAAGGGGGAAAATCAAACAATCAAATAACAAACCCAGTAGGCAAAATTGTCACTATATGAGGATATTCAAAAAGAGTAATAGATGTTAAGGGAATACATCTGGGATATACAAAGGAGATATATGTGACCCTTTTATGTTTTAAAAATAGTCAAGAGGGAGGGAGGTGTTTCCGAGACACCACTTTGGTCTGTGATTTGGACAAGTGAAGAGAGCATGGAGCCATGTTCTCTCCTTGTTGCCTGCTGAAGCTTCTGACTCCCCGAGAGGCGTTTCCTTCGTAATTGCTGGAAGTTGAAAGTTCAGCAGTCCCTTCCCAGCCCCTTGCAGGAACAAGGAAGCCTGGGGTCTCTTTTAAATTGCACCTCATCGGAACCCACTTGCTGGGACCCTGAGCTGTCCAGGAATAATCCTGGGGACCGGGAGGAAGGAGAGAGAAGGCAATGGGGGGCAGCCGAAGCTGCATCTTCACCTTATCTTGGCCAAAAAGCCTACAACATGAAACCTTGCCTTGACGTGTTGCTTGCTGAAGCTTCAGACTCCACCCAAAAAATTACTGTGAAAGATATGTAATCTACCTTGGCCAAAACAAAAAACATTAGTACAGAAAAATGTGGGGTAAAAAGAGATGGGAGTGAGGGAGTAAAGGAATAAAACGAGCGCCTGGACAGCATTCAGATAATGGCAAGCAGATGAAAAAAAATGATATCCATATATTTCTCATAATGTTCCGCGCGGGTTTCACAATGGACATGTTTAATAAGAAAAATACCCTGGTAAGTACTAATGCCAGAACCTATTGTGCTGCTATTCCAACCTCGCTGGCTTGCCCAGCCATGTGGCCAGGCAAAAAACCCTGGAGTACCAGAGGAAGGAGGTAGAGGGGTGCTGGTGTGACCCATGTCCCCGCATCCCTTCCTAGGCCTGGTTACAGAGGCCTTTGGCATGGCGGAGGGCTGCCAAACGCCATGCTGGCAGGACCTCCCGGCTCGGCTCCCAGGAAGAAAAGAGATCCTTCCCGAGCCAGAAGGCCGGAAGATCAAAGCCCCCACCCCAGACCCTCCCTTTGGAGTCAGGAGGGAAATGGGGCAAGCCTAGGAAAACCAATAAACTCCTCCAAGGGACCCACCTCACTGGCTTGCCCAGCCATGTGGCCAGTCAAAGCCCTGGAGTACAGGAGGAAGGAGGTAGAGGGGTGCTGAGGTGACCCATTTCCCGCACCCCTTCCTAGGCCTGAGCAACCCTGATTTTTAGTTTGTATTTATTAATACCAATTAATTAATGAAATAATTATTTTGGCTTGGGCTCCTTACCCAACTCTGCTCAGGACTCACTTCTGGCTCTGAGTTCAAGGATCACTCTTGGAGGTGCTCAGGGGACCCTATGCAGGCAGTGCCAGGGATTGAACAAAGGTCTGCAATGTGTAAAGCAAATGCCTTAATCTCTATCCTCATATTACTTGAAAAAAATTTTTTTTTGTCACACCTGGCAGCGCTCAGGTTACTCCTGGCTCTACGCTCAGAAATCGCTCCTGGAAGGCTCTGGGGGACCTTATGGGATGCCAGGATTTGAATCATCATCTTTCTGCATACAAGGCACATGCCCTGCTTCCATGCTATCTCTCCGGCCCCGAATATTTCTTTTTAATATTGGCAATATGGGTCTCAGGAGTAGGACACATGCTTTCCTGGAGTGAGGTCCTGAATCTAGGGGTAAAGATTTGTGGGCAATAAAACAGTTCTGGGGAGATGATTGAGGCCCATACCTGGCAGTGCTCAGGGGACTATATGGGACGTTAGGGATGTAAGGCAAATGACCTACCCACTGTACTATCTCCATAGCCTTAAAACTCCTGAGCACCAAGAGCTCTGACTCCCAAACAAACTAAAAAGTGTAGATACATTAGATACATTTTATCTGTATCTAGTCTAATCATCTAGATTAGAATAAGAGCCAGGCTTAGAACTTTGTACCCGTGACACACAGATATGAGCATATTCCACATCACGTTGACCTGCTTCCTTGGGAGGTTCTAGAAATGTCTAGACACAAAGGACCTTCTTCTGATCCCCAGGAAATAGCAGGTAACAGAGTGAGAGCTTGGTTGCCCAACTGAGCTCAGATCCTGTCAGTTCTTTGGACTTTGCCCCTCAGGCCCAGAATCCAGGATATAGAGCCAGTATCACAATCCAGCAGTATCACAATAACAGCAGCAGCAATAACAACACAACAACAGAAACAACCATGTCATCCCTGAAGAATGAAAGGGACCAGTGATTGTAAGAGGAACCAAGATTTTATGTACCACTCAGAAAGAGAAGATGCTAATTAAACATTGACATGCTAACAATGAGAAGGCACGCTTTGATTTCAGAGATTTTAAAGTAGAAACTGTACCTCTAGGATGGAAGACACAGGGCAGGAGAGACAGCACAGTGGTAGGGAGCTTGTTTTGCACGTGGCCGACCTGGGGCAGACCCAGGTTCAATTCCCAGCATCCCATATGGTCCCCTGAGCCTGCCAGGAGTGATTTCTGAGTGAAGAGCCAGGAGTAACCCCTGTCTCAGCCACAGCTACTGGCTGTGGCCCCAAAACAAAACAAAACAAAACAAAACAAAAATAGATGACATAGATTCCTAATAATGGTTTTATTTTAAGGCTTACTTCAGATTTTCACATCTGTGAAACTGATCAACTAGCATGTGTTTTTACCATGCCTAGGGCACTGCATGAGGTTGTTTGATGATAAAACTAGAAAATTGAGGCTGTTTTCTGCAGCTCCTAGGTGCTCTGCTTGTAGGAAGGGACTTTAGAGAATGTGGAGGAGTTGGAGAGATAACTGGAACTTTGGAGGCATTAGGAGCTTTAGGAGATTGGCTTCTCTGAGTAGAGACTGAGGCAATTTGGGATACCTGGGTTGGATTTAGGAAGTAGTTCTGAGGAGGAAATAGTGAGGGAAGCCACTAGAGCTAGAGAAGAAACTGAGGGGAAGTGTGGAGGTTTTTATTTTTATTTTTTTGGTTTTTGGATCACACCCATTGGCGCTCAGCGATTACTCCTGGCTTTGTGCTCAGAAATCACTCCTGGCAGGCTCGGAGGACCATATGGGATACTGGGATTTGAACCATAATCTGTCCTGGATCGGCTATGTGCAAGGCAAACAAACGCCCTACTGCTATGCTATCTCCCTTGCCCCAGTGTGGAGGTTCTTGAGCTTGGCTAAAACTGGCTGGAGCATGGGGGCCGTAGAACCATACTAGGTGCTGACTTGCTCCTTCTCCCAGCCTGAGGCCAGTTCTTGTGCTCAGGAAAAAGCTCCTAGCCTAAGAAAAGGGAACCATTGGGCATGACGAGGATACATGTCAGAGCCATCCTCTGCTCAGAACTGTCAAGGACGGGGCCTTCCTGGAAGGGCTACCATGAAGCGTAAGACCAGTGGGGAATACAGATGGTTTTACTGTGGCAGAAAGGAGGGAAGGAGGAGATGTGAGAAAACAGGAATCTCGGGGAACTTCAGGTTCAAGTTGCATGTCCAGTAGCACATACTGGGTTTTGGAGAACTTTGGTCTCCCAGGCTCCCTGGCTCACGAACTGGGAGAAGCATTTCAGATATGAGCCACAGGAGTCTCTCTGGGTTGACTCTGAGGAGAGCAGGGGACTGTGATGAAATGATGTGTTGGGGAGGCTAGCTGCTTTGGTTAAATAAAAAAGGGCATTTTATGAACTGGAGTGATGGTACAGCAGGGAGGGTGCTTGGCTTGCATGCAGTTGACCCAGGTTCAATCCCTGGTCTCTGAACATGCATATGATCCGTGAGCACAGAGCCAGGAGCAAGCCCTGAGTACCACTGAACATGGCCAAAAATGAGAGAGACAGAAAGAGACAGACAGAGAGAGAGAGAGAGAGAGAGAGAGAGAGAGAGAGAGAGAGAGAGAGAGAGAGAGAGAGAGAGAGAGAGAACACATTTCTGTTTATCGGCCTTACTGGCTCATCCTCCCTGGTAGTCACACCTGTTCTGTCCTTCTCCCTGTACCCAGCCCAACGCTGTTCCTAGAGTGACAGCAGCAACTGGGGCCATCTGCAGAAGCTCCCTCACAGGCCTGACAAAGACAACTCTGAACTGGGCCCAGGCCTGCTGAGGGCTGGGGCCATCTAGTTTAACCAGAACAGGTGAAGTGAATGTGAACAGAGGAAGAGGGTCCCCAGGGGTTCCCCTTGATGAACGTGAAGGCATTCAGAGACTCCTCAGCTCAGCAGCGTCTTAACAGTGCTGGGGGTGGAGTGGAGGTGGGTTTCCTGCTCTCTCAGAAAGGACAAGGCACTAAGAAGTGAGGGGAAAACCCCCATCTTAGAGGAGTGTTCCATTCTGGTTAGGTGGGCAGCAGTGTGGAGCATTTGAAAGGAGACAGAAAGTTGAGAGACGTCTTAGAAGGCCATTGGTGGGACAGTGAGTTGGTCTTGGCAAAAGTCTAGGCAGAGCCAGCAATGGACTACCCCCAAGGCCACATGGAGTGAACCTAGAAAAAAGCCTAGTTATTTTTTTCAGGCGGAAATAATCTTTTGGGGGTGGTGTGGCCTTCCAAGTAGTGCTTAGTGGTCACTCACTCACTCCTGTGATGCATGGCAGCTGGTCCTGGTTCAATGCTAGGTTCAGTATAAGGACGTGCTGCTTGGCGTCTGTGGTTCTGAGGCCCATCAAACATCCTGGCAGTGCTGGGGATCCCACAGCCAGGCCTGGTGCTTCTCAAGGGGGCCTCCAGGGCCACACCCAGCAGTGCTGATGCCAGGATTAATCTGAGGTTGGGTACCTTCACTCAGGTATTATATCCCTAATCCTCAGGGGAAAAAAAAAGTCTTTCCTGGATTAGTGTCTTGAAAGAAGAAGCTAATTTGGGGGCTGGAGAGACAATACAATAGGTAGGTGAGGCATTTGCCTTGCACATGGACAACCTGGATTTGATTCCCACCATTCCATATGATCTCTCAAGCTCAATCAGGAGTAATTCCTGAGCAAAGAGGATTGAGCACCGCTGATATGGCCCCAAAATTAAAGAAAATTTGGATGTGAGAGGAAGCAGGATAGAAGAGTGAAAATAATAAAGATCATATCCGTTTTGTGTGTGTGTGTGTGTGTTGTTGTTGTTATTGTTGTTGTTGTTTGGTTTGGTTTTGGTTTTTGGGCCACAATCAGTGGCACTCTGGATTACTCCTGGCTCTGCACTCAGAAATCACTCCTGGCAGGCTTGGTGGACCATATGGGATGGTAAGAATCGAACCTGGGGGCCCGGAGAGATAGCACAGCGGTGTTTGCCTTGCAAGCAGCCCATCCAGGACCAAAGGTGGTTGGTTCAAATCCCAGTGTCCCATATGGTCCCCCGTGCTTGCCAGGAGCTATTTCTGAGCAGACAGCCAGGAGTAACCCCTGAGCAATGCCGGGTGTGGCCCAAAACCCAAAAAAAAAGAATCGAACCTGGGTCCTTCTCAGTCAGCAGCATGCAAGGCAAATGCCCTACAGCTGTGCTATTGCTCTGGCCTCAAGATTGTTTCCCTTTGTATGTACAAGTGGATTGTTGTCTTTCTCCCAAGCCCAGAGAATGTGGGTATTCAGTCCTTCACTGTTGGGTTAGACCTACAACACATCTGAGAAAATGAGGCTCAGAGGTGAGGATTGGCATCCCTGATTTGATAGGCTTGGATCTGATTCAGATCTGCTCTTTTTTTCCCCAACCTTCTCTTTCTTCTGGTGTAACTCGAGCTAGTCAGCCAGGTCCTGGCGGTACTTAGGTTTCTTACTTTGCCAAACAAGCTGGAAGCCAGCATTGTGAGCATGTGATTTCTGCAGCAGAATTCTTGATACTCCCGTAAAGGTTGCTCATTCACCCACATATGTCCTGTGAGCTGACCTTGAAGGAGAGGTCATGCCAAAAAAGGGAAAATGGAAAGGGACAAGAGTACAAGCATGGAACTTGGAAAGAGACCCCATTCCTCACCCCCTAAATGATGGCATACATAGAGTGATAGCAGCTGCAAGGGGAGGGAGGCAAGGTTGGGGTGGCGTGAGATTTGACTTCCTTGGGAGCTTTTATGTTTTCTCTTAATAATAGTCTTATTGAGGGTATAATTCATAAACCACAAAACCCACCCTTGGAAGCTCAGTAATAGTCGGAGGTTGTCCCGGAATGGGACAGTGGTGATGCTTGTTCAGGGCAGGGACAGGTCATCCTGGCAGAGACCAGAGAGCTGGTAGAGTCCCAGCAGCACTATATACTCTGTCCCTTGTGTCTCTATTGGCCCTGGAGACCTAGAGCTGAGACTCTTTTCCTGCCTGTACTTTGCTTCCTGGAATGTTTCTTCTGAGCTGCATTCTTTTGGCAGAACTCAGTCGCCTGCCCTGTGGTCTGTGAAGCGGGTCGGTCAGTGGTGGGGAAGAGTTTGGTGCTCTGGAATAGAGCCCTGGAACGCTTTGTTTCCTTTACCCAAGGGCACTCAGCTGCCCCAGAGCTTTGTGGAAAGGCCTGGAGCTTCTCAAACCACAACTTTCACTTCATATGTCAGTGATTCTGCACTGTCATATCTGCAGTAAAACTGAACTCCCGGGCTTTCCCGGAAGAACTGGAGCTTTCTTTACCCTGCCTGGGGACAAACAGGGGCCCCCTGTCAGAGTGCCTTCTTCCCCTGGGTGTGTGCCCACATGTGCATACTCTCTCTTTCACACACTCTCTCCCTTTCTCTTTTTCTCTCTCCTCTTCTCACACACACACACACACACACACACACACACACACACACACACACACACACACACACATTTTTCTTGTAACACATACCTTCTCACACACATACTCTCTTTCCTTCTCACCCCCCTCCCCCAAATCTCCTGCTGACATGTGCAGAGCACAGACCCCTCTGGTGTCCACTGAACCGAGAAGATTGTTGGGTTGAGCTGCTCCCAAAAGATCTGCTCCTTCTGCTCGTTCACTCATCTCCCCATTTCTCATGCATCTCACCACCTGTGTCTCTACGTCTTGTCTCACACCTGCATCTCTGCCTCTTGTATGCACCCTGGGAGACCTGGTGGCCCAGCCTAGGCAGGGAGGAGGTCTGGCTGGACAAGGCTGAGGCATGCCCTTTGAACTGGCTCCCATCTGCTCCCTGGAGGCCCAGTATTGGTTCCCTAGTGGCAGGCTCTTCTAGGAACCAGCATCGCAGTTGGGTTTTCTGGTTGGGAACCACCCTGGGTTGGTGAGCACTGGCTCTGGGGCCGACTTTAGGTTGACTGGCTGCTGCCTGCCGGGACTCAGCCTTAGGGGATGCAGAGGAAAACCAGCTGCTTGGGAACTGGAGACCAAGTGGCTTTGCTGTTTCTTTTGTCTTTTGGATCGAGTGACAAGTGGGCAGAAATTAGATAAATAAAGAGTAAAAGCTTTTTGTTTTAGGTTTTTTGTTTTGTTTTGTTTTGTTTTTTTGTAGCCATACCCGGCAGTGCTCAGGGGTTACTCCTGGCTCTGTGCTCAGAAATTTCTCCTGGCAGGCTTGGGGGACCATATGGGATGCTGGATATCAAACCTGGGTCCGTCCTCGGTTGGCTGTGTGCAAGGCAAATGCCCTCCTGGTGTGCAATCACTCCAGCTCCAAGAAAGTAAAAGCTTTACATTGAGCCCCTACCCAGAATCCTAAGTGCTGCTTTTCCTTCAGGGCCTGAGCACCCCAATCCCTCTGTTGTCCATGGCTTTCCTCTGGGGAGACTGGAAAAGGAACAAAATGGTGCCCCATGATTGCCTTGCTCTGTGGTCCATGCCTGTCATCTACCCTCTCTGAGCTGCAGAGTTCTCTATAAAACAGAGGCTCAAACTCTCCCCACAACACTATTAGGGAGGCTGAGTGTGAGGACAGGCCTGGCCAACTGGCAGCTCTTTAGTGGACCCAGTGAGATCTGGGTGCGTGAACTTTCCTCTGACAGAAGAGGCTTCTCTGACTCCTGCTCCCCTTTAACTTCCGCAGATGCAAGGATTTCATGCTGGAAGGGCTGGCAAGAGGTGCCCTGGCATAATTACCTTTTATTTGGCAGATAAGACCAAATGGGCATTACTGTAACAGATCTGTCATACCACATTGCAGACAAGACTTTCCGTCTCAGCAGGGGAGGCCACCACATTCCAACAGGGGCCAAAAAGGCCGGACTTCGGGAGAGCACATGGGTTTTGTGAGGTTTCTAGCCTGCATGTTCATTGCTCTCTGTCATCCAAACCTTAGGGGCACGGTCCTGCAGGCTGTGAGGGGCTCTGAGGCAACCCTCTGGCCAGTTCTTACCTGGCTCTTCCCTTCTTCCCAACATTTCAGAATAGGCCACAGGGGGGAAAGTTGCCAGGACCAGGGTAGTCTTGGGTGTTTGCCTTCTGGGGAAAACATCTTCTGAACTATTCATGTCCTTGAAAAAAAGAATCAAAACCAATGTAAGAGGGGGCGGAGAGATAGCACAGTGGTAGGGTGTTTGCCTTGCGAGCGGCAGATCCAGGACAGATGGTGGTTCGAATCCTGGCATCCTATATGGTCCCCCATGCCTGCCAGGAGCAATTTCTGAGTGCAGAGCCAGGAGCAACCCCTGAGCACCTTCTGGTATGGCTCAAAAACCAAACCAAAACAAAAAACAATGTAAGAGATCCAGACAAATGGGCTCCCTGCCTAGGCTTTCTCCTGGCTCTGGAACCCCTCTGTATGTGGGGTCAATGAGAGCTTCCTGAGCAGCAGAAATCACTCTCCCTTCTACCCTCCAGTGGCCAGGAGACAGCGAGCAGGCTAGGAAGAGAAATGGGGCATGCCCAGGGCAAACTTCCTGCCTCAGTTGCTAGAATTAAAGCCAGGATTTAGAGTCAAAGAAGTTTCTCCACAGTCCCTGGGGACTGGTCTGTTGGAGATGCTGCAGTCTGCTTCTCCATCATCTTTCTGCAGGCGGAGGCTAAAACTTGGGGAGACTGTTAATAATGTTGCTGGGGGCTTAGGAGACCCCAACTACTTTCCCAGGAGCTCATGCCACTCCACCACCTCTGGGTGTCTCCCTATAGGCTGGGAAGCACCAGGTTGTTCCCAGCACCACAAGGTCTGAGTAACTCTAAATCGTCTGGCTAAGCTGATTGTCACAGTATTGCCAGGAGTGGCCCCTGGACACCCCAATTTGCATTCCAAAAAATACTGTAAATAATGTGCCTGTCAGAGTATTCGGCAACTGGCTTTTTTGTTTTGTTTTGTTTCTTTTTTGGCTTTTGGGTCACACCAGTGGTGTTCAGGTTCAGGGGTTACTCCTAGCTCTGTGCTCAGAAGTTGTTCCTGGCAGACTCAGGGGACCTTATGGGATGTCGGCATTCGAACCACCATCCTTCTGCATGCAAGGCAAACGTCCTACCTTCATGTTATCTCTCTGATCCCAGTATTCTGCAATATTAACTGTATGCCAAACCAGAGCTATATTTTTTCTTTCCTTCTTTTTCTACCAAAGGGATCTCCCAAGCACTGTTTTGAGCCACTCCAGCCTACCCTCGGAAGCCTTTATTCTGGGGTCTTATGTGTGCAGAAGGCCCACCAGACCTGTCTCCCCCCCCTCCCACACACACACAGCGGTTTTGGGGTGGGAACCCGTGCATGCACCACTGGGCTCGAACTAGGAACTTCATGCATGCTTTTTTGCACGCTTCTAACCCTTGATGCCATCCCCCTGGCCTCAAGAATCTTTGTGAAAGAAAGCGATGATGTCCTCCAGCATCACACATATACACACACACACACTTTCCTGGCAGGCCTGCTGGGTTTCCAAACATTTCATCACCGTCTCCTCCTGACCTTGGTGTGAAAGGAAAGAGCCGCGTGGCCTGTGTGGGTTCCATCCAGGACAGCCCATGGGGGGGTGGGGGGTGGGCACAGAGCAGAACTGGAGTGGGGAGGTGGCATCGCAGCCCAGGGGTGGAGGGGTGAAGGGGGTGGGTGCTGCTGGCTGGAGGTGAGGTCTGCTGCTGGAAATCCCCAACCCTGAGGTTGGAAGACGACGCCTTCGTGGCCTTATTTGGTGGCAGGAAATGGGCGGCGCTGGGCCTGCTGGCCAAGGGACCGAGCAGAGACAGACAGTTGTGCTGATGGAAGTGGTTGAGCTGGTTCGAGCCGAGCCTTGCTTGCTCGCCGGCCTTGCTTGCTGGCTGGCCTGCCTGCCTGGCGCTCCATGGTGCTCCCAGCCCCGAATTGTGCAATCCTTTGTAGCACGCCAGAGTCCTCCTCCTTCTTCGCCCTCTCTCTCTCTTTCTCTCTTTTTTCCAAGCTGTGAGCTCAACCGATGAGTCAGAGCAGTGCAATCCTGACACTGCATCGCAGGGCTGGGGGGGTGACACGAAGGGAAGAGAGCAAGGGAGCGATCAGCTAGGCGGACACCCCACTAGGCAGCGTGGGGGTGCTCCCAGGCTCCAAGAGGGGTGACAGACGAGCCTTCTGGTTCTGGTTCGTGTCCCGCCCCGGGCCCCTGCCAGCAACAACAACAACAAAAAAAAAACAACAAAACTTCCTGGGGCTTGGAGAGAAGTGCCCTGAGAAGAGGAGGAGGAGGAGGAGACGGAGCCTGTTTGTTTTAAAAAAAAAAAATAAGAAGAAAGATCTGGAGTGAGTGCGTGCTTGCAGGCTTTGCTGGAGACTGGAAGGCGGCGGCTTTGCTGCAGAAAGTGGGGGGGACCGCCGAGCCGATGTCGGGGCTCCCGGAGAAGCCGGGTAAGTGTGGGGGTTCGCTTACCCGAGGCCTGCACGCGGTGGGGGTGCCTGGAGGAGGGAGGGTGCTTTCGGATCTCCGGGCCGGCCGCCTTGTGCAAGCGGTTGGTAGTGGCCGCTGGGCGCGCGCCGGTTGCAGCTTGCAGGCGCGGCGGCCCGGGAGGGTGGAAGTAGGATTTTGGGGGGTGCCAGGGGGGACCCGAGCGGTAACTTCTGCCGCCTGGGCCCCCCCCCCCCCGGGTGTGTGTGTGCGTTTGTTCTCGGACGCTTGCAACCCTCCGATGTGTGTGCACCGCAGATCTTCTGCTTTGGTGCAGCTACGCAGCTGAAGCCTGGTTCCCCCACCACCCCCTGGAAAACCCTTCCAGCCCCCCCAATCCACCCAACACCCCTGGCCTGTGATTCTGGAATCTGGCTGTGCCTCCTTCTCCTCTTCTTCTTCCTCCCCCGGAGCCCAGCGTGTGGTGTCCGCAGGGACTGGCTGGCTGGCTGGCTGGCTTGCAGGACTGGCCCAGGCCAGCAGGCCCACGCGGGGTGCGCTTGGGGACCCACTGGCGTACTCCTCCCCTAGGCAGAGTGCACCCCACACGCGGTCATGGAAACCTGGTGTTGGAGGGGGCTCAGAGGTGCCTCGGGGGCCAGGAACTGGGGCAAGTGCTGTTAGAGGCTTAATTAAGCTGGAGGATTCGGGCGCCCATTGGCCTCACCCCACCCACCCACCCCCACGCACACACACACACCCACCACACACACACACACACACACGCACACACACACACACACACACACACACACACCCAGCACTGCTGGTGCACCTCAACTCAGACCTATCATCCCTCTTGCCCGCCCACGCACTCCCCAGTGGCTGCGGTGGTGGGCCCCCCTCCTCCGCCTCACCTAATCTCACCGGGTGCTGCATTTGGGGGGGCCTGGGAGCTCAGGTGATTGTCTGGTGCATGCATGCTCTGGCTCTGGCAGAGTTGGAGTTGACCCCCTGCCAACACACACACACAAACACACACACACACACACACACACACACACACACACACACACACACACACACACACACACACACACACACACGGTGGGTAAGGTGTTTGCTTTGCACGCAGTAGACCTGTGTTCCATTCCTAGCACCCCATAGGGTTTCGCCCAGCAGCTCCAGGAGTATTCCTGAGCATCCCCAGGCGTGATTTCTTTCTCTCTCTGTCTCTCTCTGTCTCTCTCTGTCTCTCTCTCTCACTGTCTCTCTCTCACTCTCTCTCTCTCTCTCTCTCTCTCTCTCTCTCTCTCTCTCTCTCACACACACACACACACACACACACACACACACACACACACACACGCAGGCATTGGGACCCGAGTACAGTGGGTAGGTAGGGCGCTTGTCTTGCACGCAACAGACCTGGGTTCCATCTCTGGCACCCCATAGGGTTCCCCGAGCACCTCCAGGAGTATTCCTCAGCATCCTGAGGCGTGACCCCCAAAACAAAAGCAAGAAAAGAAGCAAATAATAGAGTGTGGGCTTCTGGATGTTCCTCTGAGGACTGGGACCCAGGTTTTGGGGAAGGACCTGACCCCCTTTCTGTGGAGCTTCCTAGTCTCGGTATCTAGAAAGACAAGCATGGAGGGAGTAACCCACCCCTCAAATTGGAGCCCCCACAACCCCCCCCAAGAGCCCCAGTCACAAAAGCAAGAAAAGAAGCAAAAATAGAGTGTGGGCTTCTGGTTGTTCCTCTGAGGACTGGGACCCAGGCTTTGGGGAAGAACCCGACCCCCTTTCTGTGGAGCTTCCTAGTCTCAGTATCTAGAAAGGCAAGCCTGGAGGAAGTAACCCACCCCTCAAATTGGAGCCCCCACAACCCCCCCAAGAGCCCCAGTCAGGCAGAGGTGCTTGCCTGAGAGATGAAAGGGGAAGTTCCTCCCGATTTCAAACTTTGTTGGTCGTAACTTTGTGGGCTGCTTCCTGCTTACACTTGCCAACCGGGGTTTGGGGCCTCCTCCCCCTTTAGGCTTGGGCTGGAGGGGCTGGATTGGGGGAGACAGCCTGCAGGCCACCCCTGGCCCATGTGTGGGAAATCCCTGTTAGCAGTGGTGGCTGGGTGAAGGGGTGGTCTGGGTGGCTCCAGCAGGGGGAGCCTGGCCTAGTGGCCTCCTGCAGCTCTGCTCACTCTGTCCCTGCAGCTGCTAGATTTTGAGACCAGCAGAGAAGATTGGGGAGCTACCACAGGCCTTTCTTTCTTAGCCCTCCCTGGGCTGGCGTAACACGTGTCCCTTTAGGAGGAGAGAAACGTGCCTTTTTCATGGGTGCTTCAGATGGCTTCAGGGGAAGGGAAAAGGGGAACCCTTGCCAGGTTGAGAATTTATGGGTTCTCTTTTTTTTTTCCTGCCATTCCGGACAGTGACTAAGAGGGGTGTAAACATTCATTACCGGGATAGACCATGTCACAGCATGGCTCGAGTCCAGCTTGCACTCATTGGAGGACAGTCCTCTGGCTGGTGACTGGACAGAGTTGCTCTTCCTAGAGGACACCTCCAGACCATGCAGCTGGCTGTGGAACACAGACAGAGTGGCTTTGCCAGGCACGGGGCTGAATCCCCGCTACACTTGGCTCAAAAAGCCCTTTACTTTCCCCTGAAGAGTGTGCAACTGAGGAATCCAGGGGAAATGAGTTTAACTTAGAAATGTGGGGTTTAGGGACCGGACAGATAGCATGGAAATAAGGCGTTTGCCTTGCATGCAGAAGGACGGTGGTTCGAATCCCAGCATCCCATGTGATTCCCCCGAGCCTGCCAGGAGTGATTTCTGAGTGTAGAGCCAGGAGTAACCCCTGAGCGCTGCAGGGTGTGACCCAGAAACAAACAAACAAAAAAAAGTGGGGTTTAAATATAGCCCAGTGAGCTGCTGCTTTTAAGAAATTGGGGGGCAAGGGTCATCATGCATATCACAGATTAAACAACACACCTTCAGTGGCTGCAGAACCCAGATGAATTGGTCCTGCAGATCTGAGGCCTCTGGGCCCCCGAAGTGTCACGAGGATGGGACCATGGGTACATCAGTGGGCCCGGAAAGGGCATGGACCCTGGCAGGCTGGGTGTCTCAGAGAGGGCTCAATTCGCTGTAGACGGGGGAAGGCTCACATGGGAGGTTCTCAACTGTCTTTCTGGCTCCGTTTCCAACTCCACTTCTTTGGAGACACGTCGGCCTTCTGCATGCTCATTTCCATCCTCTGTCATCATGTGTGTATGCCATCGTGTGGCGGTGAAGTCGTGAACTCAGCAGGAGCCTCCAGCCTCTCTTCTAGGAGTGGGTTGCCGCAAGGGTGCTGTGAAATGCTCTGGATTTGTGTAGCTTCGGCTCGGCTCTCCTGCCTTCTTCTCCCTGTTCAACCCCAGCATCAGTAGGTTGGTGACTGTCAGTTGAACAGGTGCATAAAAGCTCTCCTTCCACTTTAAAAAAAATGTGGATCTGAAACGTGGGAAGTCCCATATGATGAAGGTTTCCAGATAACCAGATCAGGGGTGATTCTGGGCTGCTGAACCCAGTTTTCTGGCACTGCCTTAAAGCTGACCTTCTGGAGAATTGATTTCAGTTATTTTGACCCCATTAGGACGTCAGAGTGAAAGGGCCTCTTGGTACCTCCTACCTGGTTTTGTGCACACACGCGTATGGTGGTGGTGTGTGCGTGTGTATATGCATGAAAGTGTGCATGTTTGCGTGTGTTTGTGCATCACTAAAGCAGCTGCTTTGAAGCTCTGGGCTTTCCTGATTTACCCCAGACTGCAGGAAATGCAGCTGGCGGGTTGAGTTCCTGGGAGCGGTTGCTTCTAAACCAAGGAGCTCTGACCATGGGGTGGCTGGACTGGGTTGGAATGAGATGCAGTGTGTTGAGCCATCCCCACACCCTCTCACCTTACCCCTTACTTAAGGAATCCACATTTGCATTCAAAGCAACATTCAGCAGACAGGGAAACTGTGAGCTCATTTTATGAATCAGAAACTTGACAGCATCACTTGGAGTTGGAGACTGCACTTTGCGATCCGGTTCACCCTCCTGCCACCCTCTCGTACTGGCACCACCGTCATAGGGATTCTCCTGTCGTGCTTGGGAGCAGTCACACTTAGTGGGACATCCCTTTGGATTCCAGAGCCAGCCAGCCAAACCTATCAACAACCTCCCTTCCACCTCCGCACTCCAAACTTCATTCCTTTGCAGTGTGTGGATGGTAACACAGGTGGTGATCAGAGAGGGGGCCCGGGAGGGCCACCGAAAGGAGGCCTGCAGATGGGGACTGTGAGGGAAGTACAGAAGCCTGGGCATAACCTTTGTGGGTCTCCGTTTCCTTATATATAAAATGGAGATGATCTACTAGTCCTTTATAGGGTTTGCTGTGAAGGTGAAATAAAAGCAAGCATTCAGGACCCTGTTCCTATCTAATTTTTTTGTTTGTTTGTTTGATTTTTGGGCCATACCTGGTGACGCTCAGGGGTTACTTCTGGCTCTGTGCTCATAAATCACTTCTGGCTTAGGGGACCATATGGGACCCCGGGGATCAAACCGCAGTCTGTCCTGGGTCAGCCACATGCAAAGCAAATGCCCTACCTCTGTTCTATCGCTGTAGCCCCTGTTCCTATCTATTTAACCTGTTGCTCCTGGAGGAAAGAGGTATGACAGATGTCCTGTGTGTGGTCTGCACCTTCCTGGTGAATGAAATTTCTAACTCCCAAGGCCCCAGAGCTCTGTATGATTCCTTTTTGTGGATACCGGCTGGCCCCAGTGTTAGTGAGTCTTCCAGTCTTCCAGGGTGAAGGATAACCCTGGATTCTGCTTCCAGATTACTTGCTGGTTTAGGCTCCGACCCGCCCAGGCCTGAGGCTGAATGGCTCACGTGGGTGGGAGGAAGATGACTGTCTCAGCACAGGAAAATGTCCCCCTTGTCTTGGCCTCACCTGAAGCCTCCTGGTGTGACCTCAGTGGAAGTTTGGGTGGAGCTGGGGTGGGGGCAGGAGTGTTCCCGGGGAGAGAACTTGGAGCTTTTTAACTAATTGACACCGGAGGGTTGAGGGAGGGGGAGCAATCCTCCAAGATATAATATAAGAAGTTGTCACATGTCAGAAAAGAGCTGGGGAGCCGGAGAGTCCCGCCACAGTGGTAGGGCATTTGCCTTGCAAGCAGCCGATCCAGGACAGGCGGTGGTTCAAATCCCGGCATTCCTTATGGTCCCCCGTGCCTGCCAGGAGTGATTTCTGAGCACAGAGCCAGGGGCACCGCTGGGTGTGATCCAAAAACCAATGCATGCAGCTGGCCTGGGTTTGATTCCCAGCACCTTATATAGTTCCCTGAGCCTACCAGGAGTAATTCCTGGAGCCAAGACTAGCCTTGAGCTGAGCACTGCCAGTTGTGCCTTCCTATAAAAGGGCTGGGTTTGCACTGTGGAGGATGTTGGGGGTCTCCCTGAAACACGTGGCTGCGAGCTGTGGTTTGCGGGGGCTGGTGGGGAGGAGAGGGCCTGGACCCAAAGCTTCTCTGGCATCTTCTTGCTCTTCCTGGAAGCCAGCCTGGTGTCGTGGCCAGCCGGAAAGTGCTCTTGGTTCCCTCGGCCTTGCTCTCCAGGCACATGGAATTGCATAGGAGAGCGTGATTTTTTCCAAGCACGGCTGCTTCCCCCGGAGTGGAAGGCAGAGGCAGGGGAGCTGCCAGGGCACGGTTTGGCCTGGCTGGAGCTTGGAAAGAGGGAAGTGTCTCAGGCTTGCAGCCAGAGGGGGGTTCCCCTCTGTGGCTGTCCAACTTCTCTGGGGGCCCAGAGAAAAAGGGAAATAGTGAGAGATCTCAATTTCCAGCAGTTGGGCCGAAGGAGGCCCCATGTAGTCAGTTCCTGCCAGGATTCACCAATCCCTTGGTGCAGCTGGGGGTAAGGGTGGGTGGGAGGGAGGATAATTGATAATGGGCAAGTCTGAGCATTGAATGGAAGCCGCATTTCTTCCTCTTCTTTCTTCTCTTCCTCTTTCCCCTCTCTCAGAGACCCCCTTCTACCTGACCTCCCTGCCGGAACTCCCTGCTTTCCGGTGCAGTCCTGGTGTGGGGACATTTTTTTTTTAACTTTATTTATTGATTGATTCATTGATTGATTGTTTGGTTTCTGAGCCACACCCAATGGAGCTCAGGGGTCACTCTTGTCTACATTTAGAAATCACCCCTGGCAGGCTGGGGGACCCTATGGGATGCCAGGAATCGAACCAGGTCCCTCCCAGGTTGACTGCATGCAAGGCCTTACCTCTGTGCTACCTCTCCGGCCACATAGCGAGGAATATCTGACCAGACCTAGTGCAACTCCTTCTTTTTCAAATGGGGAAGCTGCAGGAGAGTTGCCCGAGTCGGTTTTCTAACTTTCTCCTTTTGGGGATAGTGGATAAAGGAGCTCTTGAGTCCTGTCCCTGCTCCAGGCCAGTTAGCTCTTTCGTCTTTGGAAGTTGGAAAGGGGTTGAGGCACTTGAAGAGCTCAGAGGAATCCTGTCTGGGCTCCTGGGTGTGGCTCAGTCCTCTGCTGGCTCCATAGTGATTTGTTTGTGTGTGCAAGTTTTGCAGGGGAGAGCCTAGATCTGAGGGAAAGCAGAGTGCCCACGCTCTGTCAGGCTGCACACCATTAGGGGGGAGGAAGAACGAGGGGTGATGGAGGAGTTAGGGAGGGCTTTGGCATGCTTTTTCTGTCTCTGCAAGCAGGTCTTGCACACTCGAGTGTCAACAGCCCTTCCATGTGGCCAGCAGCTGACATTCTTTGCTGGTATGGGGCAGAAGAAGTGCCAGAAATAACCGGGCAGGCAAACTTCTACTTGTGGGACCTTTGCTGTGGTGACTTGGGGGCAGGCCTGGGGTGGGTATCTCTGCTGTCCTGGCACCTACTTCCAGTACTTGCCCAGTTACCCCCCTGGATGATGACACCTTTCCTTTTATTGCTCCCTTGAGCTGAGCCCAGGAGGGTGGAGATGGAGCCTTGTGGGGCTGGAACTCCTGTCCTGCCATGTCCCTGCAGGCCCCGCTGGCACAACCGAGTCCAGGGGAGGCCCTTGCTCTGTTGGCTCCGCCTGCGTGCCTCCAGAGGCTGACCACGTGGCAGGGACTCCTCTCCTAGCCTGCTGCCCGCCAGCTGCGGAACTGGAAGAGGCTGACCAAGGTGTTGAAGGCTGATAATGTTGCCTCCTCTGCCCCTCCCCGACAGCAAGGGGGGGTCAGAACTCACATTTATGGGCCAGGCAGATATAAATTAGTTGCATTAATCCCATGGCAACTGTGATATGAAGACACTGCACATTAAAATATTTGCTCATGAGGAGCTGGAAACTGGTGGAGATTGGAGGTTGGAGAAACTGGGAGAGCCCTTCTGCTTGGCCCTACTCTGCTCTTTTTTTCCAGCCTGCTCTCACCTCTCTGCAGGTTTGTTTTTCCTTTTGAAGGAGGACGGGGAGAGGAACTTAAGCTGTGAAGCTTAGAGATATGCACTCAGGGGGCTAGAGAGATAGCACAGCGGTAAGGCCTTTTGCCTTGCACTGCAACCAACCCAGGACAGACAGTGGTTCGAATCCCAGCATCCCATATAGTTCCCGTGTGCAGAAATCTGCACTCAGGAATCACTCTTGGAAATACTTGGGGGACTAGGATGCTGGGGTTGAACCAGGTCAGCTGCATGCAAGGTAAATATCCTACCTCCTGAAGTATCCCTGACCTCCATACTTTTATCTTTTTTTGCAATTAAGTGTCGTTGGTAGGAATTCTGGCCCTCAGTGGACTAAGCTGATAGGGAAGATGTTTTGGGTCGGGAAGGTTAAGAAAGACCCTTCAGTGCCCACCAGAAGCCTGGCCTACACTGTAAGGCCTTGCCACCCTGCCTACCTGCTCAAAGGGTGTCTGGTTCTTGGCTCAGCTGTTTGAGGCAAGGAGTGCATGCCAGGAGTAGAAAGGTTTGCTTTAGACATCCTAATGAATTTTGGGGGTCCTCCTTCCCACAAGGAAGTCCCAGTCTTCCTTGTACAAGAAATAGCTCTGAAATCAGGAGTGAGAGGCAGGTGGGGTCTTGAGTCTCCCTGGCTTTTGGGTCTAAGCCCAGGGCTCCTTATTCGAGCAGGCTTGGCTCAGGTCCCAGAGAGCCTGGTTGGTGTGTTTTTGGGGCTTGGGTAGGATGCTCTGCCAGTGCTTGATGCCAGAGACCTCTGGATGTGTTTCAGAACAATAGAAATAAATCAGCACAGGAGAAAAGGCTGGGCAGCTGCTGCTTGGAGACCAGAGAAACGCAAGGAATGTGCAAGCGCTTGGCACGGGGCCTGGATCCTGACCGGGGCCTGAGAAAGGGCATGACACAGGCTGGCTGGCCACACTCTGTCTTCTCTGCAGCCCTCCTAGGAAGCTTTGCATCTACCGAGACACCCCCCTCGCACCCCTGCTGGAGGCAAGGTTTTATGGATCCAGGTCACTTCAAGTATTGAGGAGACAGCCTATTCTTTGGCTCCAAACCAGCAGGATTCCCACTTCTTCCACAGGCTGCCAGGCTGGAGGCTTGGCATCCTGGATGGCACACCGAGACTTAGAGGACCTGGCATTGCAGGGACTGAGTGTGACAAGTGTGAGGCACTGAGACCCTGGCTCCTGTCCAGCCCAAGCCATCAACCATGTATCTTTGACCACTTTGCTCCGTTACCCCTTGAAAGGCTTTGTGCCATTGTTCATGATGTAGAGTTGTGGACCAGTGAGGTGGCACCAGGGACTGGCATCTTCCCTTCCCCACTTTGTCTGTGCAATGAACAATTTTGAATTAGTGCAGAGAAGAAACCTTTGGAGATTCGAATGGTGGGTTGTATGCCTGGACTAGGCCGATTTGGCCCCCAGCTTCAGGGTGACTAAGGAAGGGATGTGTCATGGTCCCATAGGGACTAGGCCATGAGACTAGCAGAGGTCAGTCAAAGCTTTGTTTATTTATTTTCTTTGTGGCTGGCTACAGTCAGTGCTTAGGACTTACTTCTGGGTCTGGGCCAGAGGTCACTCCTGGCGGTGCATGGGGGACCTTTTGCAGGGCCGGATAGCTAGCCAGGATCAGTTTGATATAAGGCAAGTGCCCTACCCCTATACTAACTCTGGCCCCAGGACTTTATTTGTTTTGTTTTGGGTCCACACCCAGTAGTGCTCAGGGATCACTAAGGTATGGAGTTCATGGATTGAATTGGGGTTGAGTGACTTCCAGGCAGCACCCCCTGCTTGCTGTACTGTCTCTCTGAACCCTAGATTTAAGGAGCTGTGGCCAATCGTTGGGGTGTGTTTGGAGCCTGCTGGTAGGGTGGAGCATGGGGACCGGGAAGCACCTCTAGCTGTAGAAAGCTTCTCACCCCTGAGCTGACATGTCACTACTCCAGAGCATCCAGCGCCTCTTGGAGAGGCTGGGAGCACACCTGGGAGCTGCCCTAGCAGGAGGCTGTTTGTGCTTGGAGCCCTAGGGAGTCTACAGAAATCTGGGTTTCTGGCCAGCCTCTATCCTTTTGGGACCCAGTGGTTTGACTTCTCAGGTCTTCATTTCTTCACTGAGTAATGGGGAAGTATCTACCTTGTGAGGATTAAATGCATGCAGAATGCTGGATGTTTACATTTGTTTAATATGGCAGTAAGCCCTCAAGAAATGTTTGAGTCTGCAGGAGTGATCCCTGAGCAACGAGCCAGGAGTAACCCTTAGACATCACCAGGCCTCAAACCCAAAAACCAAACAAGAACAAAAATGTGCAAGAGGCCAGAGCACAACAGTGCAGCAGGCAGTGTGCTAACTTTGCACATGACTAATCGGCTTTAATCCCCAGCACCCCACGTGGTTCCCTGATCACTGGTGGATATAACAACAAAAAACAAAACAGGCTGAGCAATAGCATATCCATAAGGGGTTTGCTTGCCTTTGGTCAACCTGGGTTTCATCCCTGGCATCTTATATGGTCCTCCGACCCTGCCAGGAGTGATTTCTAAGTATAGAGCCAGTAGTAAACCTGAGTGCTATTGAGTGTGGCCCAAAAACCAAAATAAAATAAAATAAAAATAAAATATAAACTTAAATGTTCATATGCTGGGGAGTATCTTAAAGGGCTTGACTTAGTCCCTCATTATCTTTGGATGTGTCCTTAATGTTTAAATGTTAAATGTTAAATGTTCATATGCTGGGGAGTATCTTAAAGGGCTTGACTTAGTCCCTCATTCATTATCTTTGGATGTGTCCTTTTTTTTTTTTTTTTTTTGGTTTTTGGGCCATACCCGCCAGTGTTCAGTGTTACTCCTAGCTCTGTGCTCAGAAATCACTCCTGGCAGGCTTGGGGGATTATATGGAATGCCAGGGATCCAACCCAGGTCCATCCCCGGTTTTGTCGCGTGCAAGGCAAACGCCCTACCCCTCTTGGGCCCCCGAATGTGTATATAATTAAAACCAACAGTAGTCAGGGACCAAATCCGGTTAAGTTGATGGATGTGGCTGTGACAGACTCCTTTGTGAGATGATGGGACTTTTACCTTGACTTCAAGCCCTCCCCAGTGGCCTGCCTGAGGCATCAGCATTATTTTAATTTGCGGGTAGAGGAGTGTCTCAGTAATAGCCTCCTGGTTCTTCTTGGTCCAGAGTGGGATTGTCTAGGGAGGGGGCCTGTCAATGCAAGTGCTTGAAATGTGAGGCTGCCCATGCCCTATAGTGCCTGGGCTACACCAGGACTGCACCAGAATACTCTGCTCCAAGGATCATGTGGTTCTGGGGATTAAGAGTCAAAGTGGGGCCACATGACAGGCTCTTATCATGACAAAGGCATTGCCCTTCCCCATCAAGGTTTTTTTTTAATTATTTTATTTATTATTTTTGGTTTTTGGGTCACACCCGGCGGCGCTCAGGGGTTACTCCTGGCTCTGTGATCAGAAATTGCTTTTGGCAGACAGAGGGGATCATATGGGATGCTGGGAATCGAACCATCATCTTTCTTGGGTTGGCTGAGTGCAAGGCAAATGCCATACTATCTCTCTGCCCCCCGCCCCCAGCAAGGTTTATATATTTTGTTTCATGTGGTCCTGGGGGTTGATCTCAGGGGCTAGCACATGCAAAGGCATGGAGTGACATCCATGGTCTCCCTGAGTAGCTTAGATTCTGGAACAACAGTTGGGGTTGGTTTCAGTGTATGTATGTCCAATGGGGATGGTGATGGGAAAGGGCTCCATGGACATTTACGCAGCCTGAGATCCTGGCTTCAGGAAAGGGATTCAGGGGAAATCTGGATGGTGAGAACTTGATGAGTTACTCCTAAACTTTCTGTAAATTCCCATATTTCCTCACCATTATTAATTCAGATTTATTCTCATTATTATATAAAACATTTTAGCTCCTTTAATTTTTGTTTTTGGGCTACACTGACAACTCACAAGGGTTACTTTTGGTACGCTCAGGGAACCATTTGGGTTGCTAGGGATAAACCCGGGGTGGCCGTATCCAAGGCAAATGCCTTACCAAATGTGCTATAGCTCCAGCCCCCAAAGCCCTTTAATTTTAATGATACTTTGCTTCTTCTTCATACCAGTTCTCCCTTAAACACGTATCTCATTTGTTTGTCACTATGTTGTTTGCTTTTTTCCATTCTGGAGAAGTCCATGTTTTCTCTTGAAAGCATTGTCTTTCTCTCCCCTCAGGTCTTTATAAACAAGTTTCATTCAATAAATCTATCTTGTCTTACCAAAAGAAAAAAAATATTTTTTTTGTAGTCCAGAGTGATAGCACCGAGGTAAGGCATTTGTCTTGCACGTGGCCCACCTGGGATGGACCTGGTTTCAATCCCTGGCATCCCATATGGTCCTTTGAGCCTGCCAGGAATGATTTCCTGAGTGCAGAGCCAGGAGGAACCCCTGAGCGCCTCCGGGTGTGGTCCAGAAACCAAAATCAAAACAAACAAAATATATATATTTTGGGGTTACACCTGACAATGCTCAAAGATTACTCCTGACTTTGCTCCTAGTGGGTTCTTGGGGTACCACATGGATGCGGAGGACCAAATCCAGGTTAGCTGTGTGCAAGGCAAGCACCCTACTAGTTCCTGCCTCCAACCCCCAGAAGGGTAATGAGACTTGTTTGGTGATTTAATTTGCCCTTTCTCTCAGAGAATGTTCCATGTGCTGTCGAGAAGAACATGTACTCTGCTGCTGTTGCATGTCATGTCCTACATATGTCTCTTTAGAACAGGGGTCTCAAACTCAAGGCTCACGGGCCGTTTGCTGCCCTCCATACAACATTTTGTGGCCCGAGGCCGACCTTCAAATATCGCAGTATTTGCGATTATTCGCTTACCGAATAATCACAATAAAATCACATTAGTAAGAAAAAAATCACATGAAACATTCGCATACCCCGAGCAGTTCCCTTCAGGGTATGCAAATGTTTAATGCAATTTTTTTTTGTTTGTTTTTTGTTTTTGGGCCACAGCCGTTGGTGCTCAGGGGTTACTCCTGGCTATCTGCTCAGAAATAGCTCCTGGCAGGCACGGGGGACCATATGGGACACTGGGATTTGAACCAACCACCTTTGGTCCTGGATCAGCTGCTTGCAAGGCAAACACCGCTGTGCTATCTCTCCGGGCCCTAATGCAATTTTTTATTGTGAATATTCGTTAAGCAAAATCCCTGATGCGGCCCTGCCTCACCCCAACTTTGCCTCCTGCGGCCCCCAGGAAAACTGAGTTTGAGCCCCCTGCTTTAGAACATTTGAGTCTCTGTCAATGCTCTGTACATTCTTGTGTTTAATTGTTTGTTTTTTCCTTCAGGTCTAATCATTTTTGCTTCATTTTTTGGGGCCTTTGTTGTTAGGTATTTCTTTGTTTTGTTTTGGGGTCCATACCTGGCATTATTCAGGTGTTACCTATGACCCCATGCTTGGGGGTCCCTCTCGGTGAAGCTCTGCTTAGGGGCAGCTCGTTTGTCCTTTACCCTCAAAGTGCCAAAACTCTCATAAGGCAGAGCATTTACTCCAGCCTTTGATCATCTCTCCAGCTGCAGCTACATGTATGTTTAAAATTCTTATAGTCTCTTGATGAATGGATACTTCACCATAATTAATTATTCTTCTTAGTCTCTAATAAGATTGTTTGTCCTATTGCACAGTGAACACCCAAGTGTCCTTGATGGTTCCCTTGGTTTTAACTCTGTGCTAAAGCAATGTCTGATCTTTACGTCTGCATTGAAAGGACTGTCCTTTTAAGTGTATTCAAAAAATCAGCACATTATAAGAAAAAGGAAAAAGAAGTGTTTGTTCTAAAATCTATGTTCACTAATATTAATATAACAATATTTTAGTACTCTATGAATATAATAATATAATCATTCATGCTGTCCTTTGGTTGCCATTTATACGGCATATGTTTTTCTTTTTTATGACTGGAGAGTTAGTACATCAGGGGGAGCACTCGCCTTGCTCGTGGCTGATCCAGAGCCTGCCAGGAGTGATTGATTCCTGAGTGCAGAGCCAGAAGTAGCCCCTGAACACCATTGGGCGTGACTTAAAACCTCCCACAAAATTAAATAAAATTTAAAATGGTTTTCTCTTACTTTCAGCTTGTATCTTTGAATATCAAGTAGTTAATGAAAAACCTTATCTACTTGAATTATAGGGGGTTCCTTGTTTGTGGGGTGTGTGTGTTTGATGCCTGGACTCGGAATGGGGGCTTAACCAGGCAAATAAGTATCTTGCACTGAGTTACATCCTTGAATTCATTTATATTAAAATAATTATTAATGGGACTGGAGCAGTAGTACAATGTGTGTGGGACTTACTTTGTGTGCTGCTAATTCGAATTTGATCCCCAGCATCTCATATGGTTCCCTGAGTACTGCTAGGTATAATTTCTAAGTGCAGAACCAGGAATAAGTCCTGAGCACTTCCAGATGTGCTCCAAAATAAGTAAATAAATCATTAAACATATAATTAAAATAATTAATAAGAGAGGGCTTATGCCTGCCATTTGCTACATGATTTTTTTCTTGGTTTGTTTTTTTGGGCCACAGCCAGTGATGCTCAGGGGTTCCTCCTGACTTAGCTCAAAGAAAGAGCAGTCCTGGCAGTACTCTGGGGACCATACGGGGTGCCAGGGAATTGAATTCAGGTTGGCCATGTGTAAGACAAGTGCCCACTTGAACTATCGCTCTACTATACCGTACTATACTGTCTCTCATCTCTATACTCTACTATCTTTCTGGTTCCTGCTACGTGATTTCTGTCTTGTCTTCGTCTCCTGTTACTCCCTCCGTCTTTGTTCATAGGTATTTTTGAGTGTGCTGTTCCTGGCGTGTAGAGTGAGACAAAGTTGAGGATTGGATGAGATGTTAGATGTGATGTTCTTCTTAAAGTGCTGGCAGATAGATCGTGCTTAGTCAGTGAAAGCACTCAGCAGAATCATAGATATAGGAAGCTATTGTTAGCCCGAGCTAACAGGGTCCACCAGGACTTCATGGGACCCCATATGGCTCTGTGGTAGAATGAACTTGTCACCCTGGGAGTGTTTCTTATTGCTTTGTTTTGGACCACATCCGACAGTGCCCAAGGATTACTTGGGCAGACTTGGGGCACCATATGGGATGCCAAGAATTAAATCTGGGTTGGCCATGTGCAAGTCAAGCTCCTTACTCACTGTACTATCTCTCTCTCTGGCCCCAGCAGTAAGTTTCTTTAGTGACGGCTGAATACGGGTTTTGGAAACTACAGGAACTAGGCCTCTGCACTGCTCTGGAATCTGGGAAGCTTAGAAGTTTTGTAGGGGTATCAGGGGTGCAATCAAGGGATAGGACATATGCCTCGCTTGTTTGAGACCCAGAGCATGTGACTGATAGATCACATGACAGTTACTGGTTACAGAATTTGTTTTATTTTTTTTGGGCCACACCTGGCAGTGCTTAGAAGTTACTCCTACCTTTGAACTCAGGAATTAGTCCTGGCATAGTTCACAAGACTATATGGGATACTGGGGATTGCCACCTGCAAAAAAGCATGTACCCTACCTGCTGTAATATTGCTCAAGCTCCCTTTATATTTTGGTTTTGGGGCCACACCAGGTGGTGCTCAGGGCTTATTCCTGCTGGGCTTAGGGGACCATAGAGGGTGCCAGGGACTGAACCCAGACTTGCCACCTGCAAGGCAATTGCTACTTCTCTGGTCCACAACAGTGTTTCTTAGGTTCTGGGTCCTCCTGGCCCCGACCTGGCTCCTGAATTCCTCAACAACCATTCCCCTCCCTTTTCATGGTTCTCAGGTTTCTTGGCTCTGACTCTCCCCGTTTCTGTGCAGAAACAGAAGAGAATGGAGCAGTTTTTGGGAGGATCAAGATGATCCCTCAGCTTAACAGCTTGAAAGTTTAGAAAAAGGCAAGAAGAAAGGAGGGCTGCCTGGAAGAGGGAAGCTCTGAAGGAAGGGAGAAGCTCAGAGGGCACAGTCACAGCAGAGGCTCAGCATCTGGCAATTCTCCCTGGGCACACTGAGGCCCTGCACCAGTCACTTTGTGCATTTATGTTTCTCCCACTAGACAGGGAGATCAGTGCAGGCAGGGGCTGAAGTCTCCCAGATTCTGGCTTTAGCCAGTGGTCAGCAAGTGCTGCAGTGAGAGGCTTCAGTGGATCTGGGGGAGGTGAGGGGCCTGAGACAGCTGTCCTAAGGGGAGGAGGCCTAGTACAGCAGGTTAGGGGCTTGCTTGCCTTGCACATGGCCAACCTAGGTTTGATCTCCTAAGCACTGCCAGGAGTGGTTCCTGAGAGCAGAACAAGGTGTGCACATTGTTGGGTGTATCGCTGGGTGTGACCCAAAAAACGAAACAAAAGATATTTTTGGCTTTTGGGCCATACTTGGCGGTGCTCAGGGGTTAGTCCTGGCTGGCATATGAGTTGCCAGGGATTGAACCTGGTTTGGCAATGTGCTACCTGCTGTGCTCTGGTCCCCAAACCCAAAAATTTAAAGGGGAGGAGCTATGAGTGACCACCTAACCCTTGGCCCAGGAAGGATGAGCTGGCACAGCCTCTGGTGGCATGAGAGAATTGTGAAGGGATCCAGGGTCCCTGTCTAGGGTTCACTTCCTTAAGCACCTGGCTGCAGGGACATTTGCTCCTCTGCATAAACCAGCCAGAACTGACTCCAGACTCCTCACACCCAACTCCAGTTTCCTTTTCCAGAGTCCTGTGGGGAGTTTCCTGGGCCACCTGGATCTTTCCTAACTTTTGCTCAGGAGGCAGAAACTGCTCACCCCCTCAAAAGAGAATTTTCCTTAATGCCCCTCACACTCCATTTTCTTTCTGCCTCTGCTCCAGCCTGTGAAACAGGCCTGGTCTGGTTCTGGAAGAACTAAGGTGCTAGGGCACATGCCAGGTCTATGGAGGTCCTGAGTTTCAGCCCTGGCATTGTCTTGACCCCCAAGATCTGCCAGGGTGACCTTGCTTGGGAGAACACTCTCCATTCACTTGTACACCCCAAACCCTGACCTTTTATTTTGTTTTTTTTGTTTTTGTTTTTGAGTCACACCCAGCGGTGCTCAGGGTTTACTCCAAGCTCTGTGTTCAGAAATTGCTCCTGGCAGGCTTGGGAAACCACATGGGATGCTGGGATTCAAACTACCATCTGTCCTGGTTCGGCTATGTGCAAGGCAAAGGCCCTACTGCTGTGCTTTTTCTCCGGCCCTGACCTGGACCTGGTTGTTGATCTGACTTCTTGGAGATACTGGATGGGACTGGGTGGGCAGGCCTACACCTGAGTGAAACACTGAGTCTCACAGGTACAGAAACACAGGACTGCCCACTCAGACATCTCAATCCTGGCATTTTTCTTGGGGGAGAGGGGTGCCCCCAGCGTTGCTGTGCTTGACATTATGGTGCTAGGGATTAAGCTTGAACTTGGGCCTCCTGTTTTACCTTTGAGCCTCAGCTGTCTGTGCTATCTCCACAGCCCCAGCACTGGCTTTTTTTTTTTTTTTTTTTAAATAGTACCAGGAATTGGTACTATACAAAAGAAGTACTCTATCACTGTGCCACCTTCCTGGCCCCCGATGTTGGCTTTTTAACAGTTAAAGTTCAGACAACAGCTGCTGGCACTGCTGGCCAAACTCTCTAAGCCTGACTGGCTTATTGTTTAGACCCCTGTCCTACAGCTGGGCTCCACCTAGCAGAGCAAAGTTTCATGTCGTAATGCAGGGACTTGGGACTGGGGATGCCACTGGGATGTCACTCCCAGTGAAGTGTCCCCCAGGAAGTCTGGCTTTCCTCACTGCCATCTCTCTCCTAACTGGCTTGCTGAGCCCTTGCTATCAGGACTTTGCCCAGGACTTTGCTATCAGGAGTTTGGAGAAATGGGAGAGAATCCCTAGTCAGAGAGGAAGATTGCAGAGGATGGCATAGACACATCTTGAATGGCTTTCTGGAGCTTGGTCAATGCTCTCTGACTCAAGATGGCAGATTCAGGGCATTTGCCCAGACTGGCTGTGAACTAAACTCCTTTGGTCATAGGTCCCCAAGAGAGTTTTTTCCAGGTTGTGAGCTGGGACCCCAGAGCTAGTCAGGCACCTCTCTTAACACATATCCCTATCATCCTGGCATCTTAGTCAGACTCCTTGTGATTTTAGTCTCTTCCAGCCCTAGGGGGACACAGCAAATAGATCCTTGAGCTGCAGTCCTTAGGAATGGGGAAGCCTGGAGAGACCCCTAGGGACACTAGGGAATGGAATTCTAGTGGGGCTGAGTTTGGGTATGGCACAGGGGAACTTGGGAGCCAATGATGGGAGGATTCGTGTCTAGTTTGGTTTGGGATTAGATGCAGCTAGGAAACAGGGCCTCTTCGCCTTATTCTGCATCAGGGGCATCCATGATGAGTTTCTGGGTGAGACTGGAAATGGGGGCCGGATGGGAGCAGAGTGGAAATGCCGCTGTGAGGACTGATCCGTCCAGGCATGCTCTACCTCACCTTGGGCACAGCTGTCATAGAAAACCTCAGAGGCAGATACCAGCCGAGTGCCAAGACACAGTGCTGCCAGCTTTGTTTGTGGAATTTGCTGTCCACTAGGGAAACAAAGAGAGGTCCCAGCATTGAGCGTGCCTTGTGCCCTGTAGCAGGGGTTTATGGGATTCCACTGGATTGTCTCATTCCTGACTGGTGAAGACTTCCTGGAGGAGGTGGCGTAGTCCTGCAGGGAGAGGAGGCTGCAGTGATGTTCTGGGCAGTGGGGCTGCCTGCTTGGACCTGTCTGTTCAGGTGACACTGTGGATGAATGGATCTCACCTGCAGTGTGGCGAGGGGGTAGGGGTGCAGTTGTGGGTGCAGGTGGGGAATTTATACACCAACCCACCGGCCTCTTCTGTGCTCTGACTGCAGATGTGGACTTGCTGGGTTTTGTTTTGGGGTCCAGTATGGTGGGTGAGCCCTGATATCTGACCCCTCTCCTCCCAGCTCAGTTTGTGGGCCCAGGGATTGTATTTGCCTCCACGAGTGGGGGTAAAGTTTCCTCCCCTACTCCCCCCGCCATCTCCACATTGGATATACCTTAGTATGACCTTGACTGCTACCCTCCTGCCCATCACATGGCCACATGCATGCTCCCAACTCAACTTTGGCCTTGGGGACATCTGGCTTCCACCAGAGGCAGAGAGGGGAGGAGTGGCTCAATCTCAAGTGTTGGTGTTTCAGGGTAAGCCCCCTGCCTACTGCACTATCTCACTGACCTGCTGTGGACACTGTTGATGAGCAAAGCAGGGCTGGGGGCTCCTTGCAGACTCACCCTCATCTGGACCCGCCCCCAGCACGGAGGGTTCAGTTGCACCCCTTGGGAACCTACAGCCTGTGGCTTCCCTTCCTCCAGGCCCAGGGAGCTGAGTACCCTCAATTCCCTCATACAGGACTGTTGGAGTAGGGAGTGCATGTAAGTTCTGGGGGGCTGAGGGCCTGCTGAAGATAACACTGCTTGGGAGTTATTCTTTTTGGCTTTTGGGTCATACCCAGCGGCACTCGGGTTATGCCTGGCTCTGAGCTCAGAAATCGCTCCTGGCGGACATGGGGGACCATATGGGATGCTGGGATTCGAATCACTCTCAGTCCTGGATTTGGCTGTGTGCAAGGCAAATGCCCTACAGCTGTACTATCTCTCCAGTTCCTTGAGTGTTCTTCTTGTTCTTCTGTAGGCTCCTACCCAGGCTTGTGCTGGCTCTGTCTGCCCCCTTCTGCATCTCCCAACCTTTCTCAGGGTCATTTTTCAGGATAGAAGCTGGCTTTGAGGTGGAGGGATCTCCTCCAAATCAGGTTGTTGGCTATCACAGAATATGGCTTTCAAGGGAGTGAAAGGGACTTTGTTCAAAGGTGGATTCTTTGATCCGCAGTCCTCACTGTTAGGCTTCCTCCGCCCCTTCCTGCATGGGGGGTAGGGGTGGAATAGTTGTCCTTCTGGTCTCTCCCTGCCCCACCTTCCCCTAGTGAAGACAAAGGGGGTGCAAGCCAGAGAGACGCATATGGGAGGAAGGAAATGAAGGAGGAAGTTCCTCCCCTTCTGGTATGGGGGAAAGTGAAAGGCAGGCAGGGGCCACTGTGACTCACTGGGGAAGGGGAAGGGCTGGAGATCTGCGGAAGCCTGTGGTGGGGCGATAGCTCTGATACCAGAGCTCCCAGCCCACATCAGTGAGAGGAGCCAGTCACCCGCCCACCCCCCCAGCTCAGCCCAGCCCAGCCCCTGCCTCTGGAGTCCACTGCTTTCTTGGGAATTCCTGCACTGACCTCAGCATGCATGTCCTGAGCCCAAAGTCTTCCAAAGTCCTATTTCCCAAAGAAATTTTCCCAAAGAAATTTTCCAACTCGTAAGAAAATTTTTATACTGAATAAAGAAAAAATTTTTAAGGGGCTAGAGAGATATTATACGGATATAAAGCTGTCCTTGCATGTGGTTGACCGGGGTTCGGTCTCCAACACCTTATGTGGTCCCCTGAGCCTGCCAGGTGTGATCCCTGAGCACAGTTGGGTGTGACCCCAAAACCAAAGGCATAAAGAATAAAAGAAAAAAGTCTTTAAAAGTGCATGCACAGGGCTCAGAAGAGGGTTCTGAGGGCTACATGCAGGCTCTGCTTGCTGCCCAAAGCCTGGGTCTAGCCCTGTGCCCTTGGTCCCCCAAGTACCACTGTGAGTAACCCCTAAATACAGAGCTGGGAATGGCCCCCAAGCACGACAGCAAAACAAACACAATGATTGCAAGTTATACACACACATAAAAAGTATAAAATACCGAGACCAGAGACAGCTCAGTGGACTGAGCACTTGCTCTTCAGGTTCAATCCCTGGTGACTATAGTTCCCTGAATACCATCCCCAAACTCCAACATAGATGTGCGTATAGATCTCGAGCCCCACTAGATGTGGCCCCAAAACTAAAATAAATAAATACATAAAAAGGCAAAGAAAAAAGAAAGAGGTAGATTATAAAATACTGGTGTTGGCCTGGGGATATGATTCCATGCTGCATTCCACTCATCCTTGGCATTACAAAGGAAAAACAAAGGAGAAAAGAAGAACACATTTCTCAGACTAAGCAGAGCCACCTGTTAGTTTAAAATCATTGCTAGAACACAGATGCAGAAACACCACCGGCCCTTTAGTCACACGCTATCATGGAGAAATGATTAGGGTGCTCATCCTGAGATATGAACCCCATATTATCACCATCCAGCTGTCTGATCTGATCCTGTTCTGCTCAGGATTTGGGAGCTCCCTGGCAGAGAAGGGTGGGCCTACTGACCAGCTACCAGGCTCCAGCCTGCCTCCAGTCTGCCAGGGCTGTCAAACAGGTTCTGTGCAAGTTTTGGGGAGAGTGGCTGCACCCAGCAGCTCCTCCCAAGGGAAGGGCTGGGCTGACGTGCCTCTTGGGGCCTTGCCTTACCCAACCCCATGCAGGGAACCCCTACAGGGCCTGGGCCTACTGAGAATCCTGGTGGGACCGCATGGGTGGGTCAAGGAGTGACCCCGATTCTCTCTGTGTATTGGGGGTGGATAAAACTGTCTGGATAAAACTCCTCGGCTTCTGTTGGGAGGCTTCATAGGCAGGCAGAGGACCTCAGGGCCCTGTGGGCTGCAGGCTCTCCTACATATGAGAAAGACATGGAGGAGTGGGGGTGAAGAGGCAGGCTTGATCTTGGCCCCCATGGCAGATGATCTGTGACTAAACACACTAGTCTTGGGCCTTGGGGGAGGGAATTGTGGTTCAGGGCATAAATGATGTGACTAAATGCACTAGTTGGGACCCTGTGGGTGGAGGAATGCAGAAATGATGTTGCCCTCTGCCTTCCTAAAGCTCTTCCAAGATCCCCAGTTCCTGCCTCTCCACTGACTTGGGCCCCCATTGGGTTCCTTTTCCCTCAATTGTGCAGACACAGGGAACCAGGGAGACTTGTGGCTGACTCTCCCTCCTTCTCTCCGCAGGCTGCAGGGCCCGCAGCAGGAGCACCAAGACGTGGGAAGAATAGGCGAGTCCAAGAAGAAGAACCTGGGCCTGACCTGACCCATCCATCATCCGCCAAGCATCTCCGACCTTGTGCCCTCCACGTTGCCTTCCGGCGGGACCTGTCGACAAGCACATCCAGGGAATGGCCCACTGGTGACCTCGGTCTCAGTGCTTCAGCCCCACTGGCCGCACCATGAACCTCCAGGCCCATCAGCCCAAGGCTCAGAATAGACGAAAACGTTGTCTCTTTGGGGACCAAGAAGCAGCTTCCAAGGAGCAGCAGCCCCCAACCCTGCCAGCCCCCCAACCACCCACCATCCAGCCCCAACCCTCCCGGGTCAAGGAGGAGCCCTATTTTGGGCACGAGGGGCCCCCAGGAGCCTCTGGGCCTGCCTCACAGCCCGTGGAACTGCCTCCGAACAGCCTGAGCTTGCTGAACTCTGTGTACGGGCCTGGGCCTGAGCGAAGTACGGCTGCCATGCTGTCCCAGCAGGTGGCACCTGTCAAATGGCCCAATTCAGTGATGGCCCCGGGGAGGACCCCGGAGCGTGCAGGGGGTGCGGGCATCAGTGACAGTGCCTGGCAGCCGCAGCCGGGGCAGCCTCCACCGCATGCAACTTGGGGTCGTCATAGCCTGCCACTCTATGGTGCTCCCAAGGGGAGCCCGCACCCCGGGCTGGGGATGTCCGCCTACTACAGCCACCAGGAGGCACTCAAGCTGGACAAGGGCACTGGGGTGCCGCAGCTGGACCGATATGGCAACTCGGTGCGACCCCTGATGACCCCCAAGCTGCAGCTGGATGTTGGGCAGCCCCCAGCGACGCTCAACTCCTACCATATGGCCAAGAAGGCCTCCAACCAGGCCCTGGCCAACCAGACCCTGCCCTTGCAGCCCTTCCAGCTGGCATTTGGCCACCAGGCCAACCGGCAGGTCTTCAGGCAGGGCCCCACGCCCCCCAACCCAGTGGCCGCATTTGCATCCCAGAAGCAGCCGCCACCACCACCACCGCAGGCAACTCTTCCCCAGATGCAACTATTTGACAACTATTACTCTTTGCAGCAGCCTCCCTCGCAGCAGCCCCCGGACTATGGGCTGCAGCCGGGCCTGGGGCAGCCCCACCTTGCTCACCATGGTATGGCCGCCTACCCCTTCGCCCCCAATCCTGACTTGAACCCGGAGCTGCGCAAGGCCCTGCTCCAAGAGGCGGCCCCTCAGCCCGCGCTGCCCCAGGGCCACATGCCCTTTCCCCGCCGCTCCCGTCGCCTCTCCAAGGAGGGGGTCTTGCCTCCCACCACCCTGGAAGGGGCTAGCACCCAGCCTGGGCATGAGCCTACCAGCAACCTGTTCCTCCATCACTGGCCCCCGCAGCAGCCTCCCCCTGGCCCACTGGGCCCACCCCATCCTGAAGCTCTGGGACATCCCATGGAGGTGAGGGAGGCACAGCTGCTGGCAGATGGGGAGAGAATGCCCCCCAATGGTCGTGAGCAAGAGGCTCCCTCCCTGAGCCTGGAGGAGAGTGTGGGGGCTGCTGCCACATCCTCTGGGCAGGTGCTACGGGGAGGGGTGATCCATAGCACCCGAAGAAGACGCCGGGCATCCCAGGAGGCCAACTTGCTGACGCTGGCCCAGAAGGCAGTGGAGCTGGCCTCACTACAGAACTCCAAGGTAAGAAGAAGAGGGCATGAAAGCATGTGGGCACCTGTGGGTAGGGCTGGGAGGGGGCCAGGAGACTCCAAGTCCAAAGGCGTAGCTTTGACAACCTAAGGAAGAAACAAAAGCCCCCCCCCCCCCCACACACACACACAAGGGAGTTCTGAACTCACCCACACGCAGTCTCTTCATAGGTGGGTCCTCACCCGAGGGAATGTGTCTTTTGTGCACAGCCAGGGTTGGGGATCAGGATTGTGGCTGGCAGCTCCTGCAGGACCTGAAGCTGGGGAGTAGGCAGAGAGGTTACTTACCATGTTCAGATCTGGTATCTGGAAAGATGTGAAGTGGCTAAATGGGCAAGTTTCCTCATCCAAATGCATGGAGCTGTAATTAAAGCAGGCGTGTTTTGTTGCTTGGCTGTTAGCCTGCAATAAAGTTGATCTAAAAGAAAAACAGTGAGGATGATGGAAAAGAAGAGAGCACCAGGACCAGGCATCTATGCGGAAGTTGGATTTTTGCACGCATCATTACATTCTATTCAGATGACACAAGATGGGTTGATCTTCATTTCATAGCCAGAGTAGTTGCACCCCATGTGGGATCCGTGCAGGAGCCCTTGTATCTGATTCCAAAGCTAGTGCTTTTCCCTTGGGGTGGGAGGAGATCTGAAACCCATCCGACCCCAAGCTGTATGAAGCACACTGCAGAATTTGTCCTGTGCCTGCAGACAGCTTGATTTCTCTCCACTGGCTGGAAATTACAGTATTTCCTTTATCTTGCCATAGGTCCCATGCTTGCTTTTGCAGGTGCGTGTTTTGATGGGCCACACTGAGCAGTGCTCAGGGAATCCCCCTGGCGGTGCTTGGGAGACCATAATGCCAGGTATTGAACCCAGGGTCTTGCTCATGCACTGAGCCACATCCCAACACTATTTCAGCATTATGTTGTTCATTTTTTTTTGGGGGGGGGGTTGTAGCCAAACCCAGTGATGCTGAGTTTATTCCTGAACTCAGATCACTCCTGGGGCTCCAGGGACTATATGGGGTGCTAAGGATTGAACAGGGTTGGTTGCTTGCAAGGCAAAAGCCCTAACTACTTTATTATCACTCTAACACCTGTTCCTCTAGCTATTCCATTGTCTTATTTTTATCTTTTTTTTTTTTTTTTGGTTTTTGGGTCACACCCGGCAGTGTTCAGGGGTTACTCCTGGCTGTCTGCTCAGAAATAGCTCCTGGCAGGCACGGGGGACCATATGGGACACCGGGATTTGAACCAACCACCTTTGATCCTGGATCGGCTGCTTGCAAGGCAAATGCCGCTGTGCTATCTCTCCGGGCCCTATTTTTATCATTTTTAAAAAAGATTTTGGGGTCCCATCTAGTGGTTGGTGGTACTCAGGGTTTACTCCTTGTGCTATGCTTAGGAATTGTGCTTGGCTGTGGTGCTGGGGATCAGACTGGGGTTGGCTATGTGCAAGAAAAGCACCTTTTTTCACCCTATGCTATCTCTCTGGTTCAGGTACATATTTTGAATAGTTTTTTACATGCCACTCATTTTATAGGCCAGAGAAATCATGTGTAAGGCACTGTGAATTGAGGTGGTATTGAGATCCCCAACTCCAGACCAGCCTGGAAGATCTGGCAGAAGAGGCTTTAGGCCTAAGTGGGAAATCAAAGGTGGTCAGGGAAGGAAAGCTCAGGTCATCAGAGACCTTTGGGACTATTGATGGTTTTCTTAAGTCCCTGGAGCAATTGGGAAGATGGGTCCTGGAGTAGCCAATGGGGACCGAACCTTCTCAACTGTCCCTGTGTCTCTCCAGGATGCCAATGGCTCAGAGGAGAAGTGGAAAGGTGTTCTGGCCTCCACCACCACGTGCGGAGTGGAGTATTCGGAGCCTGCCTTACCTGTCAAACGATCCCGAGAGGACAGCGGGATGGTGCCACTCATCATCCCGGTATCTGTGCCGGTGCGGACTGCAGACCCAGCTGAGCTGGCCCACACTGGCAGTGTTGAGGAGAACAGAAAGGGGCCCGAACAAAACCTCACAGAACATAAACCCTCAGTTATTGTCACCCGCCGGCGGTCTACGCGCATTCCCGGGGCTGATGTCACTGCTCAGGTAAGCAGCTGTGTGTGTGTGTGTGTGTGTGTGTGTGTGTGTGTGTGTGTGTGTGTGTGTGTGTGTGTGTGTTCCTTTCCCTTTGGTTTCAAGTTATCAAGGGTTTTTTTTTTTTTTGGTTTTGGTGGAACAGGGTACAGTGGGGAGGTGTTGGACTCCTCTGGTGGTGCCCAGAATTGAATTGGGGTCAATCACATGCAAGGCAAGTGCCCTAACCCTGGTCCCTCAGGTTATCAGACTTGGATGGGCCCTAGTATGGTTCAGGTACTGACTGGGAGGCAGGCGTGTTTGATTTGCTAGCACAAACTTGTTCCTGTTGGAATGCCCCACTCAGATTGAGCTTTAATCTGTTTCTTTCAGTGCTGCCAGTATTTGCTTTCCACATTTCTGTGCATTTTTTTTTAAATTGTGTTTATTTCCAAGAAGCAAAAAGGCCTCCCTCCCAAGCAGTGTTCAGCAAACCTGGGCCAGCTGGGTCAGCTGTGGTTCTGTTTAACTTTTAGGTTTTGGCTGGGCTATGTTCTGATCACCAAGGGTATACTTAGTGATGGGGGTAGTTGAGGAATAGGCAGTGGCTGATAGTAAACTAGGGGCCTTGCATAAATGAGACATTCACTCCAGCCCTTTGAGCATTCTCCTAACCCCTACTATACCTTTTGTATATTCTCTTTTTACAAAATGATTCAGGGACCAATAGCATATCAGTAGAGCATTTGCTTGCACACGGCCAACCCTGGTTCAATCCCCAGGTCATCCCATATGGTCACCCGAGCCTGCCAGGAACAATTTCTGAGCACAGAGCCAGGAGTAACCACCTACAGATGTGGCCCAAAAACCAAAAAATAAATAAATTAAGCCCATGGATCAAGTTCCTATTTTTAATTACTGTTTATCGAACCCTGGTCTGCTACATACAAGGCAAGCCCCTTTACCTGCTGTACTATTTCTCTAGCCCCTGTATATTATTTTAGATCTGAGTTAGTCATTTTTATCATTCTGAGATTTTGTTTTGTTTTGTTTTTTCGGGCCACACCCGTTTGATGCTCAGGGGTTACTCCTAGCCAAGTGCTCAGAAATTGCCCCTGGCTTGGGGGGACCATAAGGGATGCCCGGGGATCGAACCACAGTCCTTCCTTGGCTAGTGCTTGCAAGGCAGACACCTTACCTCTAGCGCCACCTCGCCGGCCCCTCATTCTGAGATGTTTAAATTTTTATTTAGAAATGACTTTGCCTCTTTAAAAAATAAGATAATAATATAATAAAATATTTAAAAATAATATAATAAAAGATAATAAAATAAGATAATTGTCACACTAGTATTGATGGTTGGCATGTAATGGTGAGGAGTGGGCTCATGTGCCAACTTGTGTCATAACCTGAGGATCTCCTTTGGCCTTATTTTTCTTCTAGTGTTACTCTGTCAACATTTAGATATTTTGGGGCTGGAGCAATTACGCAACAGTAGGGTATTTGCCTTGCACACGGCTGACCTAGGACAGACCGAGGTTCAATTCCCTGGTGTCCCGTCTGGTCCTTCGTGCCAGGAATGATTTCTGGCGTAGAGCCAGGAGTAATGCCTGAGCATCACCAGATGTGGCCCCAAAACCAAAAAAAAAAAAAAAAAAAACCAACCAAACAAAAAACCATTTAGATTTCTTGTGGCTAGTGTGGAAATGGAGATGGAGGTGTTAGAATGTGTATCTTTCCTCTGTGTCTTTTCTTTTTCTTTTTCTTTCTTTCTTTCTTTCTTTCTTTCTTTCTTTCTTTCTTTCTTTCTTTCTTTCTTTCTTTCTTTCTTTCTTTCTTTCTTTCTTTCTTTCTTTCTTTCTTTCTTTCTTTCTTTCTTTCTTTCTTTCCTTCCTTCCTTCCTTCCTTCCTTCCTTCCTTCCTTCCTTCCTTCCTTCCTTCCTTCCTTCCTTCCTTCCTTCCTTCCTTCCTTCCTTCCTTCCTTCCTTCCTTCCTTCCTTTCTTTCTTTCTTTCTTTCTTTCTCTCTTTCTCTCTCTCCCTCCCTCCCTCTTTCTTTCTTTCTTTCTTTCTTTCTTTCTTTCTTTCTTTCTTTCTTTCTTTCTTTCTTTCTTTCTTTCTTTCTTTCTTTCTTTCTTTCTTTCTTTCTTTCTTTCTTTCTCTCTCTTTCTCCCTTCCTTCCTTCCTTCCTTCCTTCCTTCCTTCCTTCCTTCCTTCCTTCCTTCCTTCCTTCCTTCCTTCCTTCCTTCCTTCCTTCCTTCCTTCCTTCCTTCCTTCCTTCCTTCCTTCCTTCCTTCCTTCCTTCCTTCCTTCCTTCTTTCTTTCTTTCTTTCTTTCTTTCTTTCTTTCCAAGTGGCATCTAAAAGGAAGTTGTTAGTATCCTATCTAACAACCTTCGTCTTTTCTTTGGAACACTGATAGCTTACAGTCATTATAGTTATTATGCTTGGGTTTGACTTTGCCATACGTGCTTTTTGCTTTCTGCTTACCCAAAGTGGCTTTTCTTTCTTTTTTATTTTTGTTTTTGTTTTTGGGCCACACCTGGTGATGCTCAGGAGTTACTCCTGGCTATGCGCTCAGAAATCATTTCTGGCTTGGGGGACCATATGGGACGCCGGGGGATCAAACGCTGTCCCGTCTTGGGCTAGTGCATGCGAGGCAGATGCCTTACTAAAGCTTGCGTCACTGCTTCAGCCCCCCAAAGTGGATTTTCTATGACTCCTTATCCTGAGCCTCTCTATTTTTCAGTCCTTTGGATGGATTGGATTGGTTATTCCCTTTCCTTCTCTTTATTAATTTATTAGTGACTTATATATTATTCTTCTTTATTGATTCCACTTAGCTTTTTTTTGGCCCACCCAGCAGCGCTCAGGGGTTACTCCTGGCTTTACGCTCAGAAATCGTTCCTGGCAGGCACGGGTGACCATATGGGATGCTGGGATTTGAACTACCATCCTTCTGCTTGCAAGACAAACGCCCTGCCTCCATGCTATCTTTCCGGCCCCTCCACTTAGCTTTTTAAAAAACATATCTTTTATTTATTTTTTCCTTGTGAGGTTGGAAGGAGGTTGGGACCCTATTGAGTAATGCTCAAAGATAATTTCCCAAAGTCCAGGATTCAGCCTGGAACTCTTAACCTTACAGTCATCTCTCCATCTCTCAGCTCTATTATTTATTTTTAAATTTTTGTTTTGTTTTTGAGTCATACCAGGCAATAATCCAGGTTATTCCTGGGGTTATTCCTGAATCCGCTCTCAGGAATCACTCCTGGTGGGCTTGGGGAACCATACACGATGCCAGGGATCAAACCCGGGTTGGCAATGTGCAAGGTAAAAGATCTTACCTGCTGTACTATTTCTCCAGCCTTTTTATTTATTTTTAAAATCTGGATTTCTATGAGAGGTCTAGCATCTGCAAGAGGAGATTTGTGTGACTATTTTCTCAGTCCTCTGAAAAATGGTACCATTCAAGATACATTGGAGAGAAGGTAGCATGTATTTAGTGAATTGTCTAGCTGAGAAGGCTACTAGATCAAAAGATGTATTTTTGGTTTATTGAAATTTAATATAAATTAGTACTTGACTTCTTTCAGGACAAAGCAGAATTCTAGAACACCTAAACTCTAATATTTTTTTAAACTTCCTCTTTTTGGTTTTGTTTTATTTTTGGACCAAACTCAGGCTTACTTACATATAGTTTTGCACTCAGGAATTACTCCTGGTGGTTTTAGGATGATATGGGTTGTCAGTGATCGAACTCTGATTGGCTGAGTACAAGGCAAATGAACTAACTGCTGTGCTATTTCTCTGGCTTCTTAAAACTCCAATTTCTATCTAACTAGAGTTATGCACATGCATTTTCATTCTTTATATTTTAACATTTAAAGAACATTATAGCATTGTTTGGTTGCTATTCATTCTAGATTTACATAAGTACTTACCTTTTTTATGTGTGTGGTTGTTTTTGTTGTTGTTTGCTGTGCCAGGGACTAACTACTTGCCACTTTTGTTGCTTTTCATTTCGGTTCTTCAAGTTTGTGTTTCATTTCAGTTATCTGTCTCTTGAAGATCACCCCTTAATATTTCTTTGAGGGTGAGCACTAGCGATGAGTTTTGTTTTGTTTTGTTTTAGGTCTGAGAAGTGTTTTTATTTCTTCTTCATTTTGGAATGAGACCTTTGCTGGGTAGAGCATCAGTGCATATTGGTAGTTATTTTCTAAAGATATTCCCTTCTCTTCAGGCTTCCTTTGTACCTGCATTGTTGCAACTATAAACCTTATTACTGCTCCTTTGAATTGTAAGGTAACTTGTTATCTTAGTTTTTGAATTGCAAGGGAAAGGACCATTTTTTTTCTCTCCAGCAGTTTTGCTATTACTTTTTGTTTGTTCTTTTTTTTTTTTTGTTTTGTTTATTGGGCCACACCCAGCGGTGCTCAGGGGTTACTCCTGGCTGTCTGCTCAGAAATAGCTCCTGGCAGGCACGGGGGACCATATGGGACACCGGGATTCAAACCAAACACCTTTGGTCCTGGATCGGCTGCTTGCAAGGCAAATGCCGCTGTGCTATCTCTCCGGGCCCTTTTTGTTTGTTCTTGATTTGGGGAACTCATGCAGTGGTGCTTAGGGCTTATTGCCAACACAGTGCTCAGGTATCACTCCTGGCAGAGCTCTGGGGACCGTATGAGTTGCCAGGCAGGGATCAAACTGTTTGACAGCATGCAAGGCAAGTGCCTTGTCTGCTGAACTATTTTTCCAACCCCACTTTTGCTATTACTTGTACCTAACTATGGTTAATAAATTAAGCCCATGGGAGCTGAAGCATTAGCATAGCAGTAGGGTGCTTGCCTTGCATGTGGCTGACCCGGGTTCGATCTCTGGCATCTCATGTGGTCCCCAGAGCCTGTCACAAGTGATTTCTTTTTTTGGTGGTGGTGGTGAGGGTCACACTTGGCGGCACTCAGGGGTTACTCCTGACTCTGCACGCAGAAATCGCTCCAGGCAGGCACGGGGGACCATATGGGATGCCAGGATTTGAGCCACCATCCATCCTGGATCGGCTTCTTGCAAGGCAAGCATTGTTCTATCTCTTGGGTCCCCAGGAGCAATTTCAGAGTGAAGAGCGAGGAGTATCCCTGGAGAACCTCCAGGTGTGACCCAAAAGCCAAATAATAAATTAAAAAAAATGAAGCCCATGGATCAAGTTCCTATTTTTAATTGCTTATTTTCCAATTACCTAATTTGGTTCTATTTTATTTTTATTGTTGCACCACACCCAGCATCACTCAGGGGTTATTCCTGACTCTGCACCCAGGAATCATTCCTAGTGGTGCTTGTTGGGGTGGGGTGCATATGTGGTGTCAGTGTGAGCAAGGCAAGCCCCAAATATGGTTCTATTTTAGAGTTTCTAGTTATTTAATGGAATTCTCAGCCATGCCTTTATTTTATTGCATCGTTTTAGCACACATTGCTTAAAGTTTATACTGATACTTTTATTAATGGGAGCTTGTTGATTTGTTTTCTAATATCTGTTATCCCATATGGGATAACACCAAGCACCTCAAGAGTAATTCCTGAGTGCAGAGCCAGGAGTAACTCCTGCGCGTCTGTGGCCCAAAAGCCAAAACAATAACCAAAAAAAAAAAAAAATAGTGAGTGGAAAGGCGTAATAATTTCAGAGGGGCTGTGAAAGAGATGGATCCTAGTCCAAGCCCTCTCACCCAGAGCCTACAATTTCCACTTCTCCATTCTCTGACCCTACCCACGGGGTCCCTCAGCATTTTCTAATTTTCACCCCCTTTCCACCGAGAAATGCCTCAGATTTATTACACAGATGATTTTGAATTAAATGTTGGTCATTTTGCTTTCAGAAGCCAAAATGTGTGTGTGTGTGTGTGTGTGTGTGTGTGTGTGTGTGTGTGTGTGTGTGTGCCTGCGCAAGCAAGCAAGCCATAGTCAGTCATATCACTCCATATCATTAGCAGTTTAGAAGCTCGGTCCTTTACTTTTTTTAACTTTTACAGTTTAGAAGCTAGGCCCTTGCTTTACTGCTGTCCTGTGGGCGAAATCCAGGCCTAACAAGAGTTTTTTGTTTGTTTTTTGGGCCTGGTTATGGGCTTAGAAATCGCTCCTGGCAAGGCAAATGCCCTACCACTGCACCACCGCTCCAGCCCTGAGGTTTTTTTTTTTTTTTTTTTTTAGCTCCTCCAAGGATTATTTTCTTTAAGGTGGGGGGAAGGGGCAAAGATATTGATGGAAAGAAAAATATGTATTAGAAACTACTAGGGACCCACCAAGCCTGGATTCTTCTCTGGCCCTCAACAGAAGCATTGTGCCAACACCAGTCCTGAAGAAGAGGAAGACTTTGGGTTCTGAACCCCTTTGCAAGTTGCTGGGGAGGTGGGTGGGTAGGTGGGTAAAAGTGAGACCCCCTCAGTTTCCAGCACCTGGAGGCTGAGCGAGGCCTCTTCTTGTCTCCTTCCCCAGGCTGAGGACATGAGTGCCAAGCTGGAAGGGGAACCTTCAGTGCGGAAGCCAAAGCAGAGACCTCGGCCCGAGCCCTTGATTATCCCCACCAAGGCGGGCACCTTCATCGCCCCTCCGGTCTACTCCAACATCACCCCCTACCAGAGCCACCTGCGTTCTCCTGTCCGTCTCGCCGACCACCCCTCAGAGCGGAGCTTTGAACTGCCCCCTTACACGCCGCCCCCCATCCTCAGCCCAGTGCGGGAAGGCTCCGGCCTCTATTTCAATGCCATCCTGTCCACCAGCACCATCCCGGCCCCTCCACCCATCACACCAAAGAGTGCCCATCGCACTCTGCTCCGCTCCAGTGAGTGAACCCCTCTGCCACTTGGGGTGCAAGGGTTGGGTGTGGCACAATCCTATGGGGGGGCTATGCTAGCAGTGGGGGGAGAGGCCACTGATCTCTGGGGTAGCAGGAGGTGGCCACCCCAAAGCATTGGGGGTTCCAATCCCAGTTCTACCATTTACTAGCAGCTCCACATTGCATGCAGGTCATTTTAATTTCCTGGGCCATTGTTTGTTTGGTATTTAATGGAGTATATAAGTACGCTAGCCGACACACAACTAATTTTAGCTCCATAAATAGCTGTTTCCTACAGTTCAAGCTATTAGCTCGCTCACAGGATTGTGGTAAAGTTCAGAAACACATGGAAAGCATTTAAAGCCTCATGTTTGCTCTTAATATGTGGCAGACCAAGTCTCCTGGATCTCTTAAGCAGTTATTTTGCCCAAGGACAGACATTTTGGCTAGCCTGGGTGGTGAATTGCTGAAAAATGTCCACCCCCTCAAGAGGATCCATTTTCTCTTAAAACTGGGGTAATCTTTTCTCAGGTGGGTGAAGAGACTCAGTAGAAATAGGCATCACCCCTCATAGTATATGGCCTTTAACCTCTGATCCCCTCATCTGGGGCACAGCTTTCTAGTGCCCCCTGGTGTCCACGGGCAAGAAATGGTCTACCTGGAACTAGCCAGCCGTAGGCCCTCCCACCTCTCCTGGAAGGTTCCAGGCTTCGCACCCTGCCTGCATTATGCAGGTACAATCCACTGTGGAGTCCAGACTGAGCAGAAAAGAGGTCAGTCACCCATGCTTGTTTATCAAGCACTGAGGTGTGAAGTCTTGAATGGGCTCCTGTAAGGGTTTATGGCTTGCACAGGACACTGGTCTGATCTAAAGAAATCAGGGTCACTCACTCCTGCAGCCTGGAAGCCTTGGAGAGCCACTGGGAGAGGCTGTGTTGCAGCATTCCTGTCTAGGACCTGAAAGCCTGGAGGTAGAGGTTCTGGGCAGAGTAGGCTTCTCCCCTGCAGCCCAGATGTCCAGAGCCAGGCAGAGCAGCAGTTGCTGCCTGCTTCTAGCCTGAGGTGAGGAAAGCATTCAGGAGAGGGTGGGGCCAGAGCCAGGGTGGAAAGGGGAAGGGTGCTCGCTGGGCCTTGCAAAGGTAGGTAGGCAGCTCTGCAGGTAGGTCTGGGCAGGGAGAATGAGGGCCACGCCCAAGGGGTTTGGGTGGAGGTGGGCTTGTGCAGGTGAACCACAAAGTTAGGTGGGAGGCAGAGAGGGATGAAGCCGCCCAAATGTCTGGGCAGAGCTCAGGTTTTACCCACTACCATGCAGAGGGGAGACAGAAGAGATTTTGTTTGTGGACCAAGAGGGCCACAAAGGTAGTAACAGGGGTATTAGGCCTTTGCTTTGCATGCAGCCCAACCAAATTCTTGAGCTGCATATGGTCCCCAACACTACCTGGTATACTCCTGGAGTTCAGAGCCAGAAGTAATCTCAGGTGTGGCTCCAAACTAAACAAGAGCTCAGGGCCAGTTCATTGGTGGAGTATATGTCTCCACGTATGGGGCCCTGAATTCTATGCCTGACACTGCAGTGGGAGAAAGCTAACTAGGGTGGGGGTGGAGACAGGAGCTGAGCGAGGCACCAGCAAAGCATCAAAACAAAAGATTCACTCGGGAAGGAAACCAAGGCTGAGAATCCAGCAAGGAAATGCCAAGACAATTATGAAACAATGATTCTCTTTGCCCCCTTTGCTCATTTTGGCCTCTTATTAGAGTGCTCACCATTCAGTGGCTTCCTTGATTCCCTAGTGTGGGGGTCAGGATGGTGGTGACTAGATGCTAATATTTCTTGTGTGCAAGGCTCTATATGCTTCCACGCACTCCTCTCATGTACAGAGACCCTGCCATCTCCCAGGTATGAAAAGATAGACCTTCCCTGTGAGGCCTTACAGATGCCAGGCTCTGGGTCTGCTGTCCAATGTGGCCGGTCCCTCTCTGTCATTCTTTTTTGTTTTGTTTTGTTTTGGGTCACACTTGGCAGTGCTCAGAAGTTACTTCTGGCTCTGCACTCAGAAATAGCTCCTGGCAGGCACGGGGACCATATGGGATGCCGGGATTCGAACCACTGTTCGTCCTGGATCGGCTGCTTGCAGGGCAAACGCCTTACCACTGTGTTATCTCTCCGGCCCCAATTTCTGTCACTCTTTTACACACAAACCAATTAGGTTTTGGTGGGGGGGGGGGTGGCAAGATGGGGTGTCTTGCTGTAAGATAGAGGGGTACCTCTGCTAACCTGTTCTTTGTTCCACAGATAGTGCTGAAGTCACCCCACCTGTCCTCTCTGTGATGGGGGAGGCCACCCCAGTGAGCATCGAGCCGTAAGTGCACCCCTACCTCAGTCCCAGGGGTGAGGGTGGCCAGTGGGATTTGGCATGGCTTGGGAGCTGGGTTGCCCTAAGTCTTCTGTCCCCACCCTGCTTCTGGGTGTCAGTCGCCGAAAGTGAAAGGACCAATTTTGCCTCAGAGAACTGGCAGCTTCTTTTCCAAGAAAACCTCTGGATCATGAATTTCTCCTTCCCAGGCGCTGGCCCTTGCATTTCGGGTTAGCACCCGGCTGTCCTCAGGTCCCCAGATTCTCCCACTACATGTAACCAATACCAGGTTGAGCTCAGCACCACCACAGCCCCTGTCCCAGCCCTGCAGCCCTCTCACTCCTGGCCCTTTCCACTCCTTGCAGGCGGATCAACGTGGGCTCCCGCTTCCAAGCAGAAATCCCCCCCATGAGGGACCGGGCCCTGGCAGCCAATGACCCCCACAAGGCAGACTTGGTGTGGCAGCCATGGGAAGAGCTGGAGAGCAGCCGGGAGAAACAGAGGCAAGGTGAGAGGAGGGCCTGGGACAGTGCCAGAAGGTGAGCTGGTGTCTATCTCACCCCAGTCAGCTCAGCCCTGAAACTCATTTCTTTTCTCTTCTCCAATCCAGTTGAAAATTTGCTGACTGCTGCCTGCTCCAGCATTTTCCCTGGCGCTGGTACCAATCAGGAGCTGGCTCTCCACTATCTACATGAGTCCCGGGGAAACATCCTGGTGAGACAGCGCCCCCTGGTGAAGTGGGGGGGGTGGCTTCTGGGAGGTCTGAGCAGCCTAGGCTGGATTCCAACAGGCAGTCTGGCCTAGGCAAAGGGTACAGTGGCTTGACCCAAGGGACTCCTAATTCCAATCTCTAGTGCAGGCTTTTTAAATTTTGTCTTCTTGTGACCCCTTTTCACCTGATATGGACTGGTTATATAGGCATATAAAAGAGAGAGGTGTGTGTATATGTACTTGGATATAAAAATACAGGCATATATTATATATACAGGGTAGATATACAAGCCATACATGTACTTATACTTAATATTTTGGGGTTTGGGGCCATTCTTGGTGATGCTTGGGTCCCTGGCTCTGCACTCAGTGATCATGCTGTCGATCGAACCCTGGCCAGCTGCATTCAAGGCAAGCACCCAAGCTGCTATATTAGCACTCCATCCCTGATAATGAATCTTAAAGACATTTATGTTAAGACACATTTTAAAGATTTTTCTTTAGTTTTGTTTGTTTGTACATGTGTGCTTGCATACACACACACACACACACACACACACACACACACACACACACAGACACCCATACACAACTTCAGTTATCCATGTGGAGCTGTGACCCTCAGTTTAAGAAGCTTTCTGTCCAGAGTTTCTCACAGTGGGTGATGCTTATTTGACGATAGGTCAAATTGACATATCGTCAAATAAGTTTGGGAGGGCCCGAAGAGATAGCACAGCGGCATTTGCCTTGCAAGCAGCCGATCCAGGACCAAAGGTGGTTGGTTCGAATCCCGGTGTCCCATAGGGTCCCCCGTGCCTGCCAGGAGCTATTTCTGAGCAGACAGCCAGGAGTAACCTGGTGTGGCCCAAAAACCAAAAAAAAAAAAAAAAAGTTTGGGAACCCTCTGCTCTAGACATTGCTACCCCAGTGCCTGGTTCTGGCCCAGTTGGGACCCCTTCTCAGATAGCCTGTCACTGAGGTGACTGCTTTAGGAGGCATGTAGGCTGGCCACTAGGCAGCCCACTCCTGCCAAACCACTTGCCCCTCAACTATTCAGGGGGACAAGAATGAGAGCACAGGAGCTGGAGAGAGAGACAAGGGTTAATCTCCCTCTTCGTCTGTGGCCAACTCTGGTCTAATCCCTGAGATCACACGGTCCCCTGAGGATTCCCTGACTCTGCCCTAAGGGTCCCCAGGCACTGCTAGGGTGACCCTGACAATCCCCAGCACCACAAGGCCCAAGCAGCAGCTTGTTCTCAGGTCCCCACCTTGAACTGGCAGCCCAGGTGACCAGTATTCAGCTGGACAGTCTCCTGGGCCTGCAGAGCATCACCTGGGAATTTTCCACCAGAGAAAGAAGAAAAAGCAAAGTGTGGAGTCTGTGATGCCCCTTTGCCCTGGTGTCACCTTCTCTTTACTCTCCTTTCAGGAAACACTTAACAAGCTGCTGCTGAAGAAGCCCCTGCGGCCCCACCACCACCCACTGGCAACTTATCACTACACAGGTAGGCCTGGGCAAGCGGGGGGGTGGGGGGGGACACTCCGGGTACCTCAGGACTCCAGCCTCAGTGATACTCAGCTGTGCACAGTCCCGGGCCAGGCTGAGGGAGGAACTTTAGAGGTGCAGCCTGGAGAAACCAAGAGCTAGAAGGAAGAAACCAACTCCAAAGTTTTGGGAGCCCTGGGCCAGAAGAGTAGTACTGGGGGTATAGCTTTTGCCTTGCACATGGCTGACCCACATTTAATCTTTGATATTACATATGGTCCCTGCGCTTGCCAGGAGTGATCCCTGACTACAGAATCAGGAGTAACCTCTTAACATCAATGGATATGCCCCCATCAAAAACAAAAAAACATCAGGGGCTGGAGTGATAGAATCTCAGTAGAGCATTTGCCTTGCATGCGGCCAACTTGGGACGGTCCTGGGTTCAATTTCCGGCATCCCATATGAGCCTGCCAGGAATGATATCTGAGCGCAAAGCCAGGACTAATCCCTGAGCACCACCAGGTGTGGTTCCCCCCCCCAAATACCAAACAATTAAAAATACATTAGAAGGGCCCGGAGAGATAGCACAGTGGTGTTTGCTTTGCAAGCAGCTGATCCAGGACCAAAGGTGGTTGGTTCGAATCCCGGTGTCCCATATGGTCCCCCATGCCTGCCAGGAGCTATTTCTGAGCAGACAGCCAGGAGTAACCCCTGAGCAACACTGGGTGTGGCCCCAAAACAAAAATACATTAGAAAACAAAATTTGGGGAGACCTAGGAACTCAGCTCCTCACTCACTATGAACCAGGTAGGACGTAAAGCAGACTAAAGAGCCTGGGCCTCACATAGGACTTTCAGATTTGGCATCAGGTATCAGACCCTGAGTGTCTGCCCCCTTTCTGGGCACAGTGCTTTAAGACTGACCCTAATCCATGTGGAGTGATAAGTGGTCAGGCATGTGCCATAGGTTCCATATGTGTTATCTGGCTCCATACATGTTACCTCGATTGCTCTCTATTTAAGGACGAGGCGGTTTCTATGGGTAGTGCCCATTTCACTGCTCTGGAGGCCCAGGGGCATAGTTGGCTAGGCTCTCTCTGCTCTCCATCTTGCCCATCTCATATGCCCCTGGTACCTTTGGCCCGCAGGCTCCGACCAGTGGAAGATGTCAGAGAAGAGGCTCTTCAACAAGGGCATCGCTATCTACAAGAAGGATTTCTTCCTAGTGCAGAAGCTGGTGAGCTGGGGCTCTGCTTCAGGGATTACCTGTGTGATTTGGGGCTCCCTCTGTCGGGAGATCCCAGCAGTTGTTTGCCAAGCTCTGGGAAGAAACATTTGGGTGGGATGGAGAGAGAATATAGACTCTAATGTGCCTGCTTTGCATGCAGCCAGGCCAGGTTTGATCCACAGTTAGCACACAGTCCCACAAGCATTGCCAACTATGTTTCTGGATGCCTCTAAGCCCAGGTAACTCCTGGCTCTTCAGCACCCCAGTAACACTGCATCCTGAGGCCTTTGCACTGCACCATCAGCCAAGCTGGTCTAGTTAGGAGGGCCCCCAGGTCTCCTAAAAATCACTTTAGAGTTTCTTTCCTCCCAACTCTCAATCTTCCCCTTTCACCCCTCAAAAAAGCAGTTGGTCAGTATTACTAGTAACCACAGAAACTGTCTTTTACACAGGAAAATAAAATTTTCTTGAGCACCAATGGGTATGACCAAAAGCAAACCAATAATGACTTGTTAAGGGAAACTAGGTGGAGAAGGCCTGCTGTCCGCGGTGATCCTTCCTCAGGAGGTTACAGATTTATGTCATAATTAATATGCAGGAAGAGAGGCCACCTTAACATGAGAGTTACTGAGAGCTGGTGCCCGTGTTACTGACCTGAGGTGGGGAAGGGAAATTGCTTCACTGTGACGAAGGTGAATCTAATTGACCTGCATGGAGCTTGTTGCCTGGGAGAGTGCTTTGCAAGTCCCAGGACTTGTGTCATTGCAGCCATAAGTCACAAAGTGTCTACAATTGCACTTCTTCCTTCGTGGCTGGTAGATTATGGAGGGGTGGCCCTGGAGATCAGAGAAGTATTAACTTGTGCTGCAGGGGTTTTGTTGTGAGGGCAACTGCTTCTGGGTTTTAGGGTCACTGTTAGGAAGGACATGGCTGTGACATTCACTGCAGCGCCTCTAAGGCCTTCACATAGAGAATGACGAATGATTAGAAATAATTGACAGTGAAAATGTACCCAGAATATGTGTCAATATATGACTTGACCATTCCTAAGACAGGAAGCAAAATTGGGCACTGATGACCTGGTGCCCTCCCAGTTTACACCCCAGTCATGGGCTGTGCCCCCTGGAGCCTGAAAGAAGCAGGGAAGCATAGGAGAAACACTTTCTCTGAGGGAAAGTTTCCCAAAGAATCAGAGACCAAGTAGGAGATTTTAGAGTTGGGCAGGGTGGCCTGGGGGAGATTTCTGGTTTCACGTCGCTCACTGCTGACAGACAGTCTTGCTTTGGGCTCCACAAGCCTTGGTGGTGGCAGAGAGAGCCGTAAGTCTTTCAGCCTACTGCTTTGCCTTTGGATTTTCCAGAACTTTCTTGTAAGTTCCTGGGATTCCTCCAACCTAGGACAGTTACACATTCCTCACTTGACAACTGTTTCTTCTACAGATGAATGAAATCACCCCATGGATGATTTCGATGTTTCTAGGTCTAGGCTGGATTTCAATTTGGGGTGGTGCATTTAAATTTCCTCCACTTCACCTTAACTTTTTTGACCAATTTCAAATCTGCAGAAAAACTTAAGGGAAAGTATATCTATTCGCTTCTTACTTAGACTTCCCAATTAACATTTGCCACATTGGCTATATCAGTTTCCATTATATATAAATTTACACATATACCTATATGTTATGCTATATACTGTGGAAAAAAGTTTTTCCCTTCTCTTGCTCTTCTCTTCTCTTGCTTTAATTAGTGCAAAGTGGGCAGGAGAGGGACTGGAGAGATAGTATAGCAGTTAGGGTGCTTGCTTTGCAAGAGTAATGCTGATGTAGTAACACTCAAGTGCAGGCCATACTCCCATTCAAGCAGTTCTATACTGACTTTTTGCATAAAGCTGAAGATAAATGGGGTCATTGGATTGGACAGGGGGTTTTGCAGAGCTGGTGTTAAGAGAAAAGCTGGGTGTGTCCTGATAATGTTGGATTTTTGGGGGAGCTTGAGATTAGAGGATGAGAAAAGTCGGGATTTCCCAGAATTTCTGACCTCAGCTTTGACTTCCCACCAGATCCAGACCAAGACTGTGGCCCAGTGTGTGGAGTTTTATTACACCTATAAGAAGCAGGTGAAGATTGGCCGAAATGGGACTCTAACCTTCGGGGATGTGGATACAAGTGAAGAGAAGACAGCTCAAGAAGAGGTTGAAGTAGATATTAAGGTGAGCCCCTTCCCCGTATAGCTGCTGGGAGCCTGAACTGGGTCAAGGACCAGGGCTGAACTAGGAGCGTAAGAGACCCTGGAGGGTGAAGGAAGGTGGAGTTTCTGAGAGCCCCAAGGAGCTGATGATGTCTGGGCTCTGGCCCTTGGGTGTGTGATTTCTCTCTGTAATACCAGTGTTGTGTCAATAATACACTGGGGATTTTTCATAATCCTGGCACCAGACCAACTTACTGTCTGTCTCTCTTGTAACACTGTTCGCCAAACTTATATCAACCTTGATATCTGAATATAAGGTTTGGGATCCCTTATATCTCAAACTTATATCACCTTTGTGAAATCTGCTGCATCTGCTTCTACCACCTGCCACCATTACTTTTTTGGTCATGTCCATTTGCCACTCATACTTAATCTTTTTTTTTTTCTTTCAATCAGCTCATTTTCGTACTCATACAGCAAGACATGTCTATCACAATCTTAAGTAGAAAATTGGTATTATGGGCCCGGAGAGATAGCACAGCGGTGTTTGCCTTGCAAGCAGCCGATCCAGGACCAAAGGTGGTTGGTTTGAATCCCGGTGTCCCATATGGTCCCCCGTGCCTGCCAGGAGCTATTTCTGAGCAGAGAGCCAGGAGTAACCCCTGAGCACAGCTGGGTGTGATCCAAAAAACCAAAAAAAAAAAAAAAAAAAAAAAAAAGAAAATCGGTATTATTTGTCCTAGAAGGTACTGGTTAAGGTATTTAAACCAAATGCGGAATATTATTCAATTCTAGTTAGATACTCCTATGTGGCAAGACTCTCAGACTGAGGCTGACCTCAGTCTGAGATAGGAGAAGTATGAAAGATACATGAATACCAACTTGAGATCTGACCCCAACATAAATAGGATAGAAAGAGATCTGAAAGAAGTTATTTAATTCTCTATGTCTCTAATTAACATCCTCTGGGAATTTCATGTCCACATGGGGTGAGATGCTGCTGTGAGGCAGGGAGGGCTCTGGTCCTATCATGCAGATAGAAAGGGTGGAGAGAGAAAAATTCTAACAGGGATGAGAGCATTAGGACAGCAGGTAGGTCCTCTCTTACACAAGGCTAACCCAGGTTCTGTATCCATTCAGCACCACATATGGTCCTCTGAGCTGAGTAAGCCCTGAGCAGTCAAGTGTGGTCCCCAAAACAAAACAACAAAATCAAGAGTTAAACGTTACAAAGAGTCTCTAGAATTGGAGCTCGAGGCTGCTGCCCCTGCCTTGGTAGTCTAGTGCTCTGTCTTGGCAGAGAGTCCCCTGGATTTAAGACACTCTCATCTCTCATGCCAACTGGGCTGGGGGGAAGACGCAGGAAGCCACGCTGGGCAGGTGGAGCAGGTACCGTGGAATGGGACGGAGCTCTAGGCTCACAATCCTTGTTCTTGTCCCTCTAGACTTCTCAGAAGTTCCCAAGGGTGCCTCCTCCCAGAAGAGAATTCCCAAGCGAAGAGAGGCTGGAGCTCAAGAGGGAAGTAAAGGAGACCAGGAAGGAGGGGGTGGAGGAGGTGCCAGAGCACCAGGAAAAGGGGGAACAGGAAGAGGGGAGAGAGCGGAGCCGGCGAGCAGCGGCTGTCAAGGCCACACAGACACTACAGGCCAATGAGTCGGTAAGTGTGACTTGGGAGCCCAGCGCCCAGAGAAGGGCCCTGTGGTGCGGGAGGGAGGGCAGAGCAGGACCCATGATATTTTAATAGCAAGAAATCCCTAATGCACTTATCTTGCAAACTGGCTAACTCCGTGTTAGCTCGTGTGATGGGTTCTATTATCATTCCTATTTTACAGATGAGAAAATGGGGGCACGAGACAAGACAGGTGCTAGCTAGCCTCTGCTGTTACTTTTAACACTAGGTTGTGTCTGATTCTGAGACTTGGGCAAAGGTGCTATTGAAAACCTCGATGTGCAGAGTATTAGGGGGATGTCCATAATCTGGGCTCAGTCAAGGCTCCCTGCTGAGGGCTTCTTTATTACCTGACCAGAGGTTCTGAAAGACCCAGAATGCATGTTGTCTGCAAAGTATCCTCATGTTCATTTCTCATTGATGCCTCTTAATAACCTTGTTTAGGTTTTAGATCCCGCACTTTGCAATCAGAATAAACTGTTTCAGTCACACAGAGAGATTTGCTGGGCACATACCTTGGGTCCTCAGACTCATAGTACAGTGCTCCGCAGATCACATCACAGGCCAGGAAACAAGACATACTGGCCAGAACTGGTCCTTGTCGGGGAGAGTCCCCCTACACTACAGGGATCTGTTAGGAACTCCATCAGGCTACTCTAGTTTGTGTCACATTTGCAGACGTGCAGATCACCCTCATGAGCACCACACACATCAGTTGGTTTCATTCTTGGTTGTGCTCTGCATGTTCCTTCCATGGGTCCTGTTAGTCTCTCTTCTTGAGTGGGTCAACCCACCACCCTTGCCTAGCTCTTCTTTTGGCCCTGGGGGTGGAAGCGTATTCCCTAATCTGAAGTCCATTTTGCCAGCCCCAGAAACACCACCTGTCCAGATCTGTTCCGGGTATTCTGTTTTCTGCTCTCACCAGCTTGCTGCCTGCACATCTGTCCCTTCTGCTACACAGAATTTCCTGGGATCAGGAGTCACCATTGGCCAACTCTTATATATCCAGTTCCAAACACATCACACAAAGACTTGTACCTTCATGGAATGAGATCTGACTGGATTAAATGGCCAGATATATATGTTCCCCTATATGTTGTCATTAATCAGACACTAGGAACCCCCCCCCCTTCATTCACTGAGAGATTTGGCAGCAACTAGGCTGTCCCACAAGATGGCTGCACCCCACAAATGTGGTTGGAAGGACCAAGCCAGGGAGGCAAGGCTGGAGTGATAGGGACCCTCTGTACCCAAGACTCCAGAATTCAAGTTTCTTCCTCTGCCCTTTCTCAACTCTCCTCTTTGATCCTTTCCTAGGCCAGTGACATCCTTATCCTCCGAAGCCACGAGCCTAATGCCCCTGGGGCTGCGGATTTCCAGCCCTCTGAGAAGCCAAAGGGGGGACCAGGGAAGACACGAAGGTCACTACCTTTTTCAGAAAAGAAGAAAAAAGCAGAGACATTTAATAACACCCAGAATCAGGAGAACATGTCATTCCCTTGTAAAAAATGTGGCAGGTAAGTCAGCAGGCCTGGGTTGCCATGGAGACTAAGGAGGAAGCCTTGCTTGAAGGGGAGAAGCCTTGTTTCGCAGAGAAGAAGGCTTTTGCTTTCTCATTGGCCCAGAGGGTTTCTAGGGCCTGAAGTCATTGGGTAACTTGGGAAAGAAGGAACATGGTGTTGAATTCTTTCCTCTAGTTGAAGGGTGGGATGGGTCGTGTGCCAGGAACTAGTTAGGAAAGTTTTAGGCGTCTCTACTATGTGCATGTCTATGCAAACACACACACACACACACACACACACACACACACAAGCTTTGGAGGGTTCCTCCATAGTTGTCCTACAGGAACTAACATGCATAGGGTGGGGCCGGAGCTATAGCATAGCAGTAGGGCACTTGCCTTGCGTGTTGCCTACCTGGGATCGACCTGGGTTCGATTCCCGGTATCCCATATGGTCCCCTGAGCGCAGAGTCAGGAGTAACCCCTGAGCGCAGCCAGGTGTGACTGAAAAACCAAAACAAACAAACAAACAAAACATGCATAAGGCCCCAGCCAGGAAGCTAACTATTTACTTGACCATGCTTTGCTGCCTACAGGGTATTCTACAAGGTGAAGAGCCGCAGCGCGCACATGAAGAGCCATGCCGAGCAGGAAAAGAAGGCAGCAGCCCTCTTGCAGCAAGAGAAAGAGGCTGCTGCTGCCGCTGCTGCTGCAGCAGCCACCACAGCCAGTGCCTCCCCGTTGCAGCCCACCCTGCGGGAGGAGAGTGCAGGCGAGAGGGGCTAAGACCAGGACAGAAGCCTCTCCCTGGGTGCCCTGCACCCAAGGTTTGTCAGCACCATGGGACCTGCAGAAAGCATCAGAAGAGAACACATGGACTTTTCTCTTAAAAAAAAAAAAAAAGACAATAAAATAAACAGCTTTTTTTATTTATCAAGGCCCAGGAGCAGTGATAAAGGGCAGCAGGATCCAGTTCTCTTTGCATTTGACCTGTCAGAAGTTTGTCTTCATGCTTTCTCGGAACTGTGAGCATCCCTGCTTGCTGGGGCTGCCCCTCAGGAGGGCATCCAGCCCCCCCTGCTGCTGCCTCACGTGCTAGGACTTCTGCAAACCTCTCTCCTTCTCTGGTCTGCCTTTTCTGGGTCGATATGGCGACCCAAGCACAAGCGCACCCCGTTCTTAGCATTAGCCTCTCCTCCCTGGTGAACTGCAAAGACCGCAGGCCCTGCCTGCCCCAACCCCAGAATGAAAGAAACTCTCTCAGGTTTGTGGGGCCTCCTGCTCTGAGAGGGTTCAGCCTGGCACGTGTTCACTGCATAAACATGTCCAGGTCTAAGCTGCTCCGGAAACCCTCCTCCTTGGAAATGGGGCTGTCAGAGGCCTGCGGAGACAGAGGACAAGATGTTTCTGCTGCTTGCTGGTAACTCTCCTGGGGTTGAGATTTTTTTTTCTGTGCTGTCTGGGGAGAGGGAAAGTGAACTCCTCTGAAGTGCTCAACCTGCTGGAGGGGCCTTTCAGATAATGGAAGCTTCATGCCTAGGCTTGAGGAGGAGAGCTAGGCCCTTGCTGCTTTCCACCTGTTTGCCAAATACTTTGGGGTCCTGGAGACCTCAAAGGGAGTTTAGCCCAGGCCCTGCTGTGCGCTTCCTGGTGCCACTTCCTGTCTGCCTCCTGCTCTCAGTAGCTGCCACCTAACCTCACCTGGTCCACTGCTGATTGCTGCAGCTGAGCCCCACCCGACCCTTTTCTGCATGCTGGAGATTTTCTGAATCCTTCCCTGGGAGGAGGAGGTCTCCTCACCAGGTGGGACAGGAGCCTCCATTCCTTGTGTTATTTGGGAGCTATTTATTTATTCTTAATATTTAATTTTTTTTTAACATCCTCTCAGGGACCAGGGGCCTCCTGCTTTCCAGAGGCCCAAGTGCATTTATCCCCCCAGACCAGGCACCTTGTCATTTGCTTCCTTTTCCCACCCATTCCCTGTTCCCAAGGCCCTATGGTCCCTTGGCTTGTTGCTCTGGAAGCTCTGCCACTAGGAACAATAGTAGCCCTGAGAAAGAGGTGTAGAGGTGGATTTGCAGGAACCTGGATGGGGGCTGTTAGAGACACTTTCTCAGCTTCTTTCTCTCCCATCTGTGATTTCACATGGCCCAAAAGGAAATGGCTAGAAGCCAGAAATCTGGGTTTGTTTCTGCTTTGAAGGATCCATATTTAATGTGGAGTTAATGTCAAAGGTTCTGGAAGGTTCTAGAGGCCTCTGCTTTTGCCAGCCCATGGGAAGACTGATGACTGTCCTGATACAGTACTCTGGTTGCGCAAAAAATAAATAAATAAATAAATAAATAAAAATAATAATAAAGATTAAGTGAATGCAAGGACAGGTCAGCATGATAGAAAGAAATGTTCCTTTCTCAAAATTCCACATGAATTGGCCTAAACTAGGGACTTGTCAGGAGCTGGGATTAGGAAGGAATCTGTACTCAAACTTTGCTATCAGGAATTTGTCAGCATTCATTTACACATCACTCTCCTCCCACAAGACCCACCCTTGCCCCCTGCTATGGGAGGAACAAAATTCTTTCCCCTGCCTCCTGGGTGGCCATGCAGATCTCCAACTTCCCGTTCATTTCTCCTAGTGCTACTCCAAACTCACTGTCTGGAGGTTGCTAACACCCTGGACCCTCAAGCAGGAGGAGGGTAGCACATTTAGGCTCTCTTCTAAAGCATCTGTAATATGAGTGCCTTTACAGCTTAGCCCCAAAGTGCCACTTAGGTTTCCCAAGTTTTTTTTCTTTTTTTCTTTTCTATTTAAATGGTATTCCGTTTCAGGCCCTTTATGGACTTGTGGTAACAGAAACTTGCAACTGACTCTTCTCTTCCAGGCTTGCAGAGACCAGACTGGGTGAATCAGAGGATCCTTCTCTTGGTCCCACCAGACAGACACCTTATTTTAGAAGGGTTTGTGCTCGAGGGCAGATTGTTAGCCTAGACCCAGTGTGTGAGTTCTAATGTTTCACCAGCTGATGTGATGATAATGGCTGAGGGAGGGGAGGACTTGGCATGAGTTAGTGCAACCAGAGAGGTGGGCATAGATAGACCATTTATGGTGCTTTCTTCCTGGGAACAGAGTTCCTCTGCTTGTCTGTCTGTTCCTTCTGTTCAGAACTGTCGCTTTAAGAAATTAGATGCCAAACACCGCCAGCTTTTGTATGTCCTCCCACTCCTCATATCTCCCAGTCTCCATCTACACTCAGATAAGGGCATGAAATTAACCCAGTGCCTGTGTTCCAGACCTTTCCAGAGGTCTCTGACCCACCCAAGGAGATGTGCTTCAACACTGCACTGTTCTCCATGCCTTCAGCAGTCCCCCCTTTCCACAGCTAAGGTACACCCCCATCCCTTCTGCCACCCCATCACTGCCCCTGACACAGAGGGTCTTGTGCTGCTTATGTCTAAAGGGATTCCCCCATATCTAACTGCCTCAGTGACCTAACCTCTTTCTTCTCACGTGTCAGATGTTATTAAGATGAAGGCCTCATCTGTTTCAAAAGTTTTCCCTGGGGCTCAGGTTTCTCAGATGGTATTTATTACCAGAATGGCAAGCCTAACTCTTTAGGCTTGTAGGAAGAATGACTATTTTTATAAAACAATTGTATGTCCTTCTATTCTGTGTTAAGATTTGCCTCTTCCCGTTCCCAGCTGTTTCCCCTTTTCCTCATTCGTCTTTGAGTTGAAGGCCTTGGAGGGGGACAGAGCACAGCAACTGTCTGGACAGTGTAATTATTGTACAGTTATTTTAATAGCATTTAAATAAGTATATTTCTTTAATTTTGAAAAATCAGACACTGCCTTTTGTGTGTTTGCTGCCTGTGGCACCCCCTTTTTTAAAAGACTGTTACATAGTAAGATGGTGTACATATATACATATATAAATATTACCTCCTTTGCTGTACAGTTGTGATAGACCAGATTTTATTTTTTGTGTGCTTTTTATAAAAAAAAATAATACACTAAAGAAACTCTTGCTGATGTGATTGTAATGTACCTGTGTAACTTATTTACTTTTGGATGTTCTTCTGTATCTTTAAACCTTTTATTAAATAAGGTTTTAAAAAGTCAAGAGTTGAGTGCTTTGTGCTTGGAGGGACATGGTTCACTATCTGCAATGGTTTAAAGTTAAGCCTTGTTTGGCAATACAAGACATTTTAATTTTTGTGTGTATCTATAATTCTTATACATTTTTATATCTTTTGGAGCCATACCCATTTGCTGGGTTGGTTACTCCTGGTGTCTCAGGGTTACTCCTGGAATCTCAGGGTGCCACGAATTAAACTGGTCTGCTATGAGCAAGGCAAGCAGGCTTATGACTCTACAGGATATTTTGAACCGTATGGATTTTGTTTTAGCTCCTTGTCAATTTTGCTAGGGCAGGGGCAGTAATCCAATAGTGTTTGCCTGACTGCATAGCTTATTGATTAGATGGAGGATCTTTTTATTTTTACAAAACTGTTGGCCTTTTCAACTCCATCCCGTTGACAGCATGCTTCCAACATTTTCCTTTGGCAAGAATGAATGTGGGGGTGCAGATCCTGTGGCCTGGGGTGGGGGAGCTTTGGGGCACGATTAGATCAAATATGCCTGGATATTTGGATATCAAATATGATATCTCAAATTCACTCGAATTATTTTTTGTTGCTATTGTGGGGGGCCACACCGACGACGTTCAGGGGATTTTACTCCTGGCTCTGCACTCAGGAATTCTCTTTGCTTGAGAGATGCAGAGGCTGGAAGCCAGGTTGCATGCAAAACAAACGCCCTATTCGCTGTGCTATAGCTCGGGACCCCCGAATTATATTTTAAATACGATATTTCTTTTACAACTCTGAAAAAAAAAAAAAAGGTGACGCGCCCACAGAGTCTGGCTTTGCACCATGGCAACCACTGCTCAGACTCCCCACAGGCTGCCAGAGCGACGAATCTCGCGTCATCCGGGACACGGTTGCCGTGGCGACGGTCTGACGCCAACTCGGGGGCGGGGCTAACAGAGGCGCCGACCAATCGCGAAGCTGGCCACGCCCTTGCGGCGGACGCGAGATTCCCGCCGTTCCCCGGGGAGTCTCACCAGCTGGCGCGCTGCGTCGCGGACGCCTCAGTTTTCCTCCTGCGCATGCGCTCTCCCTGCTGCCTGCCGCCTTTCCTCAGGAGCATCGCCGCGACCGGAAGCTCCTCACAGACCGCCTTTTCCTCAGGAGGCCGCAGGGTCCTCGTCAACCCAGCAGCTTCTTCTCGCCCGCAATGGCCCCCCGAAACAGCGAACCTCACGCCCACGGCTTCCTTAGCCTCTGGGGCTCCTGCCTCAGGCCCTCTAGTCAGCTCTGCTCTGGTGCAGCAGCGACCCCGACTCGCCCCCCTGCAAGTGGAGAAAGAACTTCGGCCTCGGACCAGAGCAGAATTGGGGTGTCGTTGACTTGTGCTCACCTCAAGTTTGCCTCTGTCAGGCATTTTGGGGTGCATGAAGAGGAGGGCGTGCCTGGCCTAATTCTAGGCCCCAGGACGCCTGGAGCCTCCAGACGAAGCATCCTGTGGAACTGGGGTTCAAGGAAGCTGAAGAAATAAAAGGCCATGGCACTTCTGGAAGACTGGTGCAGGGGCATGGATGTGAACCCCCAGAGAGCTCCCCTGGTCTGGGGGATTCCTGCAAACTGTGACGATGCTGACATCCGAGAGAACCTCCAAATGGCCATGCCCCAAGTGTCCTTTAGAGTGCTTGGGAGAATGTTCTGGAGAGAACAGAATGCCAAGGCCGCCTTGTTAGGGCCCACGGGTGCTGTCGATTATGCCACCCCCCCCCCGAGATGCCAGGGGAAGGAGGGGTCTGGAAGGCCGTCTTTAAGCCCCCACTTCAGATGATGAGTGTTGCAAGTCAGCCCCTGAAGAGGTTGACTGATGGAGGGATGGAGGATGAGGTCTTTCCCCTTCAGTTTGGAGCACGCGTCTGCCACCCTGTCCACCCAAGGGTTCTGAGGTGAAACGGCAGGTAAACAGCTCACAGACAGACAGGCTTGTGGAAATGTTAGCTTTATTCGGTAGACAAGACTAAAGTCCAAAGCCTCAGCAAAAAAAAAAAAAAAAAAAGCCCCTCCCCTTCCACAGACCCTTGTTTTTATCCCCCAGAATCAGGTACCACCCAATGATGGGATCTGATACCAACCAATGGTGGAAGCAGAATCAGGTACTACCCTAGGGTGGGGGCAGAATGCCAGGTCACACCCTAGGGTAGGGTACAATCACCAATCAGGTTAGGGTGAGTAACATAGTAATCCCCTAAAATATTTACATACACAACAATGAGTTTTTAGAAAGGTTGCATCTCTTTCTGGCAAGAGAGGGCTGGATGGTGCAAAATTTCACTCGAGTGCTAGGGTTCCAGAAAACCTGTGCAACCCCAGGCTCAGATAGGCCAGCCAGGATGCTAAACTACATTTTGGATAATGTCATTCAACCCCTAGTTTAGTTCATCTGGTACAAGAAGCTGACGCTGTTCTCCAAGAGGGACAACCCCAGGCCTGGGGAGGAGATCCTCCATCCTTGGTTGGAGTACATGCATCAAGTCCTAGAGAGGACGTGTCCGACGTGGAGAAGAGGCGGAGGCTGATGGAGAGTCTTCGTGGTCCAGCCACGGATGTCATCCCAATCTTGAAGACCAACAAGCCTTCGATAACCACGGCCGAATGCCTAAAAGCTCTTGAGCAAGTGTTTGGGAGCGTGGAGAACTCTGGGGATGGGCAGATCAGATGTCTTAACACTTACCAGAATCCTGTAGAAATGTTATCCGCTTATGTCCTTCGTCTGGAGCCCCTGCTGCAAAAGGTGGTGGAGAAGGGGGCCATAGATAAAGACGACGTGAACCAAGCCCGCCTGGAGCAGGTCATTGGTGGGGCCATCAGAAGTGGAGCCATCCGAAGGCAGCTGTGGTTGACAGGGGCTGCAGAAAAACCAGCCCCTAACTTCTTCCAGTTGCTGGTGCAGATTTGAGAGCAAGAAGCTAAAGTCGAGGAAGAGAAGGCTGAGGCCTTGTTTCTGCAATTAGGCCTGAAGGGACACTTGAGTCCTGCACAAATGGGGCTTTTTGTACAGGCTTAACATCACAGCTGTCTGTCTCTGCTGCCTTACAGCTGTCTCAGTCACATAAGAACGTGTTGGATTGCACCTTATTTTACCTAAAACAAAATTAACCCCAGGTTTCTTTGTATCTGCTTGTTTACAACTTGGTTTCACCCAAAACAAAGATTGTCTTACTTGTAAACCTAGGTGGGTTTACTACCCCACCGAGGAGTGATCTCTGTACTCAATAAAACAAAACAAAACAAAACAAAAACAGTAGTCTGGCAAGGCAGCGAGCTCCAGGGAGAAGACTGCCTGACTACACATGTTTCATCATCAGCTTGGTCTGGATTATTTCTTGTGTAACCCTGATTCAGACTCATTCACCTGGGCTTGGAGATATGGTGTGTGGGGTAATGTTTTCTGAGAAAGGGGACTCAGGCTTCTTTAGTCAAGTCAAATTCATAGAATGAATAATGCAAGTCTCACTTGCTCAGGTGCACGTTAGTGGCATTAGCTATAGCACCATGTAAAGGCTTCAGTGCAAACTGTCATTGTGGCGAAACACATGAACCAGTGATACTGTCCATTGAGGTAATTACATGTTGAGATGTTTAAAGCAATGCCTAGCTAACACAGGAAGTGCTTGGTGAAAATATAAGCTGTTCCATTATTAATCCTGTGAATTTTTTGGTTCTTTATTTCTGATTTATATTAATGGAAATGTTACTACTTTCATTGGCTCCTTCCTCTTTCTTGTGCCTCAGAAGGGATGGGGTGCTTAGGAAGGTGGCTCAAGTGGTAGAGCACATCCCTATCCTATTAGCACAGGCTGTGCCCCCCTGATGGGAACATCACAGAATGTGGTTCTCACAACCATCACTGAACACTGAACAGATGAAAAACCCAAGGTCAGGTTACTCTAAACTGTACATTGGGTGCCTGTCAGCCACCCTTTATCCTGTACACTTCTAGAAGTAAAGAGAAGAAGTGGTCAAGAAACAGCAACTGGCTGTCTCTGGAAGTACTTTCTAGGTCCTTAATTATTTGAAATGGTACCAAATGAGTCTCTGAGAGTTATGTACTTGGGAGAGGTTATCACTGGTTACTACACTGAAAACATTCAGCCATACAGCAGTATCTCTCTCTTTTTCATTTACATACACAAGTTGTGTGTATGTAATTCAACAGTGTGGAACAAGTTCCCTAACTTTTGAATTTCTTTATATTGAGAAGCCTTGGAAATTCACATAGTAAGCTAAAATATGGCCTGTTAACAAACAAAAACATACAAACTAATTTTTTGTATAAAATAACACAGTTTATTACTATTTTAAAACAAGTCTCACAAAATAACATTCAAAAACTCAACATTTCTAAATAATTTAACACAAGTTTAGTCATAAAGTCATGCTACAAAATTCTTGCATATAAAAGATTATTACCAAAGTATTAATGGATGTTAAAATGTTTTCTGAAGAATGGAGTTGGTTCTAAAAGACAGAATCTGGAATGATGCTCCTGATCATTATGAGAGGAGTAGCTGGCTATATGTGTATTTTTGACAGCTATCAACTCGTTTGTCTTTTAATAGGATTTATCCCTCCATGCAGTAGCACATTAGAGGCAGGTACCCTGCTATGTGAAAAAGCAATGAATTTCCCACCCAAGAAACATTAACTACAACTTGATTTTTCCAACACGTAAGTCTGTTTTTGTTCATTTCTTTGTTTTTTTGGTTACACCCATTTCTGTGCTTAGGCATCACTTCCAGCTGTGCTAGAGGACCTTGCAGTGACAGTGCTGAACCTGGGCCATAGCACGCAAAGAACATGCTCAGCCCTTTGAGCTATCTCTCAGGCCTCAATTTTGTTTTTAAAATGTAGGCTGGGAAAGGAAACCTCTGAACAGGAGGATTCATTGCTCAGAGGAATGACATGGAAAATGATCAGGTCAGGAAACTGGGAAATTCTGACTCTGTCAACAGGTAAACTACTGCTTCTATAGGCTTAGACTGAGCAAGGACAATATTTAATTCTAATTTCCACAAGCAGGTGAGGTATTTACCTATTTGGCCTTTAGGTTATTTTCACCAACATCCAGTTCATAATTTTAAAGTGCAAAGCTACTGAAAAATAGTTCTCTCTTCCTTATTCCCTTGTTAAATTTGCTAATTCATAATTTGGTTGGCTGATTCCCCTCTAATCTGCCCAATATGGGAAATTATTAGAATCCAGTTATGATTTCTCCAAGTATTGAGTGAAAAGTTATCATAGGTCAGGAAATGTAAGACTCAGTTTCATTTTCTTTTCAGTTTTCTTTCTTGACAGTCATTTGTTTATATAAATCAAGAATAGACTTAGAGATATGGGAATCAAGTTCCTTGATCTTTTAAAGCCTATCCCTCAACATTTTTTTTACTGTACCAAAATTCTGACTTTACCAAAAAAATTCATACTATAAAACTAAAACATGGTCAAGTTGGTGGAATCAGAATCACCTACTCTATCTTGAATCTTGTTTCATATTTAGTTATTTAAAGACACATTAATAGCCCCAATAAAGAAGATGTGTATCAAAGGAATTCATTTCTGGTAAAGAATATTTTTTTGTTTTTTGTTTTTAGGCCACATCCAGTGATGCTCAGGGGTTACTCCTGGCTATGCAGTCAGAAATCGCTTCTGGCTTGGGAGACCATATGGGACTCAGGGATCGAACTGAGGTCCGTTCTGGATCAGCCATGTGAAAGGCAAATGCCCTACCGCTGTGCTATAGCTCTGGCCTGGTAAAGAATGTTTTTAAGTTTAGAGATAAATACAATGTATATACTCTGTGAACTGAATGTTAAAAGCTTGAAACCACTAATTATAATCAGTATTTGGACAGTTTCCCAGTTTTTTAAAGCAAATGTGAAATCAGACATTTTAAGAACCTAACCTTTACCAATTTAGTCCTAAGAAGATTCTAGGTAACACACACATAAACAACCTTCAACTATTTATATATCATCAATTCTAAGAAAATAGTTAAGATTCAATTCCATTTTCTTCTCTTTATTCTACCTCAGACCAATGTAGGTATGTCATTAGAAGCTGAATCTATTCAAGTCAGAATCTCTCTTTCCACACAAATCAACTTTAAATAAATATTTATACCACCTCCAAGTTTTTATTCACCTTTGTAGACTGGATTTACTAACTGTACCAAGCTATTGACCTATAACCACATATTCTTCAGATCATATCCCAAATCAATGTCTATCCTGCAAAATTGCTTAACGGATTTCCAAAATTTATAGTTATGTTTCTGTATTTAATGTCTGACATGGCCTGACTTACTAGATATTTAAAGAATGATAATCCATTTCCTAGTCTCAAAATGCTAACCTTAGTTTAGACACAAAAATCTATCATAAGTTGGACTCTGTTGATAGAGAGGTAAGTTAATAATCACTGTCCTAAGGTAAAAAGAAATTCTAAGAAATAAAAGTTGATCAATAATAATAATAATAATAATAATAATAATAATAATAATAATAAAAGGTGAACCTTCCAGTCCTGAGTTTCTAATGTTAAGTGAAAAGTATTAAAATGAAGTTTATAGGGGCTGGAGTGATAGCACAGTGGTAAGGCATTTGCCTTCCACAAGACCATCCTGGGATGGACTGGGGTTTGATTCCTGGCATCCCATATGGTCCCCTGAGCCTGCCAGGAGTGATTTCTGAGCACAGAGCCAGGAGTAACCCGTGAGCACTGTTGGGTATGACCCCCCAAAAGAATTTTACCCAAAAAAGGGGGAAAATACCAGGGGTCACTTCCTTTTACCCAGGATTAGGGCAAATCAGGTGACATAAAAGCTACAGAAAAGAAAACCTGTCCTGGACATTGGAATACTGATAAATAGTACAGGTCCTTATCAGGGATGAATCTGACCCAACTCTGCCTCAAGTGGTACAACGCAGTATCTTAAGACACTTGATTGCAACAATTGGACAGAGGGTTCTAAGGCATTTAGCTACAAGAAGCTAGAGGAGTGTTAAACATCTTCTAACACACAGGACAGCTCTTAACACCAATGTATAAGCAACCCAAAGTTGAGAAACTGGTTTAAAGAAACAACTCTCTTAGACAGAATACAGAGAGTACAAAAACCCTTTCAAGGCCTGGCCAGCTCATACACGAAGGGCAGAAGTGATGATAATACAGCAGGTAGGGTACTTGCTTTGTATGTGGCAGGCACAGGTTCGATCACCAGCACCTCATATGGCCTCTGAGCTAGTCAGGTCTAATCCCTGAGTGTTGACCCAGAAGTAACCCCTGAGCACTACTGGGCAAAACAAAAATAGAGTATAAACAAATTTACTGTTAGAATCAAATGTAGTCATGCAGAGATTACTCCTGCCTCTGCATCAGGAATCACTCCTGGTGGGACTCAGGGAACCAAAATGGGGTCCAGGGATTGAACTCTGGTTGGACATGTATAAAGCAAGCCCCTATCTTCTGTACTATCTATCTCTCTGGCTCCTTCATACTCAATCCTCCAACTCCAACTTCCAAATACATTAATTCTGACTTTAATTCTGTGAAAGTAAGATACATAGAAGTGATTCCCTTTATTGAACAGCACACAATATGAAATTTATATTACATGGTTAGAGAAAAGCACCTTACTGTTCTCTGAGCACTACCAGTGATTAAGAAACAAGAAGAAACAGAAAATTCATTTCTATATTATATACTTCAAATAAAACCAAACACCAACACTCTAAGCCATTTATATATAAATTCAATATGAAGTTATTCATCTCTATTATATTCATTTCTGTGGTAACTTTTTTTTTTTTTTTGGTTTTTGGGTCACACCCGGCAGTGCTCAGGGGTTATTCCTGGCTCCAGGCTCAGAAATTGCTCCTGGCAGGTACGGGGGACCATATGGGGCGCCGGGATTCGAACCAATGACCTCCTGCATGAAAGGCAAACGCCTTACCTCCATGCTATCTCTCCGGCCCCTCTGTGGTAACTTTTAGGGGAAAAAAATCTATCCTTGCACAGCAATATGGCATCAAGCCTGTCTACTGGATGAAGTGCCAGTTACAAGTAGAGAAAATCACCTTCCCTCTTTGCTTGTAGGCTCTAAACATCATCAAAGGAATGAAGCTCATTGCCTCGAGTTCACAAAAGAAATGACCAAAGGTTTAAAGTGTATAAACTGACATTGAGTAGATTTCTTCCAACCAGATAACAAGAACTAGAAGGAAGCAGAAAAGGTATTGGATTAATTTTTCCTTCTTTGTGTTTAGAATTGATTGTCAAAGCAGTGGTCGCTTTTGATCAAAGTGACTTGTAGAAACCGTATCATTCCTACTTAAATGGCAGCTGAACACTTTTGAAACTCAGGATGACCTATGGATCACTTTTTAAAAAATGTGTCTCCCTCTGACCGATTTATACAAGAAAACAAGGATGAGGGAATTAACAGTCTGGTTGAGGGATTAGGCACATTTATTGAGGGCCTCTGACTTCTCTTCCATAATCAGTGATTTCATCCATGGCACTAGAAATTTCATCTGGTTACTGACTATCTTATCCTGCAGTTTCCAGAAATAACACCTTTCTTCTATGATAAATTCTAAACTTCAAATCCAACTATTTATTTGCAAAATTTTTCCCAACTCTGGGGCTTGAACTCAGGGCCTCATGCTTGAATACTTAAGTCTTGTCTCCATCCATTTCTTTGTCATTTTTAGGTTAAGTCACCTACAGAGTTTCACAGAGGAGGCAATCTTCACAAATATTGTCTTTTTCCTGACATTTCATAAGTCATACATCTCTTCCCCTCAATAATCACTTACAAAATTCCTTTTAAGAGCTTTCTTTGTACTTTCCTAAAAATAGTTTCTGAAATACTAAATTTTATTTGTTGAAAGGTACCAAATCTAGTTGCTGAACTCTATACTTGGGGGCAGGTCACACCTACTGATGTTCAGGGGCTACTACTCCTAGACCACCTGGCATTGCCAGGAATTGAACTGGAGTCGACTGCATGCAAGTTAAGTACCTTAACCCTTATTATCAGGCCCCATGGATGCTAAATTCTATATTCTTATTTTTAAAAATAACACTTCTTCCAATATTAGTGACAATAGACCAAAATTACTGAGGTGAATTTTGACATAATTGAAAAATCAACATTTAAGTTAGACATTGTGTTTATATATATTTATGTATATACATATGTATATATATTTCCTTATAGAACACATAAGGAAGTATAAACCAGAATGTTTATAAGATCAGTCCTACAGGTGTAACATGACCACAGTGTTATAGGAATGATTGTGATAAGTCATTTTAACCACTGACCTGACTCACAGAATGACTGATTGACATGATAACTTGAGTGGCTGCTGTATGTGAATACAACCTAAATTCCAGCTGACAATGCACATATTTTTTTTTAAAAAACAAGTATAACATAGATTATAGTTACATGGCCTCCAAAATATCAGCTTTCTCTTTTTCGCCTGTCATTTCCAATTGGATTTGGAATTTTGTTCTGAACTGCTTCTATAAACTCTTCCTGTCATCATGTTGCCTTCTGAGCCAAAATCATGACCTATTTGTGCTTCTGAGTCATAAAAATATGAACCTCCAATGAAGATGGTTCGTAGATTCAACTGTAAGTTTTCTTAAATGCCCAGCCTAAAGAACTATGCAAACTGAACAAAGAACCACACTTGTTCATTATTAATACTTCTAGAAAGGTTATGGTACATGGGTCACACAGTACACAGCTGGAACTAAAGACAATTTTGAAGTTTCTAAAAAGAGGACTAGAATATACAAAATTAGTGCCATCATTCTGGAGGAGAATCACTAGGTTAAGAATATGGGAAAACCAGGGGGAAAAGGAGCAACGACAGATACTTGAAGAACTGTTTGCCCCACACAACATCTTTAAAATAAACAACCATATAAAACTTATCTATTGTTCGTATGACATTTAAATAAGTTAACACAAAATGTAAAATATGGTGTTAGTTTTCTTCTTCCTCTTCTTCCTTAATTACTGGAGTACCTAAAATGAAAAAAAAAATCTGGTCAGTCTCAATATACTGTTAAAATATCTCAGTTAAAAAAAAGAGTTTCTGGGCTAGAGCAATAGCATAATGATAGAGCACTTGCCTTGCCAGCACAGACCTAGATTCAATCCCCAGTATCCCATATGATCCCCTGAGCCTGCCAGGAGTGATTTCTGAGTGCAGAGCCAGGAGTAACCCCTGAATGCTACTGGGTGTAGCCCAATCCCCAAAAAGTTTCTTATTAACCCAAGAAGTACTAAAATGCAGTAAAGTACTAATAATATGGTCTCATAGAACACTTTTTATTTTCAAAATATCCAAAAGATCTCTCAGAAGAATTACCAAGTAGATTAACATAAAAACTTATGAATACTCAGTTCTTAATCTAAAATAAGAACTTCAAGTAAAAATGCCCACAAGTACCAGGCCAAAATAAATAAATAAATAAATAAATAAATAAATAAATAAATAAATAAGGTCCCATTATACCCTAGAAATTTGGCCTATGTTAAACACACATTCTTCATTTCCATAGTATGCAACTCCAGTGTTGCTAGAAATATGAATTTTTAAGCTAACTTTCCTAAATTTTGAACAGTGGGAATAAATTACAAAGAAACAAAGAGAAAACAAAAGCCATAAGCTCTCACTGAGCCCTGCCACTTTATACCTACCCATAATTTGACTCCAACTGTGCTTTCCTTGTTGGGACAGGGTTCCAAACAATGTTCCAGGGGTCTTGGTGATAACCAACTTGACTAAATGGTTCAATGCAAGGGCCTAATGATACGGTATGATAGTTTCTGAAACACTAAATTTTATTTGTTGAAAGGTACCAAATCTAGTTGCTGAACTCTATACTTGATTTAAGGGGGTAGGGGGGGTGCTCAGGGGCCTCCAGAGTTATACTCAGAAATTCTAGGGGGTCATATGGTATCAGAGATAAACTTGAGTCTGTCCATATAACTCCTGCACTATCTCTACAACCTCCAATTACTCCATCTCTCTGTGTGTTGTTGGGCAGGGAAGTGAGTGGGGACAGCCACACCTACTGGTGCTCACGGGTTGATCCTGGTTCTGTACTCAGCGGTCACTTCTGGCAGACGTGGAACCATAGGGAATACTGTGGATCAAACTCTGATCAAACTCCTGCTGTAATGCCTCTCTGATCCCCAACTGACTTTCAGTCAGTCCCTCTACTGAAGATCAATTCACTGTCTTCCAAACTCATTTTGCACATGCCTCTGAATCTAATGTTGGCTAGCGTAGTTCTTCATATTGGAATGCCTTCATGTCTCTTCTTCCTCCTCTTTTTTTTTTTGGGGGGGGGGGGAGGTATACCCAGCAGTGCTCAGGGATTACTCTTGGCTCTGTATTTGGGAATCATTCCCAGCAATGCTAGGGGGACCATAATGGGATGTCGAGGATGAAATCCAGGTTGGCTGTGGTGTGCAAGGTAAATGCCCTACCACTGTACTATCTCGCCAGCCTTATCTCCTCTTTCTTTCTCCTAACCAACTTCAGAGTCTCTTGAACTTTCCTAAATGAACATGAAATGTGTTCTTTATTTCAGTAAGCTTCCGTTTGTCAGAAAAGTGAAAAAAAAATTGGCTGTATTTTGTTGTTGTTGACTGAAGCCAGAGTCTCATGTATGAAAGGTGAGCACTCAGCAAAGTGCTCCAGCCCTATCTGAAAGAACAAATGTAGCTGCTTGTTTCCATTTTGGAAGTACGGGGGGGGGGGGGGGGGGGGGAGGGAGGGGGGGAACGCATGAACTGGGGCCATACCCAGCAATGTTCAGGGAAGTGCTCAGAATTGACCACAGGCAGTATTCAGGTGGCCATATATAATTTTCAGGTTTCATAGGTGTATATATATATATATATATATCAAATATTTAAAATCATACACTTTGTAAATATGTGCTCTATTTATAAGTCAATTATACCTCATCAAGCTCTTTTGTAAAAGTGAGGGGTAGGAAAGAACCACTTAAGACCTTTTACAGCAAGATTCTCAACTGGAGAACAGGCGAATACATATCAGAGTCACTGCAAGACTTGCCAAGCGACATAAACTTCAGAGAGATCCCAAAGAGAAGGAATTGGAAGGTGAGGAAGGGAAGTAGTATTGAAGGGCAAGGAAGCCTGAATCTAAATATCTAGGTCCTTTTCTTTTTTTTATGTGATGATTAGCAATGAGTAGGTAATAAAAAAAAGGGAAACTATGCATTTGATATATGTTATGATGGTTGTGGTGGTGGTAATGATGATGATGAGTATCTTCATATAGCTAGATGTTACTGATTTGTTTCCTAAAATTATTTTCCTTTTGGGCTGGAGTGATTTGTAGTACAGTGGGTAGGGCTCTTTGATTGCCAGCAATCCTGAGCCAACTGGTCACCTGAGCCTGCCAGGACTGATCCCTGAGTGCAGAGTCAGTAGTAAGCCCTGAGCACCATGAGTGTGCCTCCTCACCTACCCCAAACTCCTTTAATTTCCATTTCAATCAAATAAGCTAAAAGGTTATGTCTCATTGCCTGAAGGACAGTGAGGAAAGCAGACCACACTATCAGATTACTAAAACAATGTTCGTGAGAAAATGCAGAATAATGTGGCAAAGGAGGGGGCAGTGACAGCTGCAGTGTGGAAGAAGAGCAGGAAGTCTGCGGGAACTCAGGTACACTGGCCTGGCTCTCTCCTAGGGATGGCACCGCTGTATGGAGTAAGTTCAGAGACACCTCATAATTTCCAGTTTTTAGTTATAGAAAAAAATGGTTTGGTGAGATTAATTAACCAGTACAGTAATAAAAAATGCTATTAAGTGGTAGAAGTGGGACTTAAATCCAGTCAGACAAGATTATCAACTGACACTGACAGCTATCTTAGACCAGGAAGATAGGATGGCAGGATAGGAAGACACAGGAGGATCAAGATTCTACAATTAGATCCAATGGCAAAAAAGCAGCTGCTTACAATTTATTACTAATTATTTTGCAAACTAATACCTTTGTTTTGTCTTGTTTAATTTTGGGGACACACCTGTCAGCACTCAGGGTCACTCCTGGCTCTGCACTCAGAAATCACTCCCAGCAGGCTCAGGGGACATATGGGCTGCTGGGAGTTGAACCCAGATCAGCATGTGCAAGGCAAACGCTCTACCTTCTGTGCTATTGCTCCGGCCCTAAACTAATACCTTTGTGACCTAATCATAAACTTATTTTCTAAGATTTTGGTCCAAAAATGACTTCATATCAGCCTAAATATACAAGGCATTCATCTCACCCTGGTTTAAAGCTGGGCCATTATATTTCCCGTGGACAAAAAAAAAAAAAAAAAAAAAAAAAGAGGCTTTGAAAATTAGAAACAACTTTTAAAAATCATTTTCTTAATTTTGACCTTTTCCATAATTCCAGGTGACAGATTCAATTCTACACCTAGAAAATCTTTCCCGACTGGCTCAGAGTCACTCACCATCTAGCTTTTTCAGTCTGGGCACTCTCTTTGAGGCCTCTTCAATCCAGTTCCCCTCAGCAGAATGTTTCTCTTCCAAGGGATTGCCCACAAACACCAGATCTTCCAAGCATGGCAATTCAGCCAACTTTATAAATTCAGCTACAAGTACAAAAAAATATATATATTTCATATGTAAAATCAAGTTTTACTATTTTAACTTGTGGGGGTCAAATTCCATGGTCACTCGCCCTCAGTTTGTGACTGTTTAGGATAATTAGTTATTTAAGATTTTGAAGGGAGGGAAGTTATACCACATGTAGTCATTTTCTGAAGATATTATGAAAAGAGAGGGAAAAATAAGACGTACCTCTTCTATCTTCATGCTAGCCTACGGATAGGATAGAAGAGGAAATGAAGTTCAGAATCAAAAAGAACAATCAGTGTCAGTGACAGTTTTCTCTAGGCTGCACTGTTTTCAAGCCTATATTGTAGAACTTAGCACACAGTTTCATAATTATGAGCTCATACACTAAGCTTTCCCCATTAAGGTGTGAACTCCCTGAGGGTAGGAAGTGTCCAGTTCAACCTGTACAAGAGCCTGGTATCATTCATTCAGAGCACCCAGCACATAAAAAAAGTAAAGCAATATAGATATAAGATAAGTTAACTAGCTAAAAATGATTAAATTTGGGCTGGGAAGATAGTTGGGATTTGTTGTTGTTGTTTGCCACATCTGTATATTTTTCAGCTCAGGGCTCACGGGGCTAATCCAGGCCAGGGATCAAACCCAGCGTCATACATGCAGTACAAGCATACTAGCCCTTGGAGCTATCTTTCTGCTCCTGGGAGGTAACTTACTGATAGAGTATATGATTTAGACCCAAAAAGTTAATAAATTTATAATTATTCTTTTCTGCCTATGGATAGTAATTTTGTTCATGTTTATCAGGATTTAGTCAATAACAATCATTCCAAGTAAGTATTTAAATGTAAATTTCAATCATTTAGCTGAAATATTGCAAACTCTTACAGCTATTTCTCTTTGGTTTTTGAAAGAAAATACACTGTGTTCATCTTGTTCCCTTATTTTCTATAAGCAGGAAGTAGAAGGTTGCAAAGAACTAGCCTCAACTTACCCCATTCTTTCACCAGGTTATTAGACATGTAGAGAATCTTTAATTTCTTCATTACATGGATTCCTTTCAACTTCTCAATAAAATTGTAGGAGATCCACAGTTCTTCTAAAGTATCTCCGACAGCTTCCTGGAGAAAAAAAAAAAGGATTTACATGCCTATTTAAGCTTTTCCTTTAGCCTCCTTCCTTATAAACATAAAGACAATTGCCTTTGAAATGAACTGAGACCAGCCTGTCCACTGTTGGAGAATTGAAAACTGTTGGGAGAGTTTCCCTCATTAGAAAATAATTCTTATTCTCTTCAAATTGATTTGAACTAAGAAGATACTGAAATCACCAAGAGGGGAAATAAAAGCATTAATTTATCCCTTTTATTGAATGGAGGTATAATTTTCACATTGCTTCCATAAACATTATATTTGATCTTTAGCACATTTAAGGTAGGAAAAAAGGTTATCTGAAATCTATTGTAGACTTTTCCTTCTAAGGTCATAATGCTATTAATGTAGATCTAGGTCTAAATCTCAGGGTTTTAGGAAAGGCACTTGCCTTGCTTGATCCCAGACACCCCATATGGTCACCCAAGCCCACTATGTGTGATCCCTGAAGGTAAAGCCAGGAGTAAGCCCTAAGCACAGCTAGGGCCCAAAACCAAAAAATTAAATTAAAAATTAAAGGAAAGGGGCCAGAGAGATAGCATGAAGGTATGGCATTTGCCTTGCATGCAGAAGGACAGTGGTTTGAATCTCGGCATCCCATATGGTTCCCTGAGCCTGCCAGGAGCGATTTCTTTTTTTTTTTTTTTTTGGTTTTTGGGCCACACCCGTTTGACGCTCAAGGGTTACTCCTGGCTATGTGCTCAGAAATCGCCCCTGGCTTGGGGGGACCATATGGGACGCCGGGGGATCGAACTGCGGTCCGTTCCTTGGTAGCGCTTACAAGGCAGACACCTTATCTCTAGCGCCACCTTCCCGGCCCCCAGGAGCGATTTCTGAGCGTAGGGCCAGGAGTAACCCCTGAGTGCTGTCAAGTGTGACCCAAAACCCCCCAAAAAAACAAACAAAAAAAATTTTTTCAGTGTTATTACTATCCTCCCACTATCCCTATTTATCATGGAAATCTTTAAAAAATAACAAGTTTTTTTTAATTCCCTCCCTGTTATTTATTCTCTAACTTTAATTTATGTTTATTTTGTGTGGGATCTCATTTCCTTTTTTTCTTTGCTCAGTTAGGCTACGCCATGTGACACTCAGGGTTACTCCTGGCTCTGCACTGAGAAATCGCTCCTGGCTCGGGGGACTCTATGGGACGCTGGGGGATCGAACCACAGTCTGTCCAGGGTTAGCACATGCAAGGCAGACACCTTACCTAGCTTGCGGCTTGAGCCACCACACTGGCCCCCTATGACAAATAATTTTTATAGAAATTTTCCAGATGCCTACCCAGATGATTCTATTTTTAGCATTGTCCTATCAGATCTGTCCATCTATTCTCAACCCACCAATGTATTTTTGAGCTATAAACTAATTTTTAAACCACAGTCATTAGAGTATAAATATTCTACCATGCTGACTTAAATGCTAGATATAATCAACATTTTTCCTTCTTTTATGGATATAAGAAAAAAGTAATTACTAAAATAATAATAAAATATTAGACCGGATCAATAGTATGCTCAGTACCTTCTTAACCCAAAGTAATTTGCCTATTACCTACTGTGTCATCTCTAGGATATGGGACACAGGCCTTTGTCCTGCTTGAAAGAAAAATATAGCCCAGATAAAGATCTTTAATGCATTTTCTATGCTGGTGAAACTAAAAGTAGAGGCTATAGTAACGTGGATGAGTCCTGTATTGTCCCAGTTCCTATAATTCACTTCAGTTGCATCCTTTATTTATTTATTTATTTATTTATTTATTTATTTTAATTTTCTGTTTGGGGCTTATACTCAGGGCTTACTCCAAACTCTACTCAAGAGATCATTCTTGGTGGACAGATCAGGGGACCAAATGCAGTGCCAGAGATCAAGCTCCATGCGCAAGTTAGCACTCTCTACCTGTTATATTATTGTGTGGGTCCTACTTGTAACCTAAATAAACACTTTCTAAATAAGAAAAACATTAAATGCACTAATTTAGAAGTTGTAAAGTTGCACAGGAAACATACTGATGCAAAGATTTAGGCTCAGTTTTAGGTTCTCCCACCTACTCAGTATTGGTGCATTATACAGTTGAGAATTCTTAGGTAGCTTTTTTAAGTCAAAATGAACAATGCACCAATGAACCAATTTGCTGGATTTATTCTTTTCATTCTTTGCTAAATAATATTTACTTGAAAATGATAACTCATTTTAAATAGCACAGGCTAGTCTAGAAAGTCATTTAGATGAAATAGCTTTTGAAGATGTCTGTGATGCTTTGTTCGCTCTTTGAAACCAAATTTTACTGTAGCTTTTAGCCATTTGTATACAGCTGTTTTGCTGTGGTCAAATTTCAGTGTATTTGGGAACTTTACTTGGGAATATTACTTTAGGGAGTGAAGATTTTTATGCACATTGATTTACATAGTTTTTATGTTTGGACATAGCTCTTTTATTTTGTTCTGGGTTTTGTTTGTTTGTTTGTTTGTTTGTTTGTTTTACCACTCCCTGCAGTGTTCAAGGCTAACTCCTGGTTCTGCTTTCAGGAACCACTCTGGCAGGCTTGGGGGAACTGTATGTATGTGATTGTAGGGACTGAACCAGGGTTGGCCATTTGCAAAGCAAACACCGTACCTGCTGCACTCCAGCCCAGTTCTGTCGTTTAGTACAATTTATTTCATCGCGTATACTATCTTTTGTACTTTCCAAAATATAAAAACACACTAATCAACTCAGTTCAATTACTAAATTACTACTTCTGCGTGCTTTACTCTTTTGAGACGTAATCAGTATCTAAAACATGAAACAAAATAAACTCTACAAAGATAAACAAACAAATCCAACAGCTGGGATGAAACAACTGCTGTAAAAATAACACTAAGTAAAATCCTAAAGAAAAATGTAAAACCATTTCAGGGATTGAAGTAATAGTACACTGGGTAGGGCGTTTGCCTTAAACGTGGTCCACCTGGGTTCAAATCCCCAGCAACCCATATGGTCCACCAAGCCTGCCAGAAGTGATTTTTTTTTTTTTTTTTTTTTTTTGGTTTCTGGGTCACACCTGGCAGCGCTCAGGGGTTACTCCTGGCTCTACGCTCAGAAATCGCTCTGGCAAGGCTCGGGGGACCATGTGGAATGCCAGGATTCGAACCACCGTCCTTCTGCATGCAAGGCAAATACCCTACCTCCATGCTATCTCTCCAGCCCAGGGATCTCAAACTCAATTTACCTGGGGGCCGCAGGATGCAAAGTCGGGGTGAGGCAGGGCCGCATAAGGGATTTCGCTTACCGAATATTCGCAATAAAAAATCGCATCAGTACGAAAAAAATCGCAAAAGATCGCATTAAACATTTGCACACCCCGAACGGAACTGCTCAGGGTATGCGAATGTTTAATGTGATTTTTTTTCTTACTAATGTGATTTTTATTGTGATTATTCGGTAAGCGAATAATCACGAATACTATGATATTTGAAGGCCACAAAATGTTGTATGGAGGGCCGCAAACGGCCCGCGGGCCGAGAGTTTGAGACCCCCCCCCCCCCCCCCCCCCCCGCTCCAGCCCCTGGCCAGGAGTGATTTCTAAGTGCAAAGCCAGGAATAACCCTGTTACTCCTGTTACTGCTGGGTATACCCAAAATCCCCCACCCCAAAAAAACCCAAACAACAAAAACCATTCCAAAAAACACACACACGTGTGTGTGTGTGTGTGTGTGTGTGTGTGTGTGTGTGTGTATTACAAGGAAAAGATTTTTGGGAAGCAATTAACGAAAGCTATCACCCAATAATTTGGTTTATTAGAGAAAAGGCCATTAGGCCATTAAGTAAATAGGCATTAACAAATGATTTGCATCTGCACCTGGACAAAGCATTTCTTTTTTTTTTTGTTTTTTTTTGTTTTTTTGGGCCACACCCGGTAACGCTCAGGGGTTACTCCTGGCTATGCTCTCAGAAGTTGCTCCTGGCTTGGGGGACCATATGGGACGCCGGGGGATCGAACTGTGGTCCGTCCAAGGCTAGCGCAGGCAAGGCAGGCACCTTACCTCTAGTGCCACCGCCCGGCCCCAAAACAAACACTGGTTGGACAACATGTAGGACAACATGTAGGACACATGCCTTGCACATAGCCAACCTGGTTTTTTGTTTGTTTGTTTGTTTGTTTTTTGGGCCACACCCATTTGACACTCAGGGCTTACTCCTGGCTATGTGCTCAGAAATCGCCCCTGGCTTGGGGGGACCATATGGGACGCCGGGGGATCGAACCGCGGTCCGTGGACAAAGCATTTCTCTTCTTACTTTCTTATTCTGTAAAATGAAGATGTTGGCACAGTGAGACACCACCTCACACCCTTTTGGAAGGCTCCTACCACACAAACTGAAAACAACAACTGCTGGAAAAGATAAGGAGAAATTGTAACTCTTTTTTCTTTTTCTTTTTTTTTTGGGGGGGGCACACCCAGTGTTGCTCAGGGGTTACTCCTGGCTGTCTGCTCAGAAATAGCTCCTGGCAGGCACGGGGGACCCTATGGGACACCGGGATTCGAACCAACCACCTTTGGTCCTGGATCGGCTGCTTGCAAGGCAAATGCCGCTGTGCTATCTCCCCGGGCCCGAAATTGTAACTCTTAACACTAATGATGGGAATGTAAAAAGAGTGCAGCTACTATGTAAAATTACTTTGGTGATTCCTTAAAATAAATAATTGAAAATATATAGGTTCAGGGGCCGGGCGGTGGCGCTGGAGGTAAGGTGCCTGCCTTGCCTGCACTAGCCTAGGTGGAACCGCGGTTCGATCCCCCGGCGTCCCATATGGTCCCCCAAGAAGCCAGGAGCAACTTCTGAGCGCATAGCCAGGAGTAACCCCTGAGCGTCACAGGGTGTGGCCCAAAAATCAAAAAAAAAAAAAAAAAGAAAATATATAGGTTCGGAGATAGCACAGTGGTAGGACGTTTGCCTTGCACGCAGTAGACCCAGGGTGGACGGTGGTTTGAATCACGGCATCCCATATGGTCCCCCAAGCCAGCCAGGAGCAACCCCTGAGCCCCACCAGGTGTGACCCAAAACCAAAAAAAAAGAAAAAAGAAAAGAAAAGAAAACCTAAAAAAAAATTGAAAATATATTATTTATCCCACCTGAGCAACTACTCAAATAATTAAAAGCTGAATTTCTTGTTTGTTTGTGTTTGTTTTGGGGCAACACCCAGAAGAGCTCTGGGTTTACTCCTGACTGCAGCACTCAGGTATCACTCCTGGCAGTCTTGGAGGATCATATGGGGTGCCAGAAATTGAACCCAGATTGGCTACATGCAAGGCAAATACTCACTCCACTGTAATATTGCTCCAGACCCTTAAAATATTTTTAATGCCTGACTAGAGGAAATGGGAGCCCTAATTATTGCGGGGGGGGGGGGTGGTTAAAAACTAGCACCAATTTTCTGATAAAGTGATAATTTATCACAAAAGTCTTAAAAGAAATACATACTTTTGGACCCAATAATTCCATTTCAAGAAATTTATCCAAAGAATTATCCATAAACGTGTGCAATAATATAGCTTAATGAAGGTTTTTATTAGTGAGAATAGTAACTCTAAATTGGGAAAATCATAATAAATAACATATTTGAATAAATTATAGCACACCAATTTAAACAATGCAATGCTGTCATCTAAAAGGGTATGAAGTATATAGTATATATACTATAAAGTATATATATATATATATATATAAAGTTTTATATAAAGTTTTGTTAGTTCTGAGAAATTTGTTTTGGGGCCACACCAATTGTGCTCATAACTTACCGTGGAAGAGTTTGAGGAACCATATAGGATGTCTGAGATAGAATCCAGATCAATCAAAGTGAAGGCAAGAGCGAAAATTATTTTTAAATTTATGTCACAGGGCTGGAGAATTGAGAAAAGGATTAAAGCACTTTGCATATGACTGAGCACACTTCAATCCCCAGGACTATATGGCTCCTCATTCTCACTCCACCTAGCATTTCCATGAGCACAGAGCAGGGAGTAGTCTCTTAGCACTACTCTATTAAATTAAAAAAAATGGCTTTCAGAGCCACTTGAAAAAAAACATCTAAAACATCTAAAATTTTATCATGATTCAAAAAGAAGTTGACTGGGGCCAGAGAGATATGCAGTGGGTAAGGGACCACCTTGCATGTAAATGACCCCAGTGCAATCCTTGGCACCAGATACGGTCACTCAATGAAGACTATCGGAAGTGATCCCTGAGCACAGAACTAGGAGTAAGCCCTGTGCACCCCAGGTATAGCTCCAAAGACAAATGAAACACAACAAAAGAGCTTATATCTGGTTCCTGATTTCTTCTCAAATCTTACTGAAAGCCATTATCCCTCCCTGTTCATTTGTTTGCTTTTTAATCAACCATATCAAGTAACAAATTTCAGCACTTTGCTATCTCACCTCAGCCCAGAGTACTTAATTTTAGTCAGATCTATAAGACCGCTAGCCTCATTTCTAGAGAGAAAAGCATGAATCTTTGTTCTTATATATACCTTGCTTTTCTTCAGGTTGTGATTATACATCATTACTTTCTGGTTTATATTCCTTCACAATACTTGTTCTATGTAAGTTCTATGAGAGCAAGGACTTTGTTTTATGCACTGCTGCTATCTCTAGTATCAAGAATAGATTATGGCTTTTAAAGCAGACACTCAATAAATACACTCAATTATGTTGAATGAATGAATTATATGAAAAAACTGGCTTCACATATTGAGTATAAAAGAAATGTAAAAAATAGGCACTCATGGTTTTTCTTCTATATTCCCTAAAGAACAGGAAAAAAAGGCCAAAAAAGATGTCATCCAAAATATTAATATTATTTAAATTTCCAATGACTTATCTGTACTTTAATACTTGCTTTTCTATTTTGTAAACCTTCTGTAACAATCAAATGTTATTTGTATACTAAGGAAAGATTTTTTAAGTAATAAATAATAACCTACCAGTCCATTTAAGTTCTTTATGTTGTTTCTTCCTAAAGACAATATCCTCAAGTTTTCTGTAGTAGAAAGAAAGCAATAAAAGTACAAATACAAAATATAAATTATATAAAATTATAAACAGTATTATGTAATATATTTGTTAATACAAGCAAGCTCATATTCATAAAAAGTATTGATGTGAAGTGGGGCAAGCTCAGTGGCTCAGAGCATTTGCGTGGCAAGTGTAGGGTTCAGACTCTGTAAGTTCAGACGCTGGTGCCACCACATGCACCAACCTTGATCCTGGTTGTTCTGTTGTTTAGATCTGGCAGCTCTGTGATCCCAGTGCAGTGTGTGTGAGCACCTCAACAAAGGAGTGCAGCCCCAGCTAAAAGATAGGTGAGTATCATGGCCTGAAGTACACTCCCTGGTAAGCACCTGTGTGAACACCCAAGTAACCTATGGCAATTGCTACAGCCAGAATAGAAAGATGTAGGCAAGTGTGCAAGCGCTGCAACCTGGTGTACAACTCAAGCTCACGCACAACAGCCAAGTGTGTAGACCCTGGTGCTTACAACTTCAACAACAAATGGAAAGAAAGAGGTGCAAAATAAAAGTTCTTAATTGCTTTTCTCTTTTGGGCCACACCAGGCAATGCTTGGGGGTCATTCTGGCCTCTGCACTGAGGAATCACTCCCAGTGGTGCTCGGTAGATCAAATGGGATACAGGGTATTGAAACCAGGTAGGCTACATGCAAAGCTAATGTCCTACCTGCCATACTATCATTCTGTCCACTTAACTGTTCTTTTAATTTTAAAATCCCAACTCTAGAATCTTAAAAAAAAATTAAGCCAGGAAGTACAATCTAACAAATGTGTGGTATGTGAAATAATAAAAGTTACTTGCCGCCCCCCCCCCCCCAGAGGACAGAAAATGAGTAACACAACAGCTGGATGTGCTTGTGACTGATCTCTGGTCATCAGTGACAATGGTGAAGGGAAAAGAAAAATTGAACTTTGAAGAATATGTATTTCTTTTTATATTACATTTTTAAATTTTTTTAGTCACCTAAACAATTCCAAAGATATTTCACGACTAGGTTTCAGGCATACAGTGTTTCTTTTTTTTTTTTCTTTTTTAAATATTACTCTTTTATTTTACTGAGTTTTCCTTCTGAACACTTATCAATAACATTCAGAGGAACATTAATATATTCAGTTAAAAAAAAGATACTGCAAATTGAAGCAAGTGATAATGTTACAGATGATCAGAAGTTCATTTATAAGGATAACATACAGTGTTTCAACACTGATTTCTTCACCAATGTCCCCTTCCCTCCACCAGTGACCCCAGCCCCCACTTATTTTGCCGCCCATCCACCAGTCTGCCTGTGTAAGAGGAACTTTTGCTTTTATATATATATTTTATATATATTATATTAATATATTTATAAATTATATATATTATATATATATCGGGCCACAACCAGTGATGCTCAGGAGTTACTCCTGGCTGTGCACTCAGAAATCGCTCCTGGCTTGGGGGACCATATGGGAAGCTGGAGATCAAACCGCAGTCTGTCCTAGCATGTGCATGGGAGATGCCCTACTGCTTGTGCCTCCGCTCTGGCCCACTTTTGCTTTTTTTTTTTTTTTTTTTTTTTTTTTTGGGTTTTTGGGCCCCACCCATTTGACGCTCAGGGGTTACTCCTGGCTATGCGCTCAGAAGTCGCTCCTGGCTTGGGGGACCATATGGGACGCCGGGGGATCGAACCGTGGTCCATCCTAGGGTAGCGCAGGTAAGGCAGGCACCTTACCTTTAGCGCCACCGCCCGGCCCCCACTTTTGCTTTTTTTTAAGGTTCTACATTGTGGCTTACAATACTGTACTGATAGGGTTTTATATATAATAATTTGCCACCTTTTCTTTGGTGGGGCAGTGGTTTTGGCCATACCCAGAAGTATACAGGGCTTACCCCTAGCTCTGCACTCAGGGATCACTCCAGATAGTGAGTGCTTGGGGGTCCATATGGGATGCCAAGGATCAAATCCAGGTTCGCAGTTTGCAAAGCCCTACCCACTGTGTTATCACTCAGAACCCAACTATCAGCACCACCTCCTCCTCCCAGTTAAATACTTCCCTTCTCCAAAGTCATTGTCCCCTCTCTGTCTTATCGTTCAACCTCCCCCCACTTACCAAGTGGCATGTTTCCTACTAAAGACCAGTTTTCTTTTTTTTTTTTTGCCTTTTTTTTTTTTTGCTTTTTAAAGACCAGTTTTCATGTTGCTTCCCTTGCTTTTGGATATTAGTTATTCTACTATTGTTTCTTTTTTACCCCATATGAGAGATATAATTCTGTGTTGGTCTCTCTCCCTCTGATTTCACTCAGCACGATACTCTTCAGAATCATCCAGGAAGCCTATTTCAAATCTATCATGATATAATGATTAGTTAACACTAGAAAATAGAAACATAATTAAGTCTAGTCTACCTCGCTCCACACAAGGGCTGATGTTACAGTAATAGTAATACAGTAATAGGTTTCCAGCTTCTGCTTGGTTTCCTAATCACTGCAGAGCAAACCCAAGCATGAGACAGGAGGAGCCCCTGAGCATAATGGGTCTGTGCCCCACCCCCCCCAAAAAAAGAGCCAGAGAGACAATAGAGGAGTTAAGGCACTTGCCTTACACACAGCCAACTCTGGTTTGATCCCAGAGTGATATGCCAAGTGATACACCAAGTATCACTGGGTATGGCCCAAAAAGTTAAAATAATACTAGTTTTTTTTTGTGGGTGAGAGAGGAGAGAGGAGAGAGAAACACACCCAGAAGTGCTATGGATTATCTCTGACTCTGCTCAGCAGTCATTACTGGCAGTGTTCAGGAAACTATATGTGATTAAATTCAGCCACTCACATTCAAGACAAATCACCTTAAGCCCATACTAACAATCTCTCTAGCCCAGAAGTACTAATTCTTTTTGTTTGTTTTAGAGCCACACTCAGCAGCACTTGGATTACTCCTGACCAAGCTTGGTGGGCTCATATGGGATGCCCTGTGCAACACAAAAGACCTACCCACTATTGCTCTGGCCCCAGAAGTACTCATTCTTTTTTTTTTTTTTTTTTTGATTTTGGGTCACACCCGGCGGTGCTCAGGGGTTACTCCTGGCTGTCTGATCAGAAATAGCTCCTGGCAGGCACAGGGGACCATATGGGACACCGGGATTCGAACCAACCACCTTTGGTCCTGGATCGGCTGCTTGCAAGGCAAACACCACTGTGCTATCTCTCTGGGCCCTGAAGAAGTATTCATTCTTAAAAGCAGAATTATAGCAAGATGATTCATAGCAAATATATGGCACAAATATCTATGCTACCTCACTCCACACCTACAGCAGGTATCAAGAGTTAATCAAGACATACTTTCTCACATTTAGGTTTTGAAACTTAATTTATCTCAAAGTCACAACCAATGAACCAGTCTTATCAAGTCTTATATTCATTTTTATAATTATGATAGTCATTTTGAGGAGGAGAAACACCTGGTGGGGCTCAGGAGCTACTTTCAGTCAGTGCTTGGAAATGACTACCAATAGTGTTCTGGGAACTATGAGGGATGGAACCCCTGCCCCTTCTCCTCACATGTATACCAGTTATTTATCTCTGCAATCCATCATAGTCATTTTTTAAATGAAACCATTCTGTTATATAAATTATGTTATCAGTTTAATCTTCTTTAAGCAAGTTATTTTAATCATAGAGAAAGCCAATTTGTTTGCGAAAATGGGGGTGTGAGGCTTGGCTTTGGTTTGAGGTTTTTGGAGGTGTTGGGTTTCTTTTTTTATTCCCAAGTTGCTGTTTATTATTAATAAAACGCATTATTTAAAGTTTTTCTTTTAAAAGATCCAATGTTCTGTAAAGTTTTCAAATTACTATCACAGATTTAAGAGATTTTGGTTTCTCAGGACCAATGTTCTAATAATAATGAAAGATAGAATAAGATACCTTCCATCTCCCAGAGTCTTGTTTTAAAAAGAAATACAGTGCTACAGCAATAAAAATAAATTTATAGAGAAATACAATGTGTCTTCATTTTTGTCAGGCCAGTACAGTAAGTCCTAGTTTATCATCATGGCCAGGTTCTTAGTACTTTAAGAATTATGCTGGGGTGGGAGCTAGAGTGATAGCACAACAGGTTGGACTTTTGCCTTACATGTGACTCATCCAGGTTGGATCCCTAGCACCCCATATAGTCCCCGGTGCCCCTAAATGATCCCTGAGCACAGAACCAAAAGCACTGAGCAAAAAACCCTGAGCACTGGCAGGTATAACTCCCTAAAACAAACAACAAAACACACACAACAAAATTACAAAGGCCCCCAATCTGAAGGAATGAAAATAATGTTTGTAGGGACCGGAGCATTATCACATTTGCCTTACACTCGGCTAACACTGAACAGAACTGGTTCAATTCCCAACATATCATATGGTCCCCCGAGCCTGCCAGGAGCAATTTCTGAATGCAGAGCCAGGAGTAACCCCTGAGGGTCGCTGGATGTAACCCCAAAACAAAACAAAATAAAAATAATGTTTTTTTTTTTTTGGTTTTTGGGCCACACCCTGTGACGCTCAGGGGTTACTCCTGGCTATGCGCTCAGAGGTTGCTCCTGGCTTCTTGGGGGACCATATGGGACGCCGGTGGATCGAACCGCGGTCCGTCCTAGGCTAGCGCAGGCAAGGCAGGCACCTTACCTCCAGCGCCACCGCCCGGCCCCAAAAAATAATGTTTAAAAAAAAAAAAAAAGCCTCTGGTATCCAAGTTTAGTTGAAAATTGACTTCAAGAGCAAAAAAAGGAGACAATGAAATTGATTAGGAAAAAATCACTCAAATCAAAATACATGCTTTTCAAACTGAGTTGTGCAAAATTGATTTAGTGAGTTATGAAAAGTATTCATAAAATTAAAGCCCAAATTTTTGATGTATATAGAAACTTAAATTGTGAGAGCAAATATGCTTTTCAAATTTTATTCCAGTTAACATTTGATATTGTGTACTCTAACTATGGAAACTGATCAAAAGGTTTGAAAAACATAAAGGGGAGAGAAGGTCTAAATCAAACTATAGTCCATGGGCCACTGTTGTTCATAGTTTGTTGTTTTGTTTTGTTTTTAAAAAACTATAGTCCAGCCCTCCAACAGTCTGAGGGACAGTAAGCTGGCTTCCTTTTTAAAAAGTATGAGGACCTCTGGTCTAAATTAATGTTATAGTTTCTGGAAAGAACAGCAACAAATTATCTGAGAGCTCTTTCAAAGAGTAGAGTTAGCAGAATTTGATGATTAATTTGGATGTAGAGCATTAGGGAGAGAAAGAGTGAATATGGGAGGTTAAATAATGCCTCGCAGAAAAATACCAACATGCTAATCCCCAAATCAGTGAATGTTATATTACAATGGAAAAAAAAAAAGCTGGGGCCGGGAAGGTGGCGCTAGAGGTAAGGTGTCTGCCTTACAAGCGCTAGCCAAGGAACGGACCTCGGTTCGATCCCCCAGTGTCCCATATAGTCCCCCCAAGCCAGGGGTGATTTCTGAGCACATAGCCAGGAGTAACTCCTGAGCGTCAAACGGGTGTGGCCCAAAAACCAAAAACCAAAAAAAAAAAGCTATATTAACACTGCAGATGTGATTACTTTAGGAATCCTGAGTTAGGGAGAAGCTCTTCATTGAACAGGTATTCCCTATGCAATCACATATCTACACAGAAGAGGGAGACAGAGAAATATGAATTGCCTTGACAGCTCAGTGGTAGAATACATGCCTATGTGTTGGGAACTGACTTGTTTGAGGACATTTTGCTGTTCTTTCTGCCATAGCCCAGCTTTTCACCTAAAAGCAATATGCAGTCTTGCTGTAAATTTTTGAGCTAAGAGAAAAGAATGTACAGCTGCAGGACATAATTTAGCTCTTAGCCCGGAGGAGAGTAAAAACTGCCTGGTACAGTTATCAGAAACTAGGCCCCATTCCTTAAGACCACATTCCGGAGTAATTTAGGCTGTTATCAATAAGTATATGCTATATTGTCTGTTCAAGATCACTTAGGCAAGCACATATTGCACCATTTCCTGATAGTCAAGCAATTAGGAATGCAGCTAGAAGGACACTAGAAGTTTCCATTGAAACAGCACGTTCAGCATAGCTTGAAGGTCATCCAGCCCCTAGCCCACTGCCCACTTCCTTATGAGCCTTCGCGCCAAAAGTATGATTGACAGCACCTTTGTACTGCCCCCTTCTCCTTCACTATAAAAGAAGGAGTTATATTTCAATAAACGCCTTTGAACAGTGAAATATTGCCTTAGGCCATTTATTATTAACCTCTCTTAAATTTCTTACAGTGTGGTTGTGCTTCTACTCAGCAAAATAGGAGTGCGGTCGTCTGAGAAGCCTTCCCAGCTAATTCCTGCTGGCCGGGCCCCCCTGGGGGGCTTCTGAACTTTGCATTTTGGCGCCCAACGCTGGGCTCGAAGATCACCGCCACACTCCGAACGACTACAGGTCGGCGAGTCTAGAGCTCCTTCGTAAATCGCGGAAATTACCTCATCAGGGTAAGCGTTGAAACGAGTTAGCCTTAATCAAATATTTAAACTGCAGTTTTTCCAGTCGTTCCGATCGCTGCCCCTGATTGGCTTTTGGGGCTTAACCCATAGGATACGCTACCATGGGTAATTCTTTGAGTACTGAACTTAAATTCATTAAATATATACAGTCTGAGTTGAAAGCCAGACATATAGAGGTTACCAAAAAAGATATTTGTAATTTTTTAATGTTTTGTTCATGATGTTTGCCAAAAATACCCATCGAACTCGCTACCATGGGTGCCACGTTATTTGTAATTTCTTAATGTTTTGTTTATGATGTTTGCCAAAAATCTAGTTTTCAGGTTCCTGTCGCTTTAAATCTCTCAGTTCCCTCCCTCCTTTAACCCTTCATCTTCACTTCTGCCGCTTCAACCTCTGTGCTAATCCTGTTAAAGCCGCTGCTTTTTTCCCTGAGCAGCTCTCCCCGGCGGGCGGGCGAAAATTCCGCCGCTTTCCACCTACTACCTTTCCTGTCTTTCTCCCTAATAAAAAAAGTCTTTCTCCGCCTACTCAGTAGCCTCTGCCGCTAACAGTCAGCCACTTTCCTAACCTTGCCTCCAGCTTTTCTGTCCTTGCAAAACTAAAAGCTGCCTTTAAAAATCTCCCTGGCGTTTCTCCTACCCTGCCATAGCCTGCCTCAGCTCCGTCCTTGCTCCGTCAAAGTTTTTACTCCCCTCCTTAGCCAGCAATTGCAACAATACAAAGCCTTTAATTAAAAAAGCCACACAGCTGTTTCAAGCCGTGTGACCCCAGCCCCTTACACGCTCTCCTGCTTGAAATCTATTGGGGGCGGCGCTGTCTCCCCCGCTGAAAAGCTGAACTCTTGCAAAGTTAACTTTTTCTCCGCAGTAAAATCTTTCCTTCCAGCAAGCAAGCACAGATTCTAATCTCTGAGCTCATCGCTGGCTTCACCTTAAAGGGACAGCGCCCATTTTCCAAATCCCAGCTTAAACCCGGTTCCACACGTGGCAACAAACTTTTGCTACTCCCCCCCCCCCCCTCTTGGCCATGCGGCCGCTTCAGCAAAATTCAGCGAGCAGGGCGAAAACCTCCCATCCCTTACTATACAAATGCCTATCTTCCCTCAGGCTTTTATAATTGTCTCTCTGGTGCTACAAATGTTCCTTTTTCCTGAGTTGGGATGCCTAAGTTGAAATGTTTTTCTAAATATAAAGGCCACAGTTGGTAAAATTAAATGTGTTACAAAATGTCATAAATATAAAGTTTGTAAAGTGGTTCAGGTCATGGGCATTTTTTAATAGTTTAAGCTCCTTAATCTGCGTTTAAATAACATTTTGTAACATTTTTAACTTTGTTTTTGAAGAATAATTTGTAAATATAACACAGGTGTCTTTCTTACCTCTGCATTGGGAAGAAAAGCAAAACTCCTTTGTTAAAATTACTGCACATGTTTAGAAAGTTAATTTTTTAAGAACTAAAATAATACAAGTGAGCAAAATAAGTTGGTCAGCTTTCCTTAACAATAATGTGTAAACATTCCAAAACTCTAAGCTAAGCCTAAGCTCTTTTGAATGCATATAAATATAGCAAAATAGCATTGCCATTTGAAAAACTTAAACCAAATAATCTAAACCTTAAAAGTGGTTAGGCAGTTCAAATAGTGGCATAAAAGCCATTTCAATAACAAAAACAATATGATAACTAGTTAAATAAATTTGTTCATAAATTATTGTTCATAAACTTAAACCTTAAGTAGCTTTATTTCTTTTCTTAATTTCAAGCTTAATTTTAAACTCAAAGGTAAGTACAAATAATTTTGCATTTTCCAAGTTTAATCTTAAGTTGTCTCTGTTCATGTTGTGGTTAGCCCTTTTTAAAATAATATTGTTAATTAGTATCATAAAAGTAACTAAATTTTATAAGCAAATTAACAAGTATTAAAAATAATTTTGGTCTTAAGCTCTAGGTGTGTAAATGCATCAAATGTCTTTAACTATATTTTATAATGTCTAAACATTTTGTCAATTTGGTATCTAATATTTTTTACAAATTATTCACTTTAAGTCTTCAAAGTAAAAACAGTTGTTTTTTAAAGTCAGTTTTTTATACCTTTAATAATCATAGTTCATGCTCTTGTGTTTAATCATAAAATTTTAACACTTTATTACAGCTGTCTTACTGTTCTACTGTAAAACCAATTTATAACAAACCTGTTCATTTTCAGCACATACTATCATACTTCAGAGTAAAAACTTCTTCTACAGTGCTCCTCTAACCATTTCACTTAACAAAATTTTTTAACTGCTTACATTTTACTTCATGTTTTAAACTTCAAATTAAAATTGTTTTAAAAATGTTTTGTGTTAAAGCTAAACCTTAAAATTTATTTTCAGCAGTTCCACTCCAGCTACATTAACAATTTTTTACAAACATGCCGGCTAAATATTTAAAAGCGCTTGTCAATTTTTCCAATGCAAATTTTGAATAAGTCCTCTTGTCTGTTCATGTGTGTGTGTTATGCGTGAAAGTGGCCACAATGTTGTGTTTCGTGTTTGTTCTGTCTGTCTATTTGTTATTTTTGCATTTCATATAAATACAATTTTTAAAGCCTTATCCATTTTTGAAATTTCAATTAATTTTTTTTTAACCTGGCTTAGTCTGGTCATCTAACAAACTGTGAAATCCTGCTAAAAAATTCTGTGCTAAGCTAGCTTTGTTCTATCAGCATGGCAAAAAAGGTAGGGGATGGTAAACCCCAAAAATTTCTCAAATGGCCATCAGGAATAACTTTTTCCTGGAGAATTTCTGGACTTTGCAATCCCCAGTTTTTCTGCTGTGTGTAGTTAAGGCCAATACTATAAGGCCAAATGTGGCTAGAAAAAGAAGCATCTAGCTTTAAAATAATAACTAAGAAGTTTAAAAAAAAAAAAATCATTTAAGTTCAGTTTAAAGGCTTTTGAACAATTGGCTATCATTAATTATAAGATTTTTTAAAAGTGCTAAAGTCTGGCAAAAGTCAGAAGGCATTTCTGTGGCATTCAAAAATAATCATTTTACCTCCTGCCAAGTTGTTTTCTTATAGACCTCCTACAGCTTCCTGCAGTCCTGTCCTCATTCACTTCAAAAAAGCCTGCCACCCCACCTGCTAGCTGCCATTACTGCGAACCTGTTTCTGACTGACTCCACCTTTGACAATGCTGAATTTGGTACTCTGCCTGGCTGCCTACAACCACCCCCTTCGAACCAAGGCTTCATTAATTTGTTTGCTCTACTTGACTCTCCCTTGCAAGACGATGACAACACCTCTGGTTCCTTCCCTTCCCCTTTTATGGTGCCGGATACATAGCCAACCCCCTCCCACTCATCCCCTGACCCATCCTGGAAGTAGCCCTTTGTGCCCTCGCCATGGGTGCTGAGGAAAAGTGAGCCACCCCCAATCAATTTTTGCCACAACCTGGCCCATTCACCCATTCCCCAGAACACACTGGCTATGTCAGCTCAACCTCTCCCATGCCCTGAGCTCTTCAGGACTCTGCCTGCTTCCCCACCCTTCCAGCCCACGCGGTCTTCCGGACCCCCCTCCTCTTCTCAGCTCATCCTTGTCATGATCAACGCTTCCGCCCTCCGCCCAGATGCAAACGCCTTCGGTACCTGCTATTCACCCACCTCAAACCTCATCCTACAGCTGGTCAACGCCTCCACCATCACCGACCCTGCCTGCTTTGGCAACCTCCTGCCTGTCTCTAACCCCTTCGCTCTGCGATCCAGCCCCAAGCCTCACTTCAGCATCACCTTCAAACAGGTGGTGAAACTTGAACTTTGCCTTTTGGTACCCAATATGATTCCCCCTATTGAAAATTGTAATCAAATTCTTGTCATTAATTCCTCCTTTTAGTTCATAATTGCCCCCAATTTAACGTTTCTTGCCTGTTTCACTGGTTTATCTCCCCCATTGTTTCACATTTGTTTTTTCAGTCCTAAAACTACTGTGTTTTCATTGTTTTAATGCCTAACTTACCTGTCAAACCTGCTCTCACCCTAGCCTTAATCATAGGCCTGGGTGCTACCGCTGTAAGCACAATAATTTATTCATTGGTTCATACTCTAAAATCTGTCAATGCCTTAAGTATAACTGTTGTTAATAATGTTTACAAACTTAAACTAAGTTTACAACACTTAAAGCACATTGTTAAATCCCTAGCAAAGATAGTGCAGCAAAACCACCATGCTTTAATTTGGTTTCCTTTTTTTTTTTTTTTTTTTTTTGAAGTAAGGGGGAGTCTGTGTAGCCCTTAAGGAACAATGTTGTATTTTTAAAGACAAAACTGGATTAGTTAGGGACAGCGTCCAACATATTGGTGATGATATAAAAGATTTTGAAAAACATTTCGATGAAGAACAAGGTTGGTACCAGGATTGGTTTTTCTCTTCCCCTTGGTTCTACACAATCTTGTCCACCGTTGTGGGCCCTCTTATTAGCCTCATGCTGCTCTTTTCTCTTGGCCCATGGATTTTCCGCAAAATTACTGCCTTTATTAAAAACCAGGTAGATGAAAAGGCAAAAACCTCTATTCAGGTTAACTACCAGCGTCTAACCCCGCGTGACTCCTGTGAAAACTTGGCTTTAGTCACCAAGCCGCCTTTCCAGCCACTAGTTTCCAGGAGATAGAGCGCATAGCTAACAGACGGAGCTTGCTCCGGCACTTGTGCTCCCGGCTGTGGAGACACCTACGACGGGATTAGCAAGGTCCCAGTTAGGGCACGGCCCAAAAAGGCTACAACGCATAATTCGGATCTCTGCGCGCACCCACGGCGCTTGTAGCCACCTTTTAAATGCGGCTTTGGCCGTGTCCGACCTGGTCAAACCTTGTATGCCTAAGACACGGTTCTTCCACCCGCTCACGACTTTCCTTCTTTTATTAGAAGAGAAAGGGGGAGATGTTGGGAACTGACTTGTTTGAGGACATTTTGCTGTTCTTTCTGCCATAGCCCAGCTTTTCACCTAAAAGCAATATGCAGTCTTGCTGTAAATTTTTGAGCTAAGAGAAAAGAATGTACAGCTGCAGGACATAATTTAGCTCTTAGCCCGGAGGAGAGTAAAAACTGCCTGGTACAGTTATCAGAAACTAGGCCCCATTCCTTAAGACCACATTCCGGAGTAATTTAGGCTGTTATCAATAAGTATATGCTATATTGTCTGTTCAAGATCACTTAGGCAAGCACATATTGCACCATTTCCTGATAGTCAAGCAATTAGGAATGCAGCTAGAAGGACACTAGAAGTTTCCATTGAAACAGCACGTTCAGCATAGCTTGAAGGTCATCCAGCCCCTAGCCCACTGCCCACTTCCTTATGAGCCTTCGCGCCAAAAGTATGATTGACAGCACCTTTGTACTGCCCCCTTCTCCTTCACTATAAAAGAAGGAGTTATATTTCAATAAACGCCTTTGAACAGTGAAATATTGCCTTAGGCCATTTATTATTAACCTCTCTTAAATTTCTTACAGTGTGGTTGTGCTTCTACTCAGCAAAATAGGAGTGCGGTCGTCTGAGAAGCCTTCCCAGCTAATTCCTGCTGGCCGGGCCCCCCTGGGGGGCTTCTGGACCCTGCACCTATGTTCCAGTTCACTGCATCAAACACTACTAAAGAAGGCTTCTACAGGGGCCAGCAAGGTGGCGCTAGAGGTAAGGTGTCTGCCTTGCAAGAGCTAGCCAAGGAAGGACTGTGGTTCGATTCCCCGGCGTCCCATATGGTCCCCCCAAGCCAGGAGTAATCCCTGAGCATCAAATGGGTGTGGCCTGAAAAACCAAAACAAAACGAAACAAAAAAAGAAGGCTTCTATAAAAAATGTTTTTTTCAAAAGAAGACACATGGGCAAAAGTGATAGTATAGCTGGGAGGTATATGCATGTATGTAGTATATGCATGTGGCTGACCTGCAGGGTTCATTCTCCAGCGTCCCAATATGGTCCCTGGAGCCCCAGTAGGACAATCCCTAAGTGCAGAGCCAGGAGTGAGCACCCTAGGATGTGGATCCCAAACTCAAAATATAATAATAATTATTATTACTATATTGTTATTCATAATAATCATAATATTTTTTAAAGAAGACATAACTGCAGAGCAGAGTGGCAAAATGTAGACCAAGCCAGGGAAAAAGTGTCTGCCATCAAGATCTAGGAAGGCAGGAAACATTTTTACCCTAAAGTCTCCAGAGGAAGTGTAATCTATCAAAACCTCGATTTTGTTCCAGAGGAAGCAATTTCAAACTCCAGGTCTCCAGAATTTTGAGAGAATACATTTCTGATATTTTAAGTAACCAAGTTTTAAACAGACATAGAAAACTGCCACAGCATCAAGAGGCTTTGCCACTGGGAATGAAGCAATGCCATTCACTAAGGTGCTCAGGGAGAACAGGGAAGGTGACCGACCAGCTACGTTTTAAATATGACAGGTAAGAAGTACACGCAACACAAATCTGAACAAAAGATGAATTTTACAAGTCTGATTTTTTTTCTTTCTCTTTTCTTTTTTGATTTTGTTTTGGGGCCACCCCTGGTGGCGTTCAGGGATTACTCCTGGCTCTGAGCTCAGAAATCACTCCTGGCAGGCTTGGGGGACTATATAGGCATATGGGATACCGGAGGTTGAACAGGGTTTGTCCAGGATCAGCAGCATGCAAGGCAAATGTTTATGCCCGACAGCTGTGCCATCACTCAGGCCTCAAAAGTCTGATTTTCTTTTTTTTGTTTAGTTTATTTTTGTTTTGTTTTGTTTTGGGGCCTTACCCAATGATGCTCAGGGGTTACTCCTGGCTATGCACTCAGAAATCGCTCCTGGCTTTGGGGGACCATATGGGACGCCGGAGATTGAACGCCGGAGATTGAACAGAGGTTGACCCTGGGTCAGCCGCGTGCAAGGTAAAATGCCCTGCAGCTGCGCTATCACTCCGGCCCCAAAGTCTGATTTTTCTTTAATATCGCTCAAGTCTAATTTTATGATAGCTACATCTACAATGTTCAGGTCTCACACTCTCATTTTCAAATAATCGACTTCAGGCAAAGCATAGCCTATATTTATTTCCTGCCATTTGACAATTGAAGAACAGGTGTCAGCTTCTGGAATTACACAAAGTCTCCAACAGGTTTATTCCAATATCTAAACCATCTAAGAACCATCTGTTACTATGAATCACTTACTTAAGCCATTCAGGTTGGCAATTTTTTCAATGCAGTTTGTAGACAGTGAAAGTTTCCTTAAAAAGAACAAAGGGAAATTTGCATTAATATTAAAAAGGCTTAAACAACATATCAGAAATTAGTCCCAAAGTACCCACAGAGATGACATATGACACATATATTTTCCAGCCATGGGACCAAATCTGGTAATGCTGAGGGTGAAGCTCAGGACCACCCTGTGGTGACTGGGTGGGGGCAAGGGGGGACTACAGTGCAGGGGTCAAACACTGGATCTTCACACCAGCTAGGTTGTGAAGCCATGGTTCATGGCTCTTCAACTTGAACCATGTCCCCATTTTGTCATATTATTTATATAGGGACCACAGTGGAGTGCTGGGGAAGGGGTATGAGCGGAGAGATATATTAGAAATGAAATTCAGGGTCTCACACTAGCAAGATATGTACTTTACCATTTAAGCTATCTCTACTATACCCCCAATATTAATTTTTTAACAAGTAACTTCACTAAGAAATGGCATGTATATTTTAATTTTGAAATCTTAGTCTTTTTTCTGTTTCTGATAACAAAAATATTCAATTCTTAAATTTTTTTTGCAGTTTCACTTTTTGTAGAAAATAAAAAAAAATAACTTTTCTGAAGACAAAATGAAGCGATCAAATTTGTTACATATATTATTTGACCCAACTTTACATTTATTTTGGGGGTGGGGTGGAGGGCATACCCAGTGGTGCTGGCAATGCTCAGGGACCATATTGGATGCCAGGGATAGAACTAGGGTTGGCCACATACAAGGCAAGGACCTTATGTGCTGTACTATCTATCCAGTTCCCTAGCATTATGTTTTTTTAAGGATATACATGATACTACTGTAAAACAAGTGTCCCCCCGCAAAATTTGAACTTGGGTTGGGTATGTGACTTTGACATATCTAGTTCTACAGTCCAGTACCAACCAGCTATAAAGGGGTCTGTCCCTTTAAATAAGACCCTAATCGTGATTGGCCACTGAGTCTATAAAACCCTCCCCAGGGTTAGCAGTTAGAAAGGACAGTTGGGGAGTGGGTTGGCAGTTGGAGGAGCAAGAGAAGTTTGTTGGCAGATAGAAGAGACATTGGATGATCCCAAACCCAGCTCTCTCTCCCTCTTTATTTCTCTCCTGGCATAGAGGTTTGTCAAAGACCCCTGGGCTTCTCAAATAAGTCTGTGATATTTGTCAGAGTCTTGCCTGGGCCCAAGGACTCCAGCAGCCTGGGCCCATCTTAAGTAGATGGGTATCTGACAGACATAGGGTACATTTCACACAAAAGTGCAGATATAGACATAGCTCTCTGAACTAGCTTATTCTATTATTGAAAAAATAAATCAAAAATTCCATTTAATAAGGAACAGAAAATGAGATAATGAGTTGGAAGATATCTAAGTCTGTAGTTAAGTTAAAGCATTTAGTAGAAAAAAATCTAGTTTATATAAACTTTTTTTTTTTGTTGGGGCCCACATTTGGTGACGCTCAGGGATTACTCCTGGATATGCGCTCAGAAATAGCTCCTCGCCTGGGGGACCATATGGGACACTGGGTCCATCCTAGGTCAGCGAGTGAAAGGCAATGCCCTACCGCTTGTGTCACTGCTCTGGTCCCTATATGAACTTTTTAAAAGTGAAAAACAGCTATGTGTATAAAAATTTCACATTCATTAAAACTTTCAGAAATTTATATTTATGAATTTAAGTTAAAATACATAATTCTAACCAACACACAGATAAATTACTATGACCCCCCAAAAGATTACTTTTAATAATTCATATATATTTACTTATAGTTTTCTATAAATATTGAAATTCTATAAAGATAGGATTTTTTGTTTGTTTTGGGGCCACACTCAAAAGGTATACAGAGCTTACTCGTGATTCTGCACTAAGGATCATTCCTGGTGAGACTGGGGGTCCATGTGTGGTTCTGGGGATCAAACCCAGCTAGGTTGCATATAAAGCATCACTTTAACTACTATTATCATCACTCAGTTCTATAAAGATAAAATTTTAAGAAAACATAACTACAGATTCTTAGACTTTTCGGCTTGAAAAAGTTTAATGTCTGGTCATGTTCATGTAAAAAAAAAAAAAAGCTAATTTTATTGAGCTAGGAATGTGGCTCAAGCCACAATTAGCTCAATGCTAAACTCCCAGGCTTTTAAAACTGTTTCACTAAAGATTCCATTTGCTAATTTTTACATAATTTTGAGTATATAATAGATATACAATTCAAACATTTACTTACAATAAACCACAGATCTACTTATTTATTTTGGTTTGTGCTCAGGGTATATTCCTAGCTCTGTGTTCAGGGATCACTTCTTTTGGATTTAGGGACTATATGGGTTTCCAGGGATCAAACCTGAGTTGGCCATGTGCAAGGCAAGAGCCCTACCCATTGTACTATCATTCAAGCCCATGTTAACTATTTTAACCATCACAACAAATCTTTTATTTATTTATTTTTTACAACAAATCTTATAACGTTTATATTTTGGGGCTGGAGTGATAGCATGGTGGTAGGGCATTTGCCTTGCATGCGGCTGACCTGGGATGGACCTAGGTTAGATCCCCAGCATCCCATACGGTCCCCTGAGCCTGCCAGGAGTAACCCCTGAACACTGCTTGGGTGTGACCCAAAAACAAAAAACAAAAACAACCCCCCAAAATTTATATTTCACAATTAAGAAACAGAAGCACAAAGAGTTCAAGAAATTTGCCTAATGTGATACTTAGAAAGTAGCAGAGGTTTGGGCTGGAGAGGTGGCGCTAGCTAGAGGTTAGGCATCTGCCTTGCAAGCACTAGCCTAGTACGGACCTTGGTTTGATCCCCCAGCGTCCCATATGATCCCCCCAAGCCAGGGGCGATTTCTGAGCACCTAGCCAGGAGTAACCCCTGAGTATCAAATGGGTGTGGCCCCCAAAACAAAACAAAACAAAAGTAGCAGAGGCAAATTTAAACCCACAGAGCTGGACTCAAGGCTAGTGCATATAATCTTATCATCTTGAATAAGAACTAAAATCAAGTTTAGTTTAGTTCAGTTTTGTTTTAATTTATTTGGTTTTGGGGCCAATTTAAACCCACAGAGCTGGACTCAAAGCTAGTGCATATAATCTTATCCTCTTGGATAAGAACTAAAATCAAGTTTAGTTTAGTTCAGTTTTGTTTTAATTTATTTGGTTTTGGGGCCACACCCAGTACCGCTCAAGGGTTACGCCTGCTCTGAGCTCAGAAGTCAATTCCTGGCAGGCTATGGGATGCTGGGGATAGAACCTGGGTTGGCCGTGTGCACGGCAAACACCCTACTGCTGTGCTATTATGCTGGCCCCTAAAGTCATGCTTTTTTAATAAAAAAAATTATACAAATAGATTTTATGAAATAAAGTATACTCTCCTTACAAAGTTGCATAAATATATTTGTTTTCCCCTTTATTTTAAAGATTGATACTAGTCTAATACACAGATATATATATGTCTAAGAGTTTCCAAATTGTTTATAAATGCAGATTCCTAAGTTTCATCAGAATGTTTTGTCTATATAAATTTGGGATAGGAATATATTTTATATAAGGAGATGGTAGTCAGGAAATCGCATTTAGTAAAATGCTAAATGAAAAGGAATTCCAAGTGATTCTCTGGCATTTTAGTCTTTATAAGAACAGTTACCTGAGAACAAGGTTTGAATATATCATATGTAAATGCTTCAAAATAGCCATAATGTAAAGTACTTAGAAAAATCCTTTAAAAATTAATGTGTACTGATAATTAAAGTCATAGCAAAAGAGGATTACATAATATGTACTTGATCCAATTAGAAAAATTATATTTTTAACTACACACAAAAAAATCCTAATAAAAGTTCTCAAAGATGATAACATTTAGTTATTTCAAAGTGCCTTTTCCCCACATCTTTTCATAAGAGCCTTACCCAGTGATGCTCAGAGATTATTCCTTGGTCTGCACTCTTGGTGCTGCTCAAGGGACCATATGGGATGCTAGAGATTGAATCCAGGTCAGTCTCATACATGGCACGAAGCATAACCTCTGTGCTATCTCTCCAGCTCATGTTACAATGTATTTTCACAACACAAAAAATTTTGTTTGTTTTTGTTTTGGGGATACACCAGATGCACCTTCGCTCAGGGGTTACTCCTGGCTCTGCACTCAGAAATCACTTCTGGCAGGCTCAATGGACCATTGGGATTCTGGGGATCAAACCTGGTTTGGCCGAATGCAAGGCAAATACCCTATCCACTGTGCTTTCGCTCCAGCCCCACAAAATTTTATCCTTTAAGGCCACATAATATAATAGGTAAGGAGATTGCCTTGTATGTGGGCCACCAGGGCTCAATCCTTGGCATCCCAAATGGCTCCCTGAGCGCCTCTCAGAGTGATTCCTAAGTGCAGAGCCAGGAATAACCCCTGAGCACTACTGGATGTGGCCCCAAAATTTTTTATTTGTTAGGTTTCTAGTGCTGACTTTGGTGGATGATTTTATAAAATAAAGAATTAAATAATATGGTAGTATTAGTTTTGTTATTTAGCATCTTCAAAAAAGATAAGGAAATTTCTATTTTCCATGTATATTATAAAAATTATACTATAAACATATCACTCAGATTGCTCTTTATCTTTTTTTTTTTTTTTTTTTTTTTTGGTTTTTGGGCCACACCCGGTGTTGCTCAGGGGTTACTCCTGGCTGTCTGCTCAGAAATAGCTCCTGGCAGGCACGGGGGACCATATGGGACACCGGGATTCAAACCAACCACCTTGGGTCCTGGATCGGCTGCTTGCAAGGCAAACGCCACTGTGCTATCTCTCCGGGCCCTTGCTCTTTATAATTCTATAAAACAAAAATATTTGCTGTTTGGCCTTGCCATTCAACACAAAGATCACACATATACAATATCAATTTTTTTTTTTTTTGAGTCACACTGGGCAAAGCTCAGGGATTACTTTCTAGCTTTGCACTTAAGGATCACTATTGGTCATACTTGTTGGACCATATCGAATGCCAGGGATCAAATCTGGTATGGTCATGTACGAGGGGATTGAACCTGGGTTGGCAGCATGCCAGGCAAATGCCCTGCCTGCTGTTCTGTTGCTCAGGCCCCAAACCAAATATTCTAGTATGCATAATTAGAAAAGAAGGGAAACAACAGCAATACTAGAAGGAAGAAAAATATGGGGAACTTACTCGCAATTACCAAGTGTGGACAAAGATGCATCCATTTTTTCTATAGGGGGAATCTGGGCATAAAGTTTTATCTCTTTGGCTTCAGACGGCTTCTGACTGGATTTCTCTTCCTATAATAAAAATTAATTGGGAAAAATTATTCTTAATTATAAAGCTCAAAACACCAGAATTTGTCAAGGTTTTTCAATTTTATTTCAAAACTATTATTAGTTCTTAATAAACCTGTATTTTTTTGGGGTGGGGGCTTGGGCCACACCCAGCGGTGCTCAGGGGTTACTCCTGGCTGCCTGCTCAGAAATAGCTCCTGGCAGGCACGGGGGACCATATGGGACACCGGGATTCGAACCAACCACCTTGGGTCCTGGATCGGCTGCTTGCAAGGCAAACGCCACTGTGCTATCTCTCCGGGCCCCAAACCTGTATTCTTTCCTGACATTTATTACTGAATCAGATAACCAAGTTTCTACAAGATTTATTCATATAATTTATTGTCAAGGAGTGAATCCACTTATTTAAAATTCTTCAAAATTACATTAATTACTAAAGAGAAACCCAACAATATGGTGGTGGGGGAAACAGAGCTATAGTATAGCAGGTCATACTGGCCTTACACACACAGCTAACTCAAGTTCAATCCCCAAAATCCCTTATGGGGATTGAATAAGTCCTGACAGGGGAGATTCATGAGGATAAAGCCAGGAGTAAGTCTTAGGCACTGCCAGTTTGGGCCCCCAAACCAAACTGAAAACAAAACCCAACAACATAAATATTTTTCTAAAAATTCCGTATCATAAAGAATTTTCATTGGTGGAAGGCCTGCTCCCTAACTTGGGTATGCTGGGAGCCTTGATAGGCCCCCAACCTTCCCCTCTTCTGCCCCTGGCCTCCAGGCTTTCTGGGGTGGCAGCCCAGGTGGCCAGACAAGCTGGGTGTCGGGGGTGGGGGGTCCCTCCTGGATGGGATCCCAAGTTTTCCCCGCCCTTCCCCCAGCTCTAGGGTGGGAAGGGCACAGGGGGGTATAGGGCGGGCAGATCCTGGCTTCCGGCTCTCTATCCATCCTCTCTTGGGCTGGAGGCTAGCTCTAGCCGCATGGCGTTTGGGGAGACCCCATGTGGAAGGCCTTCTCCCTAACTTGGGTGCGCTGGGAGCCTTGATAGGCCCCCAGCCTTCCTCTCTTCTGCCCCCGGCCTCCAGGCCTTCTGGGGTTCCAGCCGAGGCGGCCAGATATGGTGAGTCTTAACTTGGGGTGTGCTGAGATTTGCTCGGTTGTGCCCCCGCGCACACTGCATGTATTAAGAGTATCCCTTATCTTTATGTTCGTTTTGCATATCCAGAATGTTCATTTTGTATTCTTCCCTTTCCCACACCCCTACAAAGCTCATTTTTACTCCTTAACTCTCTCACCCCCCCCAAACATCACTAACCCACATTACTTTATTTAACTTTAGTACTGCACAATCCTAATCACAGACCAAAGCCGTGCATTGTGTGTGACAACCCCAAACTGTTTCAAAAGACATAAAATGGGCACGTATTTCTTTCAAATATTTTGTGTTTTTTTTTCCTCTGACAGCTATAAGTCTTACTAAATATTCTCTTATACAGTGACGATTCTAACCACTTTTTTATTTTTTTTTTTTTTTTGGTTTTTGGGCCACACCCGGCAGTGCTCAGGGGTTACTCCTGGCTGTCTGCTCAGAAATAGCTCCTGGCAGGCACGGGGGACCATATGGGACACCGGGATTCGAACCAACCACCTTTTGGTCCTGGATCGGCTGCTTGCAAGGCAAACGCCGCTGTGCTATCTCTCCGGGCCCAATATGAAGGATCTTTATGCTAGTCTTTTTTTTATCATACAGGACTTTTTTTTTGTTTTGTTTTGTTTTGTTTTTTTGTTTTTGTTTTTTTTGGGCCACACCCGGTGACGCTCAGGGGTTACTCCTGGCTATGCGCTCAGAAGTCGCTCCTGGCTTGGGGTACCATATGGGATACCGGGGGATCGAACCGAGGTCCTTCCAAGGCTAGCGCAGGTAAGGCAGGCACCTTACCTCCAGCGCCACTGCCCGGCTCTAACCACTTTTTATCTTCTCTTTATGAGCTGTTCAACAAGGAATTTTGTTGAAAGAGCCCCCCAGCTTAATGCTTATGATTGAACCATGTCATGGGGATTGTTGGACTTGTTCTTATGGCCCCCATATGCGCCAATAACGCCACGTGGCATTGTTCCTTTTTTGTATAGGCACATTAAAATGGGAAAATACTATACATACAAATAAGATCCTATCTAATAGAGATTGGAACACACAAATCTTGTAGTGCAAAAGGACCTTACACCCTGAACATTGACATAACGACCTGGCACAGGCTTCAGAAGAAAGGGCATTTTCCATTCACCCCTGAACCAGGGAAGCCATCCACGAAACATCCAGGTTTGTCTATAACATCACCTGGAAGCAATCCTCTACCACGGAAGACCCTACCACTGCTCAGACATCGACCTGCTCAAAAGAGACTTCCCTTAACACTGAGAAGACTTAATAACAAGGACCTGCTTACAGGACAGGGCTCTCTGCATTGCCCTTTAATGGTGAGGTGAAACAAGAGGATGCTCCACATCCTGACTTCAATGTAGGATATGCAGATTCCAGGATATTTAATACAGAAACATGATACCAACAACAGAGACTGTGTGAAAGATAAAAGTGTGTTGGCACTACAGACAATGTCAGGAAACTTCAGGGGTCGGGTCTCTTTGTATTTAGGCCAAGGTTATTCCTTTTCATTCCCCTCATATTTTGGTGGGCCTATGCAAACAACAATTGCCACTCTAACACCGTTTTTACTGTGCTCCTTTGACTCTAATCCTTAAAAAAAAACCACTTAAAATTTGAGGTTAACTTAAGCTAATATGCATGTACATGGAAATGTAAAAAATACTATACCTCTAATGTTTAAGGAGTTACATAAGTTTTATGGCTTTAGATTGCCTTGTGTGCTGTTAAGAAATATTATAATGTATTACAATCTGGGGACTTGAGGGACAAAGTAATTGTACATGGATTCTGTCTTATTTATCTTAATGTTCTTTGGCTGAAACTTCAAAGTTAAGATATCAGCAAGGGGACATCTTCTGAGAATTATGTTATGGGTGATTGTCCTTCCACTGTAACTTTACCTTGTCCTCTTTTTTTGCATCTTTGTTCTCATAATTAAAAATAAAAAAAATTAAAAAATATTTTCATATTTTTACCTTAAGTTCACAACATCTTGTTTTTGAGTGACACTCAGTTATGCTCAGAGATTATTCCTGGTAGTATTAGGGGACTGTATCTGGTACCAGTGATTAAGATTAAACAGTTCACAAGTTCTTCAAGGGGATCTCACTGATACCTGAATGTGATTTCTTATTTTTTTTTTTTTTTTGGTTTTTGGACCACACCCGGTGACGCTCAGGGGTTACTCCTGGCTATGCGCTCAGAAGTCACTCCTGGCTTGGGGGACCATATGGGATGCCGGGCGGATCGAACCACGGTCCCACGGTCCGTCCTACGCTAGCGCTTGCAAGGCAGACACCTTACCTCTAGCGCCACCTTCCCGGCCCCGATTTCTTATTTTTTTGTTTGTATTTTCCTGATGATTAATGCCCCTGTTAATCACTTTTATACCTTTATTACATGTCTCTTCAGTTATTCATGCATGATTTTTATTTATCTACATTTATTTATGTTCTAGCTCAGGAGACAATAAAAATACCATTTTAACCCTAGGTATCTCACAATGTGTAACTCTATCACCTGAAAATGACATGCAATTTATTTTGAATTTTGGCCCATATCCAGCAGTGCTTATAGTGCTCCTCATAGTGTTTGGGGGACCAGGGTTGGCTAACATGAAGGCAAGATCCTTATCACTTGAACTATGTCTCCAGCCTTGACATGTACTTTAATGATACAAGAAGAAAATATGGGGCTGGGTAGTACAGTACTTGTGTTGCACGGGGCCAACCAGTGTTCAATCCCTGGCATCCCAGATGGTCCTCCAAAGCAGTCATCAGGAGTAATTCCTGAGTACAAAGCTAAGAGTTACCCAGGAGTATTGTAAGGTGTAGCACAAAAAACAAACAAAAAATGGTGCTATAATGAAAACAAAAAACATACCACAGCGAGAGATTTTCCAGGAGTAGGGAGCAGGAGAGATAGTACAATGGGTAAGGCGCTTACTTGCCTTGCAAGTGATCAATCAGGTTCAGTGGCATCCCATATGGACCCCTGAGCACTGCCAGGAATGATTCCTAAATGTAGAGTCAGGAGAAATCCCTGAACACAGTCAGGTATGCTCCAACCCTCGTCAACCTTTTTCCCAGGAGTGGTGCTGAGCAATACTACAATGGGGAGGGCAGCTGAAATATATATACACACATACATATTTTATACCACTAGTGCTCGGGGAACTGTATGGTGGCAGAGATCAAACTCAGGCTCTTCCATGCACACCAGGTGATCCAGCTATAAACTATCTACCCAGCCCAAGGTTAGGCCATACCAGGTGATTTTACAGGGCTTCTCTCAAAGGTGCCAGAGTTTGAATCTGAAGCTCCCACATTCACAGCATGAGCTCCAGCCCTTGGAGTAATCTCCTAAGCCCAGTAAGATATTTCCAGTATCACTTCCAACAAAGTGTGGGACTGAACAAAGTACTGAACAAAGCCCTTTGAGTTGTCTCTATGGCTCAACACTCAGGTTTGGGGAGGCTTGGAGTTCGGATCATACCCGGCTGTGCTCAGGGATCACTCCTGGTGGTTTCAGGGAACCATGAGATTCTAGGGATCAAACCAAAGTCAGTCGCATGAAGGCAAGTTCATTACCCATTGTACTATCACTCTGGCCCCAAACTCGGATTATTTTTTAAATTTAAGATGAGAGGCCGGTGTGATAGCACAGCTGTAGGGCATTTTTGCCTTGTACACGGCTGACCCAGGATGAACCTGGGCTCGAACTCCGGCATCCCATATAGTCCCCCAAGCCAGGAGCAAATTCTGAGCACATAGCTAGGAGTAACCCCTGAGGGTCACTGGGTGTGGCCCATAAACCAAAAACAAATAAACACAATTTTAAGATGAAAGATCTAACAATATTCATTTAAAAAAATCCAAAGATCCTTATATATTTTCCTCAGTTTCTCCCAATGGTTAATATTCCACAAAATATAATCTAAAGCACAACCAGGATACAGGTATTGATACAATGCACTGACTTTATTCAGACTTCCCAGATTTTATTTGTTCCCATCTGTACATGTGTATATGCTTATATATTTGTATTATATTCTGTACTATTTGATCACCAGCACAGGTTCATGCATCTACCTCCACAGTCAAGCTAGTGGAATAGTTCTAGCACCACAAAAAGTCCTTGAATTAAATGATTAGATTTAAATAACTGGCTCAAAATTCTCTTTGTATGGCTTCTAAAAGAAGTAAAAACGTGCATACTCACCCATCTGGCAAGGGCTTCTTTGATTGTTGTTGCTTTTGCCTTAAAAAAAAAGAAGGTAGAGGAAACAAGATTATCTTTTTAGGTATTACTTGGTGATTAAATTTTCAGTCATTTTTAGTTATTTATCAGCCTTGGCATCTACCATTAAAAAGTTAACTCCTGGGGTCCGAAGCGATAGCACAGTGGTAGGGCATTTGCCTTGCAAGTGGCCAACCCATGATGGATCCAGGTTTGATCCCTGGCATCCCATATGGTTCCCCCGAGCCTGCGAGGAGCAATTCTGAGTGAAGAGCCAGGAGTAACACCTGAGTGGCACCAAACCTGAGTGGTTTGTTTTTCTGCCCCCAAACCAAAACCAAACAAACAAAAACAAACAACAAAAAAGTTAACTTCCTTGAGATAGTATATGTAAAGAATTTTATTTGCTAAATTCAAAATATTTCTTTTTCTTTTTTTTTTTTTTTTGGTTTTTGAGCCACACCCGGTAACGCTCAGGGGTTACTCCTGGCTATGCGCTCAGAAGTTGCTCCTGGCTTGGGGGACCATATGGGACACCGGGGATCGAACCGCGGTCCGTCCAAGGCTAGCGCAGGCAAGGCAGGTACCTTACCTTTAGCGCCACCGCCCGGCCCCTCAAAATATTTCTTAAATATCTCAGGAAAAAAAATGAAGAAATCTTGACAAAATGCCCAGAAACTTTATTTCAGGTTGTTTACTAAAAAAAATACCCAGCTTTTAATACTTGCTATTAAAATGTATCTTATCAAATGCTGGGGCTCCTTTGAGAGGAGATTGGGCCAAGTGCCTGCCAGGCTAAGTCCTTGCCCTGCTGACACCCCAGCAGCTGCCTCCACACTCCCCTACTGCCACCATACAAATGGCCTAGTGTCACTATTTCACAAGTAATCTCAGAAGAGACCCCAAACTGATGAAATTCTCACTTATTCTGGATTTTCAGACTGGAAGCTTTGAGGTCTTCTTGAATGAGGGAGGGCAGCCTCTCCCCCTCTAACCCCTGTCCCACATTGAAGAAGCCCTAGCAACAAAACCCACATCCCACAGCCTTCACAAGGTAAATATCCCAGTTTCACAGCTTCATGACTCCTCTCAGAAGAGATGTGAACCTGATGAAAGTGTTAGGTACACTGGTCTTCAGGCCAAAAACTCTGGAGCCACCTCAGGATGTGGCAGACTAACAATCTCCCTAGTTATACAGATCCTGGAGCTCTTGAACACACAGCCACATATGACAGACACCTCCAAATTCCATGACACTGACAGTCCAGGAGGAGCAGAGCAAATTAGAAGGGAAAGTAGCATAGAAGCCAACTAAAGTCAACATACAGAAACAATAACGAATAAGATTGAACTAGCAACAAACAGCCCAGTAAAATACTAAATGTCTTTAACAACACCATTGAAACATAACTATTTTCGCAAATTTTATTTTACTGAACTATTTTTTGATAATTCCAATTAACATTTTGATATAAGGAAGAAGAAATAAAGTGTTTTGTGCCTGCCAAAATTGGAGGTGGGAAATTGGAGACAAAGGTCACATTGGTGGAGTGATTAGTGTTGGAACATTAAATGTCCCTAAAAACTGTTATGAACAATTTTGTAAGCCATAGTGCTTAAATAAAGTTTAATAATAATAATAGGGGCTGGAGCAATAGTACAGAGATAATACATTTGCCTTGCATGTAGCCAACCTGGGTTCAATCCCAGACATCCATACTGAGCTATTTTCCTGGTAACTTTTATATACTAAGATCTTGGAAACTTTCATGCATCTTTGATTTGCTGTGGCAAAGTGGAAGTTTTAGAAAATGATCAGGCATTTTAGGGACAACAGAGATTATATATCAGTAGGGTTCTTGCCTTGCATGTGGCCAATGTGGATTTAATTCCTGATACTCTATGTGGTCTCTTGAGCCTCACCAGGAGTGATCCTTAAGGCCAAAGCCAGGACTAAGTCCTGAGAGTGTGGACCCAGGACCAAAATTATTTAATAAATAAAAATAAACATGGGATATAGTTCAGCAACAGCTCAGTAAATGGCTTGCATGAGAAGGCCCAGATTCTATCCAAGAACAAACCAACCTTCTCTTCCCAAAGTAAATTAAAAAAATTATTGTATTATGTTTGAAAGCCTGTATACAAGGTATGGGGAAAACAACAACAACAACACACACACACACACAAGTACTGAAATTTGGGCTGGGGCAGTGGTGCAGAGGCATCTGTCTTGTGGGTGCTACCCTAGGACGAACTGCGTCCCATATGGCCCCCAAGCCAGAAGTGATTTCTGAGCACATAGCCAGGAGTAATCCCTGTGAGCATCACCGGGTGTGACCCCCCAAAAGAGTGCTGAAATTGTCATAAAACAATTTAGAAAACATGAATAAACCAATAACTATCTTTAAAATGTTTTGTTAAAGAGATTAAAATACTAAAAAGATTATCAAAGGGTTTTAATCTTATTCTCCTTCCCTAGAGCTCCAAGTTTAGATCATTTTACAAGTGCTTATTGCCAGACTTTCGAGGAACAGATATTACACAGGTTGTTTCGGAAACCAGAAAACTCAGGAGAGCAGCCAACCTGTTTTACAAGTCTAGAATAAATGTAATGCTATAATCAGATTAGAAGCCTTTTCAATTCTTAGCCCACATTTGAAAATTCTAGCTACAATATTAGATTTCCCATGACATTTTTGGGGCGGAGGCCACACCCTGTGGTGAGGAAGATTACTTCTGGATCGGTGCTGGGGAAGGAGGCTGCTCCCAGCTGTGCTTGAAGCACTCTGTAGGGCTGAAGTTTGGACCAAATGGTATCATTAAAAGCAAGTTCCTTAACATCTCAGACCTGTTCTCCAAAGCTAAAGATGTCTAATGATCAGAATCAAGAATGGCTTATCCTAGCCTAGAGGCATAGAAATTATTTAACAGAAAGATTCATAAATTAAATCTTTATAATCTATAAGTATAATTCAAAATGGATTATAGGAAAAAACAACTTTTTGGGGGGAGTCACAGCCAGCAGTGCTCAGGGATTACTCTTGACTCTGCACTCAAGAATCACTGCTAGTGGCTTGGGAGACCATATGGGATGCCAAGGATCAAACCTTGGTCAGCTACATGCAAGACAAACACCCTACCCACTGTACTATCCCTCTGGCCCCAGAAATCACTTTTATAAGTATATAAAATATCTGGTAAATATCTGATACCAGTTTTAAATCTGATATCAAACACACTCAGTTAAGAGTTCAAAGGAATCCCTTACTATAATGTTAGGGCTGGAGAGATAGTACAGTGGGTAAGGCACTTGCCTGGTAATGTGGTTGACCTGGGTTTAAGTCCCTAGCTCTCCACATGGTCCCCTAATTTCACCTGAATACAGAGCCAAGAGTAATCCCTGAGCATCACTAGGTGTGGCCCAAACACCTAAAATGACTACAATATCAAACATAATGGAGAAATTAATAGTTTTGGCATGGAGTCATTGAGTATTTCTATATATCAAATATGCTTCTACTGATTAGGATATATAATGATTAAAATAAAAGAAATTCCTCCCATCAAAGAACTCGAAATTACTGAAGAGACATAGTAAATGTTATTTTAAAAAAATAATGCAGAAGGTGACAATTACTAGGAAGGAAATAATAAAAGTATACATTCAAAAAAAAGTATACATTCCAGGGGCCGGAGAGATAGCATGGAGTAGGGCATTTGCCTTGCATGCAGAAGGACGGTGGTTTGAACCCCAACATCCCGTATGGTCCCCCAAGAAGTCTGCCAGGAGCAATTTCTGAGCATAGAACCAGGAGTGACCCCTGAGTGCCACCGAGTGTGTGTGTGACCCAAAAACCAAAAAAAATAAAAAATAAAAAAATAAGGACCGAATGATAGCATGGAGATGGGGCGTTTGTCTTGCATGCAGAAGAATGGCGGTTCAAATCCCAATATCCCATGTGGTCTGTCCCCGACCCCACTCCACCCCTGCCTGCCAGGAGCAATTTCTGAGCATAGAACCAGGAGTAACCCCTGAGCATCACCGGGTGTGATCCAAAAACAAACAAACAAAAAAAACAAAAAACAAAAAAAGAGGGCTGGAGAGATAGCATAGAAGTGGGGCGTTTGCCTTGCATGCAGAAGGACGATGTTTCAAATCCCAGCATCCCATATGATCCCCTGAGCCTGCCAGGAGTGATCTCTGAGCATAGAGCCAGGAGTAACCCAAAAAACCCAAAAACAAACAAACAAAAAAAGTATACGTGTCCAATGATAGTTGGAAATGATCACTCTGGACAAGAACTAGGTGCTAAAAGAAATAAAGTGATTTGCATGGCACCTTTTCAATAACAATATGACAAACCACCTTACAAAGAGAAAAGGGGGCTAGAGAGAGAGAGTGTTAGAGAAGAAAAGTGACTGTTATAGAGGCAGGCTGCAGGCGACGTTGGTGGCAAGAAATGTGCACTGGACAATGTATGACAGAAACTCAACCATCAACAATTCTGTGGGTGTGTGTTTGTTTGTTTTCACTGACAGCGGTCAGGATTTGAGCCAGTCTTGTGTTGACCACTTGTTGTTGTTGTTGGTTTTTGTTTGTTTTTTAGCCCAACCTAGTAGTGCTCAGGGTTACTCCTGTCTTGTGTTCAGGAATTACTCCTGGTGGACTTGCGGGACCATATGGGATGTTAAGGATCGGACCCTGGTCAGCTGCATGCAAGATAAGCACCCTACCCACTGTGCTATTGTTCCAGCCTGCATCCCATTACAGATAGCTGCTGTAAATATAAAGAAATGAGAACTCGCATGCATTACTGAGAAAGTAAAAGCTGGTGGAACTATTTGGGAAAGCAGTCTGTGTGCCAAAGGAAACATCAGTGCAACACAGCACCAGTGATTCTGAACTCTCTCAATGCTTTCTAGAAAAATCCTGGCATGCATCCATTAAAAGAGAGGTAGGCAGAGTGGGCAGGGTGCTTGCCTTGCATGTGGCAAACTCACATTTGATCCCCAGCATATCCCACTGTGGTTCCTTGAGACTACCAGAAGTGATCCCTGAGTGCAGTCCCTGAGCACAGCTAGATGTGGCTCCCAAAAAACAAAAACAAAAGCAAAAATTAATTAAAAAAAAAAAGACATATAAGAAACACTTTAGGGAGGGAGCTAGAGTACAGCAGGCAGGGCGTTTGCCTTGCATGCAGATGATCTGGATTCGATGGTCCCCAGCACCATATAAGGTACCCCCAAATCCCAGATGTGGCTCAAAGTCCACACACACACACACACAAAACTACTTTTTTAAATTTTGGAGGCGATTTTAAGCAATTTATCAATCATGGCAATAAAGAACTGGGCTATAAGTTCCCCTCAAAAGCAAAAGTATTCTGAATGGGTGGAGGGGGGCAAGGAGGGGCAGAGGGGAGAGGGGAGCTGGGGAGGGACAGGAGGGGGAGGAAGAGAAAGAAGAGGAAGAGAAGAAGAGGAGGAAGAAGAGGATGAAAAGGAGGAAGAGGGGAAGGAGTAGGAGGGACAGGAGGAGAAAGAGAAGAGTGGTCATGTCAAGGTGTCACTGAACCAGGAATGATACTAATACCAGAATTAAGATATTAATTCTGAAGATGCAGGAAGGAACATCAATTCCTGCATCGCTGTTAATGTAAACAACGTGAATCTATCTTCTGTGCAAGTCAAGGAGTGAGCACAAGAGTTAGGACAGGGAGCAGGCACAGATGGCCAGGTTTGATCCCCAGCACCACAAACAGAATTCCCACCACAATCAGCACTGGTTTTAGTCTGGTTTCCTTCCATGACTACCACAGTGGCCTGAGTGGTTCTTAAAGAAGTTAGAGGTAAACAATATTGAAGAGGTGACTGTATTCAGAGTTTAAAGTTTAACCCTAAAGGTCCTGCATATCTGGCAGCACGTTCTTTTCCTTTTCTTTTCTTTTTTGAGAGGTGGCCCAGTGCTAAGGGGTTATTCCTGGCCATACAGAATGCCAGAGATTGAACTCAGGTTAGCAGTGAAGGCAAGTGCCCTACCCTCTGTATCTCTCCAGCCCCTAGCAGCAAAAACTTTCATTATTACAGGCCATGCTGAGACAGAACAGTTTGACAGAAATGATTCCCAACATCTTAAACAGGTTTGGTGCAGACAGTCTGATTAGTTTATGGAGACTGGCTGAAGCTCAGCTCAGTCTGTGGATGGAAAAGATCTTGGGGGCAATTTTACAGAGGATTCCAAGAATGAAGCAAAGTAAATTGAGTCCATTTTATTTTTTCTCTTTTTCTTATTTTAATTAAATCACCACGAGATACAGAGTTAAAAAGTTGTTGATAGTTTTAGTCATACAATATTTCGATCTCTCTCTCTCTCTCCTCTCTCTCTCTCTCTCTCTCTCTCTCTCTCTCTCTCTCTCTCTCTCTCCCCCCCCCCCCCCTTTTAGGTACTGTGGTTTGTTAACTCCTTTCAGTTCCCTGTTCTTACCCAGAGTAATCATTTCCAACTATTATTGTCAGAGTGGTCCCTTCTCCATCCTCACTGCAAACCCCATCATTTATATTGTCTTTGGGAATTATTCTCATACTATGGTCTGTTTGATGTGTTTTGTATCCCACAGATGAGAGAGAGAGAGAGAGAGAGAGAGAGAGAGAGAGAGAGAGAGAGAGAAGAGAGGAGAGAGAGAGAAGAGAGGAGAGATAGGAGAGAATGAGAGAAGAGAGTAGGAGAGAGAGGAGAGAGTGAGAGAGAAGAGAGAGGAGAGAGAGGAGAGAGAGAAGAGAGTGAGAGAAGAGAGAGGTAGAGAAGTCTGCCATAGAGAGAGGAGAGAGAGAGAAGAGAGAGAGTGAGAGAAGAGAGAGAGAGAGAGGTCGAGAAGTCTGCCATAGAGGCAGGCAGGGGAAGGGGACGGGGAAGTAGGAGGAAAACTGGGGATACTGGGGGTAGGAAATGTGCATTAGTGATGGGATGGATGGGTGTTAGACAGTGTACGACTGAAACTCAATCATGAACAACTTTGTATCTGTATCTCATGGTGATTCAATTAAAATTTATTTTAAAACCTTGAGACTTGTACAGAGTGCACGTATTAGAGTAGCCATTAGTCCTGAATAAAACTGCATGAAGTTAAAAATGATTGTTCAAGACTCTAAATAAAATACTTTTAAGTTCAAACCCTTAGACACTGCAGCTGTTTTCAGTTTCTGTTTATACACAGCTCATTTCCTGGAGTCACTTAAGCTGAGGAAGTCTGTGATAAAGTTTGAAATAAAAGTTAACAGAGTTCTTTGCTGAATCAAAAAAATAAAAAGACAAGTTGATACATATGTGGGGCCGGAGAGGTGGCGCTAGAGATAAGGTGTCTGCCTTCTTGCAAGCGCTAGCCAAGAAAAGATCGCGACCGCGGTTCGAATCCCCCCCCCCAAAAAAAAAACCTATGATACATATGTTTCTTTTGTTTATTTGGTGTTTTTTGTTTTGAAGGGGTCACATCAGGTGACACTCAGAGGTTACTCTGCTCTCAGAAATCACTCCTGGCAGGCTTGGGGGACCATATGAGATGCTGGGAATCAAACCTGTGCCAGCCACATGTAAGGCAAATGCCCTACCTGCTGTGCTATCAGTCTGACCCACACATGTTCCTTTTAATGTAACTCTGAGCCCCATAAACTTGTTTACATATAGAAAGTAAAAAAAAAAAAAAAAAACTGGGGCTGGTGGGGGGGGGGTTTGGGCCACACCCTGCAGCACTCAGGGGTTACTTCTGGCTCTGTGCTCAGAAATTGGCCCTGGCAGGTTCAGAGGGACCATATGGGATGCCAGGAGTCAAACTGGGATCCGTCCAGGGTCAGCTGCATTCAAGGCAAATGCCCTACCCACAGCACTGTGGTATCTCTCTGGCCTCAAAAGTAAAAACATCTTAATTTTATTTTGTTTGGGACAATACAAATCTTTTAAATACTAAAGCCCAATGGTTCCATCACTGACCAAATGGTTCCAGGATCACTTTCAGGAGGGATCCTAAGTTTGAAGCATGTCCTCCCCCACTCATAAAAAAAAAAAAAAAAAAAGAGTTGGCCAAAGAAGATCATTTTTCTCTGGCTTTTTTTTTTTTTTTTTTTTTTGCTTTTTGGGGAAGAGGATTACTTGTTTGGTTGTTGTTTTTTGGGTCACATGGCAATCCTCAGGGCTTACTCTTGGCTCTGAACTCAGAAATCACTCCTGGCAGAGCATGGGGAACCATTTGGGATGTGAGGAATCAAACCCACATCAGTTGTATGCAAGGCAAGCATGCTACTACTGTACGATAGCTCAGACCGCATATCTTTTTATTTTATTAGTAGGGGAATCTGAAACAAGAGTTATCCTAATGCCACTTTCCTTCAAATATGAAACACCAATCATTAAAAAATGACACCTTGACTGGAAAAAAGAGCAATGTTATAGAACGGAGAGCCCAGAAATAAATTCTCAGATTTATGGACAATTAATCTATGACAAAGGAGCTGGGCCCATGAAATGAAGCTTGCAAGGAAAATCTCTTAAACAAATGGTGACAGGAAAACTGGATAACCATGTGCAAAAAAAAAGTAAATCCATATTTTTTCAGCATTCACAAAGGTTAATTCAAAGTGCATTGAATGAGAATTTAGGAATTGGACTGGAATCCATAAAATACAAAATATCAAGAAATCTCTAGGACATGAGCCTCAGAGATACCTTTAGTAATTTGACTACATTGGCAAACATAACAATAACAAAAATAGACAAACAAGACTATCAAATTAAAAAGGTACTTTATGGCTAAAAAAAAAAAACCCCAAAACTCCACAGCTAAAATAAAAAGATACCCTATCGAAATGAAGAGAATATTTCATATTATATATCAGACAAAGACTGAATATCCAGGGCCAGAGAGAGTACAGAGTTAAGTGGGGAGGACATTTGCTATGAATGCAGCCCACCAAGTTCAATCTCCAGCATTCTATAAGGTCCTCCATGCACCACCAGGAATGACTCCTGAGCACAAAGTAATTCCTGAGAACTGTCAGGTATAAGAGAGGGGGGGAGGAGGGAGAGAGAGAGAGAGACAGACAGACAGAGAGACAGAGACAGAGACAGAACTCAATCCAAGATATATAAAGTACTTACAAAGCTCAACAACAAAAATAATAATCTCATCAAAATGAAGAGAGAAGATGAAAAAACTCTTCCCCGATGAAGATAAATAGTTGTCATCATTTAGTATCAGGGAAGTCTAAATCAAAACAGGATACTATTTCACAGCACAAGGTCGAAATATATATTTAAAAAGATGGAAACAGGGGGCCGGAGAGATTGCATGGAGGTGTAGGGCATTTGCCTTGCATGCTGAAGGATGGTTGTTCAAATCTTGGCGTCCTATAAGGTCCCCCGAGCCTGCCAAAAGCAATTTCTGAGCATAGAGCCAGGAGTAACCCCTGAGCACTGCTGGGTGTGACCCAAAAACCAAAAAAAGAAAAAGATGGAAACAACCAATATTGATAGGGAAAAGGAATGTAGTGGTGAAAAAGGAATCCTCATTCATTGCTGGTAGGAATGCCATCTGGTTCAACCTCTATGGAAAACAGTACAGGGATTTTTCCCAAAAGTATGAATAGAACTTCCATACAACTCAGTGATTTCGTTTCTTGGAATCTGTATTTAAAACATAGGAACATTCATTAAAAAAGATATAGGCTTTCCTGTGTTCATTGCAGCATTAAGTACCATAGCCAGGATATGTAAACAACCCAATACACAAGAACAGATACATGTACAAAGAAATTATTGTATCTGAACAGAATGGAATATGGCACAGCTCTAAGAAAAGATAAAATTAGGTAACATGGATGGAATTAGAGGACATCATATGCAAAATACATCAAAGGGAGAAGACAAATACCAAGTGATTTCACTAATCAGCGCCATCCAGAGAGATAAAGCAAGGGAATTGACAGTATCCAACCATGACAAATCTTTAATTAGCCTTATATTAGAAAGCCAAGCAGTGCGGAGAGGGATACAGGAGAATGAAGAGTCAGAGTTGAGATGACAAAGGGACAGTTGCAGAGTCTTAGGCACTTTGGTAGTGTGGGGGGTGGGTGGAATGGGGCACTAATTTTGCATACCACTATCAAAATGTGTGCCTATTCTAACCATATTAACTAAATTTTTAAGTAAATAAAAGTGTTGCCCTTATTTCCTTGCTACTTACAAAGGTGAAAAAATGCAGTCTAAGAGATATAGTATAGAGTGTAAGGCACTTGCCTTTCATGCTGCCAACCCATGTATGATCTCTGTTAGCCCAAATTGTTCCCGGACTCGCCAGCATCAACAGGAGTGATCCCAGGACACAGAATCAAGAGCTTACCCTATTCAATCAGGTGTAGCTGAGAGAAAAGAAGAGGGTTGGAGCAATATGCGGTGGGTAGGGTGCTTACCTTGCATGTTTAATCCACACATCCCATGTGGTCCCCTGGCCTACCAGGAGAGATTCCTGAGTGAAGATCCAGGAGTAACACCTGAGCACCATCAGGTGTGCCCCCACCAGAAAGAGTCAAAGAAAAAGGGGGTTGGGAAGCTAGTATAGTGACTAAGGAACTTGCCTTGCCCAGATCAGCCTGTTTTTTGATTGACAGTACCCCCTTTGCCCCTCCAAGAGTGATTCCTGAACAGAATGAAGGAAGCTCTGAGCACTGCCATGTGTGGCGACGACGACGACGACCACACAACAACAACTACAACAAAACACCACCAACAAAAAAAAAAGATAAAGGTTAAAGAGAGAAAAGATTATCTGGGCTGCAAGATGATTCTAAGGGCTGGAATGCATTATTTATATATAATAGCCCTGGTTCCACTCACTCCACCACATCCCAGTGCCCCAGCACCCTTGGGTTGGCCTGAAATAATTTTTTGTTTGTTTATTTGTTTTGGAGCCACACCTGTGAAGGGATTTACTCCTGTCTATGCGCTCAGAAATCGATCCTGGCTTGGAGGACCATATGGGACGCCGGAAGATCGAACCATGGTCCGTCCTGGGTCAGCAGCATGCAAGGCAAACGCCCTATTGCTGCACCCTCACTCCGGCCCAGCCCTAAATAATTTAACGAAATAACAAAAAAATGCTGCCAATTATATAACACCATCACATTTCAGTAATACAGAAAAGTATGGCTGTGTTCTATGGTGCAACTTGATATGCCTGACTTTTCAGAAGTCAGAAATCTGGGTTTTGTTGTGAAATATGGTTGATTTTAAGAAATGGGAAGCTAATTTTTTTCTAAATGACCAAAAAAAACCCATGTGGGCATGTACCCCTGGCAAGGCCCATTTATTACCAGTCATCAACCTCCGCTAGCTTCAACTCATTACTGTTCTGATTCTCTCTGTGAAATTTTGGGACAATTCTCAGACTTCACACTTTAAAATTAGGGCTGTCACCTTTTCATTGTAAATCTGAGCAGACATTCCAGACTTTGCTCTAAATAGGTACCACATCCCTTCATGATAGACGGCAGTGCCAGCTCTGGACTGCCCTGGTAGGGGACATGTAATATCTGGACCACCACTAGGTCTGTATCTACCATTTGATCAAGCTCCCTGGCCCCAGAATCCAGAACTTCTTCATTTCCTTGGCAGTGATTTTCAGCTAAACAGCTATGTCATGAAGTACAGAAAAGGGAAGCGGCAAGATAGGAAGACCAATAACAGAGATGTTCAATCTTGGGGCAATAATTTGACCATTTCAATGTCCTCAGTTTCCATTCACTTGCCCAGCACAGAGTCACAAAATGACAATGCATGGTACTTCTTCATCACCATTTCCATGAGCCAAGGCCAACATGCCTTTTAGCAAGCAGTGTCACCAGCTTTGCTGGAACCAACCAAGTAAACCAAGAGAGGGCATACATGTTAGTAGTCAAGGCATCTCCAAAAGCACATCGACTCATTGCTTCCTAGAGAGCTTTGATGGGATAGATCGCTGAAAGAATTAAACTCCAAAGCAGCAACAGTTTGCAAAGTGGAGGGGGACCTGAGAAGGACGCACCTCACAATCTGAGGTGCCTTGCTCAAGTGCATCTTCCTGAACACACCCCTTCACCCCTGCAACAGTCAAAATTCACCATCGCCTTTTCCAAGAGCTCAGACTCAGACCTACGGCAGTAACCCTTTGGGAGGCTCTCATTTTTTTCCTGAAATAATAATGGGTCACTTTTTATTTATAAAAACTTTATCTTGAAAATCTAGATAGTCCTCAGCTTTCAACATCAAGCAAAAAATATAGTGTTCTGGCACTGCTATTTTAACAATTCTGGGTTATTCTTGGGTGGAACCAGATTGAGATCAATTGGCAACCCAGATCAATTTTAAACACACAACCCACCTTTTTTGGAATCTTAAAGCAGGATTCATCAAGTTGGTTTAAAAAGAAAGATCAAGGGGCCAGAGCAATGGCGCAACGGTAGGGTGCCTTGCATGCAGTTGACCCAGGACGGAGCTGGGTTCAATCTCCGGAGTCCCATATGGTCCCCCAAGCCAGCCAGGAGCAATTTCTGAGAGCATAGCCAGTAGTAACCCCTACTGGATCACCCACTGGGTGTGGCCTCAAAATCAAAATAAATAAATAAATTTAAATTTTAAAAAGAGAGATCAAGTCAAAAGAAAGACTTAGGTAGGTAACAAGACATAAGAAATCAGACCAAGTTTTCCTATGTACAAAATTTCTAGGCTTACACATTAAAAGTTATCTGTAGCAAGAATTACTATCCAATGACACTCACTGGGCCAAAGACCCTTGTGATGGTGTTGGCAGAAAAACTTGTCCCTCGTGTAGCCGACTTTCTAGAGTTCATCCACCAGTCAATGGTCTCAACTCCAAGCTCTACCAACAATATGCTTCGGGCTGTCATTATTTTTTTGAGCATCGCGCTCTGACTTACATCCCATTCCAGGGGGGTGGGTACCCGGGTTACCCAATACCCACAACTCAGAAATTCAGAGAGGAAGGCGGGCACCAGGTGACAAAACAGCTGCCAACACACAATTCTCTCAACCCTTATCCCCTTAGCCCTGCAAAGGGGTGGCAAATAAATCACTGCTCCCTGCAACCTTCTCCCAGCTCACACTCCCATAGCATCCTCATTCCCACACCAAAACCCTTCATTTTTTGAGAATGTTCTGATCTCAGCCAGCCCAATCCGTGCTCCAGGCCTCACATCATCATCCCCAATCTGCTTCAGGCCTTCCCATAACCCAGTCACTCCCTTGCAAGGGTTTTGCTTTAGCCCCAGGCCTTTGACATCACCAGGCAGTGGCCGCTCCCGGGAACGCCCCCACCCAATCCTCAGCACCCCACGATCACCCCTCTGCACTTGCCATCTCCTCTCCCTCTAGGCTGCAGGGCCCGCAGGCTGCTCACCATTCCGGCCGTTGCTACTGTCACTGCTCTGGTTGCTAGGGCCCGCGGGGCAGGGCGCATGCGCACTCGGCTGCGCTCGCCGCCTGGCCCCGCCCCCGGGAGGCCGGAGCGGTGCATTGTGGGACGGCGGAGGGCGTTGGGCCGGGCGGGAGAGCAGGCGAGCGATGCGGCCTTTGTCTCCCTCCGGGTCCTACCGCCCGCCGTATCTGCTGCTCCCATTTGCTAGCTGTCAACCCAGGCCTACCGGTGGGTGGGCTGGTTCTAATCCCAGCAGCAGCCCATAGGGTCCCCAGGGCACCTCCCTGAGTAATTCTTGAATGCAGAACCAGAGTTATCCCCGAGTGTCGCCGGTTTTGGTTGTCCCCAAAACGTTTAACCCTTAACTCCCCAGAATTGTTTATCCCATAACAGAGCTTTAAAGGGCTGAGGAGGGGCAGGAGTTATATAGGACAGTGGGTAGCGCACCTATCTGGTATGTGGTTAGCATTTCTGCTCTCAGAAGGTTGCCGGAGCACCTCAGGGAGTGATTTTTGAGCACAGAGGCAGGATTAACTACTGAGCATGATCAGATGTGGCCCATGAAATCCAAAATAATGATGAGGAAGAAGAAGATGATGATGATGATGATGATGATGATGATGATGATGATGATGATGATGATGATGATAATAATAATAAGAAGCCAGAGAAATAGCTCAGAGGGCTCCTGGGCAAGCTTTGCAAACCTAAGGCCCTGGTTCCAATTCAGTACCACATATTTCTTCTTCCCACCTCTTCAGAGAAACTAAATTTTCTTTCTGTAGCAACTGCTTTCAGGATTTTAAAATGCTGTTGTAAAACATCTGGCAATGTGACTGAATAACTTCACCTTCAGTGAGCTGGAGACGGCTGAAAGCATCAAATATGGATTTTTACATAACAAGATGTTTTTCCCACTTCTCGATCTTTCAAGAGAGCTAAACATTGTAAAATTTCACTCAGTGTTGCAGGGAATAAGGAGAAATGGCACTGCTCATACATAATATACAATACTGGTTATAACTTATATGGCCTTTCTGGAAGACTGTGACCCATTGTTTGTTTTGGAATTTTTTTGTTTGTTTTGAGTTTGGGGGCCACACCCGGTGGCTCTCAGGGGTTACTCCTGCTCTGCACTCAGAAATCACTCCTGGGGCCCCGGAGAGATAGCACAGTGGCGTTTGCCTTGCAAGCAGCCGATCCAGGACCAAAGGTGGTTGGTTCGAATCCCGGTGTCCCATATGGTCCCCCGTGCCTGCCAGGAGCTATTTCTGAGCAGATAGCCAGGAGTAACCCCTGAGCACTGCCAGGTGTGGCCCAAAACCCAAAAACAAACAAACAAACAAACACAAAAATCACTCTTGGGGGCCGGTGAGGTGCCGCTAGAGGTAAGGTGTCTGCCTTGCAAGCGCTAGCCAAGGAAGGACCGCGGTTCGATCCCCTGGCGTTCCATATGGTCCCCCCAAGCCAGGGGCAATTTCTGAGCGTTTAGCCAGGAGTAACGCCTGAGCATCAAACGGGTGTGGCCTCAAAAACAAAACTAAAAAATAATCACTCCTGGCAAACTCCAGGGATTCTATCAGATTCCAAGGGTCAAATCCAGGTTAACCACATTCAAAGCAAAGCCATACCCACTGTGCTATTACTCCGGCCTCTCTCTCTCTCTCTCTCTCTCTCTCTCTCTCTCTCTCTCTCTCTCTCTCTATATATATATATATATATATATATATATATATATATATATATATTTTTTTTTTTTTTTAATTTGCACTTGAAGTTTACATATATTTTATTTAGAGCTTTAGAAACTTTATCTCTTAGCCCAACAGGACTTGACTCTTTGGGGGGGAGAGGTTGGGCCACACCCGGTGATGTTCAAGGTTACTCCTGGCTATGCTCTGAGAAATTGCTCCTGGCTTGGAGGATCATATGAGACACTGGTGTATAGAACTGTGGGCCGTCCTAGTTTAGCGCACACAATGCAAACGCCCTATCACTTGCACCACCGCTCCAGCCCAGGACTTGACTCTTGATTCTAGGACTTTATCCTGAGTGCACAGGATTAGACACATGCACAGAGATGCACTTTTAAAGGTTTAATAACTAAGAAGAAAAAGACCCAAATAAAACAAAAGACAATTGTTATCATTGAACATCCAAATAGTGAAATTCTATTTTCATTGAAATCATTGGGTCAAAGAAATCAACCTACTTACATACACTGTGATATCACAATATATGAATTTAAAAGCCAAGATGTCAGGAACAAAGAGATATTACATGAAGTGAGACACTTGCCTTGCACTGCATGACCCTGGTTAAATGCCCAATTGGGCATATGACACGCTAAACACCACTGGGAGCATAGAGTCAGGGCATGACCTAAACTCACCCCTTCTCCTTCTATAAATAAAAATCAAGTTATCCAGCAAAATGATTGGTGTGATCCTTTTTAAAATGATAGACTTCAGGGATAGAGAAATACATAGTACAGTGGGTAGAGCACTTGCCTTGAATGAAGCTGACCAGGATCTGATGTCTGGCATCTCATATGGTCCCCCAAGCACTGTCAGCTGTAAACTGTCATTTGAATGTGACCCACTGCTACCACCAAGAAAAGTATAAATCACACAGTCTTTCTCTTGAAAGCTTCTGTTCTCCCTTGAACACATATTTTTGCTGGCTTGCTTCTATTTTTCTCTAGAGAAATCTGTGTTTTCTGTTGCACATATATTTTCTCTTTCCCGGCTTACTTTGTAAGGACAGGTGGGCTCATGCCAATCTCACACTCACAGACACAGACCGATATGCCTGGCCGATTAGGCCTTAGGCTTTGCTTTAACTATGCCTTACTGCTCTTATATATTGCTGGAGGTCAGGCTGACGTGGGGGAAATAGAGCCTACCAACCTTCCCAGAAGAAAAGAGGCACCAGGGAGGCACAGAAACTGATACTGATAGATGCCTACAATGCCCCCATAAACCCTTATCTAAGTCCACTCTCCCACATCCGGGCCTAGTGGACATGCCTTGTCAAGGGCGGCCTTGATCTGTTTGAATTATGTTACTTGTGTAATGCGAAATGTGTATCCTTTGCTATCTGTTTCCTGAGGCTGACTGGACAATGTGCATGGTTTCAGTGACTATAAAAACTCTACAGACCCCAAGCTTGGGGCCTAACCTACATCCGGCTGGGTCATGAGTGGTTAGACCCCAGCATGCTGGCTTAGTAAACCCTGCTTGTTTTACTTTGTCATGTGGACTCTCTCTTATCATCAAGCTGCCAGAAACAGATCTAACAACTGCATCTAATAAAAATTATCTTGCTTCCCTAGAAAAGTAAACATTGAACACACATATATAAATAAAGATCTATAATGCTTTTATGAGATTATAATGTTTATTACTAACTAAATAGTGCCTTGCCTTCTGTTCCAAGCTCATATTTTGCTTTTTGTTTTTTTGGGTCACACTCGGCAGCACTCAGCAGTTACTCCTGGCTCTGTGTTCAGAAATCACTACTGGCAGGCTCTGGGACCATATGGGATATTGGGATTCGAATCTGGGTCCATGCTGTGTTGGCCGCATGCATGGCAAATGCCTTACCGCTGTGCTATTGCTTGGGCCCCCATATTTGCAATCTTAACTCCAAGAGAAACTGCATTTGGATACAGGCAGTCCAATTAAGGAAATAATCATGATTAAATGAGGTTCAAGCAATTTTTTTTAATTTAAAGTCTGGGGATTCAACTATGGACCTCATACACACAAGGCAAATTAACTATGTGCAGAATCAGAGAACTAAATCACACAGTCTGGACATGTATTGAAACTATAAAGAGCATCAAAAAAAAGGGGGGGAGAGTGGAGAGATAGCATGGAGGTGGGGCATTTGCCTTGCATGCAGAAGGACAGTGGTTCGAATCTTAGCATTCCATATGGTCCCCCGAGCCTGCCAGGAGAGATTTCTGAGCATAAAGCCAGAAGTAACCCCTGAGCGCTGCCGAGTGTGACCCAAAACAACAACAACAACAACAACAACAACAACAACAACAAAAAGGAACAAGAAGAAGGAATGATGTATAAAGAGAAAGGCCATGCTGTTTAGTGAGAAGGTCTATTTGCTATCCAATTAAAGGTCACCAAAACACACTTGTCTTAAATTACAGCTTCCAGAATAATAAGAAAATGAATAGCTATTAATTACCAATATTCCCAGCACCAGGCTTAAGAGGTTTTCCTTGCTCCATTTCATACACTTTACTCTGTTGTTGAAGCTTAGCTGTCCAGATATCTGAGAGTCTGTGTGTCTGGACTCTCAATTCTAAACCATGGTCTAAGAATCTACCTTCATTCCTGAGTTGGATAAACACTTTTTTTTTTTACATTTCTCCTGTTTAAGGTTAAATGGACTTGGATTAAGCTTCTATACTGAGCAAAGTTAATGAAGAAAAATGTATACCCAGCAATGAAGAAAAAAGATTTGCAAAGGCTAAGAATCCCATAGGATTCTGACAAAGAATCTAAAATAGTGGTTCTATTTTGAAGAGGTTTCACAACAACTGCAGGTGGTTGATACAGTTGCATCCCTGGGATGGTATATGGTCCCCCAAGCATTGTCAGAGGTCACACCTAAACACAAAGCACCATAGAATATGGCAAAGCCCCCCCACAAAGTTCCAATGTGTTCTATAAAATCCTTTTCTTCTCTTAAATTGATATCTATAGCCCCTAGAAGGACACCACCCATTTTTTGCTTGTTTGATTTTTGCCCCATTTTATTTTTTTCTTTCCTTCAAACAGAACCACTTAACTTGAACCATCTTGTTCCGCCTCACAAATTGAGGGGGAAATAATGGAGGGTACCAAGACTAAACAGTCGTATGAACATTAAGTAGAAATAAAAAATGATCAGATTTAAACACCAAATCCAAAGCCAATGACAACAAAATTGATAACCAATCTACAACAAGCTAGACACTTATACTACCAACGAGGGGGGGGGGTAAAGGAGGAGCAAATGGGATTCATGCTGGAAATAGGGGTGAAGAGAGGACAACATTGGAGGTGGGAATGCCCCTGAATCAATGCCATTATGTACCTAAACTATTACTGTGAAAGAGTTGTTGTTTTTTTATTAAATATATTTTTTATTTAAGTAACATGATCATATTTGGGTTACAGTCATAACCAGAACACCCCCCTTCACCAGTGCAACAGTACCCCCTCCCCCCTTCCCATCCCCTGCCTGTATTCGAGACAGGCATTCTACTACAGTAATTTATTTTTAAGTTCAATATGTTGTATTTTTTTCCTTAAAGGATAAGAGTAAAAAATATATAGTAAAGGTGTGATAGTGGCAATCGCCAATGTTTGCATAGGTTCAGAAAAATGGAGAAAATGGAAAAAAAAAATCCTTGACCTGATTACAAAAAGGCCTCACCCCAGAAGTTTATTGGCCTAAGACAGACTCTGGGTTCCAGGCATACCAGTCTATCCAACTCCAGTCATTCTCAAGGTCCCGGTGAAACTTTTGCACACTTGAGCTATAGTTGGTATCAGACTTTTATATTTAAAGACTCTGTATTCTGTGCATTTCTTTCGTCGATGTCAGGCTGATGTGGAGCGTCCTCTAGTTTCAGCATATCATTAAATGCAGAGCGATCTGCCCTGTATGCATGCGGGGTCCTGAAGCCCCCCGGAGGGGCCCGGCCAGCGGGGATCAGTCGAGAGGCTCACGGACGGCCGCACCTTTATTTTGCAAGGCTCAGATCACACCACACCTGTAAGAAATCTGAGAGAGGTTAATAATAAATGGCCCAAGACATAAACTCTGTTCAAAGGCGTTTATTGAGGTCCAGCACCTCTTTATATAGGGAAGGTGAAGGAGGCAGGCAAAAGGCAATGTCAATCATTCTTTTTGCATGAAAATTACTTCATTATTCCAAATAAGGCAAGTGGGCAATACTTCTTGCAGTATCCATGGAAACATCTTGTGACCTTCTAGCTGCATTTCTAAACTTTTAACAGATATAAGGTGGGGGCAATGTTCTTACAGAAATAATTTTGTACAGACAATGTAACATATACACATAATAACTGCCTTGTTGACTCCGGAATGTAGTTGAGGGAGTAAGACCTCATTTCTGGGAATGGTACCGGGCCGTGTTGCTCTCCTCCGGGCTACAAGATTAATTATACTTTGCAGCTGCACATTCCTTTCTCTTTGGCCCAAGAACTTACAGCAAGACTGCACGTAGCCTTTAGGTGAAAGGCTGAACTAAGGCAGAAAGTATAGCAAAATAACCTCAAACAAGTCACAGTCCCCAACATCTCCCCCTTTCTCTTCTAATAAAAGAAGGAAAGTTGTGAGCGGGTGGAAGAACCGTGTCTTAGGCTACAAGGTTTGACCAGGTTGGACACGGCCAAAGCCGCATTTAAAAGGTGGCTACAAACGCCGTGGGTGTGCACAGAGATTCGAATTATGTGTTGTAGCCTTTTAGGGCCGTGTCCTAACTGGGACCTTGCTAATCCCGTCGTAGGTATCTCCACAGCCGAGAGCACAAGTACCGGAGCGAGCTCCGTTTGTTAGCTATGCGCTCTATCTCCTGAAAACTTAGTGGCTGGAAGGGCGGCTTGGTGACAAAAGCCAAGTTTTTCACAGGAGTCACGTGGGGTTAACTGTTGGTAGTGAACTTGAACAGAGGTTTTTGCCGTCTCATCTACCTGGTTTTTAACAAGGGCAGTAAGTTTGCGGAAAGCCCATGGGTCAAAGGAAAGGAGCAGCATGAGGCTAATAAGAGGGCCCAAAATAGTGGACAGTAATGTATGTATCCAAGGAGAAGAGAAAAACCAACCCTGTTACCAACCTTGTTCTTCATCGAAATGTTTTTGGAAGTCTTTTATACCGTCACCAATGTGTTGAACGCTATTCCTAACTAATCCAGTTTTGTCTTTGAAAATACAACATTGTTCCTTAAGGGCTACACAGACTCCCCCCTCTTTCATAAGGGCAAAATATAAAGCACGACGATTTTGAAGAACTACATATGCAAGGGAACTAACAGTATCAGTGAGAAATTGTAAGCTATGTTTGATTTCATTAATGTTTCGTTTTACAGCCTGAGTGAGAATGCGAAAATTGGACTGAGTGGAAACAAGGGAGTAAATTTCTATGCCAGCACTAGTAGTGGCGCCAACAGCAAGGAGGACTGCAAGGGTGACAGTTGTAAAGGGCTAGCGACGTTGTTGAAAGACGGAAGGATAAGAGTAGGGGTTGAGGAGAGAAGCCAAGCCAACAGCGTTCATAATCTGGGTCTGTGAGGGCTAGAGCAGAGGCATTTATAAGATTTAAAATAACTTGAGAGGAGGAGGATGGGCCAGAAGGCAGAGTCCGTAGCTCACAACTTGCCCAACAGTGAGTTAATGACGCTGAGGCTGAACTTTCCAGAGAAGAAGTTTAGAGTCATTGGTGTAGATAGGAGATTTAAACGTTGTGATGCTTTCATAAAACGGCGAAACCGGTGAATTGCAGATTTAACAGTGTTCATAGCTGGTGTTGGAGAGCGCTTGGGCAGAGGTGTTGGGAACTGACTTGTTTGAGGACATTTTGCGGTTCTTTCTGCCATAGCCCAGCTTTTCACCTAAAAGCAATATGCAGTCTTGCTGCAAATTTTTGAGCTAAGAGAAAAGAATGTGCAGCTGCAGGACATAATTTAGCTCTAAGCCCGGAGGAGAGTAAAAACTGCCTGGTACAGTTATCAGAAACTAGGCCCCATTCCTTAAGACCACATTCCGGAGTGAATTAGGCTGTTTTCAATAAGTATATGCTACATTGTCTGTTCAAGATCACTGAGACAAGCACATCTTGCACCATTTCCTGATAGTCAAGCAATTAGGAATGCAGCTAGAAGGACACTAAAAGTTTCCATTGAAACAGCACGTTCAGCATAGCTTGAAGGTCATCCAGCCCCCTAGCCCACTGTCCATTTCGCGCCAAAAGTATGATTGACAGCACCTTTGTACTGCCCCCTTCTCCTTCACTATAAAAGAAGGAGTTGTATTTCAATAAACGCCTTTGAGCAGTGAGATATTGCCTTAGGTCTTTATTATTAACCTCTCTCAGATTTTTTACAGGTGTGGTTGTTCTTCTACTCAGCAAAATAGGAGTGCGGTTGTCTGAGAAGCCTTCCCAGCTAATTCCTGCTGGCCGGGCCCCCCTGGGGGGCTTCTGGACCCTGCACAGAGGCATTGACCATTTGCAGGATGAGGTTCAAGGTGGAAACCGGACCAACAGGTTTGATGGTTATTTTAGGCATTAACAAAGCTAAAACATAATAATCATGATAAGCAAGAAACATTTCAGTAACAATATGGGGAGAAAATTTAGTGGAGCAAACAAAATAAGTGGAGTTGGGGGCTTCAATGAAGATGGAAGAGTTGTTAACAATAATGGTTTGATTGCAAATGTCTGATTGTTGAACAGGGGGGCACATATATGGTTTGAGTAAGCAAAGTTCCACGACTGTGACTTGTTTGCAATGGAGGTTGTTGGTGGCAGTGGTGGGCATCCAAGGCAGCTAGGCAGAGTGCCCAATTCAGCATTGTCAAAGGTGGAGTCAGTTAGAAACAGGTTTGCAGGAATGGCGGCTAGCAGGAGGTTTATAAGAAAACAGCTTGGCAGGAGGCAAAATGGTTACTTCATATAAAAATTAAGAATTTACTTAGTCCTTTGGCTTGGGTTTACAGGCAGAAAACATTAGCAATTTACATTACACTAGTTATTTTTGAATACCACGGGAATGTTATTTGACCTCTGTTAGACTTTGGCATAAAAGAAAATTTATAATTAACAATTGCTAATTAAAAAAAATTTTTTTAAACTGAATATAAAGGATTTTTCTTAAACTTCTAGTTATTATGTTAAAGCTGGATGCTATTTTTTAGCCATAAATACATATTCTATAGGCTTGAACTTACACATAACAGGAAAGCCGGGTGACTGCAAAGTCCAGAAATTCTCCAGGGAAAAGTTATCCCCGATGGCCATTGAGAAATCTGGGGTTTGCCATCCCCACACCCTCCGCCATGTTCTTAGAAGGACAAAGCTAGCTTAATACATCATTTTTAACACATGATTTTTAGTTGCAACATGCCAGTTTGTGAACTGACCAGACCGAACCAGGTTGAAAAAATTAATTGAAATTTGAAAAATGGATAAGGCTTTAAAAATTGTATTATTATAAAATGTAGAGATAACAAATAAACAGACAAAACAAAACAACACTAAACACAACATTTTACACTTGTGGCCACTTTCATTCATCACAACAGACACACAAACAGACAAAAGGATTGATTTAAGACTTATTTATAAAAAATTGACAAGCGCTTTTAAATATTTAGCTAGCATGTTTGTGAGAAGAAAAAAAAATTTTTGTAGAAAAACTTTTTTAGTTTTGAGAAGTACTTAATGTAGATGGAGTGGAACTTTGCTGAAAATAAATTTTAAGGTTTAGATTTAACACAAAACATTTTTAAAACAATTTTAATTTGAAGTTTAAAACATTAAGTAAAATGGTTAATGAGCACTGTAGAAGGAGTCTCTACTTGGAAGTATGAAATGATTTGCTGTAAATGAATAGGTTTTCTTTAAATTGGTTTTGCAGTAGAACAGTAAGACAGCTGCAATAAAGTGTTAAAATTTTTATGATTAAACACAATAGCATGAACTATGATTATTAAAGGTATAAAAACTGATTTTAAAAAACAAACAACTGTTTTTACTATGAAGACTTTATGTGAATAATTTGTAAAAAATATTATATACCAAATTAACTAAATGCTTAGATTATTATAAAATATAGTTAAAGACATCTGATACATTTACACACCTAGAACTTAAGACTAAAATTATATTTAATACTAGTTAATTTGCTTATAAAGTTTAGTTACTTTTATATATTACTTATAAAATTATATATAATATATTTTTCATTTATATTATTTTTTCACTGCGACACAAATATACAGATTTGTATAATGTGCTGATATTTTGAATGCACTTAAAATAATAGTTCTTTCAATGCAGAAATAAAGAACAACCATTGCTGTAGCACAAAGTTAAAACTAAGGGTACTATAAAGCACACCTAGGTGTTCACTGTGCATTAAATTAACTATATTGTTTAAAAAGGCTAACCACATTATTTTTCACATAATTTTGTAAATACTTTAAAAATTAAAATAAAACTTTTAATAGAAATATAAGACTTAAATTTAACACTTTTGTGTTCGTTTGGATTTTAAAACACAAAGAAGTTTTTCTTTTACCAACATTTTGTTATCTGTAAAGTGACAGAATTATGACCTTGCTCTACAATTTTCTGAGAGGCATGAAAAAAAGTTTATTGCCCTTATCTTCCTGTTGCTTTTTAATGTTTTAATAATTACTTTACACCACTTAATGCACTAAACCTAATAACACATATCTGACGAAGTGTAGGGCTGACAAGGTGAAGCAGAGTCTTTCACTGATAACTCGGGGAGGGGCCAGCACAGTTAACAGCAGGAAGGCTAGAGGCAAATTATTTACAGTCCGCAGGGTGTAATGATATAGAGAAAAAAAAAGCAATCTTTTAAGATTAATTACTAATTTATTGGAATTAGAGGGAATGGCAACCGAAGAGGGGAGTCTGGGTTGCAAAAGCACCATGGGGATCATGGTTTTATTAATTGATTTGAGAATATGCAAGAGATGCCACTTTTCAGATTTATTTTGAATAACAAAGATTGGGTATTTCAAGGTGAATTGGAAGGCTTAAAGTGGGAGTGGCAGGGCCTGAGCTGGCTGTTTCCCAAGGCTGGCAGGAAAGAGGCTGAAGGAGGCTGAGGACTGGTTTGAGCAAAATGTACTGAGTAAAGGGTACATTAGGCTCAGAAGTTTTAACAGCAAAGTGTAGATATCGCAAGGTTTTATGGCTTAGCAGATGATACTTTGTAATTATCCTGCTCACTGTGCCCTTAGAATTTTTTGTAGGCACTGCAGCAGTTTCTGTTTTATGGCACTCAGCCTGACTTTTATTAGTTTGTTCCTTTGAATTCTCAAGAGGGGGGCCTGGCCGTAGAATTCAGTGGGCAGAGGACAGACAACTATAGATTTAGGAGGGGGGGGAAACGCCTGAAGGGCAGAAACCTGTGAATTAAGAGAAGCAGCCTGTTTTTGAAGGCTTAAGATTTGTTTAAGATTTTCAATTTGGCCAAGTAGTTTCATTTCTATAGCTTTAAGAGGGGGAGCGGTGAGAGGAGGGAATCTGCAATGGTTAGGGACTGAGCGTCTTGGGCATTTAGAATTTTTCCCCTGGGGTGCGGGGGATCAGTGGGAGGCGTTTGAGAAGGTAGCTGCGGAGGCTGCTGAGCAGGCGGGGAGGGGGGGGAAGACTTTTTCCATTAGGGAGAAAGACAGGAAAGGTAGTAGCACTGGTTTTTGAGCTAAGAGCATTATCAAGTTTGTTAGAGAGGTGAGACACCATGGATGTAATTGTGGTGAGTTGGGAACTCAAGTCAGAAAGGGGGGGGGGAGGGAGAAAGCAGCAACAGTTTGTTGCCGCGTGTGGGGGAGCTGCTGGAATGCTGGCTCTGGGGAGCGACTTCCAGGCATAGAGGGCAGCAAGAGCCATGTTGGCAAGCTGGGACCTGGAAAGTGTGTGCTGTACCTTTAAGGTATGAAAAGAGGCGAGGCCAGCTATAAGAGCTTAGAGATCAGGATTCCTGCCTATCTGCAAGGGCTTTGCAGCGGAAAAAAAAGTTAACTTCCCAAGAGACAAAGAGTTCAGCTTTTAGATTCTAAGCAGGAGAGCGTGTAAGGGGCTTGGGGGCCATAGGAGGTTACGGCTTGAAACGGCTCTTTGAGGCTTTTCCAATTAAAGACTTTGTATTGTTGCAATTGCTGGCTAAGGAGGGGAGGGTGGTGAGGGGAGTAAAGGTTTTGGTGGAACAGGGACGGAGCTGAAGCTAGGGAAGTGAAGGGCTGTTTAGGATTTTGCACAGAGGGTGCAGCGGCAGAAGTAAAGATGAAGGGTCAGAAGAGGAAGGAAACTGAGAGACAGAGTCAGAGCGAGAGGGAGCCCGGGAACACTAGATTTCTGGCAAACATCATGAACAAACATTAAAAAATTACAAATATCTTTTTTGGTAACCTCTATATGTCTGCGTTTCAATTCAGACTGTATATCTCGAATGAATTTAAGCTCAGTACTCAATGCGGCACCCATGGTAGCGGATCCTATGGGTGAAGCCCCAAAAGCCAATCAGGGGCGGTGATCAGAACGACTGGAAAAACTGCAGTTTAAATTTTTGATTAAGGCTAACTCGTTTCAACGCTTACCCTGATGAGGTATTCCTGCGATTTACGAAACAGCTCCGGACTCGCTGACCTGTAGTCGTTCGGGGTGTGGCGGTGGTCTTCGAGCCCAGCGTTGGGCGCCAAAATGCGGGGTCCTGAAGCCCCCCGGAGGGGCCCGGCCAGCGGGGATCAGTCGAGAGGCTCACGGACGGCCGCACCTTTATTTTGCAAGGCTCAGATCACACCACACCTGTAAGAAATCTGAGAGAGGTTAATAATAAATGGCCCAAGACATAAACTCTGTTCAAAGGCGTTTATTGAGGTCCAGCACCTCTTTATATAGGGAAGGTGAAGGAGGCAGGCAAAAGGCAATGTCAATCATTCTTTTTGCATGAAAATTACTTCATTATTCCAAATAAGGCAAGTGGGCAATACTTCTTGCAGTATCCATGGAAACATCTTGTGACCTTCTAGCTGCATTTCTAAACTTTTAACAGATATAAGGTGGGGGCAATGTTCTTACAGAAATAATTTTGTACAGACAATGTAACATATACACATAATAACTGCCTTGTTGACTCCGGAATGTAGTTGAGGGAGTAAGACCTCATTTCTGGGAATGGTACCGGGCCGTGTTGCTCTCCTCCGGGCTACAAGATTAATTATACTTTGCAGCTGCACATTCCTTTCTCTTTGGCCCAAGAACTTACAGCAAGACTGCACGTAGCCTTTAGGTGAAAGGCTGAACTAAGGCAGAAAGTATAGCAAAATAACCTCAAACAAGTCACAGTCCCCAACATATGCAGACTGTTGCTGAGTCGCCTGGGTGTTGGGAGTACTCTTTGGAGTAAGTCAATGCCAAAGCAGTGGTAGGTCTTCTCTGGTAGAGGCTTGGATCCAGAAAAAAAGAGGGACGGCTTTCCTGGCATGTGCGCTCTGCTGAGTCCAACTGCAAGCTCCCTCTCCAGTTTGAAAAGTGAAAGGGAGGGGTTTCCCCTCCTCCACCTGCCCCCCAGGGCCTGAGTTGTCAGGGCCGGCCATGAAGACCCGCCTGGCGTGGGGGGTCCCAGTCTCCTGAACCAAGTGTCAGTCCAGGAGATCTGTGGCCCGCTATCCGACCAGCGACCCTAACATACCAGAAAAAAAGAGGGACGGCTTCCCTGGCATGTGCGCTCTGCTGGGTCCAACTGCAAGCTCTTACTGTGAAAGATTTGTAATCCACTTTGGTCAAAATACAAATTATTATAAAAAATGAAAATGATAAAACAATAAAAAAATACAACACATGAGTATATGTCAGACCTTTATTAATATAATAACCTGCTTTGTAATATGGTATACAGTTATATTTTACTAGTCTTCACTGGTGTTTTGTCATTGAGATGTTTATGAAAGAAAGTTTGAATTTGCTGCCAGGCATCCACCTGAGCCCTTGAGTGTTCCTTTGGCTCACCTCCATTGAATACTGCTTCACCTAATACTGGATGCACAGAGGCTATTAATGGAGGAAAATATGGTGGATCAATACAATGACCAGTGCCTGGATAGAATAGTATCTGGGGCTTATCTTTTCCATGAGCTTGTAAACGTTCAGAGGCAATATGAGCATAGAAGTCACTCTTCCAGTTATGGTCATCCAGGCCAACAATGAACAGGAAGGGTCCCTGGGCCTTTTCCAGTGGAATAACACTTTGGCAGTAGGGTTCTTCCAAAGGATTGCTCCAAATATCCATGAAATCCAAAAGTCCTGATTCAGTAACTCTTTGTTTCTCTATGTGACTGCCAAGATCAGGAATAATCATGTTTTTGTAATGGAGAGGCGCCAATGTGTTAGCCACACAAGCATTGATAAGTACAACAGCTGTGATGCCCTTTAAGAAAGAAGCCATTGAGAGACACAGGTCACCTCCTTTGGAGAAGCCAATAAGCCCAACACTAGGGCCTTTCACCTGACAGGAAAGAAAACAAGAGAACAAGTCTAGGATGCAAACAGTTTTATATTTTCTAGGTAGATTTATCTAATGTCATTTGTCTTCCTTCTTTATGCAACAATCCACAAAGTTTCTATCTTCTAATTAGCAATTGATTTCTTCTGCTAATATTTATGGATCTGAAGCAAGAGAACAAAATTCCATACATCTAATACCTGTGTTTTTGGGCTTTTGGTTTTTTTGAATCATATCTGGCAGTGCTAGGTATAGAATCCATATGCAAGGCAAGCACCCTACCTGCTATATTATTTCTCTACCCACCTCATACCTAGATATTTTTAAAGATATAAAGAAAATAAATAAATAAAACATATTTCCCCCTATCTTTTTTAATTTATTTATTGCTTGATTGATTGGTCTGGGCCAAACCCAGCCACACTCAGGGGTCACTACTGGCTCTGCACTCAGACATAGTCCCTGGCAGGCTGGAGAACCATATGGGATGCTAGGAATCAAACCAGGTCTCTCCCAGATTGGCTGCATGCAAGGCAAATGTCCTACCACTGTGCTATCTCTCCAGCCTCCTTTCCCCCCATCTTGATAGATATTCCTTGGTAACAATTTACTGGGTCAGGTAAATTTGAGAACTCTGTTTTATACAGAGTGGTCCAAGGGAGAATGTGGTACAAGGGAGAGGCAGCCCCTGGCCCAAGTACCCAGTTACTTAGCTACTCTCCTTCTCTTCCCATCTCTCAGTCCATCATGTACTTTAAGAGTTCTTTTGTGGGGCCGGAGAGATAGCATGGAGGTAAGGCGTTTGCCTTTCATGCAGAAGGTCATCGGTTCAAATCCCGGCGTCCCATATGGTCCCCCGTGCCTGCCAGGAGCTACTACTGAGCAGATAGCCAGGAGTAACCCCTGAGCGATGCCGGGTGTGGCCCAAAAACCAAAAAAAAAAAAAAAAAAAAAGAGTTCTTTTGTACATGAGTATGAACACCTAGCCTGTTACAAAATCTGTTTTCACTAATAAACCACAAAAGAGGCATAAGAACTGCAAGAATGATCAGCACTTTTTAGCAAGAATTCTGAGGTTCCCTAGCACAGTTTTTTCACCTGCACCAGGAATTGTACTCTTACCAGGGAGTGCCCTAATGCTGCCCTGGCACTGACTTGCTCCAGAATGAGTTCATATGACACCTTGATGACTTGGTAACAGCAACAAACTTACACTCAGGACAGGGTTCTCTGAAACCAGAAGATGCTCAGTGTCACCCTGCCTTTGACATAGAATCTGTACAAAAACCAGGATCTCTAACTACAGAAACCTGACCATGACAACCATGATTGTGAAGAACTGTTACTGGGACAAAAAGAAAGATTTTACACCTTTTTATTTTAATTTTTTTTAATTTCTTATATTTTAAATAGGGGCTCCTGCTTTTTCATAGAACCTTGGGACATGGATTGCATAGTTTTACCACATGTTTCTGCATTTTTCTATAAAACTAAGAAGAAATAAAGAGAGGTTCTGGGCCAGAGACCAAGTGGTCTCAGATGCATTGTTGGGGAAAAAAATAAGGACAGAACTAAATATCCAAGCCAAGTTAACAACAATAGAATCAAGAGATCTAAACTTTAGAAATCTAAACCTAAACCCCTGAGCATTACCGGGTGTGGCCCAAAAACCAAAAAAAAAAAAAAGAAATCTAAACCTAAATATGCTTGTTATACTGTCAGGCCAGAAGGCAAAGGGTGGTGGTATAGGATGCACTCTGGGTTCATTGGTGAAGGGAGGTTGACACTGGTGGTAGGAATGGCCCTGACTCACTGTATATCTGAAAGTCAACTATGAAGGACTCTGTAGATCACATTTGTTTCCAAAAAATTAAATTAAATTAAAAAAAAATTCTGAGGTTCCTGATTTCAAAGACAAGGAAAGAGGGACACATGGGTTCCCGGTGAAGACAATCCCTTAGTCCCTTTGCCTCCTTACCTTACAGGCAGGAAGCATAGAGTTTGGCCATCTGGTACAAAAGGTCCAGGGGATAGGCAGAGAGCTCAAAGGGCACATGACTAGCATGTGCAAACCTCTGGGTTTAATCTCCAGCATCAAATAATTCCCACAACACCTCCAGAGCAAAGCACTTTACCAGGCTTTCTCTTAAAAAAACCATGACACCATTATCACATATAAAAAAATAATCATTCATAGGCCAGTATAATAGCACACATAGTAGGACTCTCACCTTGCATATAGCCCACCTGGGTTAAATTCCCAGCATCCCATGTGGTCCATCAAACCCAACAGTAGTGATCCCTTAGTGAAGTGTAAGGAGTAAGCCCTAAGCACTGCTGGTTATGGTTCAAAACCAAAATTATTTCATAATATCAAGTATACAACATTACCAAGGATGGCCCTAGTGAGCCCTAGTGACCACAGAATGTGGTCATTATTGAGCATTAAACTAAAAAGGTCTAGGACAGATGTCCCACAAGCCTAGGTTTGAGAGACTTGAGAATATGTATTAATTTTTGGTAAAATATATTGTACCTCTTAATTTTTGTATCTATTAACATCTTGTTATACCTATTAAAATATTAATTAAAATATTAATATTGTAGGGGGCCAGAGCAATAGCACAGAGAAGTGCATAGCCAGAAGTAACCCCTGAGTGTCACTAGGTGTGGCCCCAAAACAACAACAAAAAGGCAACAAAAACATCAATATTTTACTCTATTTTATGCTATTTTTTATTATTTTTCCCAGTCTTTTCTCCTTTAAATAAAACAATCATCATGGTACAAGATCACTATTTTGGCATCTGTGCTAAGAGATCTTTCCTCAATTCTAACAGATTATTATACAGAACGGACAGATTAAGATTATTCCTTAAAATATTTGTATTTTAGCCAGTGTGGTGGCGCTAGAGGTAAGGTGACTGCCTTGTCAGTGCTAGCCTAGGATGGACCACGGTTCGATCCCCCGGCGTCCCATATGGCCCCCCAAGCCAAGAGTGACTTTGGAGCGCATCGCCAGGAGGAAACTCTGAGCATTACCGGGTGTGGCCCAAAAACCAAAAAAAAAAAAAAAAAAAAGTGTATCGTTTTAAAAGATAGTAGCAAAGAGTCTGGAGAGATAATATAACACTCAGGGAATTTGCCTGGCTTGGGGTTAACCCAGGTTTATCCTCAGCACCCAAAATTTCTCCTAAACTTTCGAGGAGTTAACCCTGAACTTAGATTCAGGAGTAAGCCATGAGCACTTCTGAGTGTAGGCCCCACTCCAAAACAATGGTGATAGTAGCAAAGAATAAGCACCTTTTTGTAATAATATCAAAATAATTGTATGGGAAGGCCTATACTTCACACAGGGCCCATAACTGGTGGTACTGAGTATTAAATGACAGAATTTGAACCATTTTCATGGCTGCAGTTGTATGCAAGACAAGTTTCTTAACCTCTGTATTATTTCTCTGGCCCTAAACAGTTGAGTCTTAAGGGGCTACAGAAAATGGGTACAAATATACAAATTTAACTAATCTTAGTAACTTTTGTGGTGTGTGTGTGTGTGTGTGTGTGTGTGTGTGTGTGTGTGTGTGTGTGTGTGTGTGTGTGTGCACGTGAACATTACCATGGATTGAACCCAGGGTCTTTACATGCCAGCATAGTGCCCTACAGTGGAACCACATCCTTGGAAATTCTAGTAACTCTGTTTTGTTTTGTTTTTTTGCTTTGGTTTTTGGGTTACACCTGGCAGCCCTCAGGGGTAACTCCTGGCTCTAAGCTCAGAAATCGCCCCCGGCAGGCACAGGGGACCATATGGGATGCCGGGATTCGAACCACTGTCCTTCTGCATGAAAGGCAAACGCCTTACCTCCATGCTATCTCTCCAGCCCCAAATTCTAGTAACTCTGAAGCAGCCTTTCAGACTCCACTGTCATGGTAGAACCTTTGAGATCTGCTCTGTGTTCACACTGTGCCCACATCTCTGTATTCAGATGAGTAAAACTCACCTCTGGATGTTGTAGCATAAAGTTCACAGCTTCTTCAAAGTAGTCCAGATTCAAATTATTCAAATATTTAGGGAGGTCTTCAAATCTGAAATAAGCCAGGGCAAGCACAGCAAAGCCATGTCCGGCCAGGAGGCTGGCCCTGTATTCACAAAGACCTCCACCACCTCCAAATAAGTCGATGATCCCAGGGAAGGGGCCTGCTCCTGCACACACAGAGCACAGGAAGATTAGACACTCTTGCTATGTTTTTGGAACTCATCTTCCAGATGTCAACACAGAGGAACAAATAAAGAAAGTAAAGCTGGAAAGTATTGAGAAAAGGTCTTCTTTTCTACCTTATTTTCCCCCCTCTTAAATAATTGAAGGGAATAAAGAAGAGAAACAGAATGCCTTATGTTTGCCAGCATTTTTCACAAAGCAGTAGTAGTCTAAGTATACCAGGTTAGAGGAATTATAAAATAAGATGTATAATTTCCATCAAATTTTGTTTCTGGTTTTACTTTAAAAATCTTACTTTGGTAGCTGAATTTGTTCTGTGTAAAGGAGATGGTTAGAATATATTCTCCAAAAAGAAAAAAATTTATTTTCTATCTCCTAACATTCTCTGCTCCAGTCTTAAAGAAAACCATCTGGACTACATGGATAGAACAGTGGCTAGGTGGTTTGCCTTACATATGGTCAAGCCAAATTTCATATTCTGCATCCAATATGGTTCCCCTAAGCACAACCAGGAATGATTTCTACGAGCAGAGGTAAGACTTGCTCCTAAGCAGTATCAAGTATTACTTCCCCACAAACAAACAAAAATGAACATCATCTACTTTGGCGATCCACCACTCAAAAATAGATAAAAATGTCATCCTTAAGTGTAGCTACTGAGCTGGAAAGATACTAAAGCAGGTAGAGTAGTTGCCGTGCATGAGACTTACTTTCCATGCCCACATTTAGTCCCCAGATTCCTGCCAGTAATGATCCTTGAACACAGAACCAGAAGTAAGCCCTTGAAGACAGCTGGCTATAGTCCCAAAACAAAACAATAAAAACACAAATATACATACTTATTTACTTACTTTTATTTCTCTTTTTAATGGAGGCAGCCCAAGGAGTAGTATGGAGAAGTTCAGGACCACTTACATGAGCATGAACCATTTTGCATTCCGGCGTTAGTGCTGGGACTCAAATTCAGTCCTTACATGCTCTGTCATGAGCACTTTCTTCCAGGAATAACATGGCTGGACAGAGTTTGTCTGTGTTTGTTTTGTTTGGGGCCACACTCAGCAGTGATAAGGCTTATTCTGGCTCATACTTATGGGTAATTCTTGGTCATCCCCGGGGTACTGTATGTGGGGCCAGAGATCAAACTGTGCCATACCTAACCCTATGTCCCCAAAAGTTTGCTTCTTACTGAAACTCTAAATAATTCATATTAGCTCAGTCAGTATAATTTTTGAACTCCTGCCATGTCCCTGTGCCAGTCTAGGAATATAGAACTCTAGGACTGCCTAAGACAAAGTTCCAGGTTACAGTTGAGTGGAAGCCACTATACAAATAAAAAAAGGTTTTATTGGAAGGTACTGAGGAAGGAGAGGGAGAGGATGAAAACGAGAGAAGCAAGTTAGGCACTCAAGAGAGCACAGGGTTCTCCAAAGGTGGAAAGAATCCTGGTACACAACCCAGCATGAAAGCAGGGAAGCTCACATCTCAGGAAAGGAGATGCAGGTAACATAGGCCTGGGCACCATGTACACATGCCTGGAGTCCCCCTTCTTACCAACCTCCCCTACTTTCATTTTCTCTCAATCCTTCCACACACAATGTCTTTCTCTGGTTAATATTGTGGTACAGAGGCAGAAGCAATAGCTCAGTGGATAAGGCATTTGCTTTGCACATGACCAACCCAGGTTCGATCCCTGGCATCCCATGTGGTCCCCCAAATCTGTCAGGAGTGATTCCTGAGTGCCGAGCCAGGAGTAAAACTGTGAATTGCTGAAGAACTATAAGAATAAAGCCGGACCTCTTGCTTTGGAGAATTGCATTTAGGGATACTGTTAACTATGGCAACATTAACATTTCTATAGTCCCTGCTTCAGTCAAGAAATTAGTTGACCACCTGGGAACATGTCACTCTAAAATCCATGGACCAGAGGTCAGCTCTGGAATCTTGTTTCTGGGTTGGTTTTACCTGGCTAGCCCTTTTCTTTTCTTTTTTATTGGGGGGGGGGGCGTTCACACCCAGTGATGCTCAGGGGTTACTCCTGGCTATGTGCTCAGAAATTGCCGCTGGCTTGGGGGACCATATGGGACGCTGGGGGGGATTGAACCGCGGTCCGTCCTAGGTTAGCGCATGCAAGGCAAACACGCTATTGCTTGAACCACCTCTGCTTGAACCACCTCTCTGGCCCCTAGTCCTTGTTTTTATATGGGTTAGTCAACTGAACACTATGGTATTTTGAGCAAACCATGTCGGGCTGCTCTGGGCATTCAGTAGCAAATCTGGCCTGTACTCTCTAGTGGTCAATAACATCCTTTCCTTTTAGGTGATATAACCAAAAATTACCAGAGGTTACCATATGTCCTCTAGAGTGACATTTCAAAATCCCCACTGGCTAAGAATTTAGGACTGAGTATTGATGATGGGAGGGAGGGAGTTTCTTATCCTCCTGACCATGGGGCATCGCCTCCCCCAAGTTTTATCCTCCTTGCAAGTTACACATGAAGGAGGCAAATTGTCTCTCTTGCAAACACAGCCTGCAAATGGGCGCAAAGTGGCTCTGTAAACATAGCTGGAACAGACAGTCTCAGCAAATTCTAAGGAACTGCTAGTGGTCGGGTAGTGCCTGGAAATTTCAGATTGACAAACTGTCCTCCAGGATGCAAGAGAATAAGCAGGACTCAGAGAGGAGCAGGACCACTTGTTTTCCAGAACATCTTGAAACATCCTGGGCACTCACCTGGAGGCAGGAACAGCGTGCCACGCACCCGGCCGGTGCGCACAGGCTCCCGGCGCACCCCGGGTCCCAAAAAGTGGCGCTCATGCACCGCCCGGCCGAGCAGCATCCGTGGCTCCGGATCGTGGCCATCCAGCACCTCCAGCTCCACCTGGAAGGGCGTCTGCACATCCCTCTTCACCAGCCGCAGCATGGGCTTTTCGGGCTCCAGGGCCCAGAGCAGCCCCATGGGCTCGAGCCCCGCGAAGCTGCCGCCCAGCGCGGGCGAGCGCGCCAGGTCCAGCCGGCCGCCGGCATCGGCGCAGTAGCGCGCGTGGGCCCGGAACCGAGCGCCTGTCTCGTCGCGCAGGGACGCGCGCAGGGTCACCCGCTGCCCCGGGGACAGGCCCCACGCCCAGATGCGCACGGGCTCGTCCCAGAGGCTGCGGCCCTCCGGCTCCACCGTCACCTTCACCGACATCCCAATGGAAAAGGGTGACTCTGACTAGTCGGGGTCACTGCAACCACTCCTAGTGTGCACCTGTCTGGGATGCATTTATGAATGGAGCCATTGTCGTCTTCCCATTGGTCCAGCTTGGGGTTGCCCTCTGAACTGGGAGGTCACCTGAGTTTGGGCACATCCAGAATAAAATCTAAGAAAGTTTTCAGAGAAGTTAACCATCAATCTTGCAACTTAAAGTGATGAGTCTAGAAAGAGACAAAGGCTGCTGAGACTTGTCCTCAAACTACGGCCCGCGGGCCACATATTGTATTTATTCCCATTTTGTTTCTTCACTTCTAAATAAGATATATGCAGTGTGCATAGAAATTTGTTCATAATTTTTGTTTTTACTATAATTTGGCCCTCCAACAGTCTGAAGGACAGTGAACTGGCCCCCTATTTAAAAAGTTTGAGGACCCTACAGAAAGGGAAAAAAGGGGGCAGTTATAAGATTTATAAAATTTGAACAGCATTTGGCGTTATGGTCATTCCTAAGTGGAGAAGCCTAGACCTTCTTTTCTAACTCCTCAGTTCTTTGCCAAAACTTTTCCCTGTGAGCAAAATGGCAACTAGAACTCTTGGGTTTCAAAACCAGTTTATGAAATGAATCCTTGGCTCCTGCCATTAATAGTTGCTGATCTTTTAGAAAGGCACGAAAGCCTTGAAATCAGTTTCCTTCACTAACAAGGGCTTATCGTAATATTTTATATAGATAAAAATAACAAACCACGCTATACTGGTGAGAAACACCTGTAGTGCTTATCAGAAATGGTGTTGTTTTACAGCTCACAAATCTGGCCACTGTTGTGTCAGTTTGAGTTGTATCGGTTCTGGCAGGATACAAGGTCATGTCTCAAGTTTCAAGTTCTGGAAATTAAGTCAAGAGGTGGCATCTGTTCTCAGGAAGCAAGTGAGTCTTTTTGACAAATGAATGATTGCTCTGAAACTTGACTAAGCCTGCATCGAACCCTTTCTGCTTTAACTCTCAGGTGGGTTATCAGAAAAACAGATCTCAGGTGTTAACTGAGATTACCAAACATGAGCAATCTAGCACTAATTGTGATGGATGCTGCTTCTGGAAGAGAAATCATCCCAACGTTATATTCTTTGATTTATCTTTTAGAATATTGTTTTCAATCCTAAAACATCTCAGACTTCAACAGTAGCAAGTTCTCTCTTGGGAGCCAGTCATTTCCTGTTAGAATTTTGCCTCCCGAGACCAACCCAAGTACAGTCCACATCACCACATAGGGTCCTTGGATCCCCATTAGGAGTGATTCCTAATTGCAGAGCCAAGAGTAAGTCCTGAGTCCTGCAGGCTGTGTCCCAACACCAAAAACTATCTTACTTCCATGATGATGTGTGTCTCTCACAATCTTATCATAATTTGATAAGATGAACTTTAAAGAGGTATATTGAATGGTTCTAAGTCACTTAGTATATTGAAGACTCTAAGTCAGGGAAGTTCCTAACAAGGAGTTTGTACTGGTTATGTTCATGGATCAGATCTAATACTCTCTGGGCACTAATGTGTGAGAATCATACATGAAAGCAGGGAGATCCACCTGATCCTTGGTGTCAGCTTTATTAGGGCTCCATTTTTTTTTGTTTGTTTTTGGGTCACACCTGGCAGTGCTGAGGGGTTACTCCTGGCTCTACACTCAGAAATTGCTCCTGGCATGCTCGGGGGGCCATATGGGATGCCAGGATTCGAACCACTGCATGCAACGCAAACACTTTACCTCCATGCTATCTTTCCAGACCCTAGGGCTCCATTCTAATAGCATGACTGATGAAATGTCAGTGTGGTTGATCTTAGTCTATGGGTGGACAAATGTCCCAAATCTCTACACATCCTCCACTCCAATCTCAACTCTATCACTCTATTGGTTTTTCTGCCATGGCAGTTCTTGCCTAAAGGTATAGGCCACCCCACCTTTAATCATCCAATGTGACACAAAGACCCTCATCATAGCTACAGGCAAAACATTCCAAACATATCACCTTTCAGTTGGCCAGGGTAAATGCCAGACTTTCTCACAAGAGTTCATTCTTCAATACGCACTTTGGTTTTTAACCCCCTCCCCAATACTCTTTCCTCTCTTTGCAGAGCTATATAAATTTTGGGGATGGAACCATGATAAATCTGTAGACACTTCCTTGCATACATTGACCCTGGTTTGATTCCCTGCATACTCCATATTGTTCCCCTGAACACAAACTCAGGAGTAAGCCTAAGTTACACAAGGTGTGGCTCCAAAACAAACAAACATAAAAAACTGAAAACAAAACAAAACAAAATAACCCAAACCCAAAAAATTAAAGGGAGGAAAAAAAAAGACAAATTTTAACAGGGGAGCATCATTTTACTTATCTGTGCTGTATCTTTCTTATTTTGCTTTTTTTTTTTCTTCCTGTTGGTGTTTGAGCCACACCAGCATTTCTCAAGTTACTGGCTCTGCCGTCATGAATTACTCCTGCCAATGCACTGAGTGATGATACTGGTACAGGGGATAAAATCCAGGTAGGCTGCATGCAATGCAAGCACCAACATGCTCTGTGCTCTATATCTTTTGTTTATTTTGGGGGTATACCCGGTAACGCTCAGGGGTTATTACTGGCTCAGCTCTCAGAAATCACTCCTGGCAGGCTCGGGGGGACCATATGGGATGCCAGGGAACAAACCCAGTCAGAACCGGTTTGACTTTGTACAAAGTAAATGCCTTACCACTGTGCTCCAGCCCCAGGTTCAAACATTTTTTAAAAATATTTTAAATTCTGGTGATTCAACTCAGGGCTTCATATAAGACGTAAGAAAGGCAAATTAAATATATGCAGGATCAGAGCACTGAACAATATATTCTGGACATGTATCAAAACTATAAGGAACCTCAAAAAAAAAGTGGGAGAGGAACAAAAATAAGGAATGATTTGTATAGGGGGAAGGCCATACTGTTTGGTGAGAAGGTCATCTGCTATCCAATTTGAGGCCACCAAAATACACCGTGTCTTAAATTTCCAGCTTCCAGAACAATGAAAAAGTGAATTTCTAACGTTAACTTCTAAAATTAACCTCAGATTCGAGATCCATCCTATAAAGACCACAGGAGACAAACAGCACTACAATAAGGAAAGGGAGTTTATGTACCAGCAGGCTGGGGTCACCACTCTAAGACAATGACCCCTTACTGAGCTCTCAGGCTCCTTTTACAGGCTTACAGAGTCTTCAAACCATCACAGTTAGCCTTTAAGTTGATTGGTTGTTTTCTAGGGTGTTTCCTTTTATGGCTAGAGTGGTATATTTTTTTTTTATCCTAGAGTGGTATATTTTGGTTTATAGGGTCTCAGGGTCTGCATTAGCTATAGAAGAAGGGTGTGGATGCCACTGGGTGCAGATGACCTTGTCTGCCTGCAGGTCCCCAGGTGGCTGTTCTGGCCTAGTCTTTATTCCTTAAAATAGAAGCTTGTCACAGCTATACTTAGGTTCACAGCAAAGCTAGGTTACACAGGCAAACAGCAGTTAGTTGCAAATTTAAACATTTTCTTCTAGCTTTTAACACTATTAATTACCAATATTCCCAGCACCATGGTCAAAGAGGCTTTCCTTACTTCATTTTATACTCTTTACTCTGTTAGATGAACCTTATAGCTTGGATTAAGCTTCTATATTGAGTAAAGTCAATGAAGAAAAATGTGTACCCAGCAATGAAGAAAGACTTGCAAAGGCTAAGAATCACATAGGACCTGACAAAGAATCTGAAATAGTGTTTCATTTTGAAGATGTTTCAATTGCATGTGATTGATACAGTTCAACCCGAGGAATGGCATATGGTCCCCAAGTATTGATAGGGGTCATTCCTAAACACAAAGCACCATAGGTTGTAGCACAACCCCCCCAAAAAAGTTCCAATGTGTTTTATAAAATCCAACACATGAGTATAAATCAGACCTTTATTAATATGATTACCTGCTTTGTAATATGGTTACAGTTATATTTTACTAGTCTTAACTGGTGCTTTGCCATTGAGATGTTTATGAAAAAAAGTTTGAATTTGCTGCCAGGCATCCACATGAGCCCTTGAGTGTGCCTTTGGCTCACCTCCATAGAATATTGCTTCACCGAATACTGCATGCACAGAGGCTATTGATGGAGGAAAATATGGTGGATCAATACAATGACCAGTGCCTGGATAGAATAGTATCTGGGGTTTGTCTTTTCCATGAGCTTGTAACCGTTCAGAGGCAATATGAGCATAGAAGTCACTCTTCCAGTTATGGTCATTCAGGCCAACAATGAACAGGAAGGGTCCCTGGGCCTTTTCCAGTGGAATAACACTTTGGCAGTAGGGTTCTTCCAAAGGATTGTTCCAAACATCCATGAAATCCAAAAATCCTGATTCAGTAACTCTTTGTTTCTCTATGTGACTGCCAAGATCAGGAATAATCATGTTTTTGTAATGGAGAGGCGCCAATGTGTTAGCCACACAAGCATTGATAAGTACAACAGCTGTGATGCCCTTTAAGAAAGAAGCCATTGAGAGACACAGGTCACCTCCTTTGGAGAAGCCAATAAGCCCAACACTAGGGCCTTTCACCTGACAGGAAAGAAAACAAGAGAACAAGTCTAGGATGCAAACAGTTTTATATTTTCTAGGTAGATTTATCTAATGTCATTTGTCTTCCTCCTTTATGCAAAAATCTACAAGGTTCTTATCTTCTAATAAGCAATTTATTTCCTGGAATATTTATGGTATCTGAAGTAAGAGAAAGAAGTCCATATATCTAATACCTAGATTATAGGGCTTTTTTTTTTTTTTTTTGGTTTTTGGGCCACACCCAGTGATGCTCAGCAATTACTCCTGGCTATACCCTCAGAAATCACTCCTGGCTTGGGCGACCATATGGGACTCAGAGGAATTGAACTGCTGTTCATCCTTGGCTAGTGCAGATGCCTTACCACTTGCACCACCACTCTGGACCCAAGAGCTTTTTTTAAATCCATCTGGCAGAGCTAGTGATAGAACCATGTGCAAGTCAAGCACCCTATCTGCTGTATTATTTCACACCACCTCATACCTAAATACTAAAAGTTACAAACCGAATGAAAAAAATAGTTAAATAAAATATACTTTTCCCTACCTTGATAGAAATTCTTTAGTAAGAATTTACTGGGTCAAGTAATTTTTTTGTTTATACATTTTAAAATTTTAATTAATAAATTTAAATTTATAATTTTTTTTTATTTTACCCTGTCTTTTACAGGGTGTTACAAGGAAGAATGTGGTACAAGGAAAAGTCAGCCTGTGGCTTGAGTACCTAGTTCCTTATCCACTCTCTTTCTATTTCCGTCTCTGACTCCATCATGTACCTTGAGGGTTTTCAAGGTGAATAGCTAGCTTGCAGCAAAATCTGTTCTCACTGACAAGCTGCAAAAGAGGTACACGATCTGCAAGAATGATCATCACTTTTCATCAAAGTCTTCAGAGGTCCATATCACACTTTTATGCACCAGCATCATGAATTGGATTCTTGCCAGGTGAGGCCCTAATGCTGTCCTAATACTGACTTGCTTCACAGTGGGTTCATGTGACACCTGACAACTTGGCAACAGCAACAACCTGCTTTCAGGTCAGGGTTCCCTGCATTACCATCTAATGGTGGGATGAAACCAGAAGATGCTACTTGTCACCCTGACTTTGACATAGGATCTTTACAAAACCAGGCTCTCTAACTACAGAAACCTGACCTCGACAAGTTCGATTGTGAAAAAAATGTACTGGGACCGAAAAGCATGACTTTGGGTTAGACAACTTAGTTTGCCTGGAGCTTGTAGTCAGACGTCTTATGGAAGGATTCTTCATGGATAGGGTTTTCCTGTTTTTAAGTCAAAGGTTTTTCCTTTCTATTTTCCCTATCTTTTGCTGTGCCTATGCAAAAACCAACCAAACAAACAAACAAAAAAAAAAACCCTGCCTCACACACCCATTTTTTATTTATTTATTTTTATTTTTTATCTTTTAAATAAGGGCTTCCGCTTTTTCATAGAATGTTGGGACATGGATTACACTGTTTTACCACATATTTCTGCATTTTTCTATATAACTAAGGAGAAAGGAATAAAGAAAGGCTCTTGGCCAGGAGCCAAGTGGTCACAGATGCACTGCTGGGGAAAAATAAGGACATAACTAAATATCCAATCCATAATCAACAACAATAGAATCAAAAGACCTAAACTTTATCTAAACTTAAATGGGCCTGTTATACTGGCAGGCCAGGGGGCAATGGGTAGTGATATAGGATGCACTCTGGGTTCATTGGTGGTGGGAGATAGACACTGGTGGGGTAATGGCCCTGACTCAATATATATCTGAAATTCAATTATGAATGACTCTGTAGATTACAATTTTTAATATAATTAAATTATATTTAAAAAATGAATTCTGAGTTTCCAGATTCCTAGGTTAAGGAAAGAGGGATACATGGGTTCCAGGTGAAGACAATCCCTTGTCCCTTTGCTTCCTTACCTTACAGGCAGGAAGCACAGGGTTTTCCATCTGGTCCAGGGTCTGGGCAGAGAGCTCAAGTGAATAGGGCACATGACTGGAATGTGCAAAGTTCTGGGTTTGAATTCCAGAATCAAATGATTCCCACAATACCTCCAGACTAAAGCACTATACCTGGATTTCTCTAAAAACAACTATGACGCCAGTATCACACATTAAAAATTAATCATTCATTGGCCAGTGAGATAGTACACCTAGTAGGACACTTGGCTTGCATGTGGCCCAGTTAAATCCCCAGTATCCTATATGGTTCTCCAAACCCACCAATAGTGATCTCTTAGTATAAGGCAAGGAGTAAGCCCTAAGCACTGCTGGGTGTGGTTCCAAAATAATTCAATTCATAATATCAAGTACTAACTACCAGGGATGGCCCTAGTGATCCCTTACCAGAGTGTGGTTATTATTTATTGTTGTTATTATTATTATTATTTATGCAGACCTATTTATATTTCTGAGTGTGGTCATTATTGAACATTAAACTAAAAAGAAGGTTCATCTTTTTTCGGAGATGGCCCTGGCTGGCCAGGGTGGGGGTCTTGTTGGCAGATGGATTAAAGTATTAAACTTTATTCCAGTTGTGTGGTCTCATCCTTCTACTCTGAAACCCTAACATTTGGGGAGCTCTGCTGGGATAGAACTGACATGACCAGTCACCAATAAAGCTCCTAGGTCCCAAGAATACACTGGGACACCCTCAAGGTATTGAAACTGCAGAACTGAACCAGTTAACCGCTCATTTAAGGATTAAAGAAGAAGCAGGGGTCCCAAAAATAGCATAGCGGTAGGGCGTTTGCCTTGCATGCGGTTGACCCAGGATGGACCTGAGTTCGATTCCCGATTCCCAGAATCCCATATGGTCCCCCGAGCCTGCCAGGAGTGATTTCTGAGTGCATAGTTAGGAGTAACCCCTAAACGTCACCGGGTGTGGCCCAAAAACTAATAAATAAACAAACAAACAAACAAACACACAGTGACCCTCAAGGGTTATTCCTGGCTATGCACTTAGAAATTGCTCCTGTCTTGAGGACCATATAAAATGTCGGTGGATCAAACCGTGCTCCATCCTAGGTTAAGGCAAATGCCCTACCGCTTTCATCACCACTACAGCCCCTAAAATTAAACTTTTCTTTTTCTTTTTTTTTTTTTTTTTGGGTGGGGGTCACACCCAGCAGCGCTCAGGAATTACTCCTGGCTCTAGGCTCAGAAATCGCTCCTGGCAGGCTCATATGGGATACCAGAATTCAAACCAATGATCTTCTGCATGAAAGGAAAATGCCTTACCTCCATGCTATCTCTCCAGCCCCTGATTAAACTTTTTTTTGGTAGGGGGCACACCCGGCGGTGCTCAGGGGTTACTCCTGACTGTCTGCTCAGAAATAGCTCCTGGCAGGCATGGGGGACCATATAGGACACCGGGATTTGAACCAACCACCTTTTGTCCTGGATCAGCTGCTTGCAAGGCAAACGCCGCTGTGCTATCTCTCCGGGCCCGTATCTCTAAGTTTTTGTATCTATTTTTTAAATCTGTTTTATTCTATTTTTTTATCTCTTATTTTTCCAGGGTCTGTTCTCCTTTAAATAAAACAATTATCATGGTTCAAGATCGCTGTTTTAGCTTCTGTGCTAAGAAATCTTCCCTCAGTTCTAACAGATTATTATACAGAACTAGAAGAGTATCTTATTCCTTAGAATGTTTGGATCTTTTTAAAAGATAGTAGCAAAGGGTCTGGAGAGATAATATAATAGTCAGGGCATTTGCCTTCTTTGGGTCAACCCAGGTTTATCCCCAACACTCAATATCCTCTACCAAGCTTTCAAGGAGTGGTCCTGAACTTAGTTAGAATCATTAGTAAGCCATGAGCACTTCTGGATGTAGGCCCCACTCCAGAAAAGATAATAGGAGCTAAGAATAAGCACTCTTTGTAATAATACCAAAATACTTGTATGGGGAGGCCTATCATATACATAAAGCCCATACCTGGTGGTACTGAGTATTAAATGACAGAATTTGAATCATTGTTATGGCTGCAGTTGTATGCAAGACAAGTTCCTTAACCTCTGTATTATTTCTCTGGCCCTAAACAGTTGAGTCTTAAGGGACTACAGAAAGTTGGGTACACATATACAAATTTAACTACTCTTAGTAACTTTTGTGGTGTGTGTGTGTGTGTGTGTGTGTGTGTGTGTGTGTGTGTGTGTGTGTGTGTGTGTATGCACACTACCAAGGATCATTTCAGTCAAGTGCCCTATGGTAGAACCATGTTCTTGGAAATCCTAGTAACTCTGAGGCAACCTTTCAAGTCTAGGCTGTTGTGGTAGAACCTTTGGGATCTGCTCTGTGTTCACACTGTGCCCACACCTCTCCATTCAGTTGAGCAAAACCCACCTCCGGATGTTGCAGCATAAAGTCTACAGCTTCTTCAAAGTAGTCCAGGTTCAAATCATTCAAATATTTAGGGAGGTCTTCAAATCTGAAATAAGCCAGGGCAAGCACAGCAAAGCCATGTCCGGCCAGGAGGCTGGCCCTGTATTCACAAAGACCTCCACCACTTCCAAACAGGTCGATGATCCCAGGGAAGGGGCCTGCTCCTGCACACACAGAGCACAGGAAGATTAGACACTCTTGCTATGTTTTTGGAACTCATCTTCCAGACGTCAACACAGAGGAACAAATAAAAAAAGTAAAACTGGAGATTAGTGGGAAAAAAACCTTCTTTTCTACTTTATATTTTCCTCTCTTAAATAACTGAGGGGAATAAGGAAGAGAAGCAAAATGCCTTATGTTTGCCAGCATTTTTCACAAAGCAGTAGTAGTCTAAGTATACCAGGTTAGAGAAAATATATAATAAGATGTTCAATTTCCATCAAATTTTCATTCTGATTTCACTAAGAAAAAAAAACTTGCTTTGGTAGCTGGATTTGTTCTGCACAAAGAGGGATTGTTAGGATATATTTTCCATCTCCTCACATTCTCTGCTCCAGTCTTAAAGAAGACCATCTGGACTACATGCATTGAACAGTGGCTAAGTGGCTTGCCTTGCATGTGGCCAACCCAGGTTTCATATTCTGTATCCATTGTGGTCCTCCAAGCAGGAATGATTTCTAAGTGCAGAGCTATGACTTGATCCTAAGCATTGTCAGGTAGAGCTCCCACATGCACAAACAAAAATGATCACCATCTATTTGGAGACCCACTACTCAAAAAAAGATAAAAATGTCATTCTTAAGTGTAGCTACTGGGTTGGAAAGATACTAAAGCAGGTAGAGTAGTTGCCTTGCATAAGAGTGACTTTCAATGCCCATGTTTAGTCCCCAGATTCCTGCCAGTAGTGATCCTTGAATACACACCCCAGGAGTACACTGGAGAAGTTCAGAACCACTTGAGGGAACATGGGCTATTTTGTGGTCCAAGGTCTGTTCTGGGGCTCAAACTCAGATCTTAAAATGCTTTGTTATGAGCTGTAACCCTGCCCTCAACTTTCTGTTTTCCTAACCTTTTCTTTTGAGATGTTAATCCCACCTGGATTATATTATCAGACCCGCCCACACCTGGGATCAGTGGGCTATTTTGAATAATAAAAAAAAAAGTGATAGCTAGAGAAACAGGAGAGAGAGGGAGAGAGGGAGAGAGGGAGAGAGGGAGAGAGAGGGAGAGAGAGGGAGAGAGAGGGAGAGAGAGGGAGAGAGAGGGAGAGAGAGGGAGAGAGGGAGAGGGAGAGAGAGAGAGAGAGAGAGAGAGAGAGAGAGAGAGAGAGAGAGAGAGAGAGAGAGAGAGAGAGAGAGAGATATGGATGGGATAAACAGCATAGGGAGAAGCATCAAAAAGCAGAGGGCAGCAGAAAGCTTAGCAGAGAAGCACATGTGAGGAAATACACATGGCGGACAGAGCCATGAAATAAAAGCAAGTTGACTCCAATAAAACTTTAACTGACTGCTTGTGAATTATTTCTCCGCTGATACCCTGTTTCTTCAGGGTTTCTTCCAGCCAAAGGGGCTAGAAAAATAGTGCTTAGGTGCCTCATCCAACATGTAGACTTTATACTATATATTTCATATTATAATCAACAACTGGCTCTTGAATACAGACACGGGACCTGAGAACTAGAAAAGACCTCAGCGATAGTGAGTGCCTTGATCCTCTAATCAAGTCATGGTCTTCTTGAACTAGGCTGAGAGTGTGGAGCCCAGAACATTGGCATACATGGTGCCTGTGCTGACAATGGCAGATACCCCTTCAGGTGGGACAGAAGCAAGCAGTGAAGGGGACAGAGCTTAAAACTTGGAGCAGTCCCCAGAGGCTGAGAGCCACAGCCTTTCTTCTACCAAAGGTTTTTTTTTGTTTTGTTTTGTTTTGTTTTGTTTTTGTTTTTACAAGGACCTCAGTCTTCCAACCTGCAGAAACCTATAGAAATCACTCATTAGGTAGAAGCCAATGAGAAAGCTCCACTGGTGGAGGGCCGGCAGGAGGCAAAGGAGCAGATTCCTCCCAATCCAGATTCCAGCTCTGGAACTGAAAGGCCTTTGCATCCTAGATGACTTCAGCAGCCTAACACAGAAGAAGAAAGTGGAAATTAAGAAGCCCAGCGAAACTCAACTGAGGAGAAAATGTTTTTCAGAACCTCCTGCACCTGGTGATCTCCAAAATACTGTGTTTCAGGTTAATTCTTGACCCTATTTGCATCGGTCATTATTTTTCTGGTTAAAATGTGTTTTATCTGTATGAAATTTACTGTTTTGTTATACACTCCCCTGCAAACAGAAAATTTTGTATCTAACTTTATTGGTTTAATATTAGTTTGCATTTCTAGAGAAATGCATAATACTGTTAGTTTTAATAGTTTTTTGGCTATCCTAGTGAATGCTTCCTGAGTGCTATAATGTTTTATTGTGTATCTTATGTAGCAACTTATTTTCAAACTGTATTATCTGTAAAAATGTTCTTGTGATTTTGTTTAGAGAAGTCTATGGACAGAAACTCATATGTTAGAACATATTAACTTATTAGACTTATTAACAGTTATTGGTGTAATAATGCTAAGAATTTTCAAACTATAAGTGTATTTGCAGAAAAGTGGTGATGTTTATGCTTAGAGAAGTCTAGGAACACTTTTGTTATATATATATTTATATATATATATATATATGTAATATACACATTTATATGATGAGGAAAAGGCTGATTGTTTTGAGAATTGTATACGATTTAAACTTCGATGCTTTAAGTTGTGATAGAAAGTTTCTGCCTCTGGTGGAGAACAGGAGAGCAAGAATTTTGTAGCTTTTTGTTTTGTTTTGTTTAAAACAGAAAGGTGGAAATGTCACCCTGCCCCCAAATTTCTGTTTCCAAATCTTAGGCCTAAGGGATTAGAAACATGGGGCCTGGGGAGGCCTCACCCAACACATGGACTCTTTATATTTTATATTTTAATCAACAATAAGCACCACTTTCTGCCAGGAATAACATGGCTAGACAGAGTTTGTCTCTATTTTGTTTGGGGCCACACTCAGCAGTGATCAGGGCTTATCCTGGCTCCTACTCATAGGTCATTCCTGGTCATCCTCAGAGCGCTGTATGTGGGGCCAATGATCAAACTGTGCCATACCTATCCCTCTGTCCCCAAAAGTTTGCTTCTTACTGAAACTCTAAATAATTCATATTAGTTCATTCAGTATAAGTTTTTGAATTCCTACCATGTTCCTGTGCCAGTCTCTAGGAATATAGAACTCTAGGACCGCATAAGACCCAGTTCTGGGTTACAGTTGAGTGGAAGCCACTAGCTGAGATTGTGAATTGCTGAAAAACTAAAAGAATAAAGCAGAGCCTCTTACTTTGAAGAATAATCTCAGTATTGCATTTAGGGATTCTATGAACTATGGCACCATTTACATTTCTATAGTCCCTGCTTCAGACAGGAAATTGATTGACTATTGTATTAAATATTAATTATAGGGGCCGGAGAGATAGCACAGCGGTAAGGCGTTTGCCTTAGGCGCAGGATGGTGGTTCGAATCCTGGCGTCCCGTATGGTCCCCCGAGCCTGCCAGAAGTGATTTCTGAGCATACAGCCAGGAGTAACCCCTGAACGCTGCTGGGTGTGACCCAAAAACCAATATATATATTGGTCAGCCCCTGAAGAGGTTGACTGATGGAGGGATGGAGGATGAGGTCTTTCTCCTCCAGCTCGGAGCACGGGTCTGCCACTCTGTTCAGCCAGCGGTTCTGAGGTGAAGCGGCGGGTAAACAGCTAGCAGACAGTCAGGCTTGTGGAAATATTAGCTTTATTCGGTGGACAAGTCTGAAGTCCAAAGCCTCTATATTAATTATAGAGTCCTGCAAGTGCATGGTGGATGAATGGTGAGGCCTTTCTCTGCCCAGCCCAGCGCCTGTAGCCTCATTGGCCTGGTGGGTCTGCATGTATCAGAGTAATGGCAAGGAAATGATCCACAGCAGTCAAATGAAGTTCAGGAGCTTTTTAAGGCCCTAACCACCATATGCATATGAACTCTGGACCCTAGAAGATATCAGTGATGATGTAATTCCTGCTCTTGCAGTTAATTTTGGCTCCATTCAGCTAGAGTGAGTCCAAAAGTTTGGACCATGTGGTGCTTTATCTAAACATGGTGGAGATCCCTTTTGGCAGCAGAGAAGGTAGTTTTGAAAATGGGGTAGCTAAAAGCTTGTAGCAGCTCCACAAAGGCCCAGACACCTGACTTTTATTCTACAAAAAGTCCCTTTTTCAGAGGACCTTGGCCTCCCAATTTGCAGAAACTTATAGAGGCCATTTATTGGGGATGAAAAAAAGGTTTCATTGAAGGCAGACTGGTTCTGGATGAGACCAACATGGATTTCAGCTTTGGAACTAACAGACTTCAGGTTAAGACCACATTGCTTTAAATTCTCAGACACGCGTCCACAGTGACAGAGAACTGTCTTCCTGCAGACTGGCACTGCAGTCCAATACGAGCTGCCCCAACATGCAGAGAGGCAGTGGTAGTGGAGTGGGAGCTCCCAAGCAGACAAGAGGCAGTGAGCACAGCTTCAGCCTGGGATGGCCTGCAGTGCCAGGGTTCTGCAGAGCCAAAGCCACCTGGCCAGCCCTCTCACCCTGGGGACACCCACAGCTTACCATCATCTAGACAACCTGGTGATGGTGATGGAGAAAAACGGGAGAAAAAACAGAAGCCAGCAGAGTTCAACTGAAAAGTTGATTTTTTTGTTTGTTTGTTTTTTTGGCCACACCCGGTAGTGCTCAGGAGTTACTCCTGGCTGTCTGCTCAGAAATAGCTCCTGGCAGGCACAGGGGACCATATGGGACACCGAGATTCCAACCAACCAGCTTTGGTCCTGGATCGGCTGCTTGCAAGGCAAACGCCACTGTGCTATCTCTCCGGGCCCCTGAAAAGTTGATTTTTAAAACCTCCTGCATCTTAACTTTGTTTCAGGTGTATCTCTTAATCCTAGTTGCATTGTTTGTTGTCTTGCTGGCTTAAATGTGTTTTATAGTTTTCCCTAATTAATATTTTCTCATTGCTATAATGTATACGGTGTATCTTAATGTAGCAGTCTGTTTTCAAACTGTATTTTCTACATAAATGTTCATGTAATTTTGTTTAGGAAAATTTATGGAAAGTAACTAAGGATGTTCCAGGAAAAAGGTGCTTGGTTAAAAAAGTGCTTGGTTAAATAGCTTTAAGAATTTTAAACTACAGGTGTATTTTATAGAAAAGTTCTGTTTTGGGAAAAGGCTGCTATTTTAATTATACTTTAAACTTCATTGCTTTGGGAATTTAGGGTTCCTCCTGCCTTTGGCCAAAGGCGGGGGTCAGGAAAACAAAAGCTAATCTTTCTTCTTTTGTTTTATAAAAAATATAGAAGGGGGGATGTTACCCCTTCCCAAAGCCAAATGCTAATCTTACCTGATGGTCAGACCAGTCCACAGTTGGGAGTGGTCTGAGAATGGTAATTGGAATGACCTGGGAAGAGGATGAAGGAGAGACTCAGCAGGATGAGGCAGGCTGGAGAGAGGAGAGACAGGTTGGATGCAGAGAGGCTGCTTAGTTTAGAAGCCATGCGAAATATCACATGGCGGTTAGGGCCTTATTAATAAAACTTCATGTCTCCTGAAATCTGACTGCTGTGGATCATTTCCTCACCATTATCCTGAACCTTAAGACCCACCATGCTGAAAGGTGGGTCTGCAGGTGCCAGGCTGGGCAGAGAAAGACTTCACCATCCATCATCCATGCACCATCCAAGACTTTATAATTTAATTAATACAACAGTTGACCATTTGGGGTACATGCCACACTAAAATCCATGGGCCAGAGGTCAGCTCTGGGATCTTGTTCTGGGTTAGATTTACCTTGCAAGTCCTTGTTTTGATATGAGTTAGACTCCAAAGCTGAACATATGGCCTTTTGAGCAAACCACGTGGGCTGCTCTGGCCTGATCAATAATGCCCTTCCCATTTAGGTGACATAATCAAAAATGTCAGAGAGGGGCGCAAGCCATTAGGCATCTGCCTTGGGCGCGCCAGTCTAGGACAGACAGCGGTTCGAACTACCGGAGTCCCTTATGGTCCCCCAAATCAGGAGCGATTTCTAAGCTCCTAGCCAGGAATAATCCCTGAGTGTCACAGGGTGTGACCGAAAAACCTAATCACACCAAAACAAAACAAAACAAAAATATTCAGAGATTACCAAATGTAGCCTAGAATGACATTTCAAAATCACCCCTGGCTAAGAATTCAGGACTAGGTATTGATATGTGTGTGTGTGGGGGGGGGGGAGAGCTGTTATTCTTATGGGCATCGACTCCCCCAAGTTTTAGTGTTCTTGCAAGTTACACATGAAGGAGGCAAATTGTCTCTCTTGCAAACACAGTCTGCAAACGGGCACAGAGTGGCTCTGTAAACATAGCTGGAACAGTCTCAGCAAAGAAGGGACTGCTAGTGGCTGGGGAGTGCCTGGAAATCACAGATTGACAAACCCTCCTTCCAGATGCAAGAGAATAAAAGGGATTCAAATGGAGCACACCGCTTCTTGAAGCTGACTGGCTTCTCTGAAGCTTCTTGGGCACTCACCTGGAGGCAGGAACAAAGTGCCACGCACCCGGCCCGCGCGCACAGGCTCCCGCCGCACCCCGGGTCCCAGAAAGTGGCGCTCGTGCAAAGTCCGGCCTAGCAGCCTCTCGGGCTCGGGATCATGGCCCTCCAGCACCTCCAGCTCCACCAGGAAGGGCTTCTGCACGTCCCTCTTCACCAGGCGCACCAAGGGCTTTTCGGGCTCCAGCGCCCAGAGCAGCCCCATGGGCTCGAGCCCCGCGAAGCTGCCGCCCAGCGCGGGCGAGCGCGCCAGGTCCAGCCGGCCGCCGGCATCGGCGCAGTAGCGCGCGTGGGCCCGGAACAGCGCGTCCTTCTCGTCGCGCAGGGACGCGCGCAGGGTCACCCGCTGCCCCGGGGACAGGCCCCACGCCCGGATGCGCACCGGCTCGTCCCACAGGCTGCGGCCCGCGGGCTCCACCGTCACCGTCACCGCCATCCTAAAAGGAAAGGGGTGACCCTAACTTTTGGGGATTAACACAGCCTGGCCTAGTCTTCACCTCCTTGGTGACAAGGAGAGCCATTACCTTCCTCCCATTGGTCCAGCTTGGGGTTGCTCTCTGAACTGGGAGGTAGGTTACTAATTAGTGTTTGTGCAAATCCAGAACAAAATGAAAGAAGGTTTTCAGAGAAGTTAATCATCAATTTTGCAATTTAAAATGATGAGTGTGGAAACAGAGACAAAGGCTAATGAGAGGTTACGGGATAGGGAATAAATGGGGGCAATTGTAAGAGTTTGGCAGCTATAAAAGTTTGACAACTTTGAAAAGCATTTGGCGTTGTGGAAAAGCCTAGTCCTCCTCTAACTCCTCAGTTCCTTGCCAAATCTTTTCCCTGTTAGCAAAATAGCAACTAGAACGCTTGGGTTTCAAAACCAGTTTATGAAATGGATCCTTGGCTCCTGCCCTTAATAGTTGCTGGCAAATCCCCTCAAAATCAGGTTTCTTCTCTAAAAAAGGGGTTAGGATAATTTTTTAAATTTAATTATCTTTATTTAAACACCATGATTACAAATCTAAGTGTAGTTGTATGATTACAGTCATGTAAAGAACACCCCCCTGGGCCCGGAGAGATAGCACAGTGGTGTTTGCCTTGCAAGCAGCCGATCCAGGACCAAGGGTGGTTGGTTCGAATCCCGGTGTCCCATATGGTCCCCCGTGCCTGCCAGGAACTATTTCTGAGCAGACAGCCAGGAGTAACCCCTGAGTACCGCCGGGTGTGGCCCAAAAAAACAAAAACAAAAAACAAACAAACAAAAAAAAAGAACACCCCCCTTCACCAGTGCAGGATTCCCACCACCAATTTCCCAGATCTACCTACTCCCTACCCTACCCACACCTGTACTCGAGACAGGCTTTCTTTTTCCCTCATTCATTCACATTTTTATGATAGTTTTCAGTGTAGTTATTTCTCTAACTGCACTTATCATTCTATGTGGTGAGTTTCATGTCATTAGCTGCACCTACATGGGAGGATGGGGGGAAGTAAGGGTTGGGGCTGAGGCAGTAAAATATTAGAAATGAGCTTTGTAGGGCAGTATCAAGGTCCCAATACAAGATGGATATTATGGATATATAGAATATATGCACACAATACTATCAATATGAAAACAAAGAGAAAAAATTTCCACTGACTGTCCCAGTATAAACCAGTGCTAGAACAGCCTGTTCTCCTCCCAGAGCGCATTACCATTAGTGTAGGGAGAGATAGAGGGAAAGCCTGTTGACCCCTATAGAGTCCACCTAGACCGGTACCCAGAGAAAAACTGAAGTCCAGGGGAGAAAAACCCTATTCCTGGCAAGAGCTGGTCTCCAGAATCAAAGAGGAAACTGGAAGCCAAATGTCTGCCTGTCCTCCTCCCCATGCACCTCCCCCCTGGAGTACGGAGGGAAGGGGGAACCTGAGGACCACTAAGAGTCCACTTGAACCCACTTCTGGCCATCTGAGCTGGCACCCAGGGAAGGCCTGGAGTCAGGGGAAAAAGACAAGGACGGCTGGGGGCCTGCCAAGCCTCCCAGCACTCCTCAGGCTAGGAATAAGGGTCCTGGTAAGCTCAGTTTTTCTGATCTGTTAGTTCAGTGTGAAAATTTCTAATTTCAGTTGACAAATTTTCTTGATGCTTAATTTTGCTCCAGTCAAGTTTATAGATGCTTTTTTTTTTTGAGCTCCCTGAACATTTTTCATAATTCTACTCTAAACTTCTTGAGAGGATACCTATTTGTTTCCTACTTTTTAGATTATTAGAGGAGCCATCTTGATTTCTGTAAATATGGGGGTGCACTGCAAAATTACTCTATTGACAAGGCTGTAGATTGCTTCTTAAAATGTGCAGATATGGAATTCAGGGGTTACAAGATAAGCACAGCCGGGTGTGGGTCCTAAAGAGGTTATAGTCCTTGGATGTAGGCAGGCTCAGCAGAGAAAAGGTAGAGAGCAAGGCCGCTGTGGTTTATAAGTCTCTGGGTACCCAATCACGGCAGGAATTGGCCCCACGTGCGTTGGGTGTGGACATCTTACCGGGTGTGGGTCCTGAAGAGGTTATAGTCCTTGGATGTAGGCAGGCTCAGCAGAGAAAAGGAAGCAGGATAATGGTTTTATACATTTAAAAAAACTAGCAAACCATATTGTACTGGTGAGAAAAACCTGGAGTGCTTCCTCAGAAATCGTGTTCTGCAACTCACAAATTCAGTCACTGCAGGTCAGGGTCGAGCTGGATAAGTCCTGGCAGGATACATGGTAATGTCTAAAGTTTCAAAGTCTGGAAACTAAGTCAAGAGATATCATCTGTTCTCAGAAAGCAAGTGACTCTTTTGACAAGTTAATGATTGCTCTGATATTTGACTAAGCCCATATCCAACCCTTTGTGCTTTAACTCTCAAATGGGTTATCAGAAATACAGATCTCAAGTGTTAACTGAGATTACCAAATATGAGCAATCTAGCACTAATTGTGGTTGATGCTGCTTCTGGAAGGGAAATCACCCCAATTTTGTATTCTTTGATTTTTTCTTTAGAACATTGTTTTCCATCCTAAAGCATCTCAGACTTCAATGGCAGTAAGTTCTATCTTGGGAGCCAGTCATTTTCTGTTAGAAATTTCCCCCTGAGGCCAGCCCAAGTTCAGTCCCCAACAGCACATAGGGTCCCTGGATCCCCACCAGGAATGACTCCTAACTGCAGAGCCAACAGTAAATCCTGCGGAGTACTTCAGAGTGTGTCCCCAAACCAAAAAACATCTAGCCTCCAGAATATCTTGTTTTATCACAATTGTCATAATTTGATAATAGGAGCCTTAAACAGGTATATTGAATGATTCTGAGTCTCTTAGTATAATGAAGACATTCTGCTCAGAGATGACACTGAAGCAATTATTTCTGCAGTTCAATATTTCTATTTTTCATGTGGCCTGTTATGGGTTCTGGCAGAGAGGCTCAGAGTCCCAGAGAAATTTTAAGTAGTTTATTAGTTAGCTTATGCATGGGGTCCCTAACCCAATATTATTCAGCCTTCATAATTAGTCCTTCCATATATTATATAGGGGTGCAGGCAGAATATGGCACAAGCTGCACTGTTCTAGAGGCAAATTGGGAGGGGCAGTTATTTGCAGAAGTGCTACAGTTTGTTCATTGGTATTTCTAAAAAGTCCCTCAGTGGACTCTTCCCAGAGACACAGAGGCATAAGTTGACAAATGGATGATTTTCAGGAAAATGGTGGTACATATGTCATCACAGCTGATCCAAGTTTGATCCCCAATACCACATATAGTCAACTGAGCCTGCCAGGAGTAAGCCCTAAGCAGAGCCCAAACACCCCCCAAAATTCTACCATGCTATAAGTAGATGAACCATAATATAATCATTAAGCCTTGGAGAGCTCTTTTCTTCCACTGAAGAAAATATAAGTAAAATTTCTTCAGCTTTAAATTAATCTATGGCTGAAGGTTTTAAGATAAGGAATCTAGAAGGCAACACAAGTTTTATTTTATATTATTTATTTTAAAAGAGCAGTATTTTTTATTTCCTGGCCAATCCTAATGATGCTCAAGGCTTACTCCTGCCTCTGAGCTCAGAGATCATGCCTGGCAGGTTTGGGGGACCATATGGAGTACTAAGGATTGAACTTGGTTCAGGCCCATTCAAGACAAATGCCTTTCCTATTGTATTATTGCTCTAATGACAACAAAATAAATTTTTATTTAATTTGGGGCCGGAGAGATAGTATGGAGGTAGAGCATTTGCCTTGCATACAGAAGGACCGTGGTTAGAATCCTGGCATCCCGTATGGTCCCCCGAGCCTGCCAGGAGCGATTTCTGAACATAGAACCAGGAGTAAGCCCTGAGTGCTGCCAGTGTGACCCAAAAATCAAAAAAAATTTTTTATTTAATTTGATTTAATTGACATCATTGTGATTTACAAAGTCCTTCATAGTTGGGTTTCAGAGATACAATAAATCAGGGTCAATCCCACCATTAGTGTTGACCTCCCCTACCATGTTCCCAGAGTATATATCCCAACCACCACTCTCTTTACTCTCCCACCCCACATACCAATATAAACAGGCCCATTTAAAGTTTATATTTTTTTTATTTTGGTTTATGGGCTACACCAGGGGGTGCTCTGACTCAGAAATCAATCCTGGCAGTCTCTGGAGACTACATTGGATGCCAGGGATTAGTCCTGTGTCAACTGCATGCAAGGCAAACACTCTACCCACTATGCTGTTGCTCTGGCTCCTAATGTTTAAATTGTTAGAGTTTGGGTCTCTTGATTTTATTGTTGTTGGCTTTGGCTTGGAAAATTAGTTCTGTCTTTTTTCCCCCTCCACCAATGTACCTGAGACTGCTTGGTCCCTGGCCCCCATCCTTTCATATTTGTGTTTCACCTCTTCCACTCACTTTCTTTTCTTCCCCTTTATACCCTGAGTCCAAGGATGTTCAAGGTAACTCCCATTTAGGACATTGCATTTCTTCATGCAATTATTCTAAATTCTACATATATTTGTGATATCATTCTGTATTTTTCCTTCTTTAACATAATGTTACTTCATTTAACAGCATGTCTTCCAGTTCCATCCATGTTGTTATAAATTGCATGATTGCATCATTCATTACAGCTATATAGTATTCATTGTATATATGAATCATATCTTTATGATCCACTCATCTGGTATTGAGCATCTAGGTTGATTCCAAGTCTTAGCTATTGTACTGAGTGCAATAATGAATAGTGATGTGGATACATCCTTTTGGATAAATGTTTTTCTGTCCTGGGAGTATACCCAAAAGAGGCAACATATGGCTGGGTCGTTCATGTGACAGTTCAATTTTTTTTCTCTTTTTTTTGGTTTTTGGGTCATACCCGGTAGTGCTCAGGGGATACTCCTGGCTCTACACTCAGATATCGCTCCTGGCAGGCTCGGGGGACCATATAGGATGCAGGTATTTGAACCACTGTCCTTTTGCATGCAAGGCAAATGCCTTACCTCCATGCTATCTTTCCAGCTCCATCAATTTTGAGTTTACAGGAACCCTTCATACTGTTTTCCATAGGGGCTAGACCAGGCAACAATTCCACCAGTAGTGGATGAAAGTTCCTTTCTCAACACATCCTCACTTCCTTTCTCAACACATCTCCACCATAGAGATTGTTCTCAGTATTTTTGTTTTTGTTTTTTGTTTTTGTTTTTGGGCCACACCCGTTTGACACTCAGGGGTTACTCCTGGCTATTTGCTCAGAAATTGCTCCTGGCTTGGGGGGACCATATGGGATGCCAGGGGATCGAACTGCGGTTTGTCCTAGGCTAGCACTTGCAAGGCTAAAGTATTCAAAGTATTTTTTATATGTGCCATCCTCACTGGTGTAAGTTAATATCACATTGTTGTCTTCTTTTAGATTTCCCTAATGGTAAGTTATGATGGACATTTTTTCATGTGTCTGTTGACAGCAACAATTTTAGCAGCACAGGAATGCTTTTTCTTTTAGTAACTTAATGTTATGTTATTATAGCAATGTGTTACTTTAATAACTATCAAGGAAAAAAATTACTCAAAAGTTACCTGAACACTTGATTAATAATAATGGCATGAAGCTAAATGTTATCCTCAGGACAATTGCAGATTGTTGTTATTATTATTATTATTGTTGTTGTTGTTGTTGGGTCACACCTGGCAGCGCACAGGGACTACTCCTGGCTCTACACTCATAAATCACCCACACCAGGCTCAGGGGACCATATGGGATGCCAGGATTCAAACCACCATCCTTCTGCATGCAAGGCAAATGCCTTACCTCCATACTATCTCTCCGGCCCAATTGACAGATTATTAAACACTAGAATTTTTTTAAGTTTTGAATAGAGTAGCTTTATTTTGTGTAATATCTTTATTTAAACATCATGATGCAAATATGTTTGTAGTTGGGTTTCAGTTATAAAAAGAACACACCCCCTTCACCAATGTATCTTCCTGCCACCAATGCCCTCCATCTCCCTCCTCCCTCCCTAGGAGTGGTATAGCTGGGTCACATGGAGGCTCAATTTTCAGTTTTATGAGGAATCTCCATATTGTTTTTAAACACTAGAAGTATTAGACACTAAATCTTGAATCTACTGTATTCACAATAAACCAACAAATTACAATTTAGAAGATGTCTTGGGGATACCTCCAAGATGTTTATAGAAGGCGGCTAGGATTTTCTCCCATGCATCTACTTGGGCTTTAGAATTAGCCTTGAGCTCCCCACCCAATATCACAGTTTTCTTCATTAATGTGTGTGAGGCAGCAGGACAAATGGGAAAATAAGGGAGCTCAATGTAATGCCCAGTCCCAGGGTAAGAAATGATCTGGAGTTTTTCTTTTCCATAGGCTTGTAACCTTTCAGAGGCTCTTTGGGCATAGAACTCATGCCTCCAGTAGTGGTCATCTTTACCAACAATGAAGAGAATGGGCCCCTTGGCCTTCTCCAGGGAATCACATATATTTATGATATCAGGCCATGTATCTACTATATCTAGCATGCCTGAATAAGATGTCTGGATTAAGGTCAGGGCCCATTACTAGAATACAAAACTGCTTGTAGTACATGGATGGACCTATACAGGATCCAAATCCATTGATGGAAACTGTAGCTGTGATATTCTTCAGAAGTGAGGCCATGGAGAGACAAATATCAGCCCCTAAAGAAATGCCCAGAAGTCCAATGCCAGAACTTTTTACCTGGATAAAAAAAAAATAGGACAGAGGATCAAGAACCCATGTAATAGAAAATGCTTTAAAATGCAACTGGAGAATCTAATTTAATTAATCCTTGTAACCCTCCCCACCCCCACTACCCCATGGTGATGTTCAATCAGTAAGCTGCTAAGTTATCCATCTATTTTGAGAGCACCAGTTCAACCCTATCAAGAGGGATTTTCATGTTATTAATTTCTTTAAATAAACATTATGTGGATCTGTGGTTGGTTGATTTTCATTTTAAGGTTACTCCCAGCTATGCTCAGGGCTTTTTCCTGGCTCTGAGCTCATGATTCGTTCATGGTGGACTCAGAAATCCCAATGGCATGTGCCACATGCACTGTGCAATCTCTCTAGTCCCTCACATGAATTTTTAGGATGAATTCTTCATTTTTAGCCCTTTTGGTAGGAAATGGAAATTGTTTTCACAAGTCAAGCAAATCTCCAAACCAATCATTCTAACAGCAGCACCCTTGGCACAGTGAGTGACTGCGAAGCTGTCACCTCTTGGGAGATATTTTGGGGAGGTATAATAGATAATAGTTAATGAATAAAGAAAGGTGAACCTGGGAGTGCTGGAGCATGTAGCACAGGGCTTCTTCAAAGTAGTCCAGGTATATGCTGTCCAAATTCATGAGAAGATCTTCAAACTGATAATAAGCTACAGCCAGTGTGGCAAAGCCATAGGAAGCCAGAAGGCTGGTTCGATGTTCCAACAAGCCCCCTCCTAAACCACAGATGTCAATGATTCCAGGGAAAGGCCCGGGATCTAGAGAATAGAATATGATAAAATAATATTATGTAAAAGTTTACACTTTTTAAATTTTAATATCTTTATTTAGGGGCCAGAGTGGTGGTTCAAGTGGTAGAGCAGGGGTCTCAAACTCATGGCCCGTGGGCCGTTTGTGGCCCTCCGTACAACATTTTGTGGCCCGCGGCCGACCTTCAAATATCACAGTATTTGCGATTATTCGCTTACTGAATAATCGCAATAAAAACTGCATTAGTAAGAAAAAGATCGCATTAAACATTCACATACCCCGAGCAGTTCCGTTTGGGTATGCAAATGTTTAATGTGATTTTTTGCAATTTTTTTCTTACTAATGCAATTTTTTATTGCAAATATTCGGTAAGCAAATAATCGTGAATACTTTGTGCCTAGTGCAGACGTCAATTCCGCTGCTCCTGCCCGTTGTCCCTTGCATTATCAGAGGCCTAAGGGAGAGAAGTTTATTACAGAATTAGATTTTGTCATACCTTCATCATGACTTCATCAAAGCCTGTAGTGAAGAGAAAGATTGATGACGAGCACAGACAATTTCAGGAAAAGTGGGAGACGCAATATTTCTTTGTTGAGCACAGGGGCATCCCCACATGTCTTATTTGCTCAGTGAAAGTTGCAGTGCACAAGGAATACAACTTGAAACGCCATTATTCAACTAAACATGCTGAGGAATGTACAAAATATCAAGGAAATGAGGGAGCCAAGCGGGTTGCCAGTCTTAAAGCATGTCTAATGAGGCAACAAGATTTCTTCAAGAAAGTAACCAAAGAGAATGTTGCATCAGTCGAAGCTAGTTACATGGTTAGTGAAATGATTGCTAAGGCAGGGAAACCATTCACAGAAGGAGAGTTTGTTAAAAAATGCATGTTACAGGCTGCAAGTATTATCTGTCTGGAAAAGAAAGGTTAGTTTAGCAAAATCAGCCTTTCTGCCAACACTGTGGCAGAGCGCATTTCTGATATGTCAAGTGACATTTATCATCAACTGTGTGAGAAAGCCAAATGTTTTGATGCATACTCAGTTGCACCCGCCTTCGCTTCTGCCCTTTAATGGGAGAGGTCTCCGGCCAGCAGTTTTCTCTTAACCAGGACAGAAGGTAGAAGGCGAATACAAATAATTCGCAAGTGTTAAGCTCTTTTGTGAACACCTAGAAAATTAATCCGTAGAAGTTAATAATAAAAGCTCAAGCTGAATTCCTGTCAAGAGGTTTATTGAGAGAACAAGCAGAGTTTTTATAGCCTGCTTCAGTGGGAGGAGCAAAACCACAGGATTGAAACTTAAACCAATCAGATTTGTACAGGTACAACGATTTTAACCAATGGGAGCAGACACATTTTGATGGCGGGAAGGATAAGGAGAAACCTGGCAGGATGGGGGGAGGGGAAGCAAATCCTTAAACAAATAGTTAATAGATCTTTCTTTTGTGCAAGCAAATAAGGATTACAATTTAAACCTTACAAAAACCTATCTATAACTATGCTTGAGAGCAGTTACAAAAAACAGGTTCCATGGAAGGGTTTAAGGAATTTAGTTAGGCCAGATTCTCTGTGGTGAACTAAATTTATTTGCAGGGTTCTTTTGGCTCAGGGCTATGCAAACTTTTGGCTTGAATCAGGCAGCGGTGAAAAATCCATTCAGAGTTCCATTAAACATGTGGGTGCTCGGTCGCTCACATCTCCCCCTGTTTAGTATACAAAATGGAAAGGACAGATGTGCCTCGGTGGACTGGCCACACTGGGTGAAGAGGTGTGGGGCTTCCAGTCACCACATCTGCTACCCTTGAGTCAGTCGTTTCCAAAGCTTGGCAAGGCACGAGCGCACAGATTGAGGTCTATGCGCCAGCTCCTCGATTACTTCAAACTTAAGTGGTGGAGAGTTGGCAGGGGGGGAGATGTCAGGCATCAGCTGGTCTTCTGAGGTGCATAGCTGTTGGTATAAAACTTTTGAGTCCTTTCTGGTTGCTTCATCCACTTGATTCTTCACGAAGGTGGTGAGTTTGCGAAAAGCCCAAGGACCAAAAGAAACTAGCAACATGAAGCCAATGAAGGGTCCCAAAAAAGCTGGGAGCACTGTAGTTATCCATGGAGTGGTAGAAAACCAATTTTTGTACCAGCTCTCACTCTGCTCTAAATCTTTTTGTCTATTTACTAAATCATCATTTATACGTTGAATGCTGTCTCTAACTAAACCTGTTTCATCCTTAAAAGCACAACATTCTTCTTTAAGGGCTACACAGATTCCCCCTTTCTTCAAAAAAAAAGGAAACCAAATTAAAGCATGGTGGTTTTGCTGCACTATCTTTGCTAGGGATTTAACAATGTGCTTTAAGTGTTGTAAACTTAGTTTAAGTTTGTAAACATTATTAACAACAGTTATACTTAAGGCATTGACAGATTTTAGAGTATGAATTAATGAATAAATTATTGTGCCAGCACCAATAATACCCAGGCCCATTAATAAGGCAAGGGTAAGAGCAGTAACAGGCAGGGTCGGTGATGGTGGAGACGTTGACCAGCTGTAGGATGAGGTTTGAGGTGGGTGAATAGCAGGTACCGAAGGCGTTTGCATCTGGGCGGAGGGCGGAAGCGTTGATCATGACAAGGATGAGCTGAGAAGAGGAGGGGGGTCCGGAGGACAGCATGGGCAGCAAAGGGTGAAGAGAAGGAACCAGAGGTGTTGTCATCGTCTTGCAAGGGAGAGTGAAGTGGAGCAAACAAATTAATGAAGACTTGGTGCGAAGGGGGTGGTTGGTGGCAGTGGGCATCAAGGACAGCCAGGCAGAGTACCAAATTCAGCATTGTCAAAGGTGGAGTCAGTCAGAAACAGGTTCACAGTAATGGCAGCTAGCAGGTGGGGTGGCAGGCTTTTTTGAAGTGAATGAGGACAGGACTGCAGGAAGCTGTAGGAGGTCTATAAGAAAACAACTTGGCAGGAGGTAAAATGATTATTTTTGAATGCCACAGGAATGCCTTCTGACTTTTGCCAGACTTTAGCACTTTTAAAAAATCTTATAATTAATGATAGCCAATTGTTCAAAAGCCTTTAAACTGAACTTAAATGATTTTTCTTAAACTTATTAGTTATTATTTTAAAGCTAGATGCTTCTTTCTCTAGCCACATTTGGCCTTATTCTATTGGCCTTAACTACACATAGCAGAAAAACTGGGGATTGCAAAGTCCAAAAATTCTCCAGGGAAAAATTATTCCTGATGGCCATTTGAGAAATTTTTGGGGTTTACCATCCCCTACCTTTTTTGCCATGCTGATAGAACAAAGCTAGCTTAGCACAGAATTTTTTAGCAGGATTTCACAGTTTGTTAGATGACCAGACTAAGCCAGGTTAAAAAAAATTAATTGAAATTTTAAAAATGGATAAGGCTTTAAAAATTGTATTTATATGAAATGCAAAAATAACAAATAGACAGACAGAACAAACACGAAACACAACATTGTGGCCACTTTCACGCATAACACACACACATGAACAGACAAGAGGATTTATTTAAAATTTGCATTGGAAAAATTAACAAGCGCTATTAAATATTTAGCCGGCATGTTTGTAAAAAAATTCTGTTAATGTAGCTGGAGTGGAACTGCTGAAAATAAATTTTAAGGTTTAGCTTTAACACAAAACATTTATTAAACAATTTTAATTTGAAGTTTAAAACATGAAGGAAAATGTTAGCAGCTAAAAATTTTGTTAAGTGAAATGGTTAGGGGAGCACTGTAGAAGAAGTTTGCACTCTGAAGTATGATAGTATTTGCTGAAAATGAACAGGTTTGTTATAAATTGGTTTTACAGTAGAATAGTAAGACAGCTGTAATAAAGTGTTAAAATTTTTATGATTAAACACAAGAGTATGAACTATGATTATTAAAGGTATAAAAAACTGACTTTAAAAAACAACTGTTTTTACTTTGAAGACTTAAAGTGAATAATTTGTAAAAAATATTAGATACCAAATTAACAAAATGTTTAGACATTATAAAATATAGTTAAAGACATTTGATGCATTTACACACCTAGAGCTTAAGACCAAAATTATTTTTAATACTTGTTAATTTGCTTATAAAATTTAGTTACTTTTATGATACTAATTAACAATATTATTTTAAAAAGGGCTAACCACAACATGAACAGAGACAACTTAAGATTAAACTTGGAAAATGCAAAATTATTTGTACTTACCTTTGAGTTTAAAATTAAGCTTGAAATTAAGAAAAGAAATAAAGCTACTTAAGGTTTAAGTTTATGAACAATAATTTATGAACAAATTTATTTAACTAGTTATCATATTGTTTTTGTTATTGAAATGGCTTTTATGCCACTATTTGAACTGCCTAACCACTTTTAAGGTTTAGATTATTTGGTTTAAGTTTTTCAAATGGCAATGCTATTTTGCTATATTTATATGCATTCAAAAGAGCTTAGGCTTAGCTTAGAGTTTTGGGATGTTTACACATTATTGTTAAGGAAAGCTGACCAACTTATTTTGCTCACTTGTATTATTTTAGTTTTTAAAAAATTAACTTTCTAAACATGTGCAGTAATTTTAACAAAGGAGTTTTGCTTTTTTTCCCAATGCAGAGGTAAGAAAGACACCTGTGTTATATTTACAAATTATTCCTCAAAAACAAAGTTAAAAATGTTACAAAATGTTATTTGACTATTAGATTTGAATAGCAAACATGGAGAGGAAAGAGCAATTAAAAAGACAAAATATGAGAAACATTTAAACGCAGATTAAGGAGCTTAAACTATTAAAAAATGCCCATGACCTGAACCACTTTACAAACTTCATATACTTTTAAGATTAAAAATAATTTTTTTTTTTATGTTTTGCACTTAGGTACAGAGAAACTTACAGTTTTAAAAATAGGTACAAAGTAAGCCACATATACGTTACCTTTGCGTAGGTTAAATAACTTTTTATGACATTTTGTAACACATTTAAGACTTTTTAATTTTACCAACTGTGGCCTTTATATTTAGAAAAACATTTCAATTTAGGCATCCCAACTCAGGAAAAAGGAACATTTGTAGCACCAGAGAGACAATTATAAAAGCCTGAGGGAAGATAGGCATTTGTATAGTAAGAGATGGGAGGTTTTCGCCCTGCTCGCTGAATTTTGCTGAAGCGGCCGCATGGCCAAGAGGGGGGGGGGGGAGTAGCAAAAGTTTGTTGCCACGTGTGGAACCGGGTTTAAGCTGGGATTTGGAAAATGGGCGCTGTCCCTTTAAGGTGAAGCCAGCGATGAGCTCAGAGATTAGAATCTGTGCTTGCTTGCTGGAAGGAAAGATTTTACTGTGGAGAAAAAGTTAACTTTGCAAGAGTTCAGCTTTTCAGCCGTCCCCAATAGATTTCAAGCAGGAGAGCGTGTAAGGGGCTGGGGTCACACGGCTTGAAACAGCTGTGAGGCTTTTTTTAATTAAAGACTTTGCTTTGTAGCAATTGCCGGCTAAGGAGGGGAGTAAAAACTTTGGCGGAGCAAGGACGGAGCTGAGGCAGGCTATGGCAGGGTAGGAGAAACGCCAGGGAGATTTTTAAAGGCAGTTTTTTGTTTTGCAGCGACAGAAAAGCTGGAGGCAAGGTTAGGGAAGTGGCTGACTGTTAGCGGCAGAAGTGAAGATGAAGGATCAGAGGAGGAAGGAAACAGAGATGAGAGGGAGCCCAGAACACTAGATTTTTGGCAAACATTATGATCAAAACATTAAGAAATTACAAATACGTTTTTTGGTAACTTCTATATGTCTGCATTTTAATTCAGACTGAATATTAAGCAATGAATTTGGCTTCTGTGCTTGAGGGGGCTGCCCTATAGTAAAAAGCACAGGAGTCCCAAAGCCAATTGTGGGACGATAGGTCGGCACAAAAATAAATGTGTGCACACTAAGAAGGGCTGACTATTACGCTGCGTTACTCCTGATGGGAGTTTGCCCACCCCTGATGAGGGTTTACCGACGTCTTACCGCGTTAGCTCCTGGATTCGCCCTGCCTCCAGCCGACCGGATGTACACGCGGGATCAAAAACACTCACGTTGCGGCGCCACTTGCACCCGCCTTCGCTTCTGCCCTTTAATGGGAGAGGTCTCCGGCCAGCAGTTTTCTCTTAACCAGGACAGAAGGTAGAAGGCGAATACAAATAATTCGCAAGTGTTAAGCTCTTTTGTGAACACCTAGAAAATTAATCCGTAGAAGTTAATAATAAAAGCTCAAGCTGAATTCCTGTCAAGAGGTTTATTGAGAGAACAAGCAGAGTTTTTATAGCCTGCTTCAGTGGGAGGAGCAAAAACACAGGATTGAAACTTAAACCAATCAGATTTGTACAGGTACAACGATTTTAACCAATGGGAGCAGACACATTTTGATGGCGGGAAGGATAAGGAGAAACCTGGCAGGATGGGGGGAGGGGAAGCAAATCCTTAAACAAATAGTTAATAGATCTTTCTTTTGTGCAAGCAAATAAGGATTACAATTTAAACCTTACAAAAACCTATCTATAACTATGCTTGAGAGCAGTTACAAAAAACAGGTTCCATGGAAGGGTTTAAGGAATTTAGTTAGGCCAGATTCTCTGTGGTGAACTAAATTTATTTGCAGGGTTCTTTTGGCTCAGGGCTATGCAAACTTTTGGCTTGAATCAGGCAGCGGTGAAAAATTCATTCAGAGTTCCATTAAACATGTGGGTGCTCGGTCGCTCACACTCAGTTGCTCTTGATGAAGGCACAGATATAACAGACACTGTGCAGCTCACAATTTTGTCCATGTGTTGATTGCAACTTTGAATTGACAGAGGAGCTGCTCACAATAATTTCAATGCATGGCCAGACCACCGCTAATGAGATATTTCGGCATCTGTGTGATGCCATTGAGGATGCAGGTTTGCCATGCAAGAGGTTTGTTGGAATAAGGCCTAGGGCAGCTTATCAGTGCTGCCTATGACAACATGAGAGCATTCTCCACAAAACTTGTATTATGGAAATACCAGATCTCTCAGACAAACCTCTGCCATTTCTCAGCATGCAAGGAACTTGTGGGTGCAGGCATACCATTCAGTGGTGAGAAATATGTTGATGCTAATTTTAAGCTAGAGAAGGAATTTGATCACAGATTTGCAGACTTCAAAAAACACAGAGCCACTTTCCAAATTTTTGTGGATCCCTTTTCCTTTGATGTGCAAAATGCCCCTCCTGTGCTTCAAATGGAGCTCATTGACCTGCAATGCAACTCTGATCTCAAAGCCAAGTTCAGGGAGATTAGTGAAAAAGCAGACATGCGTGAGCAATTTTTGAGAGAATTGCCCCCCAGCTTCCCTGAACTTTGCCTAATGTTCAAGCGCACCATGTGCCTTTTTGGGAGCACATATTTGTGTGAAAAGTTATTCTCCACGTTGAACTTCAATAAGTCAAAGTACAGGTCTAGACTTAATGATGATCATCTTCAAGCCATACTGAGGGTCTCAACTGCTTCCTCTCTAAAGCCAAATGTGGTTCAGATTTGAAAGAAGCACTGTCAAGTCTCTGGCAGCAAGGAATTGGCAAAAGATGTCATGTTCAGAAGAACTGTTCATGATCTTCACTCAATGTTCTATTCATGTTCAGAAGAAATAATTAAAACTGTTAATAATGACAGTTTGAGGACTTTTTTTGGTGGAATATCTTCTGCGGCCCTGCCTCACCCTGACTTTGCCTCCTGCGGCCTCCAGGTAAATTGAGTTTGAGACCCTTGTGGTAGAGCATTTGCCTTGCGCATGCTAACCTAGGACAGACTGAAGTTCAATCCCCCAGTGTCCCATATGGTTCCCCAAGCCAGGAGTGATTTATGAGCGCATAGCCAGGAGTAACCCCTGGGGTAAGGCCAAAAAAGAAAAAAAAATTTAAACACTGTGATTAGAAAGTTGATTGTAGTTGGGCGTCAGTCATAAAAAGAACACACACACCCCTGTCACCAGTGCAACATTCCACCCCACCAAAGCTCCCAATCTCCCTCCTCCACTTCCCCCGCACCCTCTGTTGATCATAAAAGATCTTTCTAAAGTATTTAGCAAGGACCTGCAACTCAAAGAAAACAACTTCCTGATCCGCTAGTAAAAATAAAAGATACAGATTCTTTGAGAGGAGAAAATGTACCGGGTCCCTTCTGATTAGTTACCATAAGAGTCGTAAGGGGGGGGGGTGGGTAACTGAACCCTAAGCTTCTAAGATTCATTTAAGAGAAGGTAAGAGTTTTACTTGGAGAGGCTGACTTGTAACAGAGTTTTATATTGATTCATGCCTTGTCTGATTATCTTCTTCTCACGTGGAGGCAGGAACAGCGTGCCACGCACCTGGCCAGAGCCCATGGGCTCCCGCTGCACTTCGGGTCCCAGAAAATGGCTCTCTTGCCAAGTCCGGCCCAGGAGACCCCTGGCCCCGGATTGTGGCCATCCAGCACCTGCAGCTCCACCAGGAAGGGCTTTGGCACATCCCTCTTCACCAGCCGCAGCATGGGCTTTTCGGGCTCCAGGGCCCAGAGCAGCCCCATGGGCTCGAGCCCCGCGAAGCTGCCGCCCAGCGCGGGCGAGCGCGCCAGGTCCAGCCGGCCGCCGGCATCGGCGCAGTAGCGCGCGTGGGCCCGGAACCGAGCGCCTGTCTCGTCGCGCAGGGACGCGCGCAGGGTCACCCGCTGCCCCGGGGACAGGCCCCACGCCCGGATGCGCACCGGCTAGTCCCACAGGCTGCGACCCGCTGGCTTCACCGTTACCGTCACCGTCACCTCCATCTCTTCTGCTGTGGGGACTGGGCATGGGGAAGCAGTAGGGAACTTTAAGCCCAAAGAGCTGGCCTTGGAGTTTGGACTTGGTCGATAATCGATGATCAAAGGCATCAGGTGCAGTGAGTGGGTGCTGCAGAGGTGCCTGAGCGCAACACGGTTGGGACTGTTTGTCTGGACACCTACAAGGTGGCCCCCAGGCGCTGGGTGGGCGCACTAGGGCTCCCTGAAATCTGGGTGATGCTGGGTCCGACCCGACTGATCAAAGGCATCAGGTGCAGTGAGTGGGTGCTGCAGAGGTGCCTGAGCGCAACACGGTTGGGACTGTTTGTCTGGACACCTACAAGGTGGCCCCCAGGCGCTGGGTGGGCGCACTAGGGCTCCCTGAAATCTGGGTGATGCTGGGTCCGACCCTGGGAATCTGCTCTGCCTCCAGAAGCTAAACTCTCCGTGGAGGAAATGTTGTTGGCTAATTTATGTTAGTGGTGAAACCAGAGCTCCAGGCCTTAATCAGAATTCCTGTCCAGGATAATGCAGGGAACTGGGGTAAATAAGGGATTAAGGAATTTATATGAATTACCATAGATGTATTTACAGACACTCACCCATCCTGGGCAATTCTTTTGGTGAATTTAAAATAATTTAAGTTGAATCACCGTGCGATATACAGTTCAGGTATCATGATTGAGTTTCAGTCATATAATGTCCAACACCTGTAACTTTATCAGTGCACATTTCCCACCACCAATTCTATCTAGAATACTTACTTCCTGCCCCAGCATATGGTAGACACGCTTATTCTCTCTCTGTCTCTCTGTCTCTGTCTCTGTCTCTCTGTCTCTGTCTCTCTCTCTCTCTCTCTCTCTCTCACACACACACACACACACACATACACACACACACATTACATATACCTTTAAGCATTGAGGTTTACAATACTGTTATTGAAAGGATATCATGCTTATTACTTTATCTCTTTTCAGCACTCTGTTTTTGTCCAGAGTGTGATCATTTCCAACTATCATTGTCATAGGGGTCCCTTTTCTACCCTAGCTGCACTCCCCACCCCACACTCATACCCTTGTAGCTAGCTTCCTACCATGGACCAGTCTACCTGCTTTCATTTCCATTGTCTTTGGATATTATTGTTCCATATGAATTTCAGAAGTGTTTGATCTACTTCTGTGGAAAATGATATGGGTATTATTATAGCAAGAGCATTAAATCTTGACAATGCTCTAGTGAATATTGCCATTTTAATTATATAAATCTTCTCAATCCATGATCAGAGGATGTGTTTCCATTTGTGTCCCTCTCATTTCTTGAAATAATGTTGTAGTTTTATTTAGGTTTTCACCTCTATAGCTGAGTTGGTTCCAACTCATAGTTGATTTTCTGACTGGAATTGGATATTGGATATCCCACCACCATTGTCCCACTTCTCCCTCTTTCTCATATCTTCAAGATATGAGCTTCATATGTTGAGCCAGTCCTTCCGGCCCTCATCTCTATTGTCTTTGGGCATTATTACAATAATGTCTTTTCTTTTGCTCTCCCCCCCCCCATTTCCTCCAGGATCTCATGTTTCATGCATAGAGTTTCTCAAAGTAGTCTCTAATTACCCTTTGGGTCGCTGTATTATCTATAGTAATCTCCCCCTTTTCATTTCTAATTCGGTTTATTACGTTTCTCTCCATTTCTTTTTGAGTTTTACTAGTGGTTTATCTATCTTGTTTATTTTTTAAAAGAACCAATTTTTGATTTTTTTGATCTTTTGGATTATTTTTTGGGTTTCTACTTCATTAATATCTGCTCTACGCTTTGTTATTTCCTTCTGCCTACTTATTTTGTGTTCATTTTGTTGATCATTTTCTAATTTTACAAGCTGTGTATTAAGCTATTCATGTAGGCCTCTTCTTCCTTCCTGATGTGTGATTGCAACTTAGACTTTGAGACTGTTTTTGTTCTGACTATTCAGATGTGTTTCTTGTAGGCAGGAGAATGTTGAATTCAGTGTTTTGATCCATCTTGCCACTCTGTGTCTCTTAACTGCTGCATTTAGCCCATTGATGTCGAGAGAGATAATTGTCATGGGATTTAGAGCCATCTTTGTGTAGAAGTTTTGTGTGGCTTTAGGCCTGTCTTGTCTTAAAGTATACCTTTCAGGATTTTTTAAGGCTGGTTTTGTGTCTCTAAAATTTCTGAGCTGTTGTTTATTTGTGAAACTATGCATACTTCCTTCAAACCTGAAAGTGAGTCTAGCTGGGTGCAGTATTCTAGGTGAAGCATTCATTTGTTTGAGTTTTGTCACTATATCTCGTCACTGCCTTCTGGCCTTCAAGGTTTCTTGTGACAAGTCTGCTGTAAATCTTAAGGTTGCTCCTTTGAATGTAATCTCCCTTTTTTAAAATCCTGCTGCTTTCAGTAGTCTCTCCCTATCTGTGGGATTCATCATTGTAACAATGATGTGTCTAGGAGTGCTTTTTGAGGGTCTCTTTTAAATGGTACTCTTTGGGCATGCAGGATTTGGTTGCATGCAGTCTTTGGCTCTGGAAGTTTCTCTGTAATGATGTGCTTGACTATTGAATCTTTCTGGAGATTTTCTTCTTGAGTCTCTGTGACTCGAATGATTCTTATGTTGTTTCTGTTGAGTTTATCAAAGACTTCTATTTTCATTTTTTCACATTCTTTGAATACTTTTTTCATTGTCTGATCATTTGTTTAAGGTTCTTTTCTAATCTCTTCTGCTGTATGGAATTGTTCTGCATCTCATCTTCCAGCTGCTGTGACTCTCTTGGAGTGGCTTTCCATTGAGGTTTTCAATTAATCTACTGAGTTTTTCGGTCCTCTTATTTCAGTTTGGAGTTTTCTGATTTCTATCTTTGTGGTTAGTCAGCCTCATCTAAGCTTTCTTTGAGTTCTCTGAACATCCTTCATATTTCTACTCTAAATTCCTTATATGAGGGGCTAACTAGGTGGTTGGTAATTTTGGGGTCATCAGAACTGCCATCTTCATTCTCTATGCATGGCATTGTCCTGCATTGTTTCTCCATTGCCACACTTGTGTGGTTTTTACTACGTGTTGTGGTGGGGTTCATGGGCTAGAAGATGCACGCAGCTGTGGAGCAAAGCAGAAAAGCAGGAAGGGGGGGCCCAAGTGGTGGCTCAAGTGGTAGGGCATTTGCCTTGCATGTGTTAACCTAGGATGAACTGTGGTTTGATTCCCCAGAGTCCCATATGACACCAGAGCTAAAGACTGCATGCAACCAAATCCTGCATGCCCAAAGAGTACCAGCTAAAAGGGACACCCAATAAGCACCCCTAGACACATCATTGTTACAATGACGAATCCTACAGATAGGGATAAACTATTGAAAGCAGCAGGATTAAAAGAAGGGAAGCCAGGAGTGATATCTGAGCGCATAGCTAGGAGTAACCCCTGAGTTTCATGGAGTGTGGCCCAAAAAGAAAAAAAAAAAAAGCAGGAAGGGAGTGACGCAGCAGCCTTTTCTCTCACAAAACAATTCAATGATCATTTTATTGATTTGTTGAATGTGTTTAATAAATTCACTGGTTCCGCTGGACCAGACTGCTCTGAGATCCTCATCTTATGCATCACATTGCACGCTGCTTGCCGGGACTCATAGTCCTACCCTGGCTGTGTTCATTGCCCTTCCCAGAAGTCTCTGTAAATTGGATATATTTTAATATCTTTCTCACTTTCTTTAGTTGTACATAGAAAACCATGAAATTTTGTGCATGGATTTTGCAGCCTGAACTTTTTATACAAAGCTCTTATCTCTATAAACTGTTTTTTGTAGAATCTTTAGGGTTTTCTTTTTTTTTTTTCTTTTTTTTTTTCTTTTTTTTTTTCTTTTTTTGGTTTTTGGGCCACATCCGGTGGTGCTCAGGAGTTACTCCTGGCTGTCTGCTCAGAAATAGCTCCTGGCAGGCACGGGGGACCATATGGGACACTGGGATTCGAACCAACCACCTTTGGTCCTGAATCGGCTGCTTGCAAGGCAAACGCTGCTGTGCTATATCTCCGGGCCCATTGTTAGGGTTTTCTATATATAGTATCCTGTCATATGCAAATAGTGAGAGCTTGCCTTCTGCCTATGCTATCTGGATGCCCCCTGATATCTTTCTTTTTATCTAATTGCGTTGGTGAGTAATTTTAGTGTCTGTGCCAGAATTTAGAGGAAAGGCTTTCAGTTTTTTTGCCATCAAGTATAGTGTTTGCAGTGGGATTGAGTAAATGGCTTTGACTATACTGAGGAAAGTTCCTTAAATTTCCATTTTGTTGAGAGTTTTTATCATGATTATATTTTATATTATATATAATTCTGCATTATATATAATAACATGGCTTTCTTTTTCTTTTTATGTACATTAGACTTTATATTTTATAATTAAAACAACAACTAGCACTTGAACACAGACACAGGACCTGACAACCTGAGAAGACCACAGCAACTGTGAGTGCCTTGACCGTGTGGTTAGTCATGGCTTTTTTAAACTGGACTGAAAATGGGGAGTCCAGAATGTTGGAGTATGTGGTGCGTGATCTGAGCACGGTGGATACCCTTTCAGTTGGGAGAACCGGCAGTGAAGGGGAGAGCTAAAAGCTTGGAGCACCTCCCTAAAGGCCTAAGTCCCTGGCCTTTGTCCTATCAAAGGTGCCTTTTCAATGCCCACACTTACTCCCATGAGGCCTGCAAGTAGTGGCCCATGAATACAGAACCAGAATTAAGCCCAGAAGACAGCTGGGTGTAGTTCCAAAATAAAGTAATGAAAAGTAAGAAATATACTTACTTTATTAATGGATACAACCTCCAACAGTAGTCTGGAGTGTTCAGGACCACTTGTGGGAACATGGGCTATTTTGCAGTCTTGGTCAGTGCTGGGACTCAGACTAGACCTTATATGCTTTGTCATGAGCACTTTCTGCCAGGAATAACATGGCTGGATAGAATTTGTCTTTTTTTGTTTTGTTTGGGGCCACACTTAGCAGTGATAAGGGCTTATCCTGGCTCATACTTATGGGTCATTCCTGGTTGTCCTCTGGGTGCTGTATGTGGGGCCAGAGATCAAACTGTGCCATACCTAATCCTCTGTCCCCAAAAGTTTGCTTCTTACTGAAACTCTAAATAGTTCACATTAGTTCAGTCAGTATAATTTACTGAACATTTACTATGTCCCTGTGCCAGTCTCTAGGCATATAGAACTTTAGGACTGCATAAGACCCAGTTCCAGGTTACAGTTGAGTGGAAGCCACTAGCTGAGACTGTGAATTGCTGGAGAACTGTAAGAATAAAGCCAGACCTCTTGCTTTGGAGAATAATCTCAGTATTACATTTAGGGATTCTGTATATTATGGCAACATTAACGTTTCTATAGTCCCTGCTTCAGGCAGGAAATTAGTTGACCACTTGGGGACCATATCACTCTAAAAACCTATGGACCAGAGGGAAAAATAATAGAGAAGGGACAGGAAAAAAATACATGGAGCAGAGGTCAGCTCTGGATCTTTTTTCTGGTTTCGTTTTACCTGGCTAGCCCCTTGCTTTTATATGGGTTAGTGTCGGGGCCCTTGTAACAAGCAGAAAACTTAGCTAAAAGCAGGCCTTTGTAACAAGCAGAGACCTTTGCTAAAAGCAGGGAGTCCTGAGAAGTAAATATAACCATTTAAGGCTTGCATAGAGACAATGAAAATATGGAATTTTAACCCTGGGAAACTGAGCCCAATTTATCTGAAGTTCCCATTATCTGTACATTCTGACCCACTCGTGATAGGTTCTGTTATCTAGGTATTACTGCCTGTTCAATGTATCTATCCCATATCAACATGTGTATGTGCAGAACTGTGCCCGCAAAAGGTATTTAAGCTGGACCTTGTGCTTCAATAAACGGATTTGGATCTGGAATTCTTTTCCCATTCTTGTCTGTCTCTGTGTCTGTTATTTGATCTGCATCTATCTGTCTTTATGCATGAGCTCCCTCTGAGAAAGAAAAACCCATATCTTGACTGGTGTCCCTCACAGATTGGGGCACCCACAGGTTAGAGCTTCTCAAGCTGAACACTATGTATGACCTTTTGAGCAAACCATGTCGGACTGCCAAGGGAATTATGAATAATCATGGCATTGCTGGACTTTCTTTTCTTTTCTTTTCTTTTCTTTTTTTCCCCTTGTTTTTGGGCTCACACCTGGCAGCGCTTAGGAGTTACTCCTGGTAATTCTCAGAAATTTCTGCACTCAGAAATTGCTTCTGACAGGCTCGGAGAACCATATGAGATGCCAGGATTCAAACCGGGGTCTGTCCTGTGTTGGCCACATGCAAGGTAAATGCATTACTGCTGTGTTATTGCTCCCGCTCCTAGAGTGACATTTCAAAATTACCCCTGGCCAATAATTCAGGACTAGGTTGTTTTTTTGTTTCTTTGTTTGTTTTGTTTGTTTGTTTGTTTTTGTTTTTTGTTTTTGGGTCACACCTGGCAGCACTCAGGAGTTACTCTTGGCTCTACGCTCAGAAATCGCTCCTGGCAGGCTCGGGAGACCATATGGGATGCCGGGATTTGAACCACCATCCTTCTGCATGCAAGGCAAACTCACTACCTCCTTGCTATCTCTCCGGCCCCAGGACTAGGTATTGATAATGGGGCTGGGGAGGGAATTTGTTATTCTACTGACCAAGGGTCATCGCCTCCCCAAGTGTTAGCTTCCTTGCAAGTTACACATGGAAGAGGCAAATTATCTTTTTTGCAAACAAATGGGCCAACAAATGGGTACTAAGAGGTTCTGTAAACATAGCTGGACTGGACAGTCTCAACAAAATTTCAGGTTGACAAACTGTCCTCCAGGACCCAAGAGAATAAAAGGGACTCAGATGGAGCACACCACTGGTTTCTCTGAAGCATACTGGGCACTCACTTGGAGGCAGGAACAACATGCCAAGCACCCAGCCCACACACACCATCTCCCGCCACACCCCAGGTCCCAGGAAGCAGTACTCGTTCAAGCAGACACCCAGGTTCAGGTCGTGGCCTTCGAGCACCAGCACCAATAGTAGAGTGCATGGCCCTGGAGCAGGGACTCACGCAGGATCACCGGCTGCCCAGGGGCCAGGCCGTGGCCAAGATACACACCAGCTTGTCCCAGAGGCTGCGGCCCGCCGGCTCCACCATCACAGTCACCGCCATCCCAGTGGAAAAGGGTGACCCTAACTTTTGAGATCACCGCAGGCTGGCCTAGTCTCCACCTCCTTGGCTAGCAGTGACAAGGAGAACCATTACCGTCCTCCCATTGGTCCAGCTTGGGGTTGCTCTGGGAGGTAGGTCACATAGTGTTTGTGTTAACCATTGGAGAACTTTTTTCTTCCACTGAAGAAAGAATAAGTAATATTTCCTTAGCTTTAAATTTATCTATATCTGAAAGTTTTATGATAAAGAACCTAGAAGATAACAGAAGATTTATTTTATATTATTTATTTTAAAACAGCAGTATATTGGGGGGTCTGAGTGATAGTACAATGGTAGGGTGTTTGCCTTGCACACAGATGACCCATGGCAGATCCGGGTTCAATCCCCAGCATCCCATATGGTTCCCTGAGCCTTCCAGGAGAGATTTCTGAGCACAGTCAAGAGTAACTTTTTTTGTGTGTGTTTCCGGGTGTGGCCCCAAAGCCAAAAAAAAAAAATTAAAAATTAAAAAAAAATAAATAAAAGATCAATATTTTGGATTTCCTGGCCATACCTAATGATACTTAAAGTTTTCTTCTGCTCTGAGCTCAGAAATTATGCTGGCAGGCTAGGGAGACCATTTGGAATGCTGGGCATAGAACTTACTTGGGCCCCCATCCAAGGCAAATGCCATTTCTATTTTACTAATGCTCTGATCTGACAACAAAAATTTTAAGGAATAAAAATGCTTTTTTGCTTTTAAGTAACTTTAATGTAATGCTACCAAAGGATGTTTACATTAATAATTGTCAATGAGAAAATTACTCAAAATTTATGTGAATACGTTATTAATACTAATGATATGACGTTCATGTTATCTTGATCACATATAATTGACATAAATTATAAATACTAGAATTGGACCTTAAATCTATTGTATCCACAATAAACCAACAAATTACAACCTAGAAAATGTCTTGGGGTTACCTCCAAGATGTTTGGAGAAGAAGGCTAGGATTTCCTTCCATGCATCTACCTGGGCTTTAGCATGAGCCCTGGGCTCCCCACCCCATATCATAGGTGTCTTCATTAGTCTGTGTGTGGAAGCTGGACACATGGGGAAATAAGGGGGCTCAATGTAATGCCCAGTCCCAGGGTAAGAAATGATCTGGGGTTTTCCTTTTCCATGGGCCTGTAACCTTTCAGAGGCTCTTTGGGCATTGAACTCACTCCTCCAGTTGTGGTCATCTTCACCGACAATGAAGAGAATGGGCCCCTCAGCCTTCTCCATGGGAATCATGTGGGGGCTGTCACATATATCTATGATATCAGGCCATACATCCACAATATCCAGCATGCCTGACAAAGATGTCTTGGCTCGCTTCATATCAGCGCCTATTACTGGAATACAAATCTGCTTGTAGTAGCATATGGGAAGATATCCACAGGATCCAGTTCCATTGATGGAATTTGTGGCTGTGATATTCTTCATAAATGAGGCCATGGCAAGACAAATATCAGCACCTACAGAAATTCCCAGAAGCCCAATTCCAGGACCCCTTACCTGGGGAAAAAAAATAGGAAAAAGCATCAAGAACGTATGTAATAGAAAATGTTTTTTAAATGCAACTGCAGAATCTAAATTAATTAGTCTTTATAACCCCCTCCAAATAATCCATGGCAATGTTCAATCAATAAGCTTCTCAGTTATTCATCCATCCTGATAATACCAGTGCAGCCCTATCAAGAGGGATTTTCATGTTAATGATTTTTTTTAATAAACATTAAGTGTATTTTGGGTTGGTTGGTTTTGTTTTAGGGTCAGTTCCAGCTATGTTTAGGGCTTTCCTCTGGCTCTGAGCTCATGATTCATTTTTTGGTGGGTTCAGAGTACCCAATGCAAGTGCCACATGCACTGTGCTATCTCTCTGGCCCCATCCATGAATACATTATTAGCTCTTCTGGTAGGAATTGGAAATTGGTCACAAGTCAAGCAAATCTCCAAACAAAGCATTCTAAACAGCAGCACCCTTGGCACAGTGAGTTACTTCAGAACTTTGCCCTCATAGGAGGTATTTCTGGGAGATACAATAAAGAATAGACAAAGAAGAACCTGGGAGTGCTGGAGCATGTAGCACAGGGCTTCTTCAAAGTAGTCCAGCTGTATGCTGTTCAAATCCAACTGATAAGCCAGAGCCAACGTGGCAAAGCCATGGGAAGCCAGAAGGCTGGCCCGGTATTCCATCAAGCCCACTCCTAAGCCAAAGATGTCAATGATCCCAGGGAAAGGTCCAGGGCCTGGAGAAAAGAATTTTATACTATTATGTAAGAAGCTTGCTATTTGGGCCTGGAGAGATAGCACAGCGGCTTTGCTTTGCAAGCAGCCGATCCAGGACCCAAGGTGGTTGGTTCGAATCCCGGTGTCCCACATGGTCCCCCGTGCCTGCCAGGAGCTATTTCTGAGCAGACAGCCAGGAGTAACCCCTGAGCACCGCCGGGTGTGACCCCCCCCCCCAAAAAAAAAAAAAAAAGAAAGAAAAAAAAGAAGCTTGCTATTTTAATTAACAAGAATTCTTTCTAAACTATTTAGAAGGTCCTGCAACTTAAAACAACTTCCTGATCCACTAGTAAGAAGGCATACAGTAAAAAGAGGAAACAACCTACAGAAAATCCCTTCTCATAAATTATCAGAGTAATAAGGAGGGTGGTGGTTACTAAATCACAGATTTCTAAAATTCATTTAATACACAGAGTTTTACTTTGAGAGTTGGGCATAGGAATGAGTCTTGTAACAGAATTTTATATTGAATTGTGCTTATCTTCTCACCTTGAGGCAGGAACAGCGTGCCACGCACCTGGCCCGTGCGCACAGGCTCCCGCTGCACCCCGGGTCCCAGAAAGTGGCGCTCGTGCAAAGTCCGGCCCAGGAGCCGCCCTGGCTCTGGATCGTGGCCGTCCAGCACCTCCAGCTCAACCACGAAGGGCGTCTGTACATCGCGCTTCACCAGCTTCAGCAAGGGCTTGTCGGGCTCCAGCGCCCAGAAGAGCCCCATGGGCTCGAGCCCCGCGAAGCTGCCGCCCAGCGCGGGCGAGCGCGCCAGGTCCAGCCGGCCGCCGGCATCGGCGCAGTAGCGCGCGTGGGCCCGGAACAGCGCGTCCTTCTCGTCGCGCAGGGACGCGCGCAGGGTCACCCGCTGCCCCGGGGACAGGCCCCACGCCCGGATGCGCACCGGCTCGTCCCACAGGCTGCGGCCCGCCGGCTCCACTGCCACTGTCACCGCCATCGTAAAAGGCAAAGGGTGACCCTAACTTTGGGGGATCGCAGCAGCCTGGCCTAGTCTCCACCTCCTTGGCTAGCAGTGACAAGGAGAGCCATTACCTTCCTCCCATTGGTCCAGCTTGGGGTTGCTCTCTGAATTGGGTGGTCAACTAGTGTTTGTGCAAATCCAGAACAAAGTTAAAAAAAAAAAAAAAAGGTTTTTTGAGAAGTTAATCATCAATCTTGCAGCTTACAGTACTGAGTGTTGTAACAGAGACAAAGGTTGCTGAGAAGTTACAGGATAGAAGAAAAATGGGGAGTTATAAGAGATCGAAAATTTGAACAGCATCTGATGCTGTGGTCATTCCTATGTGGAGAAGCCTACTCCTCCTTTTTTTTTTTTTTTTTTTTTTTTTTTTTTTTTTTTTTTTTTTTGGTTTTTGGGCCACACCGGGCGGTGCTCAGGGGTTACTCCTGGTTGTCTGCTCAGAAATAGCTCCTGGCAGGCACGGGGGACCATATGGGATACGGGGATTCGAACCAACCACCTTTGGTCCTGGATCGGCTGCTTGCAAGGCAAATGCCGCTGTGCTATCTCCCCGGGGGGCCCGTAGTCCTCCTTCTTTAACCCTCAATTACCTACCAAATCTCTTCCAGTAGGCAAAATAGCAACTAGAACACTTCCGTTTCAAAACCAGTTTATGAAATGAAACCTTGGCTCCCTGCCCTTAATTGTTGATGTTTTAGCAAGGGAAACGCTTGGAAGCCTAGAAGTCAGTTTCCTATTCTGAAAAGGATTTATCGTGATGATTTTATATAGATAAAAGATAACAAACCTCACAATACTAGTGAGAAACACTAGTAAGAAAAACTAGTGTGTCATTCGAAATGGTGTTGTTTTACAACTCACAAATCTGGTCACTGAAGTGTCAGGATGAAACTGTTTGGTATTTCTAAAAAAGTCCCTCAGTGGACTCTTCTCAGAGACAGAGAAGCATAAATTGACAAAATGGCGGATTTACAGAAAAATGGTGGTACATATGTCATCACAGCTGATCATGGTTTGATCCTCAGCAGCACCCTGAATGTAACCCAAACACCCCCAAATTCTACCCTGCTGTACATAGTTGAACCATAATACAATCGTTAACCATTGGAGAACTCTTTTCTGCCACTGAAGAAAGGATAAGTAGGCCATTGCAAGGGACTTCAGCCTGATCATTGACTGTGGCATTTGAGACCAGCCCAGAAGAGTCTGGGAAGTTGCATGATTGGAAATGAGCTGGAAATGCCCAAGGAGGGTGAAGTCAGAGGAGCCTGGCTCCTCTGCTTCAATTGTGGCCGTGCACATCTTCTGACCAATAAACTACACCATAACATGTAGGGAAAAAATCACACAACAAGCGTGACCATGGGGAAACAGCACAGGCCAATACCAGGCATAGAGAATGAAAATGGCAGATCTGATGATGCAAAAGGTGCCAACCAACTAGCCTCTCATATAAGGAATTTAGAGAACAAATATGGAGGATGTTCATAGAACTCAAAGAAAGCATAGAGTGAGTTGAATGAACCACAAATAAGAATCAAGAGGATAGAAGATAGGAATCAGAAAGCTCCAAACTGAAATAACAGGTCTGGAAAACTAATAGATGAAATAAAAACCTTATTGGAAAGCCTCTCCAACAGAGTAACAGCAGCTGAGGATAGAATCAGTGAGCTACAACAGTGTTTTTTAACCTTTTTGTGCAAAGACACACTTTTTTCATGAAAAAAATCATGAGGCACACCACCATTAGAAAATAATAAAAAAATTTAACTCTATGCTTATATTGACTATTATAAAGTAATTCTCTTAATAGGAATAAAATAAACACCAAAAATTATTTTATAATTACTTTTTATGAAATAATAAAGTATTTTATAATTGTTCATATTTCTGTTTACTTACACAGTGCAAAACCTGAGCCTGTTTGTCTGAACACCAAGCTGATATTCTGGTAGGAATCGAAGAAAGACACACACATAGCTTTTTGTCAAGAGCTCTGAGTCTCTGGATAAGGGCGCAGAAGCCATCTTGGGCCATGGTGTTTCCAGCCACCTGAGACTAGATTTCATCAGCGTTCCTGTGGGTGATCCTGCCTGCTTCAGAGGTGGGTCAGGACGTACACACACTGATTCCTGCTGGTTTCTGCCGGGAGTCAGCCGCCTGAGACTGGATTTTATCAGTGTAGGCAGAACTACCATAATCAAGTGAATGAATGAGGGAACTGGAAAGCCTGTCTGGAGTACAGGTGGGGGTGGGGTGGGATGGAGGGAGATTTGGGACATTGGTAGTGGGAATGTTGCACTGGTAATGGGGTGGTGTTCTTTACATGACTGAAATCTAATCACAATCATTTATGTAATCAAGATATTCAAATAAAGAAGGAAAAAGAAAAAAGAAATGTCAATCATAAGAAACATGGGCAAGAGAAAAAAGCCCCATAATTTTTAATTATCAATAAAGGTATTATAGAGTTCTATATATTATCTTCTCAGTACCTAAACTTAATTAAATAGAACGGATCAAATGACATCTTCTGTAAATTATGTTACTCTTCCATATTGAATTCACATTAACTTAAATATGACTTAAATGTAATCTATGGTGTATTTCTTCAGATCTCTAAAGAAACTTTAAAAGTTGAATGTTAGATTTTAATGTATTAAGCACTTCATTTCTATTAATATACTTAGGTATAATTCATTATGATCAAAAGTAGTTTAGGCCGAGTTTAATAATTTGGCTTTCAGAAACTTGTTAAAACTTTGTATAATGAGGCAGAGGGATGAACTAGAAAGACGATTAGGCTAGCATTATTATCTTTCCACCTCATGCCACAATGGCAAAATTGCACACTATACATATATTCATGGCAAAGAATTGACATGAAAACACATACACAGAGAAATATTTAGCAAAAATCCATATATTTAAAATCTCAAAAAAAAAAAAGAATTAGAAGACAATAGAAAATTTATTTTATGTTATTTATTTTAAAAGAGTAGTATTTTTGGTTTCCCAGTTGTTGAATTAAATAATTAAGGATGGAGCTGGATGGTGATGGATAGTGAAGGATGGAGGCCTTTGTTCTTAGGCCCCGGCCACGTGGTTTCATCCCCCATCTACCAGCAGGTCTGGGGTTCAGGAAAGCAACGGAATCAAGACTCACTCACAGGCAGGCATCAGGAAGCATTAACTTTATTCATGCCCTATTCACCACATGTGTGTGGCCTACTCCTAACCTTTTAAGTATTCAGCCATTCTTAGCTACCCTGCATCTTAATTCCTTTCAGCCATCTTTCCTTTGGGCTCCATGCTGGTCAAAAGACCAGAACGCAGAGACCCAAAAGCCCGAGAGCGCAGCAGGGCAGAGCGCCTAATCCCCTTGCTCAAAGGTTTTATATAACCTTTCAAGACCACTCCCCGGAATGGGAGGGGTCTTGCAGGTAAGGTTACACCTAATATTCGGTTCCAAAGACCCCTCCCAGAAATGGGCGGGTCTCAGATAGGTACACCTAAATCCAGGGTGGAGTCACATTTCCCCCTTTTCTGAAATATAAAAAGACCCTTTTGTAATTCTGACTTCACCTTTAGCCAAAGGTGGGTTAATATTTTCATGCACCAATGTAATAAAGTGAAAATTAATATACCAGCCCTTTTCAAAAACATAACATTTTTGCAAAATATACTATACACCTGTAACTAAAATTCTCTTAATGCTTTTTTACTAAGCACTATTCCGGAACTTTTATGTTCCTATACTTTTAAACTATATTGGGGGAACTTTCTGTTCCTATTAACCTTCCCTACACACAAGTACTACAGCATAAATGCATAACATACATTTTAAAAACAGGCTAAGTACATTAAAATACACACAGTAAAACATTTTGCAACTGAAAATATTAACTGGAAAACAAAACACATTTAAATTATAAAGAAAATGACTAATTAAGACAAAGATGCAGGCGGTTAGAAATCAGATATTTAAATGGGCTAAACTATTACTTCCTTTTTATTTTATTTATTTTTAACCACTAACTAACTAAAACTTATTCCATCACCAACTATGAGTAAAATATATAACTACCCGCTTAGTCCCTATACTTAAAATCATAAGTTCAGATGATTAATTTGTTCCACGCTGATCTCACCACGTGGCTTCTGTAAACTTTTTGCAGGCCCGTTTGCTTGCGCTTCACCTTTGTGATTTGGAGGGTGGAATACAGGTTTGCCGCTTTTCTGGAGCAGAGTTGAGCTGAGCTGAGCTGAGCTGAGCCGAGCCAGGAGTAATTTCTGAGCACAGAGCCAGGAATAACCCCTGAGCACTGCCGGGTATGGCCCAAAAACCGAGAGAGAGAAAAAAATGGAAGATCTCAGACTAGAGCAATAGCACAAAGGTAGGGCATTTTCATTGAATGTGGCCGACCCAGGACAGACCTGAGTTTGATTCCTGGCATTCCATATGGTCCCCCGAGCCTGCCAGGAGCAATTTCTTTTTTTTTTTTTTTTTTTTTTTTGGTTTTTGGGCCACACCCTGTGACGCTCAGGGGTTACTCCTGGCTATGCGCTCAGAAGTTGCTCCTGGCTTCTTGGGGGACCATATGGGACGCCGGGGGATCGAACCGCGGTCCGTCCTAGGCTAGCGCAGGCAAGGCAGGCACCTTACCTCCAGCGCCACCGCCCGGCCCCCAGGAGCAATTTCTTAGCATAGAGTTGGGAGTAATCCCTGAGTCCCTCCAGGTGTAGCCCCAAAACATAAAATATATAAATAAAAGTAAGAAGAGATGATATATCTGTGTTAAATTTTTCGATCACGACTGTGTTGCTATCAGTGTCCTCCTCTAAATATATCAGCAGTTATTTGAAGTACTTTTCTGGTACCTCATTCTGTGCATGTATTTTGAGTAGTATGATTTTTTCTGATGTATATATCCCATGATTATTAAGAAAATATCCTTTCTATCTCTTATAACCTTTTTGAGCCAGAAGTCTATGTTGTCCTGTATTAGTATGGCCACCCTGCCCTTTTAAGGGAGTCATTTGCTTTAACTATTGTCTTTTAACTTTTAACTTTGATTCTGTCTTCTGTTTGCTTTGACTGTTCAAATGTTTCTTGCAGCCAACAGATGTTGGGTTTCATTTTTTTTAAAATTTTTATTGTGACCAAAGTGCATTACAAATCTTTCACTGCATCATTTATGGTACATAGTGACAATGAATGAGGGGCATTCCCACCACCAGTGCTGTCCTCCCTTTGCCCCTATTCCCAATATGCATCCCATATCTCTCTCCTCTACCCCCCAGTATGCTAGTGCAACTGGTCTCCACTACAGCTTGTTGTAGATTGAGCATCCATTCCACCATCATTGGAGATAAAAAGGATAAGAAAAAGGGGAGAAAAAATTGGTGACAACTACCAAAAAAAGAAAGAAGAGAGAGAGAAAAAAAGAAAAATGGAAGAAAAAAGAAAAAAATGAACCCGGCAAATAAAAATAAAAATAAATCTCTAAATAATAACCACAAGTGTGAAAAAGAAAGAGAAAAGTGGAAGAAAAAAGAGAAGGAAAATAAAGTAAAAAAATAACAAATCAAAACAAAACAAGAAAAAGCATGAGTGCTGAAGTGGTAGGGTTTGGCGTTCCCCCCACTTTTTTTTTTTACATAGGCACAGTAAGCATTGGGGAAGAAAGAGAATTCCCGTGGCCTAAGAGATTCAGGGTTTCTCTGTCCTTGAAGCATACCATCATGGGATCAACCCCTGGCTCCATATATACTCATTACCCCATCCCAAAGGCTTTTTTGTGATGCCAGGAAGGTTTCCTCTCTGTTGTGTGTGAGAAAATCAAGCCACTATAGCTAGTGATCTTGGTATTTGCACAGGCTATAGGTCAGAATCTAGGATAGAGTCTCTAGGTTCTAGAGGTTCTTATCCATCGTTGTTGTGGTGTTCAGTCTTCTGTAACACTTGCTCCCTGTTTTCGTTCAGTCCCTAAGCCGAAGCCTAGGATATTATGGGTCCAGAGGTTCTGCTCAGTCTCTGTTGTCCAAGTTGGACCTCTGCAATAAAACATCTTGTTGTTGTTGTTTATGTGTCCTGGACTTCAGCCTAGGGTAGGGTTTTCCTTATTAGTCCCAAGGTAGGCTCTGTTCAGTCACAGTTGTCAAAGTCAGTTTTCTGTTGTTGGTGCTCTAATTTTTCACAGTTCAAAGGACGATAGCTCTTCCGATTTCCATTTAGTGTTAGGTGATGTGATAGGACAGCCTGGTCTTAGGTCAAGTTTTTCCTCTCCTCATTGTCATATCAAAACTGGCACAAGTTGGTGCCAGAGTAGTGTTATAAATCTCCCAATGGAGCTTAGTTCCTGGTGGTGTTGCCCGGAGCTGTATCATTTCTACATCGGGGATCTGGGGTTTTGGATTGGACTAACACTGTCCAATCTCCTGGGGACTGTGTTGTATCCACATGACACATGTTCAGGATGGGAGGCACCCTTCTGCTATAAAAAGTGAATTCTTATCCCTAGAAGATAAGATCTTGTTTCTGTGTCTATGGTTTCCCCCCCCCCTTTTTTTTTTTACTGTGCCCATACAAAAACATATGGTGTAATACTGTGTTGCTGGTGCTATTCTGGGTAAGGATGACAGGCTGCACACACAGTCTCTGTCGTCTGGTTTTGTTCTGAGCTTTTATCCCAGTCAAGGCTTTTTTGTACCAAGCAACACCAAATTTTCCAACTCTGTCTTTCTTAATAGGCTTGTTTAATCCATTGACATTGAGAGAAATTATTTTCATGGAGTTTTGTGCAATCTTTCTGTAGAAGTTTGGTGCAAGTGCACTGCATTGAGCTATATTTTTAACAAATCCCACAGATTTAAGAGGAGGTTCAGATAAAAATAGCAGAATAATTTATGATCTATAACTTCATTATGTTAGGTACAGGGATTTTTCATAAAATTAGAAAGTTAGAAGGAATTGTTCTTATAAAAAGAACACTCTTATTTATGATGCTAAATTCAAATTGGGTGGGGGTTCCCTACAATGACCCATGTAGAAGTAGTAATAGGATGTAAAAGACTGAAATCATTCAAGAATAGGATCAACAACACTAAAAAGAAAAAAAGAAAAATAACTTCTAGACTTAAAGATTATTGGTGGGAATTACCAAATGGAAAGGGAGGTGCTTGTGGGGAAGAGCTAGATGGGTCTTTTGGTATAGGAGGGCAGATGACACTGGAAGTCTGATGCTGGACATGTTAATTCTGTGTACATAGAGAAGTGTTCTAATACTTGAAATGCTCTAATATTGAAAACTAGTGATAACCCAGTCATTATAGAAAGAGGGGATGGGAATTAGTACACAGAGTTATGGGAAGTTCCTAACAAGGAGTTTGTATTGATCTCTCCCTGGATCAAGATCTAATACTCTTTGAGCATTAATATGTAAAAATCATACATGAAAGCAGAGAAATCCACCTGATCCTTGGTGTTCAGCTTTATCAGGGTTATATTCTATTAGCATGACTGATAAATGGCCTGTATGATTGATCTCAGACTATTGGTGGACAAAAGTCCCAAAGCTCTAAACATCCTCCTCCTCAACCTCAATTCAATTATTCTATTGTTTTTTCTGATGTGGCAGTCTCTGCCTAAAGGTATGGCTCACCTCATCCTTAATCATGCAGTGTGAACCAAAGACTCTCAGCATAGATACAGATATAACATTTCAAACGTAACACCTTCCAGTTGGCAAGGGTAAATGCCAGATTTTCACAAGAGTTCACTCTTCAATACACTCTTTGGGCTCCTCTCCAGCCTTCTCTCTGGGATCCAGTGCCAGCACTGTTCATTGACAGTTGGGGTCAGCCAGGCTTCCCACAGTCTCCTTCTGGGTTCCAGTGCCAATATTCTGTCCTTTGGGGCCAGTCAAATTTGCTGGCAGAGTGAATCTAACATTTCTTTCAACAGCTTGAGAAATCCAGCATTCCAAACCACTAACAACAAAGTTCAATGGGAAAGCTAAAGAATAAATCTATTGTGGGCAATACAGAGAGAAATCCTCCAAGTCCACTGAGAAACCTGAACCTTATAGATCAGAGGTCTCAAGCTCGCGGTCTGTGGACCATTTGCCGCCCTCCCTACAACATTTTGTGGCCTGCGGCCGGCCTTCAAATATTGCAGTATTTGCAATTATTCGCTTACCAAATAATCGCAATAGAAATCGCATTAGTAAGAAAAAAATTGCATTAAACATTCGCATACCCCAAGCAGTTTCATTCGGGGTATGCAAATGTTTAATGGGATATTTTGCAATTTTTTTCTTACTAATGCAATTTTTATTGCGAATATTTGGTAAGCAAAATCCCTTATGCGGCCCTGCCTCACCCCGACTTTGCCTCCTGTGGCCCCCAGGTAAATTGAGTTTGAGACCCCTGTTGTAGATGAAGACCTAAAATCAACACTTTATGGTTTAGCAATGGAAATCAAGGAGTCATTAGCCTGTGAAATTAAGAAATCTATAGATTAACAATTCAAACAACTCAAAGAACAACTCTTTCAAAAGATGAGAGAATGCATACATATGTAACTGAAGAAACTAAAAAGCATTTAAGTGTAGAGTTACACAGGTGGAGAATCACATAGATGAACTCGAAAACAAATTACAAGCCAGCTGAGATAAAGAAGTCAAAAAAGAAAGAAGAGAAAAAAACCCTGGAAGGAAATGTAAGGTACTTAATGAACAAAGACAGGAGAAATAATCTCTGAATTATAGAAATTCCAGAAGTGGAAGAAAACAGGAAAGGGGACGAACAAGTAGTGAGGAAAATCATAGCAGAGAAATTCCCCACCCTTGAGAAAGAAGTTCTCTACAAATACAAGAGAGTGCCAAACAAAATAATAGACCATAACCCTACTGCTGCTCTGACATCGATTTACTCAAAAGAGTCTTCCCTTAACACTGAGAAGATTTAAACAACAACAACAACAATGACTTGCATACTGGACAGGGCTTTCTGCATTGCCCGTTAATTGTGAGATGAAATTAGACGCTGCTCCACACCATCCTGACTTCAATGTGGGATGTACAGATTCCAGGACCTTCAATGCAGAGGTGTGAGATCAGCAACAGAGACTGTGAAAGGTATAACTGTATGGGCACTGCAGACAATGACCAGGATTGGACAAACTGGGTTGCCTGGAGCCTAGGAAACTGTCAGGAAACTTCAGGGGTAGGGTCTCCTTGTACTTAGGCTGAAGTTTTTCCTTTCCATGACCCCCATACTTTGGTGGGCCCATGCAAACGATAATTGCCACATTAACATTGTTTTTATAGTGCTCCTTTGACCCCAAACCTTAAGAAAAGGTGATGGTCACTATCACTAACAGGTATAAATAGCACAAACCTGAGAACAACAATCCATGTTAATTTATAAGAATTGTGTCCTTGTGATGTCTTATAAATAATGCACTGTATGTAGTACTGAGTAGTTGCATATGCTGATATATTTAATTTTGTATGTATTCTGTAATTATGTCATAATGTTTTCAGAGAACTTACTATAAAGAACAAGATATACCTTTGATGTACTATACTAAGCATTGAATTGTTTTGAGTTTAGAAGGGTAATACTTCCTTATTAAAAATAAAAAAATTAACTCATATAAATAAAAAAAATAATAGACCATAATAGAACAACAAGACATTTAGTAATCCAAATGGCAAAAGACAAAGAGAGAGATGGACTCTTTAAAGCAGCAAGTAAGGAAAAAATAACCCTCAAATATAAAGAAAACAACATAAGAGTCAAAACAGATCTTCCACTTGAAACAATTCAGGCAAGAAAAGAGTGGAATGACATAATCCAACTACTCAATAAAAGAAACTTTCAACCTAGAGTCCACTACCCAGCAAAACTCTCATTTACATGGGAGGGTTCAAAACATTCTCAGACCAAAAAAAAAAAAAAAAGAACTCTCAATATTTGTGCTAACCAAACTGACCCTAAATGAGCTACTCAAAGAGCAATTACACAAACCAAATTCCCAATTGGAACAACAATACTACACAATATAATGGTACGACAGCCCTTTCTGTCAATAGTTTCCTTAAATGTCAATAGATTAAACTCTCCCATCAAGAACACATACAATTGTTTAGGCAGAGCAGGTATCCAATCAAGTGTTCTTTAGAGATATCTATAATAATGTTCGAATGCTTTTCTCCACAGAAACAGGTGCAGAATGCTTTTGAAGTCATGGACTTACACTGCAGTGCTCACTATAAGTAGTTTTAATGTCTTAATTTTACTATGTTTATAATGACTCCTTGATCTTTTTGTCCACAGAGGTTCTTGGAGATATAGGTTGGTCACCCCAGTTCCACATCACAATGCTGTACTCTGTTAGACTCAGAAGACAGGGATCATTGTGATAATGTTACAACAAAAATTCTAATCTATTCATTTTCAACTTGATTATGCCTGAAAATATAATCTAATATTTATGTCCACAGATAGCAATGGAATATATAATGGCATGCAGTGAACTCCTGTTACAGAGCTCATTCATCGAATATTTTATTGCAATCTGTTTTCAATTATAGTTTACCACTATACCATAAAGCTCATAATATTAGATTTCTTTTAGGATAGGAAACTGAATGATCAAGAGCCCCTGGACAATATTTCATGGTATAGACGCCCCTTACAGTGCTCATTACCATATCACTTAGTTTCCTAGACTTGAAAATTATGTTTTTAAGAATACTCTATATAGAATCTAACCCACAAAGCTTTTGTTCAGTAAAGTTTACCCTCGTCAATCATGATTGGTCTAGAAAATGGAAAACCTTTACATAAGACTTGCCAGCTTTATATTTTTTAAGCATTCTGTCCCATTTTACCTAGGTCAGCTTTTTAACTGTAACCCATAGATTAGTGTTTGTCCATGGGTGTGCATAAGTGTATGTGTTGGCCATCTCAATGTTTGTCTAATATTCATCTGTAATATATATAATGTGATGTTGTATATTGTCCTTTACCTTATCATATATATATGTTTACCACCTTGCAAATTCTTTTTGTAGCCCTTCACTCTCTCACCCTCCATCTGTTATTTCCCCCCATTTAACCCTTTTTACCCTCAGTTCTTAACTCCTCACAAAGCAGAACATTTTCCCAACCTCAGCCAGCTGCCAACCAGCTCACAAAGTGAAAAATAGATTCTCAGCCTGAGAAGAAGCTGATACTCTGCTGCTATTAATTTGTTCTCAGTGGCCCCATTTCCCCCACCTTCCTTTACTGTGGACTTTTGCTTGCTACCAGGTTCAGTTTCTGAGAATTCCCAACTCAAGGACATTTACTGCTATGTGACTGCTGGGAGCCATTTTTAGACTCCAAAAGACTAATCACAGGTTGAAGCTGTGCTCTGGACTTACCCGTTTCAAAAGACTTAAAGGGGACAAGAATATCTCCTTTGAATATTTCTTTAGATGTATTTCCTTAATAGGTATAACCCTTATTAAATATCTTCTTATGTAGCAGCAATTCCCTCCATTTGTGGGGATCTGTTTAGTAGAGAATTCTAGTAGATAAGTTTCTCTAGTGTTTAGAGTTCATGCTAGAACCAGGTTATGGGGATTGTTGGGCTTGTTACCTTTGCACCCATATGCATTAGTAATACCTTGTGGCATTGTTCCTTTTTGCTTATACACATTATAAAGGGGGAAATCTATGTGTTCAAACAAGTTCTTATCTAATAGAGATAGAACCACATACTTTTTATTCTACAGTGGGGACTTACACCCTGAACATTTGTCATAGTGACTTGGCTTAGGCTCCAGAAGATCGGATATTGACAATTCACCCCTAAAATTTGGATATCATCTATGGAAACAACCAGGGTTTTTTTTACACCATCATCAGGAATAAAACTTTTACCAGGGAAGGCCCTACTGCTGCCCTGGAATCGACTTACTCCAGAGAGGGTTCTTATGACATTCTGATGACTTGGTAACAGCAACAATCTGCTTTCATGGCAGGGTTCTCTGCATTGCCACACAATGCTGAGATGAAACCAGAAGACACTATATGTCACCCTGACTTGGACATAGGATTTGTATAGAAACCAGGATCTCTAACTATAGAAACCCGACAGCAACAACAGTGATTGTGAAGAGCTTTTACTAGGATCACAGAGAAAAACTTTGTCATTAGACAACCTAATATGCCTGGAGCCTCTAGTTGGTCTTATGCTAGAATACTTCATGGAGATAAATCCCAAAAATGGGATTTCTGAGTCAAGGATTGCTGAGTCAAGGCTTCAATCAACTGGACGTCAACTGTTCACCCCAAACCTTGGATCACATCTTGGAACCAGCATGGTTTTCTGCACCAGTACCAGGAATCGAATTTCTACCAAGGAAGGCCATAATGCTACTCTGACAACCACTTGATCCAGGGTGGGTTCATATAACACCCTGATGACCAGGAAACAGCAACCTCTTGCTTTCAGGGCAGGTTTCCCTGCCTCGCCACCTAATGGTGAAATGAAACCAGAAGATATTTCATGACACCCTAAGTTCAGTATAGGATCTGTACCCAAAACACCCAAGATCCGGGGCCGGTGAGATAGCATGGAGGTAAGGCATTTGTCTTCCATGCAGAAGGATGGTGGTTCGAATCCCGGCATCCCATATTGTCCCCCATGCCTGCCAGGGGCGATTTCTGGGCATAGAACCAGGAGTAACCTCTGAGCGCTGCCGGGTGTGACCCAAAAACAAACAAACAAAACAAAAAAAACAAAAAGAACAAGATCTCTAATTAGAGAAGCATGACTGTGACAACCGTGATTGAGATCATGGGATCTGGGAAAATGAAGAAAGACTTTGGAGTTAGACAACTTAGTATGCCTGGAGCCTGCACCTGGTTTTATGGAAGGATGCTTCATGGATAGGGATACCTGTTTTTAGGCCAAATGTTTTTCCTTTCTATTTTCCCTAACTTTTGCTGTGCCTATGCAAAAACAAAAACAAAAAAGACTTGCCACACCTTTTTTTAATCTTATATATAGGGGCTGCTGCCTTTTCATAAAACCTTGGTACACAAATGACTTTGTTTTACCTCATATTTCTTCATTTTTCTATTAAGCTAAGAAGAAAAAATAAGGATGGGGCAAAGGGTCAAGTTCTCTCAGGTGCATTGGTGTAAAAAAATAAATAAAGAGGACAGAACTAAATATCCAAGTCAAAGTTAACAATAGAATCAAGAGGCTCAAACTATAATGATCTTTTAACTTAAAATGGGCTTGTTATAATGGCAGACCAGGGTGCAAATAATGGAGGTATAGAATGTATTTGGGGGAACATAGGTGGAAGGAGGTCAACAATGGTAATGGGAATGGCTCTGATTCACTGTATATCTGAAATCCAACCACAAAGAATTTGTAACTCAAAATGGTTTCAATACAATAATAAAAATAGTAGGCTAAAAGGAAAAAAATATACACACTTTGGTTTTTACACTCCTCCCCAACTTTTTTTCTCCTCTTGGTAGAGCTCTTTTACCTGCAGTATGATGTCAGCATATTCTCAGCCTCAAAGCACACCAAGTCAATTTTGGGTATGAAGAGACTGGGGCTGTCCCTTAATAATCTTCTTTCTACTGCGGCTCTTTTTTTTTTCTTCTCCTGAATTCTTGTCTTTTTTATTTGTTTTGTTTTTGGGCCACTTTTGATGATACTCAGGGCTGACTCTGAGACTCAAGACTCGAGATTTGAGACCACTCCTGGTGGTCTCAGGGAACTATATGGGTGATGTGGCTAGAACCCAGTTTGGCCCTGTCAAGGCACAGGCCTTCCCTGCTGTACTATTCTCAGGCCCCTCGTGTCCTGTTTGTAAAGCTATGTAAATTTGTGCCCCTCCCCCCAGAGACCCCTGTGGGCTGGCTGGGGAGGCCTGAGTGAGTTTCTGTCCTTTGGCTTGGCGTTTGGACGTGCCCCTCCCCCCAGAGACCCCTGCGGGCCGGCTGGGGAGGCCTGAGTGAGTTTCTGTCCTGTTGCTCGGCGTTTGGGCCTGCCCCTCCCCCCAGAGACCCCTGCAGGCCTGCTGGGGAGGCCTGTGTGAGGTTCTGTCCTTTGGCTTGGCGTTTGGGTGTGCCCCTCTCCCCAGAGACCCCTGTGGGCCGGCTGGGGAGGCCTGAGTGAGTTTCTGTCCTGTTGCTCGGCGTTTGGGCAGGCCCCTCCCCCCAGGGTGGCGCCTAGAAAGGCAAGTTGAGCGACCCGAATAGACGGGGGAGATAGGGAGATAGGGAGATAGGGCCAGCCATCTGGACTTGCAGGTGACCTAGAGCAGTCCACCCCCCTGGACCCTGGAGTGGACCAGGGACTCCCCAAGGGCGTGGACAGAGCCTGCAGGGTCGAACTGAGGGAACTCATTCAAGGGAGTCTTGGAGGGGGCGGAGCTCCATTGAATCCCAGAGAAAGGAGGGTGGATTGAGAACTAGGCTCAATAGCGCCAGTAAACATTGTGGCCAGGAGTGGAACTGTACCGCTGACAGAAATAAGGAGCAGAAAAGGGACAAGACCCACTGCAGGAAGGCTGAACTCTAGGTAGCAAAGGGGAGGAGAAAGGGCTAGGTTCAACAAACTCACCCAACAGCCCCTCTAGAAACACCTTCAGGAAGGAGACCAAAGCAGGCCAAAATTAGAAGCCACAGCACTCCAAAACACACCATTAAATACAAAGAATTATGCGTAAATCAAGGAGATCTCTTATAACTGGAGACACCATGACAGGCCCTATCAAGTTTCCAAGTCCACCAAAACGTACAGATCCAGGGGAAGAAGACCTAAAAGCGGTCATGAGGAAGGAAATGCAAGAATTACTAAAACAAATGAAAGAAACCCTAGCAACCGAGTATAAGAAATCCATGGACGAACGAATCAGCCAAATTAAAGAAGAAATGTCAAAGAACATGAGAGATTCCATACAAAAAGAAGTGAAGGATTTAAAAGACAAAGTAGCAAGCCTTACGAGTAGAAACACAGAGTTGGAGAAGCACATCGAAGAACTCGAAGGAAAACTGCAATCAAAAAATGATAAAGAAACCAACAAAGAAATAAAAGGCAAAGCACTGGAAGGAAAAATCCAATATCTAATGAACAAGGACAAAAGAAACAATCTAAGAATTGTGGGTATACCAGAAGGGGAGGAAATAGGGAAGGGGGAAGAACAGGTGGTCAGGGAGATAATAACAGAGAACTTTCCCACCCTCTGGAAAGATAATTCAGGACAAATCCAAGAAGTCAAGAGAGTCCCTAATAAAATAGACCCTAATAAACCCACACCAAGACATATAATAATCCAAATGGCAAAAAACAAAGATAAAGAGGAACTCCTGAAAGCAATAAGGGAGAAAAAAAACCTCAAGTACAAAGGAAAGGACATAAGAATCAAACCAGATCTCCCATTTGAAATAATTCAAGCAAGAAGACAGTGAAATGACATATTTAAACGACTGAATGAAAGAAATTTCCAACCCAGGGTCCAATACCCAGCAAAACTATCATTCATATGGGAGGGCAGACTAAAAACATTCTCAAACATGAGCGAACTTGAACTATTTGTGCAAACTAAGCCAATCCTAAGCGACTTACTCAGAGACGAATTATACAATCCAAACCCCCGATTGTAACAACAACCACTCCACACAATACAACTGCACAACAGTCCTCTCTATCAATAATTTCCCTAAATGTTAACGGACTAAACTCTCCAATTAAAAGACATATAGTAGAGAACTGGGTTAGGAAAAATAAACCGGACTTCTGCTGTCTGCAAGAAACACACCTACAGTTACAGGATAAGCACAGGCTTAGAATAAAAGGATGGAAAGTAATTATTCAGGCCAATGGAAAACAAAAAAGAGCAGGGACAGCCATTCTTATATCAGACCAAATTGTATTCAACCTCAAGAAAGTGATCAGAGACAAAGAGGGTCACTACTTACTGATCAGGGGAACATTAGATCAAGATACACTAACCCTGGTCAATATCTATGCACCTAATGTAGAGTCACCAAAATATGTGAGGCAACTACTGGCAAACCTGGAGAAACACATGAAGGGAATTGTGATAATAGTAGGGGACCTCAATACTCCATTATCACCACTGGACGGACCCTCCAAACAGAAAAATAGCAAAGAAATAAGAGCTCTAAATGAAAAATTAGAAGATTTAGGGTTAATAGATTTATATAGAGCCCTCCATCCCCAGAAAGTAGAATATACATTTTTCTCAAACCCACATGGAACCTTCTCCAGAATAGACCATGTCTTAGGATACAAAGCCAACTTATATAAAACCACAAAGGTAAGGATCATTAGAAGTACCCTTTCAGATCACTATGCAACAGAGCTTATAATTGATGTCAAGAAGAAGCAATGGAGGAAAACTAATACCTGGAGATTAAACAACATGCTGCTTAACAACAGCTGGATCAAAGAACAACTCAAGGAAAAAATAAAAAGATTCCTTGAGATGAATGACAATGAAGAGACAACATGTCAAAATTTATGGGACACAGCAAAAGCAGTAATTAGGGGGAAACTCATAGCAATACAGGCCTATGTCAAGAAACAGGAAAATAACAAAACCAACAGTTTAAAAGATCACCTCAAAGAATTGGAACAACAGCAACAGAGAAATCCAACCACAACCAGAAGGCAAGAAATAATAAAAACCAGAGCAGAAATAAACAACATAGAAACTAAGAAAGCAATACAAAAAATCAATGAGACCAGGAGTTGGTTTTTCGAAAAAATAAACAAGATAGATAAACCATTGGCAAAACTCACCAAAAAAAAGAGGGAAAACGCCCAAATCACTAGGATCACGAATGAAAGGGGAGAGATTACAACAGAACCCCAAGAAATACAACATATCATGAGATCATATTATGAACAACTTTATTCAACTAGGCTAGAGAACCCACTAGAAATCGACAGATTCTTGGACAAACACCCTCTTCCAAGACTGGAAAAGGAAGATCTAGACAGTTTAAACAGTCCAATCACTTCAGAGAAAATTGAAGATGTAATTAAAAAACTTCCTAAGAACAAATGCCCAGGTCCAGATGGATTTACAGGTGAATTCTATCAAACATTTCAAGAAGACTTATTACCACTGTTCCATAGGCTTTTCCAAACCATAGAAAAAACAGGAATCCTACCCAACTCCTTTTATGAGGCTAATATCACACTCATTCCCAAAGAAGGCAAAGACACCACCAAAAAAGAAAACTACAGACCAATCTCACTAATGAACATTGATGCAAAGATACTCAACAAAATCTTAGCAAACCGAATCCAACACTTCATCAAAAAGATCATACATCACGATCAAGTGGGATTCATACCAGGAATGCAAGGTTGGTTCAACATACGCAAATCAATAAACATGATACATCACATCAACAACATGAAAGACAAAAACCACATGATCATATCAATCGATGCCGAGAAGGCGTTTGACAAAATCCAACATCCTTTCATGTTAAAGACACTCAGCAAAATAGGGTTAGAAGGCACCTTCCTTAAGATAGTTACAGCTATTTATGAAAAGCCTACAGCCAACATTATACTTAATGGCGAGAAACTAGAAGCATTCCCACTAAGGTCAGGAACTAGACAAGGCTGTCCACTCTCTCCACTCTTAATCAATATAACCTTAGAAGTCCTAGCATTAGCAATCCGACAAGAGAAGGGAATCAAAGGAATTCAAGTAGGGAAAGAGGAACACAAGCTAGCTCTATTTGCTGACGATATGATGATATACATCAAAAACCCTAAAGAGTCCACAGAAAAACTTCTAGAAACAATCAACCAATACAGCAAAGTGGCTGGATACAAAGTCAATACACAAAAGACAGTAGCGTTTTTATATACAAACAATGAAGTTGAGGAGAGAGAGATTAAAAATACAATCCCATTTAAGATAGTATCAAAAAATATCAAATATCTAGGAATCAACCTTACAAGAGAAGTGAAAGACCTATACCAGGGAAACTTCAAAACACTTCAGAAAGAAATTGAAGACGATCTAAAGAAATGGAAGAACATCCCATCCTCATGGATAGGTAGAATTAACATAGTCAAAATGACTATCTTACCCAAACTGCTATATAGATTTAATGCAATCCCTATCCAAATCCAGGCACAATTCTTTAAAGAAATAGAACAATCAATTACAAAATTCATCTGGAACCACAAAAGACCCAGGATAGCCAAACACATACTGAAAAATGAGAAGTTGGGAGGCATCTCCTTACCTAACTTGAAACTATACTATAATGCCATAGTAATTAAAACAGCATGGTACTGGAACAGAGACAGGACCTCAGACCAGTGGATCAGAACAGAATTCCCAGACATAAACCCTCAGATATACAGCCAACTAATATTTGATAAAAGAGGCAAGAATATGAAATGGAACAAAGAAAGCCTATTCAACAAATGGTGTTGGTACAACTGGAAACTCACATGTACGAAAGTGAAAATCGACCCATATCTCACTCCTTATACAAAAGTCAACTCAAAATGGATCAAAGACCTGGAAATTAGACCTGAATCTATAAAGTTTATCGAGAATAAAATAGGCAGAACACTCGAAGACCTTTATATCAAAAGGGTCTTTGAGAATGGAGCACCAATGGCAAGAACGTTAGCATCAAATATAAACAAATGGGACTACATCAAACTAAAAAGCTTCTGCATGGCAAAAGAAACCCTACTTAACGCAAGAAGACAGCTAACAGAATGGGAAAAAATCTTTTCACTTGATATATCAGATAAAGGGCTGATATCTAGAACATACAAAGCGTTCAGAAAGCTGAGCCCCTCAAAACCAAATAAAGCCATAAAAAATGGGGAGATGAAATGAATAGACACTTCTCTGAGGAAGACAGAAGGATTGCCAACAAACACATGAAAACATGCTCACCTTCACTCATCATCAGGGAGATCCAAATCAAGACAACAATGAGATACCACCCCACACCAGTGAGGTTGGCCCACATCAAAAATAATGAAAACAACTTTTGTTGGCGAGGATGCGGTATGAAAGGAACTCTCATCCACTGCTGGTGGGAATGCCCCCTAGTCCAACATCTATGGAGGAAAGTCTGGAGAGTGCTCAAAGAACTCAGAATTGAGCTGCCATTTGACCCAGCAATTGCACTCCTAGGCATATACCCCCAAGATGGAAGGACATTCATTCCAAAATACGTATGCACCCCACTATTTATTGCAGCAATCAGTATAATAGCCAAATCTTGGAACCAACCTCGATGTCCAACAACAGATGAATGGATCATTAAGATGTGGTATATATATACAATGGAATATTACATGGCAGTTAGAAATGATACAATCACAGACTTTGCAGCAACGTGGATGGACCTAGATCATGTTATGTTAAACGAAGTAAGTCAGAAGACAAAAGAAAAATACAGAATGGTAGCACTATTCTGAAACACCTAGAACACATATTTTATACACAACTAATACTTAACAATCAAATAACAGGGTTTAACATGGTAGAAACTCCGAACACTGTAATAGTCAACATATACGTGGGAGCAGTGTCCAAAATACATGAAAAAGGAATAATGCAAAATTTTGATTACACAATATACCATAAAGAAAACAATAACAATAGAAACGGCAGCATAGAGAGAACAGGTAGGTAATCAGACTTCTACAACAAAGGCCCACAATAATCCCTTGGAGTTCGTATACAGGAACACAAGTATAGAACACCAAGGGAAATCACGGACTGCAATGGCAACATACCATAACACTACCTTTTAATGCCTTTATCTTACTATATTTTAAATAACCTCTCAGCTTTTCTGTCCACAGGCGCCCTTGGATACAAAGGGCGGACAAACTAAGGTGGCAATTCGGGATACCACACAGGATACCATACCTTGCATGCACTACGAGATGGCCACGAGAAAACTCTTTAACATACACTTTATCTCTAGGTAATACCTCCATTTAGGAATTGAAGCACGTGATCATTCAGATCATCGAAGCAGTACCTGAGACGTACAGACTTAAACCACAGGCTCGATTCTTCAAACACTTTTAATTAAACCAGAATTCCCTTGCTATTCTCTCCTCTCTTCTTACTACTTTTCTTTTCTTTTTTTTTCTCTCTCTATTCTGCTTATTACTTTTTTCACTTTCTCTTCCCCTTTTCTCTCTAAGGTATTTTCTCTTTTCTCTTCCTTTATACCCTTCCCATATACCTTCTCCTTTCTCCCCTCCGGAAATCCAACTATCCCTTTACCCCTCAATCCCATCCAGATCTTCCACCATATTAAAAATTTTCACCCTCAGTCCTTATTCTATTAGGCATCAAGATCGACCTCCTACTCAACGAACCAGTACCCTGCACCCAGGCGAGGGGACACCCAGATAAACCCACACCTCGTCTCCTGAAAGAAAAGACAGCCAACTCCCCTGTGGACTCATGCTGCGAGGCCCTCCCTACTAACTCTCCCTAACGCGGACTGTTCCTTGAAACTGGGCCTAGCTCCAAAAGTATCCCCAATGCAAGAACTCTTCCAAGACCTCCCTGCCGCAAATTTTAATAATCTGAAAAAATTGTAATCAAATTCTTGTCGTTGATTTCTCCTTTCAGTTCATGATTGCCCCCAATTTAACGTTTTTTTGCCTGTTTCACTAGTTTATCTCCCCCATTATTTTACATTTGTTTCTTTAGTCCTAGTACCACTGTGTTTTGGTTGTTTTAATGCCTAAATTGACTGTTAGATCAAAAATTGCCTTATTACCTCTTAAATATAATCTTGTGTCTCTCCCCGCTGCAGTACAAAAATCAAACACTGCCATCACCCTAGCCTTATTGAAAGGCCTAGGTGTTATTGGTGTAAGCACAAATATTTATTCATTGGTTCATACTCTAGAATCTGCTAATGCCTTATAACTGTTGCTAAAAATGTTTACAAACTTAAAGAAGTTTACACTACTGTTGATTTCCTAGCAAAGAGTGCAGAATAACCGCCGTGGTTCAAAATTTAACATTTTTTTTGAGGGAGGGGGGAATTTGTGTCATCCTTAGAGTAAAATGTTGATTTTTAAAATAAATTCAGCTTAGCTAGAGATAGCATTCAACACATAGAGGATAATTTAGTAAATAGACAAAAAGATATAGAGCAGAGTGAGAGCTGGTACAAAAATTGGTTTTCTACCACTCCATGGATAACAACAGTGCTCCCAGCCTTTTTGGGGCCCTTCATTGGCTTTATGTTGCTAGTTTCCTTTGGTCCTTGGGCTTTTCGCAAACTCACCACCTTCGTAAAGAATCAAGTGGATGAAGCAACCAGAAAGGACTCAAAGGTTCTGTACCAACAACTATGCACCTCAGAAGACCAGCTGACACCTGACATCTCCCCTCCTGCCAACTCTCCGCCACTTAAGTTTGAAGTTATCGAGGAGCTGGCACATAGACCTCAATCTGTGCCTTGCCAAGCTTTGGAAACAACTGAATCAAGGGTAGCAGATGCGGTGACTGGAAGCCCCACATCTCTTCACCCAGTGTGGCCAGTCCACCGAGGCACGTCTGTCCCTTCTATATTGTATACTAAACAGGGGGAGATGTGGGAGATCGAGCACCCCACATATCAAAGGAACTCTGAATGAATTTTCCACCGCCTGTCTGATTCAAGCCACAAAAGTTTGCATAGCCCCGAGCCAACAGAAAACTCTGCAAATAAATTTAGCTCAGCACAAAGAATCTGGCTTAACCAGATGCTTTAACCTTTCCATGGAACCTGTTTTTGTAACTGCTCTCAAGCATGTAGTTATAGATATGTTTTTGTAAAATTTAAATTATGATCCTTATTGCTTGCACAAAAGATAGATCTAAATGGAAAATAGGCTAAACAAATAATTGTATTTGCGTAAATATCAATTAGCTATTTGTTTAAGAATTTGCTTCCCCTCCCCCCATCCTGCCAGGTTCCTCTTTATCCTTCCCGCCATCAAAATGTGTTTATGCTCCCATTGGTTAAAATTGTTGTACTTGTACAAATCTGATTGGTTTATGTTTCAATCCTATGTTACTAAAATAGGCCCTGGATTGAGCTATTATGAAAGGGGCCCTTGGGCTACTGTGAAGGTAAGAAGTGCTCAGGCCATGGGGGTATTGTTGGAAAGATGTGTGCAGAAATAATGTTAACCGTATATTAACTTCTGATCCTCAATAAAAATAAGCTATTATAAAATTAAAAAAAAAACTGTAGACATTATCTTGCATACTGGTTTGATCCCCAGCACTCCATATTGGCTCCCAAGCACAAAGCCAGAGTTACCACAAGGTGTGGCCCCAAAACAACAACAACAACAAAAAAAAAGTACTAAAACCAAAGCCCTAAAAACTGAAAGGAAGGGGAAAAAAGACAATTTTTAACAGTAGAGCATCATTTTTCTTATGTGTGCTGTATATCTTTCTTATTTTCCTTTTTCTTTTTTTCTTTTGGTGTTTGAGCTACACCAGCATTGCTCAGTACTGGCTCTGCAGACACGAATTACTCCTGACAGTGCTCTGAGGGACAATATGGAGTACTGGGGATAAAATTCAGGTAGGCTTCATGCAATGCAAACACCTAACATGCCCTTTGCTCTAGATCTAGTTTTTGTTTGTTTTGAGGTCACACCTCATGGCTCTCAGGGGTTACTTCTGACTCAGCTCTCAGAAATCACTCCTGGCAGGCTCAGGGGACCATGTGGGATGCTGGGATCCAACCCAGTCAGTCCTCATTCAGCTGTATACAAGACAAGTGCCTTACCACTCTGCTATGGCTCTAGCCAAAGGTTTAAACATTTTTTAAAATATTTCAAATTCTGGGGAGTAAACTCAGGGCCTCATACAAGCAGAGCAAATTAAATATATGCGGGGTCAAAGCACTGAACCACTCAGTTTGGACATGTATTGGAAATAAAAGGAGCCTCAAAAACATTAATTTCCAGCTTCCAGAACAATGAGAAAACCATGAGAATTTCTACTGTTAACTGCTAAAGTTAATTTCAAATTTTGGATCTATTCTACAAAGGCCACAGGAAATGAACAGCACTGCAATAAGGCATGGGAGTTTATTTACCAGCATGCTGGTTGCACCCCTGTAAGGCAATGACCCCTTACTGAGCTCTCAGGCTCCTTTAATAGGGTTAGAGAGGCTTCAAATCATCACAGTTAAACTTTAAGTTGATTGGCTGTTGTCTGAAGTGTTTCCTTTTGTAGCTAGATATCTAGAGTGGAATATTGAGGTTTATGGGGTCTCAGGGTCTGAGTCAGCTGAAATAGTAGAGGAAGGGCGTGGGTGCACACTGGGCGCTGGTGACCTTGTCTGCCTGCAGGCTCCTAGGTGGCTTTTCTGGCCTGGTTTTTGTTCCTTAAAACTTGATCCTGGGCTGGAGAGGTAGCATGGAAGTAAGGCTTTTGCCTTGCATGCAGAAGGTCGGTGGTTCGAATCCCGGCATCCTGTATGGTCCCCTGAGCCTGTCAGAGTGATTTCTGAGCATAGAGCCAGGAGTGACCCCTGAATGCTGCTGGGTGTGACCCAAAAACCAAAAACAAAACAATAAAACCAAAAAACTTGATCCTGTCATGGCTGTACTTAGGTTCGCAGCAAAGCTAGGTTACACATGCAAACAGCAGTTAGTTCCAAACTTTAACATTCCCTTCTATCTTTTAACACTATTAATTCCAGTATTTCCAGCACTGTGGCCGAAGAGGCTTTCTGTGCTCCATTTCATACTCTTTACTTTGTTGGATTAAGATTCTATATTGAGTAAAGATAATAAAGAAAAATGTGTACCCAGCAATGAAGAAAGAAGACTTGCAAAGGTCCCAAAGGACCTGACAAAGATTTAGAAATAGTGGTTCTATTTTGAAGAGTTTTCACGTACAAGTGGTTGATACAGTTCAATCCCTGGGATGGCATACAGTCCCCAAGCATTGTCAAGAGTCACTTCTAAACACAAAACACCATAAGGTGTGGCTATACTTCCCCCCCAAAAGTTTGAGATATTCTATAAAATCTAACACATGAGTACAAGTCAGACCTTTATTAACATGCCTACCTGCTTTATAATATGGTATTTGATTACAGTTATATTTTGCTTGTCATAACAGATGTCTTGCCATTGAGGTGTTTATGGAAGAATGTTTGAATTTGCTGCCAGGCATCCACCTGAGCTCTTGAGTGTGCCTTTGGCTCACCTCCATAGAATACTGCTTCACCCAATACTGAATGCACAGAGGCTAATGATGGAGGAAAATATGGTGGATCAATACAATGGCCAGTGCCTGGATAGAATATTATCTGGGGTTTGTTTTTTCCATGAGCTTGTAACCGTTCAGAGGCAATATGAGCATAGAATTCACTCTTCCAGCTTTGGTCATCCAAGCCAACAATAAACAGGAAGGGTCCCTGAGCCTTTTCCAGTGGAATAACACTTTGGCAGTAAGGTTCCTTCAAAGGATTGTTCCAAACATCCACGAAATTCAAAAGTCCTGACTCAGTAACTCTTTTTTTCTCTAGGTCCATGCCAAGGTCAGGAATGATCATGTCTTTATAATGAAGAGATGCCAGAGTGTTAGCCACACAAGCATTGATAAGTACAATGGCTGTGATGCCCTTTAAGAAAGAAGCCATTGAGAGACACAGGTCACCTCCTTTGGAGAAGCCAACAAGTCCAACACTAGGGCCTTTCACCTGACAGGAAAGAAAACAAGAGAACAAGTCTAGGATGCAAACAGTTATATTTTCTAGGCAGCTTTATCTAATGTCATTTGCCTTCTTTCTTTATGCAACAATCTACAAAGTTCCTATCTTCTAATAAGCAATCGATTTCCTGGAATATAAACCTTCTGTTAATATTTATGGGATCTGAAGAAAGAGAACAGAAACCCATATACCTAGTACCTAGATTATAGGGCTTTTATTTGGGGGGGTCACATGTGGCAGTGCTGGGAATAGAACCATTTGCAAGGCAAGCACCCTACTTTCTGTACAATCTCTTTGCCCCAACTCATACCTAAATCCTAAAAGTTACAAACCAAATGAAAATAGAGTTAGATAAAATATACTTTTCCCCAAACTTCATAGAAATTTTTTGGTAACACGTTACTGGGTCAGGTACATTTGGAAATTCTGTTTTATCCTAAAATAAGGTACAAGGGAAAGTCAGCCCCTGTATCTAGTTCTATAGCCACTCTCTTTTTCTTTCCATCTCTCACTCCATCATGTACCTTGAGGGATCTTTTGTTTTGTTTTGTTTTGGGGGGGTCACACTGACAGCATTAAGGGGCTATTCCTGGCTCTATGCTCAGAAATTGCCTCCACCCCTTCGGCAGGCTCGGGGGACCATATGGGATACCGGGATTCAAACCACCATCCTTCTGCAAGCAAGACAAACGCCCTACCGTTGTGCTAAATTTCTGGCCCCTTGAGGGTTCTTTTGTACATGAGTGTGAACACCTAGGCTGCAGCAAAATCTGTTTTTGCTGATAAACCAGAAAAGAGGCATAAGACTTATAAGAAAGACCATCACCTTTCAGCAAAGAATTCTGAGTTTCCAAATTCCAAGGGCAAGGAAAATGGAACACAGGGGTTCCAAGTGAAGACACTTCCTTGGTCCCTTTGCCTCCTTACCTTACAGGCAGGAAGCTTAGGGTTTGGTCATCTGGTACAAAAGGTCCAGGTGATGGGCAGAGAGCTCAAGTGAAAAGGGCACCTGCCTTGCATGTGCAAATCTCTGGGTTTGATTTCCAGCATCAAATGATTCCCACAACACCTTCAGACCAAAGCACTCTACCTGGCTTTATCTAAATATACGATGACACCATTATCACACTAACAGAATAATCATTCATCAGCCAGTGTGATTGTACAGCCAGTAGGACACTTGACTTGCATGTGGCCCACCTGGGTTAAATACCCAGCATCCCACATGGTCCTCCAAACCCATCAGTAGTGATCCCTTAATGTTGAGCCAGGAGTAAGCCCTAAACAACACACTAGGTGTGTTTCAAAAAAAAAAATAATCTGTACTATCAAGTACACAACATTACCAGGAATGGCTCTAGTGAGCCCTTACCAGAGTGGTCCATATTAAGCATTAAACCTAAAAGGTGCAGGGAGATGCCATACTTACGTAGTTTTGAGAGACTTAAGAGTATGTACAAATCTCTTATTTTTCCCAGGGTCTTTTTCTCTCATAAACAAATCTATCGTGATGGTTCAATATCGCTGTTTTAGCAAATGTGCTAATAAATCACCGCTCAATTCTAACAGATCACTATATAGGCCTAGCATAATATCTGCTTTTCCTTTTCTTTTTAAATACCATGTTGACGAGGTTCTTCATAATGGAATTTTTTTTTTCAAAGATAAAGTTGTTCATGATTGAGTTAGAGTCATATAAGGTATATGAACCCTCACCAGGGCACATTATCAGCCCCCAATGTCAAATTTTTTCCTCTCAACCTCCTCAATCTGGCAGAATAACTTGTTTCTTAGAATGTTTGGATCTTTTTAGAAAATAATAGCAAAGGGTCTGGAGAGATAATATAACAGTCAGGGCACTTGCCTTTCTGAGTCAACCCAGGTTTGATCTCCAGTATCTAATATACTCTCCAAGCTTTTCAAGCAGTGAAGCCTGAGTTCACTTGAGTAAGTGATGAAAACTGCTGGTGTGGGTCTTGCTCCAAATAAGAAGATAATAGCAAAGAATAAACATTCTATTGTAGTAATAGCAAAATAATTGTATGGGGGTGGCAATCACTGTACACAGGGTCCACACCTGGTCCTGAGTAGTAAATGACAGAATTTGAACCATTGTCATGGCTGTCGTATGTACTACAAGTACCTTAACCTTTGTATTATTTCTCTGGCCCTAAACAGTTGAGTCGTAAGGGGCAACAGAAAGATAGATACAAATGTACAAATTTAACTAATCTTAATAACATATATATGTGTGGATGGGTGTGTGTGTGTGTAGTGCACGCTGGCTACCAAGGATCGAACTCAAGGTCTTTACATGCCAGGCAAGTGCCCTACGGTGGAACCACATTCTTGGAAATCCTAGTAACTCTGAAGCAGCCTTTCAGTCCCCGGTGTGGTGGTAGAATCTTTGGGTTCAGCTCTGTATTCACACTACCCCCAAGCATCGACATTCAGAAGAGCAAATTCACCTCCGGATGTTGCAGCATAAAGTCCACAGCTTCTTCAAAGTAGTCCAAGTTCAAAATATCCAACTGTTTAGGTAGGTCTTCAAATCTGAAATAAGCCAGGGCAAGCACAGCAAAGCCATGTCCGGCCAGGAGGCTGGCCCTATATTCACAAAGACCTCCACCACTTCCAAACAAGTCGATGATCCCAGGGAAGGGGCCTGCTCCTGCACACACAGAACACAAGGAACTTAGACACTCTTGAGATGTCTTTGGAGCTCATCTTCCAGGTATCAATACAGAGGAACAAATAAAGCAAGTAGAACTGGAGATTAGTGGGAAAAGGCTCGTCTTTTTTACCCTGACTTTTTTTTTTCTCTTAAATAATTGAGGGGAATAAGAAAGGGAACCAACATGCCTTATGTTTGTTTGCCAGCATTTTTCACAAAGCAGTAGTAGTCTAAGTATACCAGATTAGAGGATATATAAAATAAGATATACAATTTTCATAAAATTTTCTTTTTGTTTACTAAAAAAAAACTTGCTTTGGTAGCTGGATATGCCCTACACATACAGGGGGATAGGATAGAATATATTTCCCATCTCCTCACATCTCACATTCTCTGCTCCAGTTTTCAAGAAGACCATCTGGAGTAAATATATAGAACAGTGGCTAAGTTGCTTGCCTTGCAAGTGGCCAACCTACATTCCATAGTCGACATCCCTTATGATCCCCAGGCATCAACAAAAATGATTCCTAAGTATACAGCCTAAGTACATAGAAAGTACAGGACTTGCCCCTGAGCATTATCATGTATAGCTCCCCCACCAACAAACAAACAAACAAACAAACATACAAAAACAAACATCATCGGCTTCGGAGGTCCACCACTCAAAAAAAAATAATAATAAAGAAGGACATCCTTAACATTCCTACTGGTTTGGAAAGATAGTACAGAAGGTAGGGCACTTGCCTTGATGGGACTGCCCACATTTAGTCCCAAGAGGCCTGCCAGTAGTGACCTATGAACACAGAACCAGAAGTAAGCCCTGAACACAGCTGGTGGAGTCCCAAAACAAAGTAATGAAAACAGAAATAAACTTACTTTTTTAATGGAGGCAACCTCAATAGTAGTCTGGAGTATTCAGGACCACTTGTGGGAACATGGGCTATTTTGCGATCCTGGTTTTGTACTGGGGCTCAAACTCAGACCTTAAATGCTTTGTCATGACCATTTTCTGCCAGGGATAATATGGCTGGACAGAGTTTTTTCTCATTTTTTTATTTGGGGCCACACTCAGCAGTGATCAAGGATTACTCCTGATTCATACTACTGAATCATTCCTGGTCATCCTCAGAGGGCTGTATATGGGGCCAGAGATCAAACTGTGCCCTACCTATCTAGAGCCAGCCAGAGCTTGCAGCAGGCAAACAAAGGACTCTCTTCATCCAACCTTTTACCCCTTAACCCTCCTGTCTGTGTGTATTGTTTGCTGCGGATAAATATTACCAAGATCTCCCCCCAAAAGGGGACAAGGAGATGGGAATCAATTTCTCATTCTGGGAGTTCTTTGAGTATACACAAATAACCAACAAAGGAGAAATGGGACCCCACAGGTGGGGCAACACCTTTCCTGTCGCCAAAAGTTTGCTTCTTACTGAATCTCTAAATAATTCATATAATCTTAGTTAGTATATTTTTTTGAACTCTACTATGTCCCTATGCCAGTCTCTAGAAATACTGAACTCTAGGACTGCATAAGACCCAGTTCCAGGTTACATTTGAGTGGAAGCCACTTGCGGAGACTCTGAATTGCTGAAGAACTGTAAGAATAAAGCCGGATCTCTTGCTTTGGAGAATAATCTCAGTATTGCATTTAGGAATTCAGTAAACTATGGCAACACTAACGTTTCTTTCTTTTTTATTTTTTTATTTATTGTTTTTGGTTTTTCGGTCACACCCGGCGTTGCTCAGGGGTTACTCCTGGCTGTCTGCTCAGAAATAGCTCCTGGCAGGCACGGGGGACCATATGGGACACCAGGATTCGAACCAACCACCTTAGGTCCTGGATTGGCTGCTTGCAAGGCAAACGCTATGCTATCTCTCCAGGCCCAACACTAACGTTTCTATAAACCCTGCTTCAGGCAAGAAATTAGTTGACCACTTGGGGGCCTTGTCACTCTAAAATCCATGGACCAGAGGGGGGACCAGAGAGGGGGCTGGAAAAAAATTATGGGTCAGAGGTCAGCTCTAGGATCTTGTTTCTGGGTTGGTTTTATCTGCTCCCCTCGTTTTTATATGGGCTAGGGCTTATAAAAGTGAACACAGTGGCCTTTTGAACAAACCATGTGGGTGGCTCTGGCCTGTACCCATTAGAAGTCAAAAAGGGCCTTTCCTTTTAGGTGACATAATGAAAAATGTCCAGAGATTACCAAATGTCCCCTAGAATGACATTTCAAAAGCACCCCTGGCTAAGAATTCAGGACTGGGTATTGAAGAGGTTCGGAGGGAGTTGTTCTCATGACTTTGGGGGTAACGCCTCCCCCAGGTTTTAGCCTCCTTGCAAGTTACACGTGAAAGAGGTAAATTGTCTGTCTTGCAAACACAGCCTGCAAATGGGCACAAAGTGGCTCTGTAAACATGGCTGGAATGGACAGTCTCTGCAAACTCGCTGGGACCGCTAGTGACAGGGAAGTCCCCGGAAATTTCAGGTTGACAAACTGTCCTCCGAGACCCAAGAGAATCAAAGGGACACAGATGGAGCACACCACTGGTCTCTCTGAAACATCCTGGGCACTCACCTGGCGGCAGAAACAACGTGCCACGCACCCGGCCCGCGCGCACAGGCTCCCGCCGCACCCCTGGTCCCAGAAAGTGGCGCTCGTGCAAAGTCCGGCCTAGCAGCCGCCCGGGCTCGGGATCGTGGCCCTCTAGCAACTCCAGCTCCACCACGAAGGGTTTCTGCACGTCCCGCTTCATCAACCGCACCAAGGGCTTGTCGGGCTCCAGCGCCCAGAGCAGCCCCATGGGCTCGAGCCCCGCGAAGCTGCCGCCCAGCGCGGGCGAGCGCGCCAGGTCCAGCCGGCCGCCGGCATCGGCGCAGTAGCGCGCGTGGGCCCGGAACAGCGCGTCCCTCTCGTCGCGCAGGGACGCGCGCAGGGTCACCCGCTGCCCCGGGGACAGGCCCGAGGCCGAGATGCGCACGGGCTCGTCCCACAGGCTGCGGCCCGCCGGCTCCACCTTCACCGTCACTGCCATCCTAAAAGGAAAGGGGTAACCCTAACTTTTGGAAATCACCACAGCCTGGCCTAGTCTCCACCTCCTTGGACAGCAGTGACAGAGAGCCATTAGCGTCCTCCCATTGGTCCAGCTTGGGGTTGCTCCCTGAACTGCGAGGGCACCTAGTGTTTGTGCAAATCCAGAACAAAAGGAAAGAAAGTTTTCAGAGAAGTTAATCAACAATCTTGCAACTTAAATTGATGAGTGTGGAAACAAAGACAAAGGCTGCTGAGAGGTTACAGGCTAGGGAATAAAGGGGCCAGTTATAAGAGAAAGTTTGAAAAGCACATGGCGTTGTGGTCATTCCTAAGTAGGGCAGCCTAGTCCTTCTCTAACTCCTCAGTTTCTTGCCAGTGAGCTAAACAGCAACTAGACTGCTTCGGTTTGGTTTATGAAATGGATCCTTGGCTCCGAGCCTTAATTATTGCAAGGGACATGCAGGAAAGCCTGGAAATCAGTTTTCTTCTCTGAAAAGGGGTTATGGTAATGCTTTTATATAGGTTAAGAAAAAAAATAACAAACCACACTACACTGGTGAGAAACACCTGTAGTGCTTCATCAGAAATGTTCTGCATCTTACAAATTTGGTCACTGCAGTGTCAGGGTTAAACTGTATCAGTTCTGTCAAGATACAAGGTAATGTTTAAAGTTTCAAGTTCTGGAAACTAAGTCATAAGATGTCATCTGTTCTCAGGAAGCTAGTGACTCTTTTGACAAGTTAATGATTGCTCTTATATTTGACTAAGCCCATATCCAACCCTTTGTGCTTTAAGTCATAGGTGGGCTATCAGAAATACAGATTTCAGTTGAGATTACCAAACATAAGCAACCTAGCACTAATTGTGGTTGAGACTGCTTCTGGAAGAGAAATTATCCCGATGTTGTATTCTTTGATCGTTAGGACATTGTTTTCCATCCTAAAACATCCCAGACTTCAATAGCAGTAAATTCTATTTTGGGAGCCAGTTATTTTGTTTTAGAATTTTTCTCCTAAGGTCAACCCAAGTTCAGTCCCCAGCAGGACTGATCCCCACCAGGAGTGATTCCTAATTGCAGAGCCAAGAGTAAGTCCTGAGTCCTTCAGAGTGTGTCCCCAAGTCCAAAACCATCTTGCCTCCAGAATACCTTGTTTCTCTCACAATTGTCGTAATTTGATAAGATGAACCATAAACAGGTATATTGAATGATTCTGAGTTACTTACTATATTGAAGACATTCTGCTCAGAGATGACACTGAAGCAATTATTTCTGAAGTTCAATATTTCTATTTTTTTATGTGGCCCGTTATGAGTTCTGGTAGAGAGACACAAAGTACCAGAGGAATTTTAAGTTGTTTACTATTGAGCATCTACTTGGGGTCTCAAACACAAAATTATTCAGCCTTCATAATTAGTCCTTCCATATGTTATATAGGGTGCAGGCAGGATGTGTCACAAGCTGCACTGATCCAGAAGCAAATGGGGGGGGTACTTGAAGAAGTGTCACAGTTTGTTGACTGATATTTCTGAAAAGTCCCTCAGTGGACTCTTCCCAGAAACACAGAGGCATAAGTTGACAGTGGCTGATTTCAGGAAAATGGTGGTACTTACATTATCACAGCTGACCTGGTTTGATCACCAACACCACATATAGTCTCCTGAGTCTTGCCAAGAGCATGCCCTGAGCAGAACTGATTATGACCTAAATACCACCCAAATCCTACTCTGCTATAAATAGTTGAACCATAGTACATCGTTTACCATTGGAGACCTCTTTTCTTCCACTGAAAAAATAATAAGTAATATTCTTCAGCTTTAAATTAATCTATGGCTGAAAGTTTTAAGATAAGGAATCTAGAAGGCAACACAAGTTTTATTTCATATTATTTGTTTTAAAATAGCAGTATTTTTTATTTCCTGGCCAATCCTAATGATGCTCAAGGCTTACTCCTGCCTCTGAACTCAGAGATTACCCCTGGCAGGCTTGGGGGACTATTTAGACTTCTAAGAATTGAACTTGGTTCAGACCCATCCAAGGCAAATGCCTTTCCTATATTGTATTATTGCCCTGGTGACAATAAATAATTTTATTTTATTTAATTGGCACCATTGTGATTTATAAAGTCCTTCATAGTTGGGTTTCAGAGATACAATAAATTAGGGTCAATTCCACTATTAGTGTTGACATCCCTCTACCACGTTCCCAGAGACTATCCCAACCACCACTCCTTTTACCCCCAGCATTCCAGTATAAACAGGCCCATTTAAAATTTATATTTTTTTATTTTGGTTTTTGGGCCACACCAGGTGGAGTTCAGGGGTTACTTCTGAGTCCTGAACTCAGAAATCACTCCTGGCAGGCTTAAGGGACCATATTTAATGCCAGGGATGGAACACATAACATATATGCTTTTAGTTACACTAGCATTCTGGGGGGAAAGGGGAGGAAGGGATATATGCTTGGGAACAGGGATGAAGGGAGGACAACACTGGTGGTGATGGATATTCCCCTGATTCAATGTTAATATGTACCTAAAATACTACTATGAAAGATATGTAAGTCATTATGATCAAAAAATTGTGTTTTATTCAGAAATGTTCTTTGACTTACATGTATTATTATATTAACTATATGTTATGTTATGTTACTATATTATGTTATGTCAGTTTACTTCAATATGGTAATCAATTTTGTCTCTTGAATAAATTATTTTTTTTAATTTTTTATTTTTAATTATGAAAACAAAGATGCAAAGAAAGAGGACAAGGTAAAGTTACAGTGGAAGGACAATCACCCATAACATAATTCTCAGAAGTCCCCTTGCTGATATCTTAACTTTGAAATTTCAGCCAAAGAACATTAAGATAAATAAGACAGAATCCATGTACAATTACTTTGTCCCTCAAGTCCCCAGACTGTAACACATTATAATATTTCTTAACAGCACACAAGGCAATCTAAAGCCATAAAACTTACCTAACTCCTTAAACATTACAGGCATAGTATTTTTTTACATTTCCATGTACATGCATATTAGCTTAAGTTAACCTCAAATTTTAAGTGTGTTCTTTTTAAGGATTAGAGTTAAAGGAGCACAGTAAAAATGGTGTTACAGTGGCAATTGTTGTTTGCACAGGCCCACCAAAATGAGGGACATGGAAAGGATTAACCTTGGCCTAAATACAAAGAGACCCGACCCCTGAAGTTTCCTGGCACAAGACCAACTCTAGGCTCCAGGCAAGCTAGATCGTCCAATCAAGACATTGTCTGTAGTGCCAACACACTTTTATTTTTCACACAGTCTCTGTTGTTGATATCATGTTTCTGTATTAAAGATTCTGGAATCTGCATATCCTACATTGAAGTCAGAATGTGGAGCGTCCTCTCATTTCACCTCACAATCAAAGGGCAATGCAGGGAGCCCTGTCCTGTAACCAGGACGTTATTGTTGTTGTTAAGTCTTCTCAGTGTTAAGGGAAGTCTCTTTTGAGCAGGTCAATGTCTGAGCAGTGTAGGGTCTTCTGTGGTAGAGGATTGCTTCCAGGTGATGTTATAGACAAGCCTGAATGTTTTGTGGATGGGTTCCCTGGTTCAGGGGTGAATGGAAAATGCCCTTTTTTCTGAGGCCTGTGCCAGTATGTCAATGTTCAGGGTGTAAGGTCCCTTTGCACTACAAGATTTGTGTGTTCCAATCTCTATTAGATAGGATCTTATTTGTATGTATAGTTTTTTCCCATCTTAATGTGCCTATGCAAAAATTGAATACATTCTTACAATAAATAAAAAAGGGATGGAACACAGATTAGTCCCAGGTCAACTGCATGCAAGGCAAACACCCTACCCACTGTACTATTGCTCTGGCCCCGAATGTTTAAATTGTTAAAGTTTGGGTCTTTGATTTCATTATTGTTGACTTTGGCTTGGGCATTTAATTTGTCCTCCCCACCCCCGCCATCAATGTACCTGAGACTGCTTGACCCTGACCCTCATCCTTTCATATTTGTGTTTCACATCCTCCACACACTTTCTTTCCTTCTCTTAATACTCTGAGTCCAAGGGTGTACAAGGCAACTCCCATTTAGGCCATTACATTTCTTCATGCAATTATTCTAAATACTACATATATTTGTAATGTCAGTCTATATTTATCCTTCTTTAACATAACACTTCTTCATTAACAGCGTATCTTCCAGTTCCATCCATGTTGTTATAAATTGTATGATTGTGTCATTTGTTACAGCTATGTAGTATTCCATTGTATATATGAACAATAGCTTTCTGATCCACTCATCTGGTGTTGGACATCTAGGTTGTTGATAACTATTGTACTGAGTGCTGCAATGAATAGTGGTGTGCATACATCCTTTTGGATAAATGTTTTTCTGTCCTGGATGTAAATACCCAAAAGAGGGGTCATATGACTGGGTCAGTCATATGGCAGCTCAAGTTTGAGTTTACCAGAACCCTCCATACTGCTTTCCATAGGGGTTAGACCAGGCAACATTCCCACCAGGGGAATGTTGGAATGGATGGAAGTTCCTTTCTCAATACATCCCACCAAGAGACATTGTTCTCAGTATTTTTGATATGTGCCATCTTCACTGGTGTAAGTTGATATCACATTGTTGTCATCTTTTAGATTTCCCTAATGGTAAGTTATGGTGTACATTTTTTCATGTGTCTGTTGACAGCAACAATTTTAGCAGCACAGGAATGCTTTTTCTTTTAGTAACTTAATGTTATGTTATTATAAGATGTGTTACTTTAATAACTATCAAGGAAAAACATTAATCAAAAGTTACCTGAACACTTTAGTAATAATAATGGCATGAAGCTAAAAGTTATTCTTAGGACATATAATGACAGATTATTAAACACTAGAATTTTTTTAAGTTTTGAATATAGTAACTTTATATTTTGTAATATCTTTATTTAAACATCATGATACAAATATGTTTGTAGTTTCAATTGGGTTTCAATTATAAAAAAAAGAGCACCCCACTTCACCAATGCAACCTTCCCCCCATCTCCCTCCTCCCTTTCTAGGAGTGATATAGCTGGGTCACATAGAAGCTCGATTTTCAGGGTTTTTTTTTTTTTGAGGAATCTCCATATTGTTTTTAAACACTAGCAGTATTAGACTAATTAGACTAAATCTTGAATCTACTGCATTCCAATAAACCAACAAATTACAACTTAGAAGAAGATACCTTGGGGATACCTCCAAGATGTTTATGGAAGAAGGCTAGGATTTTCTCCCATGCATCTACTTGGGCTTTAGAATGAGCCCTGAGCTCCCCACCCAATATCACAGTTTTCTTCATTAATCTGTGTGAGGCAGCTGGACATATGGGGAAATAAGGGGGTTCAATGTAATGCCCAGCCCCAGGGTAAGAAATGATCTGGGGTTTTTCTTTTCCATAGGCTTGTAACCTTTCAGAGGCTCTTTGGGCATAGAAATCACTCCTCCAGTTGTGGTCATCTTCACCAACAATGAAGAGAATGGGCCCCTCAGCCTTCTCCATGGGAATCATGTGGGGGCTATCATATATATCTATGATATCAGGCCATATATCTATTATGTTCAGTATACCTGAAAAAGATGTCTTGGCTTGCTGAACGTCAGGGTTTATTACTGGAATACAAATCTGCTTGTAGTACATGGATCGACCTACACAGGATCCAGATCCATTGATGGAAACTGTAGCTGTGATATTCTTCATAAGTGAGGCCATGGAGAGACAAATATCAGCACCTATAGATATACCCAGAAGTCCAATGCCAGAACTCTTTACCTGGTAGAAAAATAGGAAAAAGCATCAAGAACCTATGTAATAGAAAATGCTTTTGAAATGCAACCGGAGAATCTAATATAATTAATCCACCACCACTAACCCGTGGTAATGTTCAATCAGTAAGCTGCTCAGTTATCCATCCATCCTGAGAGCACTAATGCAGCCCTATCAAGAGGGATTTTCATGTTATTAATTCCTTTAAATAAACATTATGTGGATTTGGGGTTGGTTGGTTTTCGTTTTAAGGTTACTCCCAGCAATGCTCAGGGCTTTCTCCTGCTCTGAGCTCACGATTCATTCATGGTGGGCTCAGAGAACCCAATGGCAAGTGCCACATGCACTGTGCAATCTCTCCAATCCCTCACATGGCTTGTTATGATGAATTCTGCATTATTAGTCCTTATGGTAGGAATTAGAAATTGTTTTCACAAGTCAAGCAAATCTCCAAACAAATCATTCTAACAGCAACACTCTTGGCACAGTGACTGCAAAGCTGTGCCCTCTCAGCGGGTATTTTTGGGGGGTATAATAGAGAATAGAGAAAGGAGAACCTGCGAGTGCTGGAGCATGTAGCACAGGGCTTCTTCAAAGTAGTCCAGCTGTATGCTGTCCAAAGTAATGGGAAGATCTTCAAACTGATAATAAGCTACAGCCAGTGTGGCAAAGCCATGGGAAGCCAGAAGGCTGGCTCGATGTTCCAACAAGCCTCCTCCTAAACCAAAGATGTCAATGATCCCAGGGAAAGGTCCAGGACCTAGAGAAAAGAATATGATAAAATAATATTAGTAAAAGTTTACATTTAAAAAAAATTTAATACCTTTATTTAGGGGCTGGAGCCGTGGCGAAAGCAGCAGGGCATTTGCGTTGTGCGCACTATCCTAGGATGGACTGAGGTTCGATCCCTGGTGTCCCATAAGGTTCCCCAAGCCAGGAGCAATTTCTGAGCGTCTAGCCAGGAGAAACTCCAGACTCGCAGGGGTCCTCAAACTTTTTAAACAGGGGGCCAGTTCACTGTCCATCAGACCATTGGAGGGTCTGACTATAGTAAAAACAAAACTTATGAACGAATTCTTACGCACACTGCATATATCTTATTTTGCAATGAAGAAACAAAACAGATACAAATACAATATGTGGCCCGCGGGCCATAGTTTGAGGACCACTGCGAGTCCAGAGCATCACTGGGTGTAGCTCAAAAAGAAAAAGAAAATTTTAAACACCGTGATTACAAACTTGATTATAGTTGGGTGTCAGTCATAAAAAGAACACACACCCCTGTCACCAGTGCAACATTCCCACCATCAATGCTCCCTATCTCCCTCCTCCCCACCTCCAGACCCTCTGTTGATCATAAAAGACCTTTCTAAAGTATTTAGCAAGGTCCTGCAACTCAAAGAAAACAACTCCCTGGGGCCGGGCGGTGGCGCTAAAGGTAAGGTGCCTGCCTTGCCTGCGCTAGCCTTGGACGGACCGCGGTTCGATCCCCCGGTGTCCCATATGGTCCCCCAAGCCAGGAGCGACTTCTGAGCACATAGCCAGGAGTAACCCCTGAGCGTCACCGGGTGTGGCCCAAAAAACAAAAAAAAACAAAAAAAAGGAAAAGAAAAGAAAACAACTCCCTGATCCGCTAGTAAAACAAACAAACAAACAAACAAAAAACAGATTCTTTGAGAGGAGAAAATGTACAGGGTCCCTTTTGATTAGTTACCATAAGAGTCATAAGGGGGTGAGGGGAGGTAACTGAACCCTAAGCTTCTAAGATTCATTTAAGAGAAGATAAGAGTTTTACTTGAAGAGGGTGACTTGTATCAGAGTATTATATTGATGTATGCCTTGTGTGATTAGATTATCTTCTCACCTGGAGGCAGGAACAGCGTGCCACGCACCCGGCCCGCGCGCACAGGCTCCCGCCGCACCCCGGGTCCCAGAAAGTGGCGCTCGTGTAAAGTCCGGCCCAGGAGTCGCCCAGGCTCCAGATCGCGACCATCAAACACCTCCAGCTCCACCACGAAGGGCTTTTGCACATCCTGCTTGAGCAGCCGCCGGAGCGGCTTGTCGGGCTCCAGCGCCCAGAGCAGCCCCATGGGCTCGAGCCCCGCGAAGCTGCCGCCCAGCGCGGGCGAGCGCGCCAGGTCCAGCCGGCCGCCGGCATCGGCGCAGTAGCGCGCGTGGGCCCGGAACCGAGCGCCTGTCTCGTCGCGCAGGGACGCGCGCAGGGTCACCCGCTGCCCCGGAGACAGGCCCGAGGCCGAGATGCGCACCGGCTCGTCCCACAGGCTGCGGCCCGCCGGCTCCACCGCCACTGTCACCTCCATCTCTGCTGCTGTGAGAACTGAGCGTGGGAAACAGTAGACACCGTTTTATTCAAAGAGCTGACCTTGGAATTAGGACCTGATCAATAATCTGTGGTTACCGGCATCAGGTGCAGGGAGAGGGTGCCGCAGAGATATTTGAGCGCGACACAGTCGGGACTCTTGGTCTGTACATCTGCCAGGTGTCCCCCAGGCACTGGGTGGGCGTATTAGGGCTCCCTGAAATCTGGGTGATGCTGGGTCGGACCCTGGAAATCTGCTCTGCCTCCAGAAGCTAACTCTCCGTGAAGGAAATGATGTTGGCTAATTTATGTTAGTGGTGAAACCAGAGCTCCAGGCCTTAATCAGAATTCCTGTCCAGGAAAATGCAGAGAACTGGGGTAAATAAGTGATTAAGGAATTTATATGAATTACCATAGATGTATTTACAGACACACACCCATCCCGGTCAATTCTTTTGGTGAATTTAAAATAATTTGAGTTGAATTACCGTGAGTTGTACAGTTCAGTTACAAAGGTATCATGATTGAGTTTCAGTCATTTCAGTTTGAAGTTTTCTGGTTTCTATCTTTGTGGTTAGTCAGCCTCAGCTATGCTTTTCTTTGAGTTCTCTGAACACCCTCCATATTTCTACTCTAAATTCCTTAACTGAGGGGCTAACTAGGTGGTTGGTACTTTTTGGGTCATCAGAGCTGCCATTTTCATTCTCTATGCATGGCATTGTCCTGCTTTGTTTCCCCCATTGCCACACTTGTAGTGTGGTTTTTACTACGTGTTGTGGTGGGGTTCATGGGCTAGAAGATGCACGTGGCTGTGGAGCGAAGCAGAAAAGCAAGAAGGGGGGCTCGAGTGGTGGCTCAAGTGGTAGGGCATTTGTCTTGCACATGCTAACCAAGGATAAATTGTACTTTGATCCCCTGGCATCCCATATGGTTTTCGAAGCCAGGAGTGATATCTGAACACATAGTCAGGAGTAACACCTGAGTGTCATGGGGTGTGGCCCAAAAAGGAAAAAAAAAAGCAGGAAGGGAGATAGGCAACAGCCTTTTCACTTACAAAACACTTTTATGATCATTTTATTGATTTGTTTAATGTGTTTAATAAACTCACTGGTTCCACCGGATCAGACTGCTCTGAATTCCTCCTCTTATGCTGTTGCATTGCACGCTATTTACTGGGACTCGTAGTCCTAGCCTGGCTGTTTTAGTTGCCCTTCCCAGAAGCCTCTGGAAATTAAATATATTTTAATATCTTTCTCACCTTCTTTAGTTGTGTATAGAAAACCATGGAATTTTGTGCATAGATTTTGCAGCCTGAACTTTACTATACAAAGCTATTATTTGTATAAATTGATAGAAGTTTTAAGGCTTTCTAAATATAGTATCCTGTCAGATGCAAATAGTGAGAGCTTGCCTTCTGCCTGTGCTATCTGGATGCCCCTAATATCTTTCTTTTTATCTAATAGTGTTGTTGAGTAATTTCAGTGTCTTGTACCAGAACTTAGAGGAAAGATTTTTAGTTTTTTGCCACCATGTATAATGTTTGCTGAGGGCATGAGTAAATGACTTTGACTATAATGAAGAAAGTTCTTTAAATTCCCTTTTTGTCGAGAGGTTTATTTGGGGGGGGGGGTCACACCCAGCAGCACTCAGGATTTACTCCTGGCTCTATGATCAGAAATTGCTCCTGGCAGGCTTGGGGTTACCATATGGGATGCCGGGAATCGAACCACTGTCCTTCAGCATGCAAGGCAAATGCCCTACCTCCATGCCATCTCTCCGGCCCCTTGTTGAGAGTTTTAATTATGAATAGGTGCTGGAGCTCGTCAAATGCTTTTTTCTGCATTGATAGATATTTTATGATTATATAACATGATTATATTTTATATTATATAATTATATATTATATAATAGCATGATTTTTTTTCTTTTTATGTACATTAGACTTTATATATTTTTTATTTTTACTTTTTTGATTTTTGGGTCACACCTGGCAGCACTCAGGGGTTACTCCTGGCACTGCACTCAGAAATCGTTCCTGGCTGACACAGGGGACCATACGGAATGCCAGGATTCGAACCACCATCCATCCTGGATCAGCTGTGTACAAGGCAAACACCTTACCACTGTGCTATATCTCCAGCCCCCAGACTTTATATTTTATAATTGAAACAACAACTGGCACTTGAACACGGACACAGGACCTGACCACAGCAATGGTGAGGCCTTGACCCTGTGGTTAGTCACAGCTTTTTTAAACTGGACTGAAAATGGAGAGCCCAAAATGTTGGTGTATGTGGTGCCTGAGCTGATCACGGTGAATACCTTTTCAGGTTGGAGAGCAGGCAGTGAAGGGGGAGAGCTAAAAGCTTGGAGCACCTCCCCAAAGCATAGGCCCCTAACCTTTCTCCTATGAAAGGTGCCTTTTCTTTCTTTCTTTTTTTTAATATAATTGATATAATAATCCATGTAAGTCAAAGAAAGTTTCTGATTAAAAACACAATTTTTTTCCATAATAGCTAACATATCTTTCACAGTAGTATTTTACGTACATATTAACATTGAGTCAGGGGAATACCCATCACCAACTATGTCCTCCCCCATTCCAGTTCCCTTTCTACAACCCATATACCCCACCATCACCCCCCGGGCTGCTAGAGTAGGTGGACCCCTCTTTGTCTGGCTTACTATTAGTGATCACATATCTGTTTGGTCCTGGAACCCTCCCTTGTTTCCCCCTTTATTTAAGAGACAGAGCTAGAAAAATTGAGGTATGTGGTTTTGTTTGAAGGCAAGAAAAGCAATAGATTGGGGTACAAAATAAGAGGGAAAGAAAAAGAAGTCAAAAGTCAAATAGGCTGAAAATGGGCTAGTCCCTCTAGAGGCTTCCAACCTCAGTTTGAGAGAGGACGTGAAAAAGGTAATTGAAATACCACCACAATACAGAAAAAAAAATCGAATTAAATAACTGGTGAGCACTACAGCAATAAAGACAGGCACCACACAATAGTCTCGGTTCTGAAATCAAATCATGCTCGAGTGCAAAAAAAAAAAAAAAAAAAGAGAAAGACAAGACAAAATAAAATAAAATAATATTGGAGACATCAAATGTAATCTCCACACTGCCCACATTTACTCCCATGAGGCCTGCAAGTAGTGACCCATAAACACAGAACCAGAAATAAGCCCTGAACACAGGTGGATGCAGTCCAAAAGAAATGTAATGAAAACAGAAATACACTTACTTGCTTTATGAATGGAGACAGCCCCAACAGTAGTCTGGAGTGTTCAGGACCACTTGTGGGAACATGGGCTATTTTTCGGTCCTGGGTCAGATTCAGACCTTAAATGCTTTGTCAGGAGCACTTTCTGCCAAGAATAACATGGCTGAACAGAGTTTGACTCTGTCTGTTTGTTTGGGGCCACATCCGCAGTGATAAGGGCTTGCTCGTGGTTCATACTCACGGGTCATTCTTGGTCATCCTCAGGGGGCTGTATGTGGGGCCAGAGATCAAACTGTGCCATACCTAACTCTCTGTCCCCAAAAGTTTGCTTCTTATTGAAACTCTAAATAGTTCACATTAGGGGCTGGAGAGATAGCATGGAGGTAAAGCGTGTGCCTTGCATGCAGACGTCAGTGGTTTGAAACCCAGCATCCCATATGGTCCCCTGAGCCTGCCAGGAGCGATTTCTGAGCATAGAGCCAGGAGAAACCCCTGAGCACTGCCAGGTGTGAACCAAAAACAAAAAAAAAGTTGTTCACATTAGCTCAGTCAGTATAATTTATTGAACACTTACCATGTCCTGTGCCAGTCTCTAGGAATATAGAACTTTAGGAGTGCATAAGACCCAGTTCCAGGTTACAGTTGATTGGAAGCCACTAGCTGAGACTGGATTGCTGAAGAACTGTAAGAATGAAGCCAGACTTCTTCCTTTGGAGAATAATCTCAGTATTACATTTAGGGATTCTGTAAACTACGGCTCATTAACACTTCTATCATCCCTGCTTCAGGCAGGAAATTAGTTGACCACTTGGGGACCATGTCACTCTAAAATCTATGGACCAGAGGGAAAAATAATAGAGAAGGGGCCAGAGAAAAAAAATACATGGAGCACAGGTCAGCTCTGAATCTTGTTTCTGGTTTGGTTCTACCTGACTAGCCCCTTGTTTTATATGGGTTATAGGGCTTCTCAAGGTGAATACTATGGCCTTTTGAGCAAATCATGTCAGGCTGCTCAGGACATTATGAATAATCACAGCATTGCTGGCCTTTCTTTTTTTTTTCCCCTTGGTTTTGGGGTCACACCCAATTGTCCTTAGGAGTTACTCCTGCTCATCCTCAGAAATTTCTGCATTCAGAAATTGCTCCTGGCAGGCTTGGGGGACCATATGGGATGCTGGGATTCAAACCGAAGTCTGTCCTATGTTGGCAGTGTGCAAGGCAAACACCTTACTGCTCTGTTATTGCTTCTGCCCCTAGAATGGAGATTTCAAAATTTCAGGGGTAATTTCAAAATTACCCCTGGCCAAGAATTCAGGACTGGGTATTGATGATACAGTGGGAGGTAATTTGTTATTCTATTGACCAGGGGGCATTGCCTCCCCAAGTGTTAGCGTCCTTGAAAGTTACACATGGAAGAGGCAAATTATCTCTTTTACAAACAAATGGGCCAACAAATGGGCACAAAGAGGCTCTGTAAACATAGCTGGACTGGACAGTCTCAGCAAAATTTCAGGTTGACAAACTGTCCTCCAGGACCCAAGAAAATAAAAGGGACTCAGATGGAGCACACCACTAGTTTCTCTGAAGCATCCTGGGCACTCACTTGGCAGCAGGATCACCGAAGCCTGGCCTAGTCTCCACTTCCTTAGCTAGCAGTGACAAGGAGAACCATTACTGTCCTCCCATTGGTCCAGCTTGGGGTTGCTCTCTCAACTGGAAGTAGGTCACCTAGTGTTTGAGTTAACCATTGGAGAGCTTTTTTCTTCCACGAAAAAGAATAAGTGGTATTTCCTCAGCTTTAAATTCATCTATAGCTGAAAGTTTTATGATAAAGAACCTAGAAGACAACAGAAGATTTATTTTATATTATTTATTTTAAAACAGCAGTATTTTGGGGGCCTGAGTGATAGTACAACGGTAGGGTGTTTGCCTAGCACACAGATGACCCACGACAGATCCGGGTTCAATCTCCAACATCCCATATGCTTCCCTGAGCCTGCCAGGAGTGATTTCTGAGCGTAGAGTCAGGAGTAACTTTTTTGTGCTACCGGGTGTGGCCCAAAAACCAAAATTAAAAAAATTAAAAAAAATAATAGAGCAGTATTTTGGGTTTCCTGGCCATACCTAATGATGCTCAAAGTTTTCTCCTGCTCTGAGCTCAGAAATCATGCTGGCAAGCCTGGAAGACCATTTGGAATGCTGGGAATAGAACTTCCTTGGGCCCCCATCCAAGGCAAATGACATTTCTATTTTACTAATGCTCTGATCTGAAAATAAAAATTTAAAGTGAATTTTTTGCTTTTAAGTAACTTCAATGTAATGCTACCAAAGGATGTTTACATTAATAATTGTCAATGAGAAAATTACTCAAAATTTATGTGAATATGTTATTAATACTAATGACATGTTATCTTGATCACATATAATTGACATAAATTATAAATACTAGAATTGGACCTTAAATCTATTGTATCCACAATACCAATAAATTATAACTTAGAAGATGTCTTGGGGATACCTCCAAGATGTTTACAGAAGAAGGCTATGATTTCCTTCCATGCATCTACCTGGGCCTTAGCATGAGCCCTGGGCTCCCCACCCCATATCATAGGTGTCTTCATTAGTCTGTGTGTGGAAGCTGGACACATGGGGAAATAAGGGGGCTCAATGTGATGCCCAGTTCCAGGATAAGAAATGATCTGGGGTTTTCCTTTTCCATGGGCCTGTAACCTTTCAGAGGCTCTTTGGGCATTGAACTCACTCCTCCAGTTGTGGTCATCTTCACCGACAATGAAGAGAATGGGCCCCTCAGCCTTCTCTATGGGAATCATGTGGGGGCTGTCACGTATATCTATGATATCAGGCCATATATTCACAATATCCAGCATGCCTGAAAAAGATGTCTTGGCTCGCTTCATATCAAGCGCCTATTACTGGAATACAAATTTGCTTGTAGTAGCATATGGGAAGAAACCTACAGAATCCAGTTCCATTAATGGAAACTGTGGCTGTGATATTCTTCATAAATGAGGCCATGGCAAGACAAATATCAGCACCTACAGAAAGTCCCAGAAGTCCAATGCCAGGACCCCTTACCTGGGAGAAAAATAAGAATAGCATCTATTACCTATGTAATAGAAAATGCTTTTGAAATGCAACTGCATTCTGCAACTGCAGAATCTAATTAATCCTTATAGTCCCCCCCCAAATAATCCATGGCAATGTTAAATCAATAAGCTTCTCAGTTATTTATCCATCCTGAGAATACCAGGGATTTTCATGTTAGTAATTCCTTTAAATAAACATTAAGTGGATTTTGGGTTGGTTGGTTTTGTTTTAGGGTCAGTTCCAGCTATGTTTAGGGCTTTCCTCTGGCTCTGAGCTCATGATTAATTTTTTGGTGGGTTCAGGGTACCCAATGCAAGTGCCACATGCACTGTGCTATCTCTCTGGCCCCATCCATGAATATTTATTATGAATTCTACATTATTAGCTCTTCTGGTAGAAATTGGAAATTGGTCACAAGTCAAGCAAATCTCCAAACAAAGCATTCTAAACAGCAGCACCCTTGGCACAGTGAGTTACTTCAGACCTGTGCCCTCTTAGGAGGTATTTCTGGGAGATATAATAGAGAAAAGACAAAGAAGAACCTGGGAGTGCTGGATCATGTAGCACAGGGCTTCTTCAAAGTAGTCCAGCTGTATGCTGTCCAAATCCCTGGAAAGATCTTCAAACTGATAAGCCAGAGCCAATGTGGCAAAGCCATGGGAAGCCAGAAGGCTGGGCTGGTATTCCATCAAGCCCACTCCTAAGCCAAAGGAGTCAATGATCCCAGGGAAAGGCCCAGGGCCTGGAGAAAAGAATATTATAATATTATGTAAGAAGCTTGCTATTTTAATTAACAAGAATTCTTTCTAGACTATTTAGTAAGGTCTTTCTACTTAAAGAAAACAACTCCCTGATCCACTAGTAAGAAAGGATACAGTAAAAAGAGGAGAAAAACTACAGAAAATCCCTTCTCATAAATTATCATACAGTAATATGGTGGAGGGTGGTGGTTACTGAATCATAAATTTCTAAAATGCATTTAAGACACAGAGTTTTACTTTGAGAGTTGGGCATAGAAATGAGTCTTGTAACAGAATTTTATATTGATTTATGTGTTTGGCTTATCTTCTCACCTGGAGGCAGGAACAAAGTGTCACGCACCTGGCCAGAGCTCACAGGTACCCTCCGCACCCCGGGTCCCAGGAAGTGGCGCTCATCCTGGCTCCGGATCATGGCCATCTAGCAACTCCAGCTCCACCAGGAAGGCCTTCTGCATGTCTCTCTTCACCAGGCGCACCAAGGGCTTGTCGGGCTCCAGCACCCAGAGCAGCCCCATGGACTCGAGCCCCGCGAAGCTGCCGCCCAGCGCGGGCGAGCATGCCAGGTCCAGCCGGCCGCCGGCATTGGCGCAGTAGCACGCGTGGACCCGGAACAGCGCATCCTTCTTGTCGCGCAGGGACGCGCGCAGGGTCACCCGCTGCCCCCGGGATAGGCCCCACGCCCAGATGCGTACCAGCTCGACCCAAGGCTGTGGCCCGCTGGCTCCACTGTCACCTTCACCGCCATCCTAAAAGGAAAGGGGTGACCCTAACTTTGGGGGATCGCAGCAGCCTGGCCTAGTCTCCACCTCCTTGGCCAGCAGTGACAGAGAGCCACTACAGTCCTCCCATCGGTCCAGCTTGGGGGTTGCTCTCTGAATTGGGAGATCACCTAGTGTTTGTGCAAATCCAGAACAAAGTCAAAGAAGGGTTTTTTGAGAAGTTAATCATCAATCTTGCAGCTTACAGTACTGAGTATTGTAACAGAAACAAAGGCTGCTGAGAAGTTACAGGATAGGGAGAAAATGGGGCAGTTATAAGAAATAGAAAATTTGAAAAACATATGATGTTGTGGTCATTCCTATGTGGAGAAGCCTAGTCCTCCTTCTCTAACTCCGCAATTTCCTACCAAATCTCTTCCGGTAGGCAAAATAGCAACTAGAACACTTCCGTTTCAAAACCAGTTTATGAAATTTTTAGCAAGAGAAATGCTTGAAAGCCTAGAAATCAGTTTCCTACTCTGAAAAGGATTTATCGTGATGATTTTATATAGATAAAAGATAACAACCCTCACAATACTAGTGATAAACACTAGTGAGAAAAACTAATGTGTCATTCGAAATGGTGTTGTTTTACAACTCACAAATCTGGTCACTGAAGTGTCAGGATTAAACTAATTGGTATTTCTGAGAAAGTCACTCAGTGGCCTCTTCCCAGAAACAGAGAAACATAAATTGACAAAATGGCTGATTTACAGAAAAATGTGGTACATATGTCATCACAGCTGATCATGGTTCCATCCCCAACACCATCCTGAGCAGAGCTGAATGTAACCCAAACACCCCCAAAATTCTACCCTGCTATAAATAGTTGAACCATAATACAATTGTTAACCATTGGAGAACTCTTTTCTGCCACTGAAGAAAGAATAAGTAGGCCATTGCAAGGGGCCTCAGCCTGATCATTGACTGTGGCATTTGAGACCAGCCCAGAAGAGTCTGGGAAGCTGCTTGATTGGAGGTGATCTGGAAATGCCCAAGGAGGGTGAAGTCAGAGGAGCCTGGCCCCTCTGCTTTCATTGTGGCCGTGTACATCTTCTAGCCAATAAATTATAACATAACATGTAGAGAAAAAAATCATACAACAAGCGTGACAATGGAGAAACAGCACAGGCCAACACCAGGAATAGAGAATGAAAATGGCAGATATGATGACCCAAAATGTGCCAACCAACTAGCCTCTTATATAAGGAGTTTAGAGAACAAATATGGAGGATGTTCATAGAACTCAAAGAAAGCATAGTGTGAGTTGAACGGACCACAAATAAGAATCAAGAGGATAGAAGATAGGAATCAGAAAGCTCCAAACTGAAATAACAGGTCTGGAAAACTCAATAGATGAAATGGACACCTCATTGAAAAGCCTCTCCAACAGAGTAACAGCAGCTGAGGATAGAATCAGTGAGCTACAACAGTGTTTTTCAACCTTTTTGTGCAAAGGCACACTTTTTTCATGAAAAAAATCACGAGGCACACCATTAGAAAACACTAAAAAATATTTAACTCTGTGCCTATATTGACTATATATAATGTAATTCTCTTGAATAGGAATCAAATAAACACAAAGAAATTCTTTTATAATTACTTTTTATGAAATAATAAAGTATCTTATAATTGTTCATATTTCTGTTTACTTACTCAGTGCAAAACCTGGGCCTGTTTGGCTGAACACCAAGCTGATATTCTGGTAGGAATTGAAGAAAGACACACACAGAGCTTTTCATCAAGAGCTCTCAGTCTCTCTCGTCTTTTTTTTTTTTTTTTTTTTTTTGGTTTTTGGGTCACACCCGGTGACGCTCAGGGGTTACTCCTGGCTATGCGCTCAGAAGTCGCTCCTGGCTTGGGGGACCATATGGGACGCCGGGGGATCGAACCGCGGTCCATCCAAGGCTAGCGCAGGCAAGGCAGGCACCTTATCTCTAGCGCCACCGCCCGGCCCAGTCTCTCTCGTCTTTATTTTTTATAGTTCGTAACATGCGCTTCGGCTCACAAATAGACCAATCATGCTGAAGCCACTTATTACGGATGAAATGAAAAATTTTCCCATGGCACACCAGACAATATCTCATGGCACACTAGTATGCCACAGCACAGTGGTTGCAAAATGCTGAGCTAGTAGATGAGATATATTACAACTTCATACAACAGAAGAGATTGTAAAAGAGCTTTAAAGAAAATAATCAGACTATGGGAAAAGTACTCAGAGAAAGTGAATAGATGAGAATAGAAGTCTTTGATAAGCTTAACAGAAACAACGTAAGAATCAATGTAGTCCCAGAAACCCAGGAAGAGAATCCTCAGTTAGAATTCATAGTCAAGGGGCCGGGCGGTGGTGCTAGAGGTAAGGTGCCTGCCTTGCCTGCGCTAGCCTTGGATGAACCGCGGTTCGATCCCCCGGCGTCCCATATGGTCCCCCAAGCCAGGAGCAACTTCTGAGCGCATAGCCAGGAGTAACCCCTGAGCATTACCGGGTGTGGCCCAAAAACCAAAAAAAAAAAAAAAAAAAAAAGAATTCATAGTCAAGAACATAATTGTAGAGAATGTCCCAGAGCTAAATATTGCATGCAACCAAATCCTACATGCTCAAAGAGTACCAGCTAAAAGAGACCTGAAAAAAGCACTCCATGACTCATCCTAGTCACAATAATGAATCCCACAGATAGGGAAAGACTACTGAAAGAAGCAAGATTAAAAAGGGAAATTAGGGGCTGGAACAATAGCACAGTGGTAAGGCATTTGCCTTGCACGTGGCCAACACAGGACAGACTCTGGTTCGAATTCCGGCAACCCATATGGTCCCCTGAGCCTGCCAGAAGCGACTTCTGAGCACAGAGTCAATGCCTGAGTAATGCCTGGTATGGCCCAAAACAAAAAAAGTGTGTGTGGGGGGGGGGGGAATTACATTCAAAGGAGCATACTTAAGATTTACCATAGACCTGTTACAAGAAAACTTTAAGGCCAGAAGGCAGTGGTGGAATATAGTGACATAATTCGATAAAATGAATGCTTTGCCTAAAATATTGCACCCATCCAGACTCACTTTCAGTTTGAAGGAAGTATACATAGATTCACAGATAAGTAACAGCTCAGACACTTTAAATTTAAAACCAGTCTTAAAAGAAAAACTGAAAATTCTACTTTAAGAAAAGACAGACCAACACACACTCAACAAACTTCTACACAATAATGACACTAAATCTATGACAATTATCTCTCCCACAGGACTAAATGCACCTGGGAGAGACATAGAGTGGCAAAATGGATCAAAAAGCTGAATCAAACTTTCTGCTGCCTACAGAAACACATTTGAATAGTCAGAACAAACATAGACTCAAAATCAAAGGTTGGAGGAAAATAATCTAAGCAACAACTCTCTTAAAAAAGCTGGAGTGGGGGCTGGAGAGATAGCATGGAGGTAAGGCGTTTGCCTTTCACGCAGAATGTCACTGGTTCAAATCCCGGCATCCCATATGGTCCCCTGTGCCTGCCAGGTGTGATTTCTGAGCATGAAGCCAGGAGTAACCCCGGAACACTGCTGGTGTGACCCAAAAATAAAAAGAAAAACCTGAAGTGGCCATTTCAGTAGATGACATAAACTCGGGACTCAGAAAAGGTATAAGGTACAATGATGAACTTTTTGTACTAATCAAATATGTACAACAGGAAGAAATTATACTCCTAAACATATATGCACCCAATGAGAGACCAGCAAAATATTTAATACAATTGTTGACAAATCTGAAAGAAGATATCAATAGCAATGCAATAATAGTGGGAGACCTCAACACTGCCCTACTTGATAGGTCAACCAGGGGGAAAACCAACAAGCATATACTAGCTCTGAAAATAGAAACGGATGAAAGTGGACTAGTAGAGCCGGAGAAATAGCATGGAGGCAAGGCGTTTGCCTTGCATACAGAAGGATGGTGGTTCAAATCCCAGCATTTATATGGTCCTCCATATAATTCCAGGAGCAATTTCTGAGCATAGAACCAGGAGTAACCTCTGAGTGCTGCAGGGGATGACCCAAGAACCAAAAAAAAAAAAAAAAAAAAAAAGAGTGGACTATTAGATATGTGTGTGTGTGTGTGTGTGTGTGTGTGTGTGTGTGTGTATGGCACTCCATCCCCAAAAAAACTGGATAACATTCTTCTCCAATGCACATGGATTATTTTCCAGGATAGACCACATGCTGTCCCATAAAACATATCTCCATTAAATCAAGAGAATAGAAATTGTATAGACTACCTTCTCAGATAACAAGAACTGAAATTAGAAGTGAACTACAAAGGGACACAGAAGTAAAACTTTAGGGGCCGGTGAGGTGGCACTAGAGGTAAGGTGTCTGCCTTGCAAGTGCTAGCCAAGGAAACACGGTGACCACGGTTCAATCCCCCTGCGTACCACATGGTCCCCCCAAGCCAGGGGCAATTTCTGAGCGCTTAGCCAGGAGTAACCCCTGAGCATCAAATGGGTGTGGCCCCCAAAAAACAAACAAACAAAAGAAGTAAAACTTTAAAACCTGAAAATTATATAGCTCATACTGAACAACCAGTGGGTCAGAGATAAAATCAAAGAGGAAATGTAAACATTCCTGGCAACAAATGACAATGAAGACACAAATTATCAGAATTTATGGGACATAGCAAAAGTGGTACTAAGAGAAATATTTATAGCTTTGAAAGCACACACTAGGAAGGAAGACTGGGCCTACAATGGCATAGCTTATAAAAGTAGAAAATAATCAAGAAAAAATCAAAAATAGGTAGGCAAAAGGAAATAACAAAGCTTAGAACAGAAATTAGGGGCCGGAAGGTCACCAGTTCGAATCCCGGCGTCCCATATGGTCCCCCGTGCATGCCAGGAGCAATTTCTGAGCACAGAGCCAGGAAAAACCCCTGAGAACTGCCGGGTGTGACCCAAAAACCACAAAAAAAAAAAAAAAAGAACAGAAATTAATGAACTGGAAATCCAAAATTCATTCTGATAGATCAATGAAAGCAAAATTTGGTTCTTTGACTAAATAAACAAGATTGATAAACCACTAGCAAAACTCATAAAGAAAATGAGAGAGAAACTCAATAAACTGGATTAGAAATGAAAATAGGAGATCACTACAAATATTGCAGAGATTCAAAGGGTAATCAGAGACTACTTTGCTATGAAACATGAGAATCTGAAGGAAATGGATAAATTCTTGGACTTCTATAAGCTTTTACTGTTAAACCAGGATAATCTAGCATATCTAAACAGATTCATCACTATTGAGGAACTTAAAATGGTAATCAAAAGTCTTCCCAAAACAAAAGCCCAGGCCCAAATAGATTCATTAATGAATTCTTTCAAGCCTTTCAAGAAGAACTACTACCAATCCTTTTCAGGCTTTTTTCATGAAATTGAAAAAAATAGGAGCACTCCCAAATAGTTTATATGAAGCTAATATCACCCTGATACCAAAACCAGGCAGAGATTTTACAATAAAAGAAAACTACAGACCAATATCCCTAATGAACAGAGATGCAAAAATCCTCAACAACATCCTGGCAAATAGGATCCAATGTCTCATCAAGAAGGTCAAACACCATGACCAAGTAGGTTTCATTCCAAGAATGCAAGGATGGTTTAATATACATAAATCAATCAACACATTATAGAATATCAACAAAAAGAAAAAGAAAAACCACATAGCACAGCGACGTTTGCCTTGCAAGCAGCCGATCCAGGACCAAAGGTGGTTGGTTCGAATCTCGGTGTCCCATATGGTCCCCCGTGCCTGCCAGGAGCTATTTCTGAGCAGACAGCCAGGAGTAATGCTTGAGCACTGCCGGGTGTGGCCCAAAAATCAAAAGAAAAAAAAAAAAGAAAAACCACATGATCATATCAAAAGCAGAGAAAGCATTTGATAAGGCCTAACACCCATTCTTGATTTAAAAAATCTTTCATCAAGATAGTCATGGAAGAAACTTTTCTCAGTTTAGTCAAAGCCATCTACCACAAGCTAATGTCAAATATAATTCTCAATGGAGATAAACTAAATGCCTTTCCTCCAAAATCTGGTACAAGACAAGGCTGCCCTCTCACCACTCCAATTCAACATAGTACTGGAAGTACTTGCTATAGTGATTAGGAAAGAAAAACTATCAAGGGAATCCAGATAGAAAAGGAAGAAGTCAAGCTCTCACTGTTTGCAGATGACATGATACTATATTTAGAAAACCTTAAAGAATCTACCAAAAAGCTCCTAGAAACAATAGATTCATGTAGCAAAGTGGCAGAATACAAAACTAAAATGCAAAACTCAATGGTCTTACACATACATAATGATAGAGAAGAAATGGACATTAAAAAAATCTCACTCATATAAGTGCCACACAAACTCAAATATTTTGGAGTCAACTTAATTAAAGATGTGAAGTACCTATACAAAGTAAACTGCAAAACACTGCTTCAAGAAATAAAAGAGGACACACCACACAAAAATGGAGACACATACCCTGCTCATGGATTGGGAGGATTAACATCATTAAAATGGCAATACTCCCAAAGCATTGTACAGATTTAATGCAATCCCTCTAAGGATATGCATGACATTCTTAAAAGAAGTGGATCAAACACTCCTGATGAATAAACACCCATGAATAGCTAGAGCAGCCCTTAAGAAAAGGAATATGGGATGCATCACTTTCCCCAACTTTAAATTGTATTACAAAGCTATAGTCATTAAAACAGCATGGTATTGGAATAAGACAAACATTCAGATCAATGGAATAGACTTGAGTATTCAGAAAATATTCCCCAGACATGCAATCAATTAATCTTTGATAAAGGGGCAATAAAAGAAAATGGAGCAAGGAAAGTCTCTTCAACAAGTGGTGTTGGGACAACTGGTCAGCCACATGCAAAAAATGTCAACTCAGACTTCCATCTAATACTATGCACAAAAGTCAAATCCAAGCGGACTGAAGACCTTGATATCAGACTCAAAAAACATAAGGTATATAGAACACCACATAGGTAACACGCCATAATACTGAGACTAAAAGCATCTTCAAGGAGGAAACATCACTCTCCAAATAAGTGGAAGCAGAAATAAACAGATGGGAGCATATTAAGCTGAGAAGCTTCTGCACCTCAAAAGAAATAGTAGCCAGGATACAAAAGCCATTCACAAAATGGGAGAAACTATTCACACAATACCAATCAGATAAGGGGCTAATAACTAAGATACACAGGTTCTGATAAAAATTAATAAGAAAGTAACATCTACCCCCATCAAAAATGAGGAGGAGAAATGAACACTTTCTCAAAGAAGAAATACAAATGACCAAAAGGCACATGAAAAAAATGCTCCATATTATTAATCATTAGAGAGATGCAAATGACAACAATGAGGTACCACCTTACCCCACAGAGACTGGCACACATCACAAAGAACAAGAACAATTAGTGATAATAGGTTTTTGGGGAGAAAGGAACTCTCATTCACTGCTGGTGGGAATGCCGTCTAGTCCAGCCTTTATGGAAAACAATATGAAATTTCTTAAAAAACTTGAAATTGGAAATGGAAATTGAGCTTCCATTTGATCCAGCTATACCACTACTAGGGATATACCCTAGGAACACAAAAACACAATACAAAAATGTGTTCCTCACATCTATATTCACTACAGTACTATTTACAATAGCCAGTCTCTGGAAATAACCAAGAACCCTTTGAATAGATGAATGGCTAAAGAAACTGTGGTACTCCTAGGGATATACCCTAGGAACACAAAAATACAATACAAAAATCCCTTCTTTACACCTATATTCATTGCAGCACTATTTACAATAGCCAGATTCTGGAAACAATCAAGATGCCCTTCAACATATGAATGGCTAAAGAAACTATGGTACATATACACAATGGCATATTATACAGCCATCAGGAGAGATGAAGTCATGAAATTTTCCTATACATAGATGTGCATGGAATTTATTATGCTGTGTGAAATAAGTCAGAGGGAGAGAGATAGACACAGAATAGTCTCACGCATCTACCTCCTTCCTCCGGAACTCCAGGGCTTCCCTGGGCCACATGCCTGGGCAAGCCAGCGAGATGGGAATAGCAGCACAATAGGTTCTTGCTTCAGGAAGTCCCAGGGAAGTTTCCTTACTAAACTTGTCCATTGTGAAACCGCGTGGGGGCTAGCTTCCCCGCACAAAACATATTGACAAATATTTGGATATCACTGTGTTTAATCTGTCATAATCTGAAAGCCGCCCAGGAGCTCATTTTTTCCCCTTTACTCCCTCACTTTCACCTCCTATTACCCCACATTTAACCATTTTTCTGTACTAATGATTTTTGTTTTGGCCAAGGTGGATTACATCTCTTTCACAGTTATTTTTTGGGTGGAGTCTGAAGCTTCAGCAGGCAAGATGTGGACAGCATGGCTCCAAATTGTAGGCTTTTTGAGCAAGCTAAGTGGAAGATGCAGCCTCGGCTGCCCCCCCCCCCACAGCCTTCTTTCTCCTTCCTCCCATTCCCCAGGGTGATTCCTGGACACCTGCTCAGGGTTCTGGCGAGGAGCAATTTAAAGGAGTCCCCAGGCTTCCTCGTTCCTGCAAGGGGCTGGGAGGGGACTGGTGAACTTCCGACTTCCAGCAATTAGGAAGCAAACGCCTCTCGGGGAGTCGGAAGCTTCAGCAGGCAACATGGGGAGGACATGGCTCCAGGTGCTCTTCGCTTGTCCAAATTACAGACCAAAGTGGTGTCTCAGAAACAACACCCTCCCTCTTGACAATTTCTAAAATATAAAAGGGACATGTGTATCTCCTTTGTATTTCTCAGATATATTCCCTTAACGTCTATAATTTTTTTGAACATCCTCATATAGTGACAATTTTGCCTGCTGGTTATGTTATTTGATTGTTTGATTTTCTCCCTTTGGGATCTGTTTTATAAGCAATACTGGTAGAAGAGTATCTCTGTATAGATTTCATGCTTGAACCAAGTTACGGGGAATGTTGGACTTGATTCGTCAGCCCCCAGATGCACCAACAATATCTTGTGGCATTGCTTCTCTTTTGCATAGGCACATTAAAAGGAAAAATAATATATATGCAAACAAGTTCTTATCTAATAGAGATGGGAACACAAATTTGGTAATGCAATTAGGCCTTATACTCTGAACATTGGCATAATGACTTGGCATAGGCCTCAAAAGAATGGGCATCGCCCACACACACCTGAACAATAGATATCATCTATGGAAACAACCACAATTGTCTATAACAGTTCCAGGATCCAAGCCTCTACCAGTTGAAAACCTACCACTGCTTTGGCATTGACTTATTCCAAAGAGTGCTCTCAACACCCAGACAACTCAGCAACAGCCTGCTTGCAGGGCAGATTGCTCCACATCTAATGGTGTGCTGAAACTAGAGGATGCTCCACATCAGACTGACATCAATGAAAAAATGCACAGAATCCAGAATCTTTAAATATAAGAACCTGATACCAACAATAGCTAAAGTGTGAAAAAGTTTCACCGGAAGCACGGAGAATGACTCGGATTAGACAGACTGGTATGCCTGGAACCCAGAGTCCATCTTATGCCAATAAACTTCTAGGGTGAGACTTTTTTGTAATCAGTCTAAGGATTTTTTTTTTCCGTTTTCCCCATATTTTTCTGGACCTATGCAAACAACGACGACTGCCACTATCACACCTTCACTATATTTTTTAATCTTAACCTTTAAGGAAAAAAATACAATTTACTGAACTTAACAAATAAGTAGAAAGCCTGTCTCGAATACAGGCAGGAGATGGGAAAGGGGAGGGGGGAATGTTACACTGGTGAAGGGGGGTGTTCTGTTTGTGACTGTAACCCAACTATGATCATGTTACTTAAATAAAAAATATATTAAAATAAAAAATTAAAAAAAAATATTCATATAGAGCTCAGAAGTTTTTATAAAGGAGCTAGTATATAAAAAGAAAGGAGAATAAATACTAGATGTGCTTATAAATGTAATTCTATCACTATATACATATATATGATATATACATATATGATATTTAAAGGGGATATAAATAAAGTTAAAATTTAGCTACTAGAAAAAAATAAATATTTAATATTTTAAAAAAGAATATAGAAGATAATAGAAATTTTATTTTATATTATTTATTTTAAAAGAGTATTTTTGGTTTTCCAACCATACCTAGTGATGCTCCAGATTTACTCCTGCTTTGAGCCCAGAAATCATGCCTGGCAGCCTTGGGAGACCATCTGGAATGCTGGGGATAGAACTTGAGTGGGCCCCCATCCCAGAAAAATCCCCTTCCTATTTTTTAAATTTTTTATTTTTAATTATGAGAACAAAGATGCAAAGAAAAAGTACAAGGTAAAGTTACAGTGGAAGGACAATCACCCATAAACAGAATTCTCAGAAGAAGTCCCCTTGCTGATATCTTAACTTTGAACTTTCAGCCAAAGAACATTAAGATAAATAAAACAGAGCCCATGTACAATTACTTTGTCCTCAAGTCTCCAGATTGTAATACATTATAATATTTCTTAGCAACACACAATCTAAAGCCATAAAACTTATGTAACTCTTTAAATATTAAAAGGCATAGTATTTTTTTTACATTTCCATGCACATGCATATTAGTTTAAGTTAACCTCAAAAGTTTAAGTGGGTTTTTTTTAAGGATTAGAATCAAAGGAGCACAGTAAAAAACGGTGTTAGAGTGGCAATTATTGTTTGCATAGGCCCACCAAAATATGAGGGACATGGAAAGGAAAAACCTTGGCCTAAATACAAGGAGACCCTACCCCTGAAGTTTCCTGGCATAAAACAAACTCTAGGCTCCAGGCAAGCTAGTTTGTCCAATCCAAGACATTGTCTGTAGTGCCAACATACTTTTTATTTTTCACACAGTCTCTGTTGTTGGTATCATGTTTCTGTATTAAAGATCCTGGAATCTGCATATCCTACAATGAATTCAGGATGTGGAGCGTCCTCTAGTTTCACCTCACAATTAAAGGGCAATGCAGAGAGCCCTGTCCTGTGAGCAGGTCGTTGTTGTTGTTAAGTCTTCTGAGTGTTAAGGGAAGTCTCTTTTGAGCAGATTGATGTCAGAGCAGTGGTAGGGTCTTCCCTGGTAGAGGATTGCTTCCAGGTGATGTCATAGACAAACTTGGATGTTTTGTGGATGACTTCCCCGGTTCAGGGGTAAATGGAGAATGCCCATTCTCCTGAGGCCTGTGCCAGGTCATTATGTCAATGTTCCTCCCCTTCCTATTGTACTAATGCTCTGATATGACAATAAAAATTTTGAGAGAACAAGAATGTTTTTTGCTTTTTAGTAACTTTAATATAATGTTAACATAGGTTGTTTAAATTAATAATTTTCAATGAAAAACTTACTCAAAAGTTACCTATATATTATTAATACTAATGAAATGAAGTTAATGGGTTTTTTTGTTGTTTTTGGGGGGGAGGGGCCACACCCAGTGATGCTCAAGTATTACTCCTGGCTATGCACTCAGATATTGCTCCTAGCTTGGGGAAACATATGGGATGCCAGGGATCAATCCAAGTCCATCAGCTGAGTCAGCTGCTATTGCTGCAGCCCCTAATGTTATCTTGATTACTTATAATTTACATAGATTTTTTTTTTGGTTGTTGGGCCACACTTAGTGGCGCTCAGGGGTTACTCCTGTCTCTCTGCTCAAAAATCGCTCCTGGCAGGCACAAGACCCATACGGACCACCATTGTTCCTGGATCAGCTGTTTGCAAGACAAATGCCCTACCGGCTGTGCTATCTCTCCGGCCCTAATGTACATGGAATATTAAACACTAAAAGCTGACTTTAAATCTATTGTATTCACAATAAACCAACAAATTACAACCTAGAAGATGTCTTGGGGATACCTCCACGATATTTTCAGAAGAAGGCTAGAATTTTCTCCCATGCATCTATTTGGGCCTTAGAATAGGCCCTGCATTCCCCATCCCACATCATAAGTGTCTTTGTCTAAGTGTCAAAGCTGGACACATGGTGGAAATAAAGGGGCTCAATGTAATGCCCAGTCCCAGAGTAAGAAATGATCTGGAGTTTTCCTTTTCCATGGGTTTGTAACCTTTCAGAGGCTCTTTGGGCATTGAACTCACTCCTCCAGTTGTGGTCATCTTCACCAACAATGAAGAGAATGGGCCCCTCAGCCTTCTCCATGGGAATCATGTGGGGGCTGTCACGTATAGCTATGATATCAGACCATGTATCCACAATATCCAGCATGCCTGAAAAAGATGTCTTGGCTGGCTTCATATCAGCGCCTATTACTGGAATACAGATCTGCTTGTCATAGCATATGGGAAGATATTGAGAGAACAAGAATGATTTTTGCTTTTTAGTAACTTTAATATAATGTTAACATATACAAATATGTTGATAGCAAGACAAATATCTGCACCTACAGAAATTCCCAGAAGCCCAATGCCAAGACCCCTTACCTGAAAGAAAAATAAGAAGAAGCATCAAGAACCTATGTAATAGAAAATGCTTCTTAAATGCAACTTCAGAATCTAATTTAACTCATCTTTGTAACCCTCTCTCCCCACCCCCAAAAAAAACCCTGTCAATGTTCAGTCAGTAAGCTTCTCGGTTATCCACACATCCTGAGAGCACCAGTGCAGCCCTAGCAAGAGGGATTTTTAAAAAAAAATATTTTTATTTAAGCACCTTGATTACAGACATGATTGTAGTTGGGTTTCTGTCATATAAAAAAATACCCCTTTTCACCTGTGCACCATTCCCATCAGCAATGTCCCCCCATTTCCCTTCTTCCCTCCACCTGTATTTGAGACGAACATTCTAATTCTCTCATTCATTAACGTTGCTATGATAGTTGTTTGTGTACTGATTTCTCTAACTACACTCACCACTCTTTGTGCTGAGCTTCATCTTATGACCCAGTCCTTCCAGTCCTTATCTCTATTTTCTGTGGGCACAATTACAATAATGACTTTTATTTTTCTTAAAACTCATAGATAACTTGAACCATCTTGTTCTGCCTCTCAAATTGAGGGAGAAATAATGGAGGGCACCAAGACCAAACAGGCATATGAACATTGAGTAGAAATAAAAAATGATCAGACTTGAACACAAAATCCAAAGCCAACTACAACAGAAATGATACCCAATCTACAACAGGCTAGACACAGAAGGGACCACTTGTACTAGCAGCTCTCAAGGCAAAGGAAGGGCAATATGGGATGCAGGCTGGGAACAGGGTTGGAGGGAGGACAACATTAGTGGTGGGAATGCCCCTGATTCAATGTCACTGTGTACCTGAAACACTACTGTGAATTATTTGTAAACCACTTTGGTCAAAATAAAAATTATTAATTAAAAAAAAGAAAAAGAAAAAACTCATAGATGAGTGAGACTATTCTGTGTCTATCTCTCTTCCTTTAACTTATTTTGTGGGGAGCTGATAGAACCCAGAACAAAATGGTGTCTCAGAAGCCCCTGACCTTGTTGCCTACGTGACAAGAGGCACTCATGCCCTGATGACAAAGGAAATGGCTAACCTCAAAAGTTAAAATTTACACAGAGCAGCCTGACTGCATAGCCAGGAGGAAGCAACGTAAATAGAACAGTCTGTCTTTGTAACAGTTAAAACTAGCAAAAGATTAATGTGTCCCTTTTTGATGTTTGTGTCCTGACATTTCTATATCAGTTTCTTTTAGACCTGTTGGCTAAGCAAAGTTTTTAGATCCTGTCTTGTAACATTTAAGTAACTGATAAGGTTGGAATGTTGGCTCACAAATTCTTTATCCCAACTCCTCCCCTGGCTTATGTAGATATTGAAAAACAAATTGTGCTTTGCCTCTGCCATATTTGGAAATATTCCTTGCCTGAAATGATGATTGGTGTGTTTGAATTTCCCCCCATGCAACTGCCTATAAAAGCTGGCCACCCCTTACAATAAATACTTTTGAGCAGCGTGAGTTGTCTTAAGCCTCCTTCTTTCTAACCTCTCCAGTTTGCTTCATAGATTGGCTCTGCTCGAGAAGACCCACGAATTACTAGCGACTTTCATCTCCATACCTCTGCGGGTCGGGGGTCCCCATCGGGGGTCGCAAGTGGCGCCCAACGTGGGGCTCGAGTTACAGACCACTGATCGGACGGCAGAAAAGACGAGTCCGGAGCCTGCTCATAAGATGTCAGGTAAGCCCCATCAGGGTGGTGCTGAGTAGGGTTAGTCTAATACCTAGGTGAACACCGCAGTCCCATTCGTCCCACAAATATGGGGACCACTATCAGCAAAGAAGCAAGGTTTACTAAAGAGATTCAAAAGGAACTAAGAGATAGAAATATAGAGGTTAAGAAAAAAGACCTAGTAAAATTTCTGCTTTTTGTACATGAGGTTTGCCCTTGGTTTGTTATAACTTGTCCGAAAATAGTCCGTAACACCTGGAACCAAGTTGGGACTGAACTCACTGATCACTTTAACACTCAAGGCAGTGAGACGGAGAGAAAAATTATGCAGCAATACTGGGATCTTTTAAAATCCATCATAGTCAACACTGAAGGAAATCCCAGAAATGAACAAATTTTCAAAGATGCACAGAAAATTGCCTCCCGTGAGTGCTCTCATGCCGGCTCCTGAGCCAGTTCTTTTGTTGATCTTTTTAAAGAGGATCCCTCCCTGACTGACTCTGATATCACCAAAGTCTCTACGGAGACCCAAACATCTCCTTCTCCCCCACCAACCCTCTTCTTTTACTAATAAGATGCGCTCTCTGGCTACCAACATTTACCCCTCCCTTCGAGCTGTCGCCCCAGCTCCCCCTGAAGAGCCCCTTGATCCTGGGGACTCCCAGGAGCTGGAGGATGAGGCTGCCGCTTACCATCGATGGGACCTCACCTTAGCCTCTGGGACCCCTCCTTATAATTCCTCTTTGTTTCCCACACCCCCCAAAATCACAGGGCAACAAACTGCTAGCAATACTCTAGATAAACAGAAACTTGAGCTGCAGACGCAGTTACAAAAACTCAAAGAAATCAAAGATCTCAAACAGAAAATTGCCCAGCTTCAAGCCACTGATACAGCTCCCAAATTTCAGTTTCCTTTTTTCGCCTGAGCCTGAGGAGAAAGATCCAACTCCCCCCCCAGAGACCACCACTGGCGGTCGCTCGACGCCCCCTCACCAGACAGGCAGCTCGCCAAAATCAGGCAGCCCGCCAAAATCCAAATCCGGATGCCATTGAAGAGGAGCCCCTTCCTGATGAGGGCACCAAGGCGGCCGTCCCAGTCCCCAATGCTCCCATAGATGGCACAGAGCCCCCAGAGCACCCCATTATGAACAGCTTTTAGAATATAGAGCCTTGAACAGAAAGGATTTACATGAATTCTTTAAAGCAGTTAATACTTATGGTCTTATGGCTCCCTACACCCTGTCCTGCCTTGAGTCCGTGGGTGGTGGTGGAGTGGTCATGCCTTTTGAGTGGTGAGGCATTGCAAAAACAGCCCTAAAGGGTGAGGTTTACTTACTCTGGGAGGTGGATTATTTAAGCCGCTGCAAGGAACTAGCTGGCGGCAATAATGACTTGTTTGCTCGCATTTCTGGTTCGTCCCCTTATGATCAACTCTCTCAGCAGTGCAGGCTTCCCCGTACTCTTCTTGCTAACACTGCCCTTGCGGCTATGAGAGTCTGGAGGTCCTTGCCCCGAGCTGGCACTTCCACGGCCCCTTTATCCCAGATTGTCCAGGGACCTGATGAGCCTTACAATGGTTTTATTTCTTGCCTTCTTGAGGCGGTAGAAAAAATTTTAGGTGTCCCCACCACCGACACCGATAATACTCTAGTTAAACAGCTAGCCTTTGAAAATGCCAATGATACCTGCAAGAATATTTTGAGAGGCAACCTCGAAGGAAAAACCTTGCATGACATGATTAGCATGTGTTGGGAGGCCGACCCTTTTGTCCATAAGATAACTAAAGAACTTGTTGCTTTTCAAGGACAAAATAAAGGAAAAACTTGTTTTCAGTGCAGCACGCCTGGTCATTTTGCCTCATGCTGCCCCCAGCGGCAAGCTCCAGCACTACAGGCAGGCAGCGCAAACCCCCGCCCTTCTCTTTGTCCTCGCTGCCGCCGCCTCAGACATTGGGTTTCGACCTGCCGTTCTGTCTATGACATCGAAGGCAACCCTTTGCCCCCAGCACAGGGAAACGGACCACGGGGCCAGCCCTGGGCCCCGCAACAAACTGCTTTTTAGACGGCCTCAGGGGGAACAGCGGGCCCAACCGCCAATTCCCTTATCGCCAGCCCCAGCTACAGATGCCACCCCAACAATCTCAATTTGCAGCCCTTTCCCAGACGCCAATTCAGCCTCAAGCACCCCTGAACCAGCCTTTGTTGCCACGCAGTATGCTGTCCCCACAACAACCTCCCTTGTCAGGGCCACCGCAGGCAGCGCAGGACTGGACCTCTGTGCCTCCACCCCAAGCACATTAACCCCCGAGGTTGGAGTCCAAATTATCCCCACTGGTGTTTATGGACCCCCACCTCCTAACACATTTTTTATGATTATTGGTAGAGCCTCTGCCACCATTAAAGGCCTTATTGTCCAACCTTCGTTGGTAGATAATGATTATACAGGAGAAATCATGCTCCTTGCTGTTGCCCCCTATCACCCAGTTCAAATTGTCTCAGGTCAGCAAATTGCTCAAGCCCTTCCGTTACCCATGGATGTGCAGTTCCCCGCTCTTTCACAGAGCTGAGGGAGCACCTCTCCTGGCTCCTCTGAAATCTTTTAGGTTTGCGCCATGTGTCGCGTCCATCCACCACTGACCCTCACCATTGAAGGCAAGCAGTTTACAGGCTTACTAGACACTGGTGCAGGCACCACTTGCTTTTCCCCCATTGATTGGCCTCCCGATTGGCCCACAGCCTCCTCCTTTGATAATGTTTCTGGTGTAGCAGGTTTTGTCAAAAAGGTCCTTATTAGTGCTAACAAATTGGTCTGGCAGGATGAGGATGGTGATACAGGCCTTGTTCGACCCTATGTTATACCTGACCAGCCTGTTAACTTGTGGAGTCGTGACATCATGGAACAAATGGGTGTTTATGTTATAAAATGTAAAAATCCAGCAGTTATTCAGCAAATGTTTAAGCAAGAGTATACCCCAACTAAAGGTCTAGGAAGAAATTTACAAGGTATTACCCACCCCATCAATCCTCCTTTAAAACTTGATAGGGCTGGACTAGGGTATAAGCCCCCCCATTCAACATTTTCAGTAAAGGTCACTGCCTCTCCTGCACCCCCAACAGACAAAATAACCTGGCTTGATGATAAGCCTGTTTGGGTTGGGCAGTGGCCGTTGACCAAGAAAAAAATTAATTGTGGCACAGCAGCTTGTGCAGGAGCAATTAAATGCTGGCCATATAGAACCCTCCACCTCCCTGTGGAACACCCCCATCTTTGTTATTAAGAAAAAATCAGGCAAATGGAGACTTTTGCATGATCTTAGAGAAATTAATAAAACCATGGTTCCTATGGGAGCTACTCAACCTGGGCTTCCCTGCCCCTCAGCTGTGCCCAAAGGAAGCTTTAAAATTGTTTTGGATCTTAAAGACTGTTTTTTCTCCACCCCCCTGCATCCCGAAGACTGTAAGCGTTTTGCATTTTCAGTGCCCCTGACAAATTGCATGGGCCCCAACCCTAGATACCAGTGGAAGGTCCTGCCCCAAGGCATGGCTAATAGCCCCACACTTTGTCAAAAATATGTAGCATCCATTATAGACCCATTTTGAACTCTTTACCCTTCAGTTTATCTCATTCACTATATGGATGACATCTTGCTGGCCTGTGCTGATGATTTGCTTGTTCAGCAAGCTGCAAAACACCTAATTGCAGCCTTGCAACAAAAAGGATTTCATATTTCAGAGGATAAAATTCAAATTCATCCTCCACAATTATTTTTTGGGTTCGAATTATTTCCTAATCAAGTAAAAACCCAAAAAGTTCAAATTCGCACCCATCATCTCAAAACTCTTAACGATTTTCAATGCCTTTTGGGCAACATTACTTGGCTTAGACCCTACTTGCAGGTGTCCACTGGTGATTTAAAACCCCTATTTGATATCCTTAACGGAAGCACTGACCCCAACAGTCCTCGGCAGCTTACTGCAGAGGCAACCAAAGCCCTCGCTATTGTCAATACTGCCATTCAAAATCAATTTATTACCTATTATGATATAAATCAACCTCTCTCTCTTATTATATGTCCCACTGCCATTGCACCCACCGCAGTTTTGTGGCAACTTGCCCCATTTATTGGATACATCTTCCATCTTCCCCTAACAAAATTTTAGCCACTTACCCCCACCTAGTGGTTCAGCTTTTACAGCAAGGCTGTGAAGCCTCTGTTAAACTTTTTGGCTGTCAACCCACCAAGGCCATCATTCCCTACACCAAGCCAGAATTGCAATGGCTCATGGAAAATCATCAGGAATGGGTTGTCTTTGCCTCAGGATTTTCAGGAACCATAGACAATCATTACCCTCTTAATAAACTGCTTCAGTTTTTACGTATACATCCTGTTGTATTTCCCAAAATTACTAAACTTCAGCCCATCCCCAATGCCACCTTAGTTTTTACCGATGGCAGCTCTAATGGCATGGCCACCTTTAAGGTAGACGGCGTCCTCCATCAAGTGCCTACACAATATACTTTGGCACAACTTGTTGAACTTGCTGCAATTGTTAGAGTTTTTGAGTTAGTGTCCCAAACCTTTAACCTGTATACTGATAGCTGCTACACTGCAGCGTCCCTTCCCCTGTTGGAAACAGTTCCTTGTATAAAGCCTTCCACCCCTGCATCTGCTCTTTTTTCTAAAATACAAGAACTCCTTTTGCTGCGCACCAATTCATTTTTTGTTGCTCATATATGAGCGCACACTGGTCTCCCTGGCCCTTTGGCTGAGGGCAATGACTCAGTTGATCATGCCACCCGTCTTTTGTCTGTTTTTAATCTGCCTGACTCTTTACAGTTGGCACAACAAGCTCATAAATTACATCACCTTAATGCACAGACGCTTAGGCTAAAATATTCCATCACCCGTGAACAAGCTCGAGAAATTGTTATATCATGCAAAGCCTGCCTTTCCCTTTTGCCCAAGCCTCATACTGGAGTCAATCCTCATGGCCTCGTACCTGGAGAACTTTGGCAAATGAATGTTACTCATTATTTTGCCTTTGGCAATCTTAAATATATTCATGTTACAGTGGATACATATAGTGGTTTTATTTGTGCCTCTCTCCAAACAGGAGAGGCCACCAAAGATGTTATTGCCCATATTTTACATTGCTTCACTATTATTCCCATCCCTCCCACCATTAAGACTGATAATGGCCCAGGGTACATTAGTTCTAAATTTAAGGATTTTTGTGCAAAATTCGGTATTGCCCATAAGACAGGAATTCCCCTAAACCCTCAAGGTCAAGGAATTGTTGAGCGAGCTAATCAAACTTTAAAAAATATGCTTTTTAAGCTTGCCTCCAAAAGTGAAACCTTGTACACCCGCAAAGGCAAGCATCGCCTGCTTTTAAATCATGTACTTTTTGTGCTCAATTTTCTTTCTCTGGATATCAATGGCCGATCAGCAGCCGATCAGCTTTGGCACCCCTCCACCCGTGAAAATTTTCAACAGGTGCTCTGGAAGAATGTGCACACGGGCCAATGGCTCTGTCCTCACCCAGTTCTTATCTGGGGCAAAGGACGTGCTTGCGTTCATAACACCAGCAATGGAGAAACGCACTGGCTTCCAGATAGACTGGCTAAGCTATATAACCCACCCAGGGAAAGTGCCCCTGAGGAATTTCTTGTTTCTCTTTTGTAGTGTTAAATAATTAATGATGGTGCTGGATAGAGGTGGATGGATGGAGGGATTTTTCTCTGCCATCCCAGGCCACATGGCTCTGCAATCCCCATTCAGCTGGTAGGTCCCAGGTTTAGGTGAACGGCAGAATCACTCATTCAGAGACAGGCATCAGGAAGCATCAACTTTATTCATGCCCTATCCACCACATGTATGGCCTATATCATAACCTTTTAAGCAATTGCTATTCTTAGCTAGCCCTGCATCTTAACTCCTTTCAGCCATCTTCCATTTGACCTCCATGCTGGCCAAAGACCAAAAGCACCCAAAAAGGGAGCCTAATCCCCTGGGTCAAAGGCCTTATATAACCTTTCAAGACCACTCCCCAGAATGGGAGGGGTCTTGCAGGTAAGGTTACACGTAATATCTGGTTCCCAAGACCCCTCCCAGAAATGGGCGGGGTCTTGCAGGTAAGGTCAAGTTACCTAGGGAGAATGGAGGGATGAGGCTTCATCTCCCCCTTCTCTGAAATATAAAAGAACCTTTTGTAATCCTGACTCCACCTTTAGCCAAAGGCGGGTTAATAGTTTCATGCAACAATGTAATAAAGTGAAAATTAACATACCAGCCCTTTTCAAAAACATAACATTTGTGCAAAATATACTATACACCTGTAACTTAAAATTTTCTTTTTTTTTTTTTTGTGGTTTTTGGGTCACACCCGGCAGTGCTCAGGGGTTACTCCTGGCTTCATGCTCAGAAATTGCTCCTGGCAGGCACGGGGGACCATATGGGACGCCGGGATTCGAACCGATGACCTTCTGCATGAAAGGCAAATGCCTTACCTCCATGCTATCTCTCCGGCCCCAAAATTTTCTTAATGCTTTTCTACCAAGCACTATTCTGGAACTTTCATGTTCCTATACTTTTAAACTATATTGGGGGAACTTTTTGTTCCTATTAACCTTCCCTACACACAAGTACTACAGCATAAATACATAACATACATTTTTAAAAACAGGCTAAGTACATTAAAATACACACAGTAAAACATTTTGCAATTGAAAATATTAACTATGGAAAACAACACATTTAAATTATAAAGAAAATGACTTAATTAAGACAAAGATGCAGGCGGTTAGAAATCAGATCTTTAAATGGGCTAAGCTGTTATTACTCCTTTTTTTAAAAAAATTTTTACACTACTACCTAATTTTTTCCCATTACCAACACCAATTGTGATATTCCTTCACCTAAAACCAAATGTCCAGATGATTAATTTGTCCCACGCTGTTCTCACCACGTGGTTTATTTCCATAGTTCCAGGCCCCGCAGATGGTTTGCTCGCGCTGTTGTTGACCATGTCCGATCGTGCTGTTTCACCTTTCTGATTTGGAGGGCGGATCTCAGGCTCGCTGCTTTGGGCTGGATTAGGCGCTTTTCGCCGCTTTTCTGCCACAGGGTTGGAGTTCTTGGCTGATTGCAGCTGCCTTTTTTCCAGAAAACACTTTGGAAGCCGGTTCCGCTGCCACAGCTGCTGCAACGCAACTTGTCTGCAGCTTTTTCCGTAGGGCACGTCTGGATGTTAAGAGTTCAAAGTGGTTTAAACTAAAAGTCCAGTCCAAAATTTCCAAAGTCGAAATCCAAATTCAAGCCGAAGGTCATTCTCAGAAAATCAGTCTGCTTGTAGAAGCTTTTTCTTTCTGAACTTTTTCCAATTAAGGCCCTTCATCAGTATTTGAGGAGGCCGAGATTTTGGAAAAAGGATTTTCGGCAACAAAGTTTCAGTCCTGTGTCTTGGATGGGAGTGATAGAAGTTTTCGACTCCCCTGTTTTACTGATATTTTTGCCCCTAGAAGGGGTCACGGCCATCTTTGAACATGGCTTCATGTGGCCAAACACTTTGGGCTGACTCCATCTGAAAAGAGCCAAAATCAAACAGAAGAGCAGAAATCTCACCATATTCGCTGTTTTCTTGGGTCCAGGTTTCAGGTCAGAGTTCAGAGCGCACCATCACTAATCATTTAATGCAACATCTGGCGCTCCGAACTCTGACCTGAAACCTGAACAGCCTTGCAGTGATTGGTGTAGGATCGAGTTGGAAAATTTATTTCATGGCAATAACCAGACGATTTTTGTTTAGTGGCATATCGAAACATTTTTTGAGATATACACGGCATATAAGATGACCCCCAATTTTTGGTTGACTTTTTTTCATTTCAAAAGTCGTCTTATATGCTGGAAAATATGGTACCTTATTTCTTTGTCCTCAGTTTGTTTTCAGGATGAAATCTAGATGCACCATTTTGGTGAATCTATACTTTTTAATTTGGACTCCTTTTGCAGTGATCTTTGTCATTACTCAAAGTACTATAGATTCACTTTTCACTATTGTTAGAAATATTCTCCATACTCTTTGTGCTCATGAATTTCTCTTTCAGATATGATCTTCTTGACTCTTGGAAGAATTTTTTTTTGTGATTTTGAAGTAATTTTTCTATCTGGCTTGCCAGCTATTATGTTTTGAAGCACTTTAAACCATTCCAGCTGACTTTCTTATTTGTCCTCTTTAGATTCATTCATTTCAATTGAAATTTTGGTTTAATGTGTGTGAATTTGTATACATGTGGTGGCTACCTTTATGTAAGTTCATTGTTTGTCTATATTGTCTTTTGTCCATCTGTGTTGTATATATTGTATATAGCGTAGATAGCCCATTCTTCCTCACTTCCTTCTTAACTGATTGATGCTTTCTGCCAGAACTAATCTTCTCTTCCCTCAGCCCTTAACTTTCTTTACATAGAAACTCCCTCCTCTCCAGTCATCTCCTCCATAGAGGTAGAGGTGAGATCACATCAGCAGGTGTGTCTCCACCTCTCTGGGAAGTAGTTTTGATGAGAACCATTATTGTCCTCCCATTGGTCCAGCCTGGAGTTGCTCTCTCAACTGGGAAGTCACCTAGTGTTTGTGTACATCTACACCAAGATGAAAGAAGGTTTTCAGAGAAGTTAAGCATCAATCTTGCAACTTAAAAGGATGAGCATTGAAATAGAGACAAAGGCTGCTGAGAGGTTATAGGAGAAGAAATAAATGGGGAGTTATAAGAGTTAGAAAGTTTGAAAATCATATGATGTTGTGGTCATTTCTAAGTGGAAAGGCCTAGACCTCATTCTCTAAGTCCTCAGTTTCTTACCAAATCTTTTCCCTGTTAGCAAAATGCTAACATTTCCTACTGAAAAGGATTTATTGTAATGATTTTATATAGATAAAAAATAACAAACCACACAATACTAATGAAACACTAGTGAGAAAACCTAGTGTGTCATCAGAAATTCATAAATCTGGTCCTGAAGTGTCAGGGTTAAATTGATTGGTATTTCTGAGAAAGTCCCTCAGTGGATTCTTCCCAGAGACAGAGAATATGTTGACAAAATGGCTGATTTACAGAAAAATGGTGGTATATATATCACAGCTGATATTGGTTCAAATCCCAACACCACATCTAGTCTCCTGGATTCTGCCAGGAGTAAGCCCTAAACAGAGCTGAATGTGACCCAAAAGAAACCCAATTTCTACCTGTTATAAATATTTGAACGTAATACAATCATTAACCATTAGAGGGCTCTCTTCTGCCACTGAAGAAAGATTATGTACTATTTTCTTCAGCTTTGAATTCATCTATGGCTGAAAGTTTTAAGATAAAGAATCTAGGGGATAGAGAAATAGGAGTTTGCCTTGCATGGAGAAGGACGGTGGTTCGAACCTGACATCCCATATGGTCCCCTGAGCTTGCCAGGAGCAATTTCTGAGCGTAGAGCCAGGAGAAACCCCTGAGCGCTGCTGAGTGTGACCCAAAAACAAAACAAACAAAAAAAAGTTAAAGAAACTAAAAGACAACAGGAGTTGTATTTTGTATCATTTATTTTTGGTTTCCTGGCCATACCTAGTGATGCTCCAGGTTTACTCCTGCTCTGAGCACAGAAATCATGCCTGGCAGGCTTGGGGGACAATTTGGAATGCTGGCGATAGAACTTACTGAGTCCTCATCCAAAGCAAATTCCCTTCCTATTTTTTTAATGTTCTGACTTGACAACAAATATTTTAGGAGAACAGAAATGCTTTTTGGTTTTTAGAAACTTTAATATAATGTTACCATAGAATGTTTACATTAATTATTGTCAATGAAAAAATTACTCAGAAGTTACCTGAATACATTATTAATATTAATGACATGAAGTTAATGTTGTCTTGATCACATATAATTGACATAGTTTATTAACCACTAGAAGCTGACCTTAAATCTATTGTATCCACAATAAACCAACAAATTACAATCTAGAAGATGTCTTGGTGATACCTCCAAGATGTTTGCAGAAGAACGCTAGGATTTTCTTCCATGCATCTACCTGGGCCTTAGAATGAGCCCTGGGTTCCCCACCCCATACCATAGATGTCTTCATTTGTCTAAGTGTGAAAGATGGGCACAAAGGGAAATAAGGAGGTTCAATGTAATGCCCAGCCCCAGGGTAAGAAATGATCTGAGGTTTTTCTTTTCCATAGGCCTGTAACCTTTCAGAGGCTCTTTGGGCATTGAACTCACTCCTCCAGTTGTGGTCATCTTCACCAACAATGAAGAGAATAGGCCCCTCGGTCTTCTCTATGGGAATCAGGTGGGGGCTGTCACGTATATCTATGATATCAGGCCATATATCCACAATGTCCAGCATGCCTGAAAAAGATGTCTTGGCTCGCCTCAGATCAGGGTCTCTTAGTGGAACACAAATCTGCTTGTGGTGGTATATAGGAAAGCATCCACAGACTCCAGATCCATTGATGGAAACTGTGGCTGTGATATTCTTCATAAATGAGGCCATGGCGAGACAAATATCAGCTCCTAAAGAAATGCCCAGAAGTCCAATGCCAGAACTCCTTACCTGGTAGAAAAATAGGAAAAGGCATCAAGAAACAATGTAATAGAAAATGTTTTTAAAATGCAACTGCAGAATCTAATTTAATTAATTTTGTAAAATCCCCCCAAATAACCAATGGCAATGTTCAATCATTAAGCTTCTCAGTTATCCATTCATGCTGAAAGCACCAGTGCAGCCCTATCAAGAGTGATTTTCATGTTATAAATTCCTTTAAATAAACATTGCGTGGATTTTGGGTTGTTTGGTTTTTGTTTTAGGATCACTCCCTGCTATGCTCAGGACTTTCTCCTGGCTCTGAGCTCATGATTCGTCCATGGTGGGCTCAGAAAACCTTATGGCAAGCTCGACATGCACTGTGCTATCTCTCCAGCCCTCACATGAACTTTTATGATGAATTCTGCATTATTAGCCCTTCTGGTAGGAATTGGAAATTGGCTTCACAAGTTAAGGAAATTTTCAAACAAAGCAGTCTAACAGCAGCACCCTTGGCACAGTGAGTGACTGCAGTTGTGCCCTCTCTGGAGGTTTTCTGGGAGGTATAATAAATTATAGAGAAAGGAGAACCTTGGCGTGCTGGAGCATGTAACACAGGGCTTCTTCAAAGTAATCCAGCTGTATGCTGTCCAACTTGATGGGAAGATCTTCAAACTGGTAAGCCAGAGCCAATGCAGCAAAGCCATGGGAAGCCAGAAGGCTGGCCTGGTATTCCACTAAGCCCATTTCTAAACCAAATAGGTCAATGATCCCAGGGAAAGGTCCAGGGCCTAAAGAAAAAAATAGCATAAAAGAATATTATGTATGGGGCTGGAGAGATAGCACAGCGGCAGGGTGTTTGCCTTGCAAGAAGCTGATTCAGAATGGACTGTAGTTCAAATCCCGGCATCTCATATCGTCCCCCTGCTGGGAGCGATTTCTAAACTCAGAGCCAGGAGTAATTGACTCCTGAGCGCCGCCAGGTGTGACCCAAAAACTAATAACCAAAATAATAATAATAATAGTAATAATGAGAAGGAGAAGAAGAAGAAAAGAGAAAGAAGAGGAAGAAGAAGAAGAAGAAGAAGAAGAAGAAGAAGAAGAAGAAGAAGAAGAAGAAGAAGAAGAAGAAGAAGAAGAAGAAGAAGAAGAAGAAGAAGAAGAAGAAGAAGAAGAAGAAGAAGAAGAAGAAGAAGAAGAAGAAAAGTAAAAAGTTTGCTCTTTTAATTACCAAGTTAGCAAGTTTTTGCAATTCAAAGAACCCGCTCCTAATTCACTATTTAAAATGATACAGTTTTAAAAAAAAAAAAAAGGAGAAAACCTACAGGGTCCCTTCTCATTAATTACTATAAAGTAATAAGGGGGTGGGGTAAGTGAATCATAAATTTCTAAAACTCACTTTAGAGAAAGAGTTTTACTTTGAAAGTTGGGCATAGAAATAAATGATTCTTGTACCAGAGTTTTATATTGATTTATGCCTTGTACGATTATCTTCTTCTCACCTGGAGGCAGGAACAACGTGCCAAGTACCCGGCCCAAACGCACGGGCTCCCGCCGCACCCCGGGTCCCAGGAAGTGACGCTCATGCAAAGTCCGGCCCAGGAGTCGACCGGGCTCCGGATCGTGGCCCTCCAGCACCTCCAGCTCCACCACCAAGGGCGTCTGCACGTCCCTCTTCACCAGCCGCCACTGAGGCTTGTCGGGCTCGAGCGCCCAGAGCAGCCCCATGGGCTCGAGCCCCGCGAAGCTGCCGCCCAGCGCGGGCGAGCGCGCCAGGTCCAGCCGGCCGCCGGCATCGGCGCAGTAGCGCGCGTGGGCCCGGAACAGCGCGTCCTTCTCGTCGCGCAGGGACGCGCGCAGGGTCACCCGCTGCCCCGGGGACAGGCCCCACGCCCGGATGCGCACCGGCTCGTCCCACAGGCTGCGGCCCGCCGGCTCCACCGCCACTGTCGCCGCCATCCCTGCTGCTGTAGGGACTGGGCGTGGGGAAGCAGTAGGCAAGGTTAAGCCCAAAGAGCTGGCCTTGGAGTTTGGACTTGGTCGACAATCGATGATCAGTGGCACCAGGTGCAGTGAGTGGGTGCTGCAGAGGTGCCTGAGCGCGACACAGTCGGGACCCTTGGTCTCTACTCGTCTAACCCTGGGATACTGCTCCGCCTCCAGAAACTCTCCGTGGAGGAAAAGTTGTTGGCTGATTGCGTAAGTGGTAAAACCAGAGCTTCAGGCGTTACGCAGAATTCTAGTCCAGGAAAATGCAAGAACGGGGTAAATAAGAAATTATGGACTTTATATAAATTACCATAAAATGTAGTTACAGACACATGGCCCTCCCAGCTAATCCTTTTCATGAATTGAAAAAAAAAAATTAAGTTGAATCATCTTGAGATACACAGTTATAATTACAAAGTCTTCCTGATTAAGTTTCAGTCATAAAAATGTCCCAACTCCTGTCACTTTATCAGTGCACATTTCCCACACCAATGTTCCTAGTTTCTCTCTTGTCTTCTTCGCCAAAACACTGGGGATATTTACTGAAAAGTTGTAGAAAAGGAATCTGAGGGTTGGAGAGTATTAAATTGCAAAATATTCTCCTTTAATAAGGGTTAGTCTTACCTACAAATGTGGAATTGAAAGGTGAACAACAACATCGTTGTGAAATAGAATCTAGCCTTGGCTTCAGTACCGATATATTTTGTAGCATTAAGCAAGTTAACCATCTTTCTGGGTCTGAAAAGTTCTCTCGAATAAGTCTCCATCTGGAGTTAAATCATGATAGTGAACATGAAACTTCACAGCTTTGTAAAGCAAAATTTTACATATGATTTTATTTTATTTTATTTTATTTTATTTTATTTTATTTTTTGGTTTTTGGGTCACACCCGGCAGTGCTCAGGGGTTACTCCTGGCTGTCTGCTCAGAAATAGCTCCTGGCAGGCATGGGGGACCATATGGGACACCGGGATTCAAACCAACCACCTTTGGTCTTGGATTGGCTGTTTACAAGGCAAACACCGCTGTGCTATCTCTCTGGGCCCACATATGATTTTATAATAGTCATACACAATCATAAAGCTTAGACATGATCATAATGCTTTGACAATAAAAATTAATTTTCATATGGTTCTAGAGTCAATAAATTAAAAGTCACATTTATAAATTATGAATTAAAATGTGTTAGCTGAGTTATTTTTGTGTTTTGAGGTCTCTTTTCTGGCTTCTGGATGATCATCTTTTCCTTGTGTAGGACTTCTTGAAATTGCTCTACTTGCTACACCTAAAACGTTCCTTCACTTTTTTTGTTTTTGTGTTTGTTTTTTTGGGTCACACCCAGCAGCGCTCAGGGGTCACTCCAGGCTCTATACTCAGAAATCGCCCCTGGCAGGCACAGGGGACCATATAGGATGCCGGGATTCGAACCACCGTCCTTCTGCATGGAAGGCAAACGCCTTATCTCCATGCTATCTTGCTGGTCCCTCCTTCACTCATTTTTTCACATCATAACTTTCTTCACCTAACAAATGCAACATTTCTTAGGTGAATACCTCAGGTTCATTTCCACTTACTAGATTGATTTTGGACTAATATTTGGATTGTTGTATGTTCAGAAACCTCTTACTATTCCCCAAAGCTTCATGACCCTACTCTCTTCTACATTCAATTATGTGTTTTCATATGGGTTGTAACCTACAGTATATCTTATTAGTGACCCTGGAGTAGGCCCCACCCATAGATAAGTCTCATTTAAAGGTCTTATATACTTGGTACAACAACAACCGATGTTGGCCTGAATGCAGGGAAAGGGGGACCCTTATTCACTCACTGTTGGTGGGAATGTTGACTGATGCAACCATTTTGGAAAACAATATGGTATTCCTCAAAAACTAGGAATTCAGTATCATTATGATCTAGCAATTTCACTCCTTGTACTGTGGAACCCTGAGATTTCTGCTTTTCTGCTCTTTGCTAAAAACTGCTTAAACTGCTTATTAGCTTCTGTATACTCCCTTTATTAGCTTCTTAGCTTGTGGGAATGTGTTCTTCAAATAAGAGTTGAAGACAAACAGAGACTCATCGTTGGGACCAGATGGCCAGGATGTTCCAGCTGGTGTAAGTATAGGAGATAGGTAAAAGTGGACACTTATGCCAATGTCTGTTACCATGTAATCAGGCTATCTGAATTATTACATTAAGTGCAACCCAATAGAATGGAAAATGTATGCTTTGAAATATAGCAGATGTCTATAGGAAAGTAACTGGGAGGGTCTAGATTGATGCTGTACAATTATATAACCTGAGTGAAATAGTAGCTCAGGGTTCTTGACTGGAAGCCTGCTCTCAGATAGAAGTGTTGGACCTTTAGCTAGCTAAGCAAATAAAACTGCCTTTGTGTTTTGCATTCTTGTTTCTTTGTCTCCGTTGGAACTTACCAATCACCTCCTCTATGTATCAAACCCATGCCCAACAATACTATACACCCTAAAGCCCCCAAATCGCAAGGTAGTAAAGGCATCTGCTCTGATATGTTCATTATAGCACATTTATAATAGTCAAAATCTGGAAACAACCATAATGCTCAACAACAGATGTCCTGATAAAGAAATTATGATACATACTCAGAGTAGAAAACTACTAGGCCATAAGAAAGGTGAAGTCATGTCATTTGCACCTACATAGATGTATCTGGAGAGTATCATGATGAGTGGCTTGTCAGAAGGACAGAGAATAATCTTTGTCCTATGCAGAATATAAACAAACATAGTTGTTACACCCCACTCAGGAAGGGCACACATCAGTAGTGTTGCACTCCTGAAAAAGAATTATCTGTCAAAAAGGCCCGCTTAGAGTAGTCAAATCAGTTGACCCTTTGCGTGGATTGTTTGACTATAATTCTAAATGTGGCTGTAACTATCTCTCTTTATTTTTGACCATTATTATTTCTAACAAAGAAGAACAGTGCCCAAAGCCCGCCAAAAGTCTCCTGCCGAGCTCTCTTTGTGATCTCTCTTTCTCCACCCATTTCCTTAAAGGTATCTGGTTTCTCCTTACCTGTCTCTTCACATGCTAATTCTAACTCTGATCTCATTGGTCTATCCCCTTTGCCTTTCTCCCTGGCTACGCCCAAAAATCCGTCTATAAATAGGCCTGACTCAAGGAATAAAGCCTCTCTCTCTGGCCTCACCTCTTGTTTTCACCATGTAATTCTGTGTGGTCTCATTTATTTCATATTTCATAATTCATATTTCATATTCACCTCTTCGTGCTTCCGCTTGATTCCCAGTGGGAATAAGAACCCACTAAGTTTTGCTCAGGGATTTTTTTTTATCTCATTAGGATAAAGGTCCGCAGCACATAGTCAGGAAATAATACATGCCCAAAGGTAATAAAAACAATGAGTAAGAAAACTAATTTATAGTAGGAAGCCTGCCTCTTGTGGAATTGGGAGCATATGCCAGGAAAGGATCCAATAGGACATTGGTAGTGTGAAGTGATCACTTTGGAAGACATGGAAAGCTGAAAGTATGTATATTGTACATTCCATGGAGGCAGGCTGAGGGGCAGTAGGGAAACTGGGGACATTTGTGAAGAGAAGTGGTCACTGGTAAAAGAATAGATATTAGAGTATTATATGACTGAAACTCAATCATACGTAACTGTAAAATGCATGGTGATTCAATTAAAATCAGATTCCAAAGGGCCTCTGGAAAAGTATAGCCTAAAATAGCAAAAAATGAATGAAGTACACAAAGTGGGGGAGAAAGGAATATGGTCTTTTTTTCCAAAAGTAATCACATTCTGAGGAACTGGAGATTGGAACATTAATGAATATGAATGGGTATGAAGAGTTGGAAATAATATTCAGCCTATTATTAAAAGTATTGCCATCATAGATCAAATTTTGATTTACAGTAAGCCTTTTAAAAAAATAAATGGGATGTCCTTCCATATTTTTAATTCTTTGTTTTCCTTTAATAATTCTTCGTAGTTGTAGAGCCTACTTTTGAGAAAACCAGATGTACTCTTAAATTGGGAAAATAGTGCCTTGTGTTTTCTTTATTAATAAAAAAAATTAGTTTGAGTCAGAGAGCTAGTACAGCAGGTAAGGTGAGTAAGTATGAATAGTTGAAAATAATATTCAACCTATTATTAAAAGTATTGCCATCATCAATCAAATTTTGATTTAACAGTAAGCCTTTATATATATATATATATATATTTTTTTTTTTTTTTTTTGGTTTTTGGGTCACACCTGGCTGCACTCAGGGGTTACTCCTGGCTCTAAGCTCACAAATTACTCCTACCAGGCTGGGGGACCATATGGGATGCCAGGATTCGAACCACCATCCTTCTGCATGCAAGGCAAACACCCTACCTCCATGCCACCTCTCAGGCCCCTAAAGTAAGCCTTTTGATCAATTAAATGGGATGTTCTTCCATCTTATTATATAATATAATATATTATTTATTTACATTGTGTAGAGCTTTTTTCGGTTTTGGTGTGAAAGAGCAGCATGAACTCTTCATGATTTTTCAGACAATTGTAAATATATGTTTAACAACACCTCAGAGTGTTCAATGAAAAATTGAGAAACAATGGGTTAAAGCCAAACTTTATAGTAGGATAATACTAAAAAAAGTTTTCCAGAATGACTTTATCTTATGAGATGCTAACAGGGGAAAATGACTTCTCTACTGTGCAAAAACAGGTTGCATTACCTTGTGCTGTTTTGAATGTTGTAAAGAACATTAGGATAAGGACATGGGAATATATTGATACCATAGAAGAGTATGCAGGAAGTTTTATAAAAATAACCCCAGGTAATTCTGAGCCATATACAGAATTTGTAGGGATGCACCAGGGTGCTCTTAAAATACAAATGAAAGATCTGGTTACTAAAAAATTTCTTGAAAAGTCTTTAGCTTATGAGAATGAAAATAAAACCTGCAGAGCAATGTTGCAGCCAATTAGGGATACAGAAGATATTAATAAATTTCTTAAGGCGTGTAGAAATTTGTCGGTAGCACCCCAGACCCCTCCCACCACAACTCCTGTAAAGATTTTCAAGGTGATGAAGCATGCTCCGAGGGAACAAGCTACAGTGAGAAAATCTGAACTTTGCAGACTCCAGAAGGCCAAACCACAGACCAAAGTGGTGTCCCAGATTCAACACCCTCCTCCCAGACGTCCCTTGTATCTTAGATGTATTCCCTTAATAGCTATAAGTCTTTGCAATACCTTCTTATATAGTGACAATTTTGCCCACAGTTTTTTTCTTTGTGATCTGTTCTATAAGGAATTCTGGTAGAAGATTCTCTCTGTTTAGAGTTCATGTTAGAACCAAATTACAGGGATTGTTAGACTTGTTCCTTCGGCCCCCAGATGTACCAATAATACCTTGTGACATTGTTCCTCTTTTGCATAGGCACATTAAAATGGAGAAATATAACATATGCAAACAATTTCTTATCTAATAGAGATAGGAACACAAATTTTGTAATGCAGTTAGGCCTTATACCCTGAATATTGGCATAATGACTTGACTCAGACCTCAGAAGAATGGGAATTGCCCATACACATCTGAACCATGGATGCCATCTATGGAAACAACCACAATTATCTCTAACATCACCAGGAAGCAAACCTCTACCAGGGAAGACCCTACCACTGCCCTGGCATTGACTTACTCAAAAATGTGTTCTCTTAACACCCAGATTTCTTACCAACAGCAACAACCTACTTGAAGGGCAGGGCTCTCCACATCTAATGGTGAGGTGAAACTAGAGGACACTCCACATCATCCTGACTTCGATGAAAGAAATGCACAGAAACCTGAATCTTTAACTACAGGAACCTGACACCAACAACAGCTAATGTGCAGAAAAATTTCCCCGGGACCACAGATAATGGCTCAGGAGTTGGACAAGCTAGTATGCCCTGAGCCCAGAGTCGTTCTTATGCCAGAAAACTTCAGGGGTAAGGTCTCCTTGTATTTAGGCCTAGACTTTTTTTTTTCATTTTCCCCATATTTTGCTGGGCCTGTGCAAACTACAACAATTGCCACTCTCACACCATTATTATTGTATTTTTTAGCTCTTATCCTTAAAAAAGGAGAAGAGCTTCCTAAACTTAAAAAAAAGTTACTGTAGTAAAATGCCTGTCTCAAATACAGGCAGGGGATGGGAATGAGGGAGGCATGGTAGTGGGAATGTTGCATTGGTGAAGGGAGGTGTTCTATTAATGACTTAAACACAACTACAATCATGTTTGTATTCATGGGGCTTAAATAAAGAGTTTATATTTAAAAAAAAGGGTCCCTCTACACTAGCAATTCAGAGTGCTAAGCGTGGAGGTATGGAATGCATGCTGGGAACAGTGGCAGAGAAAGGTGTTGACCTCTGGTGGGAATGGCCCTAATTCACTGTCACTGTGTACCTTAAATATAACGGTGAAAGACATGTAATTCAAAAAAAAAAAAGAAAAATTTAAAAATTAAAAACAAATTCTGTTCCCTTGGGGCCTAAAGCTTCTATGCAGGAAAACTAGAAAATGGGCCAGTTCCAGGCACCTCAAAATCAGGGACCCCTCCCATCAACGATAATGCTTCCCAGTCTAGCTCAAGAAAACTCTATAGCATAAAAGATCAAAGCCCTGAGACCTCCTGTGATGGCACATTGAAAATAATTGGCTCCAAAGACATTACCATAACTCTGGGCCAATATCCTTATAAGCTGGAAACAGGGATAATGAGACCAATACCCTAGGAGCAGTCAGTTTAATTTTGAGTTGAAGCATCCTCACCATTAAAGGCATTATCGTTCATAGAGGAATAATAAATTCAGACGCTATTTGAAGAGACTATTGTGGTTTTGATGGTGCCAGTGACATGGACTTTTATAAAGGGGGAGGATATCTAATATCTAATAGTTATTGCTTTTGCCTTATATGATGCCAGGAAAAACAGATAGAAAATGAATTGGTGATTTGCGCAGTACCAACCCCAAATTTTTTGTTAATCCATTAGTAGCTCTAACTTCTAAGATAACAGACAAACATCCAATGCTAATGCCTGAACTTCAGAGCAAGAAATTCAATAGAATACTGGTACCAGGGCAGAAATTACCTTAATTTTTTCTAAAGAACTGGCCCTAAAATTGGCCTCTTCAAGAAATCCCCTATTCTTTGGAGGAAGTAAGCAGAATTTTTAACTCATCTCAACTGAGTACAAAATTCATGGTGTAGAAAATCATGCTATTCCAGAGGAACAGTGGGCTACAAGTAGACTACATATGGGCCCAATTTCTCTAACTCTGGAGATCTAATGATGCAATATGAATAGGTCAGTGGCCACTAAAAGCTGATAAGTTAGAGGTGCTGAAAGAATAAGTGGATGATGGGGCTGGAGCAGTGGTGCAAGCAGTAAGGCAGGCATCTTCCTTGCTGGTGTTAGCCTAGAACTGACCTAAGTTTGATCCCTGGTGTCCCGTATGATCCCCCAAGCCAGGAGCAATTTCTGATCGTATAGCCAGGAGTTACCCCTGAGCATCAAATGGGTGTGGCCCAAAAAAACAAAAAAAATTTCATTTTATTATTTCTTTAATTATTCAGTCATCACCAATACCTGATGCCCCAGTGTTTTATATCAGTGGATCCTCATCAGGATAGGGAGGTATATCTGGAGCCTCACTGAAAATAATAGCTTTTACAAATTACAGTCTGCTTAACAAGTAGAATTAGCCACCCTTTTATTTGCTCTCCCACATAAAAGGACCATGTAATATTGTAAGCAACTCTGCTTTATTCCCTGGTATATTTACAGCCTCCCTCAGTGCCAATAGCCATATAATACAGAATTTACTTAAACAATTGCAGTATATCCTCCATAAAAGTTCTTTATCACCCACATTAGAGCCCATTCAGGTCTTCCAAGACCAGTGGCTCAGGGGAATAAGATAGCAGAACAATTGGCAATGGATATATTTAAAACATCTTTGAAAGAACATACAGCTCTTCATACAAATGCCCATCTACATGTTAATGATCATATTCTATGGAGGCAAGCCAGGCATATTGTAGAAGAATGTACCATTTGTGCACTTCTAAATAAAAAATTTATGTTGCCTGAGTGTCCTCAAGGTTTACAGACTAATGAATTTTGGCAGATGAAAGTTATTTATACAGTCCTATCTCCATGTGATTGTGGACACATACTCTCAATTTATATGGGCAATATATATGTTTTCCTATGAGCTTTGCAGAGAGCTAAGACAGTTTGTACCTTTTTACTACAGTGTTTTTCTGTGATGGAAACTCCCCATTGTACTAAGACTGATAATGGCCCACCTATATCAGTAAAAAAAAATTTTCTTTTGTAAGGAGTGGCAAATTAAGCACATTAAAGGAATACCACATAAATGTTACAGACAAGACATAAAGGGTACACAGGACTTTAAAAACTGAATTACTAAGGGGCCAGAGAGATAGTACAGTGATAGGGGCATTTGCCTTGCACACAGCTGACCCAGGACAAATCTGGGTTCGATCCCTGGAATTCCATATGGGACTCAATGCCAGGAGCAATTTCTAAGCACATATCCAGGAGTAACCCCTGAGCATCACCGGTGTAGCCAAAACAAACAAACAAACAAACAAACAAAAAACCCTCAATTACTAAAATACAAGTAATTGTATTTTACCACCAACAGACCTTTTATCATTGACTTTATTTACATCTACCTTTATTACCTTTATCATTGACTTTATTTACATTAAACTACTTGAATTTACAGAGGGAGAATCTTATACAGATGCTGACAGGTATTTTAAGGTGGGATCTCAGATGCAAGAAACAATTCATACTCCTGTTTGAATTAAGGTTGATGATAAATGGACTGCTGGCTATCTCCTCATTAGAAGGAGAGGATATGTTTATGTTTCCCCAGATGACAATGCTGCCAAGAAATTCTAGGTTCCTCTATGCCTTGTCAAGAATAGGGTACTTACAAATGACAAAACTCAGATATCTGTGACTGCAATCCCTCCATCAGATTGAACACAAACCACAACAGTAAAATTGTTGAAACCTCAACAGGTAAAAGAGACATTGCACTCACACCATACAGTTGAACTGAGACTGTTAATAGTGATCAGTCCCCAAACCTCGAAGCAGAAAATGAGAGAATGGAACCTGCTCTCACTGGACTTCAAAATTTGGGAAACTCATGCTACATGAATTCAATATTGTAAAGCCTGTATAATATTCCAGGCTTGACACAGTATTTTTTATCAGGACTATTATAAGAAGGACATTAACAGGCTAAATCCTTTGGGACAATAAAGGCAATTTAGCAAAAACTTTGGCCAGATTATCAAAACCTTGTAGGGTGGACACCACAGATATATCAATCCTAAAAAATTAAAATAAAAAACTATTGGTCAACTTAATGACCAGATTGTTAGACACAATCAACAAGATCCTCATAAACTATTGATGTTTCTCAAAGATGGTCTACACCAGGATTTGATCAAAGTTATTAGACAAGAAATATCTTTGAGTAGAATTATATCACCCTATGGACAGTGAAAATTCAAAACAATAGGAAAGGAACACAAGCAGTCTCATGAGTCTGTTATTTATGCTCTTTTCCAAGGACAGTTCAAATCCATATTTTAATGCTTCCACCAAAAAGCAGATTCCACTAGGAATCTGAGGCTTATGAGATGTTTATTCATTTGTCCTATATAAAACATCTATAGATAAATATATATTATAAGACTGTCTTAATTTTTTTTTTTTTGGCTTTTGGGTCATACCCTGTGACTCTCAGGAGTTATTCATGATTTTGTGCTGAGAAATTGCTTCTGACAAGCTTGGGGGACCATATGGGAGGCCAGGATTCACACTGGGGTCCATCCTGTGTTGGCTGTGTGCAAGGTAAATGCCTTACTACTATGCTATCGCTCCAGCCCCAAATTATTTTTTAAAGAAGAACTGAGGTATGATGATAAGGTTTATTGCAAATTTTGAAATAATAAGAGGGATTTTATAAAGAAAATATACATATGAAAATGACCACCAGTGCTGTTATTACATTTGAGACATTTTAATTTTGATGGTAGGAGAATAAAAAAAACAAACTTGTGTGAACTTCCCTTTAGAAGACTTCAATTTATCACAGTTCACCACTGAGTTAAAAGACAAATATGAGGACCCGGAGAGATAGCACAGAGGTGTTTGCCTTGCAAGCAGCCGATCCAGGACCAAAGGTGGTTGGTTCAAATCCCGGTGTCCCATATGGTCCCCCGTGCCTTCCAGGAGCTATTTCTGAGCAGACAGCCAGGAGTAACCCCTGAGCACCGCCAGGTGTGACCCAAAAAAAAAAAAAAAAAGACAACTATGAGTACAATTTATCATCAGTTTTAAACCGTATTGGTGAACTTTTTTCAGGACACTGTTCATCCTACTGTAAAAATGCTCAAGACAATATTGGATTAAATTTGATGACCAGAAGGTTACAGAAATCTCCAGTACATCAGTGAAGTCTTCAGCAGCTTATATTCTTTTTAATATTTCACAGAGACCTACAACATTGGATTTAATTCTTCCCAGCTAACTACTCCCTTTCCTTTTTAGTTCTATTAATGATTTACTGTTTCCACTGAAACAGTTGCAGAATGAGTTTGAAGACTCTGGAATCCCAATTTGGTGAATTTTGTAGTAATTATCTAACATGTTTTTATATTATCCATGATTGCATTTAGTTATGACTACAACATAATTATGCCTTTTCTTCACAAAGATTTCCAAAAAGGACTTCTTTATTTAACAATATTGTTCTGGGGCCGGGAAGGTGGCGCTAGCGGTAAGGTGTCTGCCTTGCAAGCACTAGCGTAGGACGGACCGCGGTTCGATCCCCCGGTGTCCCATATGGTCCCCCCAAGCCAGGGGCGATTTCTGAGCGCATAGCCAGGAGTAATCCCTGAGCGTCAAACGGGTGTGGCCCAAGAACCAAAAAAAAAAAAACAATATTGTTCCATCTTATAATAATATATCTTTCTGTTTTATGTTTTGTAATCTAATACATCTTATTTCTTTGCCCTCAGTTTGTTTTCAGGATGGAATCCAGATGCACCATTTTGGTGAATTTATACTTTTTAATTTGGATTCCTTTTGCAGTGATTTTTGTCACTACTCGAAGTACTATAGATTTTCTTTTCACTATTGTTAGAAGTGTTCTCTATACTTCTTATGCTCATGAAATTCTCTTTCAGTTATGTTCTTTTTGACTCTTGGAAGAATTTTTTGTGATTTTGATTTCCATCTGGCTTGCCTAGTAGGCTTTGAAGCACTTTAAACCATTCCAGCTGACATTCTAATTTGTTCTCTTTAGATCAATTTCAATTAAAATTTTGGTTTAATGTGTGTGAGTTTGTATGCATGTGGTGGCCACCTTTATGTAAGTTCATTGTTTGTCTATATTGTCTTTTGTCCATTTGTATTGTATATATTGTATATATCCCTTTCTTCCTCACTTCCTTCTTAACTGATTTATTCTTTCTGCCAGAACTAATCCTCTCTTCCCTCAGCCCTTAACTTTCTTTATACAGAAACTCCCTCCTCTCTTCCAGTCGTCTCATCCATAGAAGTAAATAGAGATGAGATCACCTTAGCCAAACTTGTCTCCCCCTCTCTGGGAAGCAGTTCTGATGGAAACCATTACCATCCTCACATTGGTCCAGCCTGGAGTTGCTCTCTCAACTGGGAGGTCACCTAGAATTTCTGCACATTCACACCAAAATGAAAGAAGGTCTTCAAAAAAGTTAAGCAACTTAAAAGAATGAGTGTTGAAATAGAGACAAAGGCTGCTGATATGATACAGGATAGGGAAAAAATGAGGTTATAAGAGTTAGAAAGTTTGAAAAGCATATGATATTGTGGTCATAAGTGGAAAGGCCTAGACCTCATTCTCTAAGTCCTAAGATACTTACCAAATCTTTACCTGGTGAGCAAAATAGAAACTAGCATATTTTGGTTTTAAAACCAGTTTATGAAATGGATCCTTGGCTTCTGCCCTTAATACTTGCTGGTCTTTTAGCAAGGAATGTGCTCAAAAGCCTCGAAATCAGTTTCCTACTCTGAAAGAAATTTATTGTGATAATTTTATATAGATAAAATATAACAAACTACACAACACTGGTGAGAAACACTAGTGAGAAAAACTAGTGTGTCATCAGAAATGGTCTTGTTTTATATCTCACAAATCTGGTCCTGAAGTGACAGGGTTAAACTGATTGGCCTTTCTGAGAAAGTACCTCAGTAAATCCTTCTCAGAGACAGAGAAACATAAGTTGACAAAATGGCTGATTTACAGAAAAATTGTGGTACATATGTCATCACAGCTGATCATGGTTTGAATCCCAATACCACATATAGTCTCCTGGGTCCTGCCAGAGTAAGCCCTGAGCAGCGCTGAAAGTAACCCAAACACCCCAAAATTATACCCTGCAATAAATAGTTGAACCATAATAGAGAGCTCTTTTCTGCCACTGAAGAAAGATAAAGTAATATTTCTTCAGCTTTGAATTCATCTGTGGCTGAAAGTTTTAAGATAAAGAATCTAAAAAGCAACAGAAGTTTTATTTCATATCATTTATTTTAAAAGAGCAGTATTTTTGGTTTCCCGGTCATAGCTAGTAATGCTCCGGGTTTACTCCTTCTCTGAGCACAGAAATCATGCCTGACAGACTTGGGAGACCATTCAAAATGCTGGGGATGAAATTTACTTGGGTCCCACCTAAGGCAAATGCCCTTCCTATTTTACTAATGTTCTGATCTGACAACAAAAATTTTAAGAGACAGGAATGCTTTTTTGGTTTTTAGTAGCTTTAATGTACTGTTACCATAGGATGTTTACTTTAATAATTATCAATGAGAAAATCACTCAAAAGTTACCTGAATACATTATTAATACTAATGACATGAAGCTAATGTTATTCTGAACACATATAATTGACATAGATTATTAACCACTAAAAGCTGACCTTAAATCTATTGTATCCACAATAAACCAACAAATTACAACCTAGAAGATGTCTTGGGGATACCTCCAAGATGTTTGCAGAAGAACTCTAGGATTTCCTTCCATGCATCTACCTGAGCCTTAGAATGAGCCCTGGGCTCCCCACCCCACATCATTGGTTTCTTCATTTGTCTAAGTGTGAAGGCTGAACACAAGGGGAAATAGGGGGGCTCAATATAATGCCCAGTCCCAGGATAAGAAATGATCTGAGGTTTTTCTTTTCCATAGGCCTGTAACCTTTCAGAGGCTCTTTGGGCATAGAACTCGCTCCTCCAGTTGTGGTCATCTTCACCAACAATGAAGAGAATGGGCCCCTCAGCCTTCTCCATGGGAATCATGTGGGGGCTGTCACGGATATCTATAATATCAGACCATATATCCACAATGTCCAGCATGCTTGAAAAGGACGTCTTGGTTCGCCTCATGTCACGGTTTATAAGTGGAATACAGATCTGCTTGTGGTAGTATATAGGAAGGCATCCACAGAATCCAGATCCATTGATGGAAACTGTGGCTGTGATATTCTTCATAAATGAGGCCATGGAAAGGCAAATATCAGCCCCTAAAGAAATGCCTAGAAGTCCAATGCCAGGAGTCCTTACCTGGTAGAAAAATAGGAAAAGGCATCAAAAACCTATGTTATAGAATCTGCTTTTGAAATGCAACTGCAGAATCTAATTTAATTAGTTCTTGTAAACCCCCCCAATAACCAATGGCAATGTTAAGTCAATAAGCTTCTCAGTTATCCATCTATCCTGAGAGCACCAGTGCAGACCTATCAGGAGGGATCTTCATGTTATTAATTCCTTTAAATAAACATTGTGTGGATTTGGGGTTGGTTGGTTTTTGTTTTAGGCTCACTCACAGCTAAGTTCCGTGCTTTCTTCTGGCTCTGAGCTCATGATTCATTCATGGTGGACTCAGAAAACCTAACAGCAAGCTCCACATGCACTGTGCTATCTCTCCAGCCCTCAGATGGATTTTTTTTTTGGGGGGGCCACACCCAGCAGTGCTCAGGGGTTACTCCTGGCTCTCTGCTCAGAAATAGCTCCTGGCAGGCACAGGGGACCATATTGGACACCGGGATTCGAATCAACCACCTTTGGTCCTGGATCGGCTGCTTGCAAGGCAAACGCTGCTGTGCTATCTCTCCGGGCCCTAGATGGAGTTTTATGATGAATTCTGCATTATTAGCCTTTCTGGTAGGATTTGGAAATTGGCTTCACGAGTCAAGTTAATCTCCAAACAAAGCATTCTAACTGCAGAACCCTTGGCACAATGTGACTGAAGAGCTGTGACCTCTCAGGAGGTATTTCTGGGAGGTCTAATAGATTATAGAAAATAGAGAAAGGAGCACCTGGGGGTGCTGGAGCATGTAGCACAGGGCTTCTTCGCAGTAGTCCAGCTGTATGCTTTCCACATCCAACTGATAAGCCAGAGCCAATGTGGCAAAGCCATGGGAAGCCAGAAGGCTGGCCCGGTATTCCACTAAGCCCATTCCTAACCAAAGAGGTCAATGATCCCAGGGAAAGGTCCAGGGCCTAAAGAAAACAATAGCATAAAAGAATATTATGTAAGAAGTTTTTTTTTGAATTACCAAGAATTCTTTCTAAACTATTTAGCAAGGTCCTGCAACTCAAAGAAAACGACTCCTGATCCACTATTTAAAATGAGACATTAATTACCATAGAGTAATAAGGGGTGAGATAACTGAATCATAAGTTTCTAAAATTCACTTAAGAGAAAGAGTTTTACTTAGATTTGGGCATAGAAACGACTCTTGTAACAAAGTTTTATATTGATTTATGCCTTGTCTGATTATTTTCTTCTCACCTGGAGGCAGGAACAGCGTGCCACGCACTTGCCCGTGCGCACAGGCTCCCGCCTCACACCAGGTTCCAGAAAGTGGCACTCACTCAAAATCCGGCCCAGGAGTTGCCCGGGCTCCGGATCGTGACCATCAAACACCTCCAGCTCCACCACCAAAGGCTTTTGCGCATCCCTCTTCACCAGGCGCCACTGAGGCTTGTCGGGCTCCAGCGCCCAGAAGAGCCCCATGGGCTCGAGCCCCGCGAAGCTGCCGCCCAGCGCGGGCGAGCGCGCCAGGTCCAGCCGGCCGCCGGCATCGGCGCAGTAGCGCGCGTGGGCCCGGAACAGCGCGTCCTTCTCGTCGCGCAGGGACGCGCGCAGGGTCACCCGCTGCCCCGGGGACAGGCCCGAGGCCGAGATGCGCACCGGCTCGTCCCACAGGCTGCGGCCCTCCGGCTCCACCGCCACTGTCGCCGCCATCCCTGCTGCTGTAGGGACTGGGCGTGGGGAAGCAGTAGGCAAGATTAAGCCCAAAGAGCTGGCCTTGGAGTTTGGACTTGGTCGATAATCGATGATCAGTGGAACCAAGTGCAGTGAGAGGGTGCTGCTGAGGTGCCTGAGTGCGACACAGTTGGGACCCTTGGTCTCTACTCCTACCTGGTGGCCCCCAGGTGCTCGGTGGGCGCACTAGGGCTCCCTGAAATCTGGGTGATGGGATACTGCTCCGCTTCCAGAAATTCTCCGTGGAGGGTTAAGCAGAATTTCAGTCCAAGGTGGCCGGAGAGATAGCATGGAGGTAAGGCGTTTGCCTTGCATGCAGAAGGACGTTGGTTCGAATCCTGGCATCCCATAT